>NC_064413.1:50992500-51735000 GCF_023375975.1 Astyanax mexicanus | reverse complement strand
AAATACTTTGTAAATCTCTAAACATTAGTAGATGCTTTTAGAGGCTGATCTAGAACATGTTGGATCCATGGTATCATGGAGATATATGTTATTTTGCAGATCCTTGGTCTTATTAGGATCATCTAGATCAGGGTGGATCTGTGAAACTTTATGAAGACTAAGACTTTCATAGCTTTTAAAGGTTGATTATTATCATGGTGGATCTACAATACTTTGTAAATCTGTAAATATTCTTTGAAACTTTAAGAGGATAATCCAAATCATGGTGGATCCATGATATTATGGAGATGGATATGAATATATTAGGACCATCTAGATCAGGGTGGATTTGACACCAAGGTGGATCTGTGATACTGTACGAAGACTAGGACTTACATAGCTTTTAGAGCTTGATCAATATCATGGTGGATCCATCATGGTGGATCCATGGTAACATGGAGATATATGGATATATTAGGATCATCTATATCAGTGTAGACCCGACACTAATGTGGACCTGTTATATTGTACGAAGACTATGACTTTCATAGCTTTTAGAGGTTGATCATGGTGGATCCATGATATCATGGAAATATATGAATATATTTGGGCAATCTAGTGGTTGATCAATATTATTGTAGATCTAAAATACTTTGTAAATCTCTAAATATTAGTAGAAGCTTTTGGAGGATGATCCAGATCATGGTGGATCCTCTATATAATGGAGATATATGTTATTGTGCAGATTCTTAAACTTTATTAGGATAATCTAGATCAAGGTGGATCTGTGAAACAGTCTTTCATAGCTTTTAAAGGTTGATTATTATCATGGTGGAGCTACAACACTTTGTAAATCTTTAAACATTAGTAGAAGCTTTTAGTTTTTTCAGATCATGGTGGATCCATGATATTATGCAGATGGGAATATGGATATATTAGGATTTCATAGCTTTTAGTGGAGAATAGACCTCAATGTTGGATCTTAAACACTGTAGAGATACTATAGACATCAGCAACTAGTAGCAGATAAGCAGATGGTCTACATCATGAAGGATCTTCATATGTATCCTAGTAAGACCTTACCATTCTCACACAGTTAATGAGTATACCTCACAAGCACCATCAACACCACTGCTACAGCAGCTCCTTCCGTGCAGGTTGGTGGTCCTGGTGGGCCGTGAAGCTCTAGGTGAGCTGATGTGAGGTCTATTCCAATTGTTCTCAGTGCTGCTTCCTCTCAGGCCTCCAGGGCTTGTCGTTACAGTGGCATTCTGGCAGATTCTGGTGCTGCTTCTAAAAATAGCTTCACACACTGTTCGCAGCAGGACTGAGTGAGATGATTCCTCACACCTGACTTCACTCTTCATCACGTCGTCTTGGGAAGATTCGGTTTGGTTTGTTCGGTTTGCATTTTTATTTATTGCGTATCCAGGTGATTGCATGATAGATATGAACATTTTTTTTAGTATGTTGCTCATTTGCATGGTGGAGGTTTGTTCGGTTGATTAGCTCAGATTAGATTTGCTGTATTAGATTTGTGATTCTCTTAATAATAATCTTTATTCTACAAATAAAACACTGAGATTTTATTTTGCTTTCAAATATACAGTATATAAACACAACACAAATAAGAAATAACTCAAATTACTAATATACATTATTTTTTTATTTAAAAAATGAACATATATTAGATAGCATAATTTGATTTATTTATTAATGTTAGGGCTGCACGAGATATCGCTTAAGCATCATCATCATCGCGATGTGCGCATGCACAATAGTCACATTGCAGGATGTGCGATCTCAGTTAGGGCAATTAAATCAAACACGTGTTTCATGTTGCAATGGTTTAATTCTTGACACAAGAAGTAGATACACAGCGCTGTCTCTGTGTCTGTGTGAGTGACAGGCTGCTGCTGCCTGAGAAGCGTGAGGGGGAGGGGCAGGAGTAAACACGAGTTAACTGTGCGAGAAAGCTGTGCACCTCAGTCCAGTTTTCCAGTAATTTCCAGTTACAGCTGAATTCATGCTTTAAATCCTAGAAAAACTCTCTTATTTACCTTTTAAAAAGCCATTTAAATGCCTGATTAAAGGGCCGATTGCTGTTGTTTTGCTGTTTTTTCGGGTTTTGAGAGCTCGCTATTACGTTATTTATTTATTTTTTTTATGTTGTTGAGAAAATAGACAAATAGACAAATGTTTATAGATTTATTTTTGTTTCTACTGAATATATAAAACATATTTACAAACATATTTAAATGAATAAAACCCTGAATTCAATGTTTTGCCATATCTCCAAAAATATTGTTATTGCAAAAACACTCTGAAATACTTTTTTTTTTTTTACCATATTTTAGGGCCATATCGCTCACCCCTAGTGTCTATCTATCACATCTAAAAACAGGGTTTTACATCTTTAAAAATAATTATTTTAAGTTATTATTTTACGTATGCTGTTTATGTTCCATAGACAGGTATTAAGTTTAATCTTGGACTTCACAGCATTTTAAATAGAGATTTTACATTGGAATTAGTATATTGTCTACAACTAGGCCTTTTCCTTTTCTTTGGAACTGCCCCTTACTCTATAACCTCTCAATAATTGAAAAATTTACATTGCTCAATAAAATGTATAAATGCATTATTATGGTACTGTATTACGGTTATACCAGAGGCATGACATGGACTTAAAATTACAATATCATTGTTTATCTTGCAAATAACAATTACTTATGAAGAATAATGCACTTTGTAAACAACAAGCAGGTCATTTTAAATATTAACTTGGAGGTGACTTTAGTACTTTACTACTTTAGTAGAAAGAAATGCACATTTTAATTAACTAGTTTATGAAGTTCTTAGTGTTACGCAGTTTTTTGGGAACCCCAGCCTGTTTAGTTTGTCATATGGATTTTTTTATTTAGCTCTGGCTTTCCCCAAATCAGTGTAGCAGCACAAATCCAGCAGGACTTCAGAGCGAGCGAGCTTCTGACTACAGTATCTGTAATTTCGGAGATGATGGTAACACTCCAGTGCTTTAGGAGAAGTGCACAGAGACTGATTATTATAACAGGGAGTGTGTGAGAGTGTTGTGCTGAATGATCTTCCTCTCAGTTCACCTTCCTCGGGGAGAACCCAGAACACGGCAGCTAACAATGGAACAATAAGACTGCTTCCTCCACACGCACTAATTAGTCCCACAGGTACCCACACTGTGGCTCGAGTTTTGGTGTAACTGCATTAGGCTTCTTTATGAAATAGCACTGCTAATAAAAATCTAATGGCAGTGCACCAACAGTGCCTCAGCACAGGCGCAATAACTATTTTATACTGGACGATACAGTGTCTCAGAAATTGAGAATTGAGATAAATTACAAATATTTTCGAGGCACTTAAATGCATTTTTGTTAACATCTTTTTCACCATTGATTTTTACAATAAGGAATCTCTGCATTATAATAAAATATTGCAATTGGAACAAAAAAACAAGGGCATATATTAGATAGCATAATTTTATTTATTTATGTTAGGGCTGCATGATATATCGTTTAAGCATCTTCATCGTAATGTGTGCATGCGCAATAGTCACAATGCCGGATGTGCAATGTCACTTAAGGCAATTAAATCAAACACGTCATGTTGCAATGTTTTGACTCTTGACACAAAAAGTAGATACACAGTGCTGTCTCTGTGTCTGTGTGAGTAACAGGCTGCTGCTGCCTGGGAAGCATGAGGGGGAGGGGCAGGAGTAAACACGAGGTAACTGCACGGCCTCCCTCCACGTTTGGACACGTGCTTGTAAACGTGAGCACGTGTGGAAAGCTGTGCACCTCAGTCCAGCACAGTTCTGCAGTGCAGATATTTCCAGTTACAGCTGAATTCACGCTTTTAATCCCAGAAAAAACTCGTATTACCTTTTAAAAAGCCATTTAAATGCCTGAATAAATGGCCGATTACTGTTGTTTTGCAGCTACTTTTACTAATTTTACCTATTTTGTTGTTTTTATTTCTATATTTAACTCATAAATTGAGATATCTGAAGTGGTCTCAACATTATTAAAATTTTTACATAATTTATGACATCAGTCCAAAAATGAATCGATGTTGCCTCAGCGCTGTAGAATCTAGCTGTTGCCCACTCCAAAATAAGAATGTCCAAAAAATATTCTATGCATTTTTCAACAAGACTACAATATATTTTTTATATTTTATATTCTATATATACAATTAAAGTTAATAGTAATATCACTATTTCTACTGGTTTAGATATTCATATAGTGGAATTCATTACTGCACAGTTACCTGCATTATATTTATGCTTTTTACCTTTTACATCTGCACATCATTCGTTTGCTCGTAACTGCTTTTTTATTTTATTTTTTGTTTGTTTTATTATATATCTTATATCTTTATATAAGACAATGCAAAACCACATGCTGCACATACATTGCAAAGGCGTGGCTGTGGACTTGCTATTTAAGGTTACTGATAGTATAAAATTAGCATAAGTAGCATAAATTACAATTAGAATGTAGCCTGCTGCCAACCCTGGCTAGCACTGCTGGAGCAGCAATAGCATTAGCCGCTAGCATTAACCGCTTCAGTGAAGTTTCTTCAGCACCAAGGCTGGAACAATATTAGCATTAGCCACTAACCGTGCTAACTGCTAGTTCTTTCGCTGTTCAGAGCTGAGTATATCAGACTGTAGCCTGTATGTTTAACTGTGTTAAAACAAGCTACGTGGGATGAACCGCTAGCTAATGTCACCCTGGCTTACCGGAACATTCAGGGTTCCTCAGTGTAGCGCTGTTGGGTGGCGTTTACTGCAAGTCGCTAATGCTAATGCTGCTGCACCCAGCCTTAGTGGAAATCTGGAAATCTAAGCTTACTGTAGTTTTACTCACCCAAATAAACAGTTTTAAGGAGAGAAATCTGTATAGATTAACATTCAGCACACATTTGACTTTAATTACAGTTTTATTTACTTAACATAGCTTTACTTAACGTAAATAAAAACAGTTATCATTACCGGCCTAAATGAATCTGTGAATCTGTGTTCAGAACAGTTTCAGAGGCTCCTGCTTGTATTATATCATCAAATCGGATTGTCTAGGCCTGGGTTTGCTGGGGCGTAGCTTCACGACTGCTGTTTATCCCTTTAGTAATGAATTAATACTCACTCACAGTCCATAACATCATCCTCTCGTCCTGGCCTGGTGTGCTGCAGCCTGCTTATTACCACCTACATGTATTTACAAAGTGCTCCCTAATCTGCTGCCTCCAGCCTCGGCTCGCAGGATCCCTTCCAGATAAGGCCAGTCAATACAATAATGAATAAATAATGAAAGATGTACAACAGCGACCGGGGGCCTCTTCATTTCAGCCCGCTAATGCGCCGGCCGCGTGACATTTTCCCAGAAATTTTTGTGCGTCTGAATTTTCAGACCTTCTGAAACGGCTCATCCTAGCAGATAACCTGCCACGATATTTCACTCCTGAAACCGCCGCCGGGCGCAGATAGTCGGCTGAAAAGTTAATTGCGTCTATTACGGCCTTTTGCTATCTTGACAACTCCTATTATGTGGCGTATACCGAGCCAATAGATGCCGTAGATCATTCTCAGAGATAACACTGCGGGAGATGGAGCCTGTAACATCTATACGAATAAAAAAAAAAAATCATTACGACGTAAAAAGATAGTAAATGCAGATCTAGCTTATGTGTCAACATCAATATATAATGGGCCAGGTGTTTAAATTCCACACAAACACATTAAAACGATGCATCTTACAGTATTTACTCTGAATCAAAGATTTGAAAGTATCTCCATTCATTACTCTGTAGGTAGTAGTATAGAAACCAGGGTTTAAAATACTTCTGTAGAAGTTGTAGAAGTATCAACTCAAGCTTTTTACTCTTTAAGTAAAAGTATAACAGTACTTAGTTTCAGATTTACTTAAAGTATAAAAGTAAAAGTAATGTAGAAGCAAAAATTAAAGCACGAAGAACAAAAGCTTAGGCCAAGCCCACAGAGTCCTATAGTTCACTACCCCCCCACCCCTCCCCAAAACACACTGGAAAATATGCTTTCTGTATGGTTTGATTTGAAACAATAAATAAATTAAAATAATAATAACAGTATTCTGTTTGAAAGTAGTTTATTTTGTACTTGTTTTGTTTAATTGTTTGCAGTTGCATGCATTAAATATAATGCACTTTATTATTGAGTTTTATAGCATTATAGCATTTTGTTACATTGCATTATTTTTTTTATTTTGTTACATTGTATTATTATTATTATTTTGTTACATTCTGATCCTGGAAAGTAACTACTGACGAAAAAAAAAATAAAAATAAAATAAAAAAAAATATATATATATACACTATATTATTTTGTTTTTACTAAATTGAAACTGTTATATATATATAACTTTTATTTTATATTTATTTGTATTTAGTGTTTTGTTTTTTTGCAAAGAATATAATATTTTTATATTATTTTTTATATTATTAGTCTAAAGTCTTATAAATATGATAAATAGTCAAATTAAAGAAAAGTCAATAATTTTAATAGTTATGAGGGCTGAAAGGAACAGTATTCTGATAATTACTATTATAAAACATCAGCTTTTTCCCTTCGCTTTTCTCCCTCTGGCTCTAATTCTTCTCACACGTTCAGAGATGAGCTGTTAGTTTATGAAGTAAGTTTGTTGCCTAACTGCATCACTGATGTTTCCCACAGCTCCAGCATTGCTGACATCCCACTGGTGCGGGGCTGTGGTGAACTGGCTGTAGTGGTAATATCTGTAGAGAAAAACGATGGTGTAGCCGGACTGGTCCTCATGGGAGAAAGCCCAGAGTCTTGACTGTATTTTTTTTTTTCGCTCTAAAGCTCTTATAGGAGGGGAATTGGATGTGTTTGGCTGTAGACTCAGATAATTGTTCTGCTGAGTAATGTTTCTCTTCTTTTTCTCGCTGTGTGGAAATACTCATAGTTTTGCTTACAGAGTTCAAGAACCTGCTCTACAAATTAGAGCTTATTTTAAAATTTTTATGACTATTTACATTGTAGATTCTCACTGAAGCACCAAAACTATGAATGAACACATGTGGAGTTTTATGTACTTAACAAAAAATGAGCTGAACCTCCACAGTCACCGGACCTGAACCCAATCCAGATGGTTTGGGGTGAGCTGGAGCACAGAGTGAAGAAGGCAAAGGAGCAACAAGTGCTAATAAACACCTCTGGGAACTCCTTCCTTCAAGACTGTTGGAAAACAGGTGTTCAGGTGACCACTTCGTAAAGCTCATTAAGAGAATGATGCCAAGAGTGTGCAAAGCAGTAATCAGAGCAAAGAGTGGCTATTTTGAAGAAACTAGAATTTTGCTGGTATTGACCCACGCCCTTCACTGGGCAGAGAAGAAGAAGAAAAGAGGGGGAGCGAACTCAGAGTATTTGGGGTGGAGTTCAGGGCAGCTTCGCTGTAAAGCGTGAAGCCGAAGCCCCCCCTCTCATGAAGAGAAACATGAGAAGAGAATAAAATTAAAGAAGGAGGAAGATGGGGAGGAGGTGGGTGCGAGGTTTGTTCAATGAGCAGGGAGAGAGGAAGTGACGGTTTAAATAGGGAAGAAAGTGGGAGGAGTGAGGGCGTGGTTCACTCCCAAAATGTAGTTATGATACATAACTCCACATAAAACAGCATTTTTAGTTATTTCACCTTTTTTTGTTAAGTACATAAAACTCCATTTATGTGTTCATTTATAGTTTTGATGCTTCAGTGAGAATCTAAAATGTAAATAGTCATGAAAATAAAGAAAACGCATTAAAAAAGAGAAGGTGTGTCCAAACTTTTGGCCTGTACTGTATATATATATATATATATATATATATATATATATATATATATATTAGAGGTGTGCCAAAAAATCGATTCACATAAGAATCTTGATTCTCATTTACTACGATTCAGAATCGATTTAAAATGTCCCAAAATCGATTCTGAGGGGCGGGTTTTCGACTGATTTTGGGCTGGGTATTTTTGTTGGACCTGGCAACCCTGGGGATAGCGCTTGTCCTTTCAAACGGAGATCTTCCAGACACACACAGAGCGTAGGTGTTTGAGAATCACCGGTAAGATGGCAGAACAAGCACTATATTACATTAGATTAACGTGTAGTTTCAATGTTTTATGGCAGAATGCTTCATAACAAGCATAAAAAAGATCGCTAGTAGTTAGTTTCAGTAACTGTTAGCTAGCTAACTAGCTAACTTTCCAGTTCCACCTTAAATAACGCTACAGGTGGCAGCGGGCTGCAGCATTTAAGGCGGAACGGAAAAATACAATAAGCTAATCAGAGCTAATTTCAGCTCCTCATCACAGAGGAATTAAGGAATGGACCATATGAATTAATTTCTCCACCTCCTGCCCCCTTTCTGAAGAAATACAACGACCTTAAATTAACTAGTTAATCAGCAGCTGCTCCTGAACTTTAGCGCTCCACTGCTATCATCACATCAGCCCAGCAGCGTCACCTACACACCACCGCTAGTAGCCTGGTAATAAAGCAGTGTTATTTATTATTTATTTATTGTTCATTAACGTCATTGTGATATCCCAGTGATTCCTCTGTCACTGAGGACCCACATTCCTGCACATTTTATTGTTTTTGTAACACATTACCTGCTCCAGGACCAGTGTATATTATGGAGGGTTTTTTTTCAATAAGATTCATAAGCCAGAAGCAGAAATTTTTATAATTCAAATCGTTTTGAATCAAAAATCGATTTTGAATCGAATCGTGGCCCCCAAAATCGGAATCGAATCGAATCGTGAGATAGTAAACGATTCCCACCCCTAATATATATATATATATATATATATATATAGGTCCAAGCATCTCAGTTTCCTCTGCTGAGAAGCGCAGAAGCACTGCACTGTTAAAATACCAATCCGCCAAAGTCAGAGCACACCTGGTTCTTAAAGAAAAATTATTTTGTGTTATGCCCAAAACAACATGCTCATTAATCCAAAAATATGGTAGCCTCTCATAGTGACAATATGAGAATAAGATTACTCATGTTGGTTGTTAAATTAATCTGTTGTGAAAGAAAAATGATCACTTTTTGTATTTTTTGGTTAGAAAAATGCTGCTATAGCAAAACTTGCACTCTGGACTTCATGTTGCTGCTACTTGACTTCTCTGCCTTTTTTGTGTATTTATCTTTATCAATTTTACTCAATTTTATTTTATTCTATTTTATTTTATCTTATATTTATCTATTTTAATAATTGCTCTTTTGGGTGTAAACTGGACCGTGAGATTACAATTTCGTACCACAGGTGATGTGAATGACAATAATCCTTGAGTCGATGAATCTTTGGTATCGAATTCAAAGTATCATTTTTTAACTTTGGTTTCATGTAATTTTGTTTCATGATTAATGTAACTACTACTATGTAAACCAAGGTATAAGGGTTTTAGCTTGACAGCAACAAATTGCTTCTCAGAGACACAAACACTATTGATTGATTATTGATGGATTTATTGATTGAGTTGGACAGTACTGAGAATGAGGTCTTCACAGTATGGGAAGGGTAGTATTAGTGTATGTTAGGGGTGGGCAATATTATATTGTATAAAATATATTGTGACACAGAAATATCATGATATTAAAAATCCATATCGTGATAATAGGGCTGTTCTGTCTTAAAAGTAGTCTATTATTTACTGTGAAGCTTTAGGTGTATTTGTTGTATAATTGTTTTAGTTTGCAGTTTATATACATGCACTAAATATTCTGCAATATTATTTGCTGCATTATATTATTTTATGCTATATTATATATTTTGCCACATTATGATTATTCTGTTATACTGTTCTACTATATTCCTAAAATGAATGAATTATTTTAGTTTTCCTATATCGCCAAGTATATCGTATCGCAAAAATACCCTGAAATATCGTGATATTATTTTAGAGCCATATCGCCCACCCCTAGTGTATGTGTGTATATATATATATATATATATATATATATATATATATATATATATATATATATATATATATAGAGGTGTCCGAGCAGCACAGTTTCCTCTGCTGAGAGGCACAGCAGCACTGCGCTGTTAAAATACCAATCTGCCAAAGTCAGAGCTCACCTGGTTCTTTAATGAGAAGTGACTCACTAAATGATTTCTTTCACCTTATGCCCAAAACACACCCATAATTAATTAAGAGAGGTAGCACATGCCTTTTGCACATTTCAAGCTGTGCAAGGTGTACTTTTCCTGTCGTTACAATAGCAAAGACTCACTGACACGCTCTAAATCAAGCTGAACAGTGCACGGTTGATGGCTTGCCTGTAGAACTCTAAAATAGGGCTCCATGTGTGCACACTCTCAGTACTGATAGAGAGAGTTGGAGTTAGAGATCTGGTGGAAACAGAAACCTGTATCAGATCCAGCTGTAAAGCTGCCTATAACACTGGGAGCATCGCCCTGTGGCCGGATTTCAGAAGACCAGTCACAGAGCTCTGCCAGCTGGGCGACATTTGGAATAGAGGTCATCACCAGTGATGGACACATGGACCGGAGAACACAGAGACAGACTGACTGTAAACTAGTGCATGCCCTGTACCAGCTGGAGCATTCAGGGCATTTTCACAAAATATATATTTATATTTTTTTTCTGAGGGTTCAGTGCACTGGGTCAAGTGTGAACTTATAGTGTGTAGTAAATGTGTAACCCTGATAAAATTCTGAAGGCAGAATTCCCCCGTTTAACAGTTAATTCAGCCAATATTAGGGTTTTATACAACAGTTAGTTCCGACCTCACAATCTGATTGGTTGAGAAGTTTTCTAGACGTGATGATATTCGTTATAACATCACGGCCTTCTCACACTAAACTTGTATCACTATGCCAATGCGTTGCCGAGTAACGGCGTATATACACAGGACAGTTTTGAATCATCACCTCCACCGGCACCAAAAGCAGCGTTAGCTTAGCACAGGCTAGCGCTCAGCCACGGCACACTTACCCGCAGCGCTGACTCGTGTTTTGTGAAAAAAAAGGCAAGGAAAATCGCTCGGCTAATGCCGTCTAACAGCCAGAACGGTAACTTAACCAGCCAGGCTAGGCTAAACTAAGTTAATGCTAAGCTAAAGCAAGCTACACTGAATGGGAATTTCCGAAGCGCGGATAGCTTGACTCCGGTCACCTACCCACAGTCCAGCCACACTGGCAAGCTAACCAACACCACCCAGCAAAACAAACAGAAATGCTCAAAAAAAGCTCAGCGTTCACCTGAAGACGACTCCACGGAGCAGGAGAGGAGAGTATTAGCGTTATTTCACGCTTGCCTTAATAAGTGTATCAACATATATTATGAAAATTGTTCATCTCACATATTTGCAAACCAACCCCTGAAAAACTAAAACTACAACTAAAACTAATTACAAAGTTATGTTTAATGTTATGTAAAACTATTGTGTTTTATATGTTGAACTTTCAACAGTAATGAAGTAGTGAAACATAAAATTTTTTTAACGTATTTTCTTTAAAAATAATAACACTAAACTAAAATAAAAATAATTAAAATACATGACATAAATTGAATATTAAATTAAATATTTTGGAAAATCTATTGACTAAAACTAAACTAATAATAATCAAATGACTAAAATGTGAATAAAACTATTATAGCCAGCCCCCCTCTTCTCTGGTAGAGTCAGGAAGGAGAAATAACAGAGTTAATGGGAGGAGATGGGGCACTGGAGAGTTGAGAAAACTCGATTGGAAAGGGGAGGAGCTTCAGGCATATTCCTTCTTCCAAAACTTAGTTATTTTATAACAACAATCATGAAGCATGCTGACCGCAGGGGCTAGAGTTCCTGAAATGTAATGCTTTAATGGCACTAGGTTTTTTTCAGCTGTGGAGCAGTTTATATTTTAACATTTAATTTGTGATTATTTGCATTTAAAAAAACAATCAGATAATGCAACTAAAATTATGTAAAACGTATATAAACGCACTACAAAAAAACATAACTGAAATGCTCTAATTACAAAGCAATAATTCACATATTTTCTTATATGGATACGATTTTTTTCTTACTAACATTTATTATATTTTTAGTTATTTTAGAAATAATGACATTCTCTCTCTCTCACTCGCCCTGTCCCTGCTTACTACACCCTGAGATATTATAATACAGTATTAAGGATCTATTACTACTCTATTACTATTACTGTCCCCTCACAATAATACAGAATTTTTAAATGATTGACACCACCATTATAAATATTATTTAATTTTGCCAATCTAATGCAAATATTTCTTAAAAGGAACTCCTACAAGCAGAAATGCATCCAGAAATATACTTAGAAATTAGAAAATATTTGTAGTTAACCAGTTAAAGTAATGATGCTGTTTTTGTTTCATAATAAAGCGTCACAAATAAACATGCTCATTAATCCAAAAGTATCTTAGGCTCTCATTATAACAGTATAAGAATGAGATTACTCATGTCGGCTGTTAAATAAATATGTTGTGGAGGGCTCTACAATGAGTGGTCCAGCGGACTAAGGCCCTGCAACGATGATCAGGAGATCTCTTGTTCGAATCCTGTTCATGTAGCTTGCCATCAGCTGCCAGAGCCCTGAGAGAGCACAATTGGTCTTGCTCTCTCTGGGTGGGTACAGTAGTAGATGACGCTCTTTCTCCTCATCACTCCTAGGGTGATGTGGATCAGCACAAGGCTGCGTCTGTGAGCTCATGTATCAGAACCTCCGAGCGTTAGCGCTGTGATGCTACTCGGTAATGCTGCATCAGCAGCAGTTCAAAAAGAGGCGGAGTCTGACTTCACATTTATCAGAGGAGGCATGTGCTAGTCTTCACCCTCCTGGTGTTGGAGCATCACTAGTGATAGGGTAAGTACTAATGAGTGTGTTGGGTAATTGGCCGTGTAAATTGGGGAGAAAATGGAATATACAATTAGAAATTGAATTATTTAAAAAACTAAATACGTGTTTGTATTTTTTGGTTCAGCTTTTTGGTTTCAAAAAAGTACTGTAATGGTATCAGTATCGACAATTTTTAAACACTACTAACTTTAATAGCCAGCATTGGCTCTTTTAGTAGGTAGAATATAAAATGATAGACCAAGCTCTGCTTAATTCCATATAAACTGATCTTTTTCTTTAGAATAGTAAATATTTTAAAATTCCTGTAAAACAGCACAGCTTGTTAAAGGGCCAGATCTCAGACTGAGTCATTAGCGAGTAGCAGGACGTCCACTTGGCTGTTAAAGTGTTTAATGTTCGCCTGAAGGCCAGACACTAATCCCAGACTGTCTCCAGGCTGATTAACAGTTTGTTCGTTTGTTAGTTTTTATTATTTTGTATCATGATTAATGTAACTCCTGTACGCCTGTTTATAACATGTGTGACAAAGCAAAAGCAAGATATAAGGTTTTTGCTTGACAGCAACAAATTGCTTCTCAGAGACACAAACACTATTGATTGATTATTGATGGATGTATTGATTGAGTTGGACAGTACTGAGAATGAGGTCTTCACAGTATGTGCAGGGTAGTAGTAGTAGTATTGCATCCATATTACAACCCACTGTAACTAAGATATACATTTTTTAAAATATTTTTAATATTGCTAATGGGAAAATAAAAATCCTTCAATATTTAAAATGGTAAATTATCAGGTACATTGTACTTGAAACTAAATAAACTGCAGGTTAATTATTTAAGAACATCGCATACAGTAACTAACCTGCTATCAATTATTCAGAATTCACCCTGAAACAAGTTCAGTCAGAATTGCAGGCAGACCTGCAAGTATTTATTATCCCTTTTGTGATATTTCTATTGGTTCATGTATCATGTCATTTTTACACAATGTGAAAATCAGAAACTATATGGCCAAAAGTCTGTGGACACCCTTTTCAGCCAGCATTTCTTCTGCAACAGCATCTGCTCCTATCCAAAGGCTTTTTGGAATATTTTTATTTTGCTTAAAAAATGCACTATAACAAGCAAAGCACACAACAAATAACACAATTTCTAACTAAATTAAAAAAGACAAAGTAAGAACATACATAACTAAATTCTTGTATCAGCAGTAAGTAACTCTTAAAGTCACAAACCTTTAGAAATATAGAGTTTGGCTTTTCTTACAGTTACAGGAATGTGTAAAACCTGTACTTTGCGATCTACAGTGATATCAGTATTGCTGTATTGAGTCAATATGATGAAAATAATATACAAAAAATGACAGCTTTTGTTTTTGTGAAGAATAGAAAGTGCCGTAGAGTTGTTTAAGGATGGAAATTGTTGTTTTGTATCAAATCAAATTTATTTATATAACTGATGTTTTCACAAAGCAGCTTTACAGAAGAAAAAAAGAATCAGACAAAACACTGAACTGAATATAATACAGAACCCCAGTGAACCACCAGTTATATACAGTACAATCATTTGGACACACCTTAAATGCATTGTTTTTTCATTATTTTAATATTTTTTGCATTGGAAATTAATAATAAAGTCATCCAAACTATGAAGACCATTACAAACTTAATGATGATAAAACTGGCACTCATCAGGGCCGCCCCAGGAAAGGAAGAGCTGTTACAGGATACGTCATCAGATTTACCAACCTCAGAAATGCTTCACATAGTATTTTGGTTCATTCAACACTTTTAAGAGTAACATATTACTTGGATGGTCCATTTTAAGGCCTTGTCTATTAAATGCAACTTAACTTTAGGTTACTAACTTTACCCTAAACTTTAAATCTAACCCTAAACTCAATCCTAAAATGTTAAGAGTTTGGGTTAGAGTTGGATGTAGGGTTACATTTAATAATCATTTAACTTACATTTTCAGTTACTACATGATTCCTTATAGTCTTTAATGTGTTCCTTTATGGTCTGGAAGACTTCAGTATTCGTGTACAGGGGTTGGACAATGAAACTGAAACACCTGGTTTTAGAGCACAATAATTGATTGTGGTGACGGACAGTTCTGGTGGAAACAGGAGAGTTGAGGTGCACCCCAAAATCGCTTTCAGACAGCTTCCGCTTACAGCGTCCACAGTTAATCCTGTTGGATGTGGTTGGTGCTTCTTGGTGGTATGCTGACATTACCCTGGATACCGTGGCTCTTGATGCATCGCAAAGACTTGCTGTCTTGGTCACAGATGCTCCAGCAAGACGTGCACCAACAATTTGTCCTCTTTTGAACTCTGGTATGTCACCCATAATGTTGTGTGCATTGCAATATTTAGAGCAGAACTGTGCTCTTACCCTGCTAATTGAACCTTCACACTCTGCTCTTACTGGTGCAATAATGTGCAATTAATGAAGATTGGCCACCAGGCTGCTCCAATTTAGCCATGAAACCTCCCACACTAAAATGACAACAGGTGTTTCAGTTTCATTGTCCAACCCCTGTATAATGTAGAACAAAAATTAAAACATGTATGATTATGTTTATATCAATTATTTGCTGCTAAAATGCTGGAGTATACAGTGTGTATTCACTTACACACATGCTGGTGGGCAATCAGAGAGGTAAAGTTAGTGACCGGGGTCTGGAATAAGAGTGAAATGGAAATGTCTATTATTAAAACAGAGACAGGGGTCTGTCTGACCTCACTGTCTGCAGAAATGAAATGTCAGCTGGGAGGAATCAGTCCCTCTCCTGTATTAGCCTGAATTAGTATGAGTGCAGCGTCTCACTGCGCCGCTCTGTCTGAACGGAATTTCAATCTGGGAATTTACTGAAGAGATGAAGCAGAAAGCACTATATCACCAGCTTTCTGCAGGGGGAGGACGAGGGGGGGGGGGGGAGACAACATGCCAATGCATCACGAAACAACCTGATACAATCAATTAGCCGACACAGGAAGTGCGCCATGAAACAAGACCCCCTAACCCACCCCCACGTCCTCACATCCCAACCCCCACCCACACACACAGCCTCATCTGAAACTGTAGACTGAAGAAACGACTCACTGAGATCAATAACAAAAATATGAAAAATATGTATAAGTCTTTAAAGGGGTTAAAATTGTACTGAGAGCTGAGGGCACTTTAGTTTCTGAATCATTTTACTTTGATTTTCCTATTTATAGATTAATGTTTAAGTAAAATTAACATTGTTGATTTATTCTATAAACTACAGACAACATTTCTGCCAAATTCCAAATAAAAATATTGTCATTTAGAGCATTTATTTGAAAAAAAAAGAGAAATGGCTGAAATAACAAAAAAGATGCAGAGCTTTCAGACCTCAAATAATGCAAAGAAAACAAGTTCATATTCATAAAGGTTTCAGAAGAGTTCAGAAATCAATATTTGGTGGAATAACCCTGATAGTGTTTAATCACAGTTTTCATACATCTTGGCATCATGTTCTCCTCCACCAGTCTTACACACTGCTTTTGGATAACTTTATGCTGCTTTACTCCTGGTGCAAAAATTCAAGCAGTTCAGTTTGGTGGTTTGATGGCTTGTGATCATCCATCTTCCTCTTAATTATATTCCAGAGGTTTTTACTCATAATTTTTAAGTGGTCTCTTATTTTTTTTCCAGAGCTGTCGTTCTGAAAAGGGCTTATACAGTATATATTGGTGGTACAAAGTAAGTGAAACCTTAAGCTAAGAATGCATTTTCTAAGAATCCCTTAACCATATACATTAGGTATGGTCCTTTTTTTTAACTTAACTTGGGTAAAAAGTGCATAAACACTTTTTTCTCCTCTTTTTCTTTATTAACGAGGGCTGATGCTGAGGGCTGAGCTGATCTCTGGCTCTGGCTATATTGAGCACAGACTGAATCATCTCTCAGATCTGCTGTTTGGACGTCTCCGGGCTCTGAGGAGATGCTGGAACTGAGTGAAAGTCTTCTGTAATTAACAGGGCTGATTGTCGTCGGCCCGGTCAGTATCAGCCTCTGTAAGCACATTTTGAGGCTCACCCATATTTTGCTCGTCCCTCTAAACAAGATTACGCTCCGGTAAATCTGAGGACATTATGGGATTAAAATCTGGCGGGGGGTGGAGGGGGTGGTGTTGGTAAAGCAGATGCTCTGGGGATGTCACTGATATGATGCCCGTTTCTGTAATCGCTCAGTTGGACAGCAGATCGCTGACCTGTCACTGTCTGACCTCTGACACTGCTTAGTACAGTAACACTCACAGCTGCGACTATAGGGAAAAGTTTAAGCAGGATAAAAACATTCAGTTGTTGAATTATATGTGGATATTTCCAGATTTTTTATTAATTCACAATAATTAAATACTGTATCTGAAAGAAATGCAGATAAAACCGTAGATAAATAGAGCACAATAAATCTGAAGATTGAATCAGTTTGACTGAAACTTGCAGCTATGCCATTACTTTTTGCATGTGTTACTAGGTAGTTGCTAAGTGGTTGCTGTGGTGTTCCTAGATGGTTGATTGGTGTTGTTTGGTCATCCCATTGCTTTGTTGTTATTATAAAATCCCAATGCACAATGCATTTAAGGTAGATTGAGTCTTGAACTTGTGGTTGTTGTGGCTGGGTGGTTGCTAAGGTGTTGTTGGGGTTGCAGCTATGCCATTACTTTTTGCAAGTCTTACTAAGTAATTGCTAAGTGGCTGCTGTGGTGTTCCTAGATGGTTGGTTGGTTTTGTTTGGTCATCCCATTGCTATGGTGTTATGATAAAATCATAATGCACAACACATCTGAAGTAGATTGAGTCTTGAACCTGTGTTTGTGTGGCTGGGTGGTTGCTATGGTTTTGTTGGGGTTGCAGCTATGCTGTTACTTTTGCGTGTCAGGCAGTTCATTTGGTGTTGCTAAGTAGTTGCTCAGTGGTTGCTGTGGTGTTTCTAAGTGATTGGTTGATATGGTGTTGTTTGGTCATCCCATTGCTAAGGTGTTACTATAAAATCACAATGCACAATGCATTTGAGGTAGATTGAGTCTTGAACTTGTGGTTGTTGTGGCTGGGTGGTTGTTATGGTGTTGTTGGGGTTGAGGCTATGCCATTACTTTTGCATGTCAGACAGTTGCTTTGGTGTTGTTAAGTAGTTGCTTAGTGGTTGCTGTGGTGTTGCTAGGTGGTTGAGGCTATGCCATTACTTTTGCATGTCAGGCAGTTCATTTGGTTTTGCTAAGTAGTTGCTTAGTGGTTGCTGTGGTGTTGCTAGGTGGTTGGTTGATATGGTGTTGTTTGGTCATCTCATTGCTATGGTGTTACTATACAATCTTAGGTGAATGCTGTGTTTTTTGCACAATAAATCTGAAGTAGATTGAGTCTTGAATGTATGGTTGTTGTGGCTGGGTCTTTGCTATGGTGTTGTTGGGGTTGAGGCTATGCCATTACTTTTGAATGTCAGGCAGTTCATTTGGTGTTGCTTAGTAGTTGCTCAGTGGTTGCTGTGGTGTTTCTAGGTGATTGGTTGATATGGTGTTGTTTGGTCATCCCATTGCTATGGTCTTACTATAAAATCACAATGCACAATTCATTTGAGGTAGATTGAGTCTTGAACTTGTGGTTGTTGTGGTTGGGTGGTTGTTATGGTGTTGTTGGGGTTGAGGCTATGCCATTACTTTTGCTTGTCAGGCAGTAGCTTTGGTGTAGCTAAGTGGTTGCTGTGGTGTTCCTAGGTGGTTGGTTCGTGTTGTAAATGAGTTGAGACTGTGATGTAACAGTTTTTTTTTTTTTTAGAATCTGCCTGTTTTACATCTGTGCATTATTCAAGAATGCCAAGATATATAATTTTAACATTCTTGTGTTCCTTATTAGAGTTCCGTATTAGAGTTGAGGAATGATGAACCTTACCCTAGTGAAAAAAAGTAGATTAAAGTATACTAATCATTATTATGCTATAGTGCACTAAAGAGTTCTTGTAGCCACATTATTATTAATCAGTATATTTAAAGAGTGATAAAAACGTTGTTTTTTGTACTAATTATACTTTCATTACAGTATAAAAATAGTACAAAAGCCCTACTTACATTGTGCTACTTAAAAGTGTACGTAACTGTACTAAAATGGAACTATTTTAAATATACTTAAGTAACATTTTAATAATTAAACTACTTCATGTATGTAACCTTATATTTTAAATATGCTTACAGTAAATATATAATACATTTAATGAGTATTACAACTGTATCACTATTTTACATGAGTATATTATAATGTAATAAGAATTTATGTTAAATATATTTACAGTAGAGAACAAATATACTTCTTGTTCCTGTCTTTTGTAAGTAGCACACTTCTAGTATACTTTACTGGGTATAAAATATTTATTTGAAAATACTGTACTACAATTTTTAGTGTTTTCTAAAATGTTACATGATACATTGTACTTTAAGTGAACTACTGTAACAGTTGTTTTTAACACACTTTGCTAAAAATGTACAAAAGTATATTTGGAAATCAGTATTTAAGAAGTATACTGAATTACATTAAACTAAAAGTGTACTTCATAGTAGTCTATTTATTTAAAATACACTATATTGTACTTTTAAAAAGTGTGATCAAAGTTTACTTTCAAACATTTGATGAAAGCATGATATTAATGTACTTTTAATATATTTTAATTAAGTACATAAATCTGTTACTATATTTACAGCATATTTAGGCATTTCTCAATATGTTTTAAGTACAATTAAGTATATACTTTTTTCATCAGGGTAAGCCTGCCAACAAGGTGCTTTTGTAGATTTAGTTTTAATATCCAGCAGGTTAAATATGACCCTCCAATGTCATTACCGTCTCCCTCCACTGAGTGACTGTAATTGCGGTCATTTTATATTAAACACGTTAATTATTGTGTCATCGTCTAGACCGAGTGACATGACTGTTACCAATCCACTTCACATGCTGTGATTTGATGTCAGGCTGAAGTGACCTTGGATGCTGGTCAGCAGGGCCGTGGCTGATGAGCGTCGGCTCTAAACTTAGCCACGGGGTGGGGGGCGTGGGGGGGAATGGGGGGGCTTCAATGAAAGTGAGTGGAGCCCACACTGTGTCCCCTCCCACCAACCATCGTCTTGCATAACAAGAAATGAATGAAGATAAAGATGAAGATGAGATGCCTGAAACTGACTTATTAATATACTATCATCATTATATTAATACATACAGTAAATAATACACACAGTAGCAAAGTTTGGATTCATTGTTTTTTCATTATTTAATTTTTTCTGCATTGTAGAATAAAACTTAAGTCATAAAAACTATAAAAAATAAGACATGTAAGTATTTTGTTACAAAAAAGTGTTAACCAAACCAGAATATGTTTTATATTTTAGATTCTTAGATTAGACAGTTTTGCGCATCTCTGCTGGATTTTCTCAGTCAGCTTTATGAAGTAGAGTCACCTGGAATTCAGGCTTTCAGTTAACAGCTGTGCTGAACTCATCAAGAGTTAATCACTTGAATTTCTTGTCTCTTAATAAAGTGTTTGAGAGCATCAGTTAAAGTAAAGTAGTGAAGAGGTAGAGTTACAGGTATACAGTGAATAGTGAATATTTGAGTAATGTTCATAATCCATATTATGAGAAGCAACAACTACTTAAATAAGTAAAGAAAAAAAATACTTTAAAGAATGAAGGTCAGTCAATCTGAAATATTTCAAGAAGTTTGAAAATATTCTCAAAGACCTTAAAAAACTTAATTATGATTAAACTGGCCCTCATCAGGATGGCCCCAGGAAAGAAAAAGCTAGAGCTAGGCTGAGGCTGTTGCTAAGAGACATAAATTGATTGTTTTAGGGTTGTTTGATAGTAACTAAGTGGTTGCTATGATGCTGCAGAGTGTTTTTTTTATGATGTTGCTAGTTGGCTCAGGTGGTTGCTTTGGCTAAGCAACTAAGTAGATGGTTAGTGGTTGCTGTGGTGTTGTAACAGCATCCTAGTTGGTTGCTGTTGGTTGTTGTTGGGCTTGAGTCTCTCAATACTTAAGCATCTCAGATGCTTGCTTTTGTGGTGTTGCTAGATAGTTGATATGATGTAGTAATAGCATCCTAGGTGATTGCTATGGTGTTGTTTGGGGTTGAGGCTATGTCATTACTTTAGCTTCTCAGGTGGTAACTCTGGCTAAGCAACTAAGAAGATGCTTAAAGGTTGCACAGGATGAGTTCATCAGAGTTTCCAGCCTCAGAAACCGCAAGTTAACATCACCCCAGATAAGAGTATCTAAATGCTTTTTCACAGAGTATTTTGGTTTGTTTAACACGTTTAAGTTACAACCTGATTCTATATGTGTTTCTTCATAATCTGGATCACTTCAGTATTCATTTATAATGTAGGAAAAAAGAAACACATTGAATAAATACAAAACTAATATACTAATATATACTAGATGGTTTCCTTTAGCAATGGGTAAAATAAGAGATGGAGAACATGAGAAAATATGTTTTTTTTTTTTAAGCTCTGCATCATTTTCCCCATATATCTCTAAACTCAATCACTGTTCCACTTTTAGCCGCAACAACTGCAACCAAACACCTTTTAGAAGTGTTTGGCGCAGACATGCTGCCCTCGCTGATCTCATACTTACACTCTCTATAATCTGCATTACAGCATCTCCAGCAATAGACGCTGTACTTTACTGTACTACTGAACAAAATATCATTACTGCATAATTAACTATTACAGATCATTTCCTGACGAAATCACAGCGCTGTGGTGGATCCAGCTTGCAAGTAGTTAATAGGCTGCTGCCAAGGGTGAAATAAACTGATTGTTTTAGGGTTGCTTGGTAGTGGCTAAGTGGTTGCTATGATGTTGCAAGGTGCTTTTTATGATGTTGTAAGGTGGCTCTGTGGTTGTTGTGGCTGTGCTATGAAATGCTATTAGGTGGTATCTACCGTATCACAGGTGGTTTCTGTGATGTTGCTTAGTGGCTGCTGTGGTGTTGTTAGAAGGCATCTGTGTTTCTGCAAGTGGTTGCTGTGGTGTTGCGAGAAGGTTGCTAAGGTGTTGCGAGGTGTTTGCTGTTGTAATACCATCCTTACTTTAGCATCTCAGATGGTTGCTTTAGTTAAGCAACTAAGTAGATGCTTAGCAGCTGTTGTGCTGTGGTGTTGCTAGGTGGTTAATATGATGTTTTAATAGCATCCGATGTGGTTGCTTAGCCAAAGCAGTCATCTGAGATGCTAAAGTTAGGCAGATACATGAAGAAAGTAAGTGCAGCTGTAGAGCCGTTGCCTCTCTGAACTCATCCTGCACTCGCTGGAGGAGACTGGGCTTTCCCACTGTCAGCCTCAGACGCCCCGGGTGGGCCGCCATATGTCCACTTTGGCTCGGTGGCGGAGGAGAGACCCTTGGAGGGTAAAGAGAGGGATGGATGAATAAGTCTGAAATGAGCCAAATGTTGTGTTTGGGTTTTAAAGCGAGCCGAGCCTGCGGGGCTCTTTCTGAGAGGAGCGGGGTGGCAGATTCAGCAGACGCTGGACCGGCTGAGCTGGGAGGGCGGCTATTTTTGGGGCTTTTCCTCCTGGCTGTCCAGATCAGGCCGACAGCAGCTTCACCCGTCATCCACACCAGTACAACACTGGAGGGAGGAAATTAGCAGAGGCTGGAAAATACGGGTTCACTGTGGGTTTGTGGTAGTGCTGAGCGATTTTCACAATTAATTTGATTAATTCGATCTACAGTTTTAATTTTACATAGTCATTTTCTCTTTTTAATCTAAAATAGTCAAAAACGCTCCTCATTTCTGAAGTGTTTATCTATCTTACCTTGGTAATTCGTGTATCATTTGTTCATTTGATATTCAATTGAAAATTCTGAAAATAAAAAAATAATAGGTATTTAGTTTTTCATTTTTGAATAATAATACCAAAAAATAAACAATGGCTTGTATATTTTCTAAACGTTCCGCTTAGTCTTAGGACTGAACTCATACCGAAAAATGGTGGGATAAAGGAAATATTTAATTAGAAATAAATCCTACCGTTTCTAAAAACTGCAGCGTTATCGCTGTAAGGTTTCTTCTCTGACTCATTAAGGAAGTTATTTCTCAATTTTTATGGGCTTGTAAACAATGTTTTAAATCATTGATTCACTCAATGGGTCGATTCAACCCAAAGCGTCTAAACACCAAAGACAATTTTTTTTTATTATTTTAATTTTATTTTATTTTTATACAGGTAATCCTAGTTTTTAACAATTTCTTTGTCATCTGTAGTTTAGTTTTTAGTAGAAGGGAAATAATAGATTATAATCGAAAATCAGATTTTTTTTGTAAAAAAAAAAAAAAATCAAAGATTATTTTTTTCGGCCATAATCGCCCAGCAGTAATACCACCGCCTGCCAGTGAGCTACAGTGTGGGAGACTGGGGTTCAATTCCAGGTCTAGGTGACTGAATGCTGCTCTACACCAATAAGAGTCCTTGGGCAAGACTCCTAACTCTACATTGGTCCACCCCTGTAATAGAAATAACCTTGAAAGTCGCTCTGGATAAGAGTATCAGCTAAATCCTGCAAATTCTGTTAACATTTTTGCCTCTGAAATAAATCAGGATTCAAGTGTTCTATCTGAGCAACAAGCTGTGTTTAAGGATGATGTCAGAGTGTAGTGACCATATGGCCCCATATTCTTCCTGTGGTGTATTTTATTATATCTGGGAAGCCTCAGGACACTCTCTGGCTTTAGAGGAGGCCTAGTATGTATCTGTAATGTAATGTATAAACAGAAAAATAAGTTGAGACATTACATTTCTTTCATTTTGTTTGGCTTAAATTATGGTTTCATTTATTAAGGGAAAAAAACTGTCCAAACCAATCTAGCCTTGTGTGAAAAACGTTTTTGCCCCACCATAAATTAACTGTGATTAATCTCACTTTTTTTAAAGCTCAAACAATTTCACTACTGACCACAACCAGGCCTGATTACTGCCAGACCTGTAGAATCAAGAAATCACTTAGAATCTGTCTGACAACATGAAACAGATAAAAGATCTCAAAAAGCAGCACATTATTATACCCCCATCTAAAAAAAAAAAAAAAAAAAAAACAGTTGAGAAAACAAAGTTATTGATCATCTATCAGTCTGGAAAATGTTATAAAGTCATTTCTAAAGCTTTGGGACTTTAGAAATGACTTTTTTATATCTTTAAAACATGGAACACTGGTGAACCTTCTCAGGAGTGACCGGCCGACCGAAATTACTCCAAAAGGGCATAAACAACTCATCCAGGAGGTCACAAAAGAGCCCAGAACTGAAAGCTCCGCGTAGGTTCTAGCGGGAAACTCGAAATCACGCCACTTTTCTCAGCCAATCACCAACTCCCACCTGTCCTTATAAGACCTCCCTCATACCTGTTCTCCCCTGCTTGCAGACGCTGACATACGTTTTCACCCTCCTCCTTCCCCACCGCCTCCAGTTCGGTCCCGCCGGTTGCCCAGGGGATAGGCTCCGCCCCCGCCGTACAAGTACGGCAGGATCTGCGAGGTTCCAGACGCTGCGGACCTGGGCTTCGACGGGGCTTTCGCCAAAGACTCTATATACACTATATTCACTTACTAATTGTCATACGTGTTTATTGGGATTAAATCTTTCTTGCTGCACTTTGTTTCTAGAGTTTTCCTGCTAGAACTACATTTGAAGAACTGCAGGTCTCACTCGCCTCAGTTAAGATCAGTGTTAATGATTCAATAATAAGAAAGAGAGACTGGGTGAAAATGGTCTCCACGGGAGAACTCCAATATAAAAAACACTGCTGACCAAAAAAACACAACCACCTCTCTCACATTTACCAACTAACATCTTAATGATCTCCATAACTTTGGGTAAATATATTTTGAAGTGACGAAACAAAATGGAACTTTTTGGAAGGTGTGTGTCCCCTTACATTTGTCGTAAAACTATAAAACACATAATTTCAGAAAAAGAACATTATACTGAACGTAGTAAAACATGGTGGTGGTAGTGTGTGTGTGTGTGTGATGGTCTGGGGCTGCTGGATAACTTGCTGTAATATCAGATGGAAGCAGGAATTCTGCTGTTTACCAGACAATACTGAAGGAGAATATCTGACCATCTGTTAGTGACCTCAAGCTCAGGTGTACTTGGGTTCTGCAGCAGGACAATGACCCAAAGCACACAAACATAAAGCCCACCTCTGAATGGCTTAAAAACATAAAACTAAACGAAGGTTTTTGAGTGGTCTAGTTAAAGTCTGATTGATTGAGATGCTGTGGATGATCTTAAACAGGATGTTTATGCTGGAAAATCCTCCAATGTGTCTGAATTAAAACAATTCTGTAAAGAGAAAAAAAGGAGTGGAACAAAATTCCTCCACAGAGATGTGAAAGACTTGCTGCCAGTTATCGGTAAAGCTTGATTGCAGTTTTTAGGTTTAGTGGGAAGTTTTTTTCCTTTAATAAATACACAGCAAAAAATCAATTGGCAAAAACTAGACAAAATATATGCAGATTAAGACAAATATATGTATATTAAGCAATACAATCTGCCAATGGGGTAAGCAAAAGTTTCTTAGTAAGATTTCTTACAAAAAGCAATGGCAAAGTCTCAAAATGAGTGAAGTAACACCGAATTCAAGCAAAATAATCACTGTTTTTGGACACAAGAATCAGAATAACTTGATTGCTGCTAGATTGTGTCACGCAGCCTGACTCTCCTTCCACACCTCTGGACTCCACTTCCCAGAATCCTTTGGGTTATGACGTCACCGTCAGTCGCTCGCCGTCGCCCAATCACGTTACGCTCCGGCGCTCAGACTCACCTGTGTTCTGAGGAAGATCCGGGTTATGCTCTCTGTTTTTCTGTCTTTAAGGTCGCACTGTGTAATGTATCTTCGCGAGGTATTGTCGACTTATGTTGCGTACTAAGCGGTTTCTTCCTGTCCTTTGTTATTGCCTTCTCGTTACGACCCTGTTTTCGGATTATCGGTTAATGTCTTTTGTTTTGCCCTTATTGGATTTGATGTTTGGTTGGACTGTTTCTCGGTTACGATCTCGGACTGTTTATACGACTACATCTTCTGTCTTTGGTGAGATCTTTGTTTACCTGGCTATACTGTTAGCTGCATTTGCTTGCCTGCCTGTAAATAAACCTGTGAGTACATTCTACTCGGCGTGCGTCACTCCTCACTACCTGCCGTTACAGATTGTGTTTATTTTCAGTTCAAATTACTTAAAATAAGGTACAAATTCTGAGTAAGAATGATTAAGATAATTATCCCTAAAATAAGCAAAATAATCTAACACTTACACACAAGAAGAAAATAAGATTTAGTGCCTTACATTTAGAAAATTTCACTTGCTAAGATTTAGTTTTTTGCAGTGTATAATATATTTTTTAAAAACGTGATTTTTATATTTACTCATATTGTCTTTATCTGTTATTAAAGTTAAAAACAAAAAAGCAAAACCAACAGAAATCTGTATAAACTCCAGTGTATAAAGCAGCTATTAGATTTTATATATCACAGTGGAGCAGATTTGTGAGAAGATTCATCTCATCTGTACTCACAGCTCCGGTTCTCCTGAGGGAGGCAGGTGTGAGGAGGCAGGTGTGATCACCTGTGATGAGGGGAATGCTGGTGCAGCCCAAACTCAGTTCCTCAGGGCTTATCTCTAACACTCATTCACTACAGTTCTGTGTGTGTGTGATGAGGAACAGCGAGTACCAAACTCAACTCAACTCTAAAGTGCAGCAAAGAGCTGCTGCTTTATTCCAGTAGAACTTTAATGTTATAAATTCCTACATCCAGGTAGGAACTTTTAATTGGCATGTCCCCATAGGTCTGATAATGCTAACATGGGACTTAAAAATGGGACATATTGTGGTGACCACTGGGCGTAGGTAGGATAGGCTGTGGTGCATCCTATCCCATGGTGCATCACTGGCCAACTGTACTAGCTAAACTAAAATAAGCTCACTGTTTATTTTGTTATTTTATTTGCATCCCCATTAGCTCCTATAATGACAGCAGCTATTCTTCCTGGGGTCCATCAGACATACAGGGGTTGGAGAATGAAACTGAAACACCTGTCATTTTAGTGTGGGAGGTTTCAAGGCTAAATTGGAGCAGCCTGGTGTTCAATCTTCATTAATTGCACATTGCACCAGTAAGAGCAGAGTGTGAAGGTTCAGTTAGCAGGGTAAGAGCACAGTTCTGCTCTAAATATTGCAATGCACACTATAACATTATGGGTGACATACCAGAGTTCAAAAAAGGGCAAATTGTTGGTGCACGTCTTGCTGGAGCATCTGTGACCAAGACAGCAAGTCTTTGTGATGCATCAAGAGCCACGGTATCCAGGGTAATGTCAGCATACCACCAAGAAGAACCAACCACATCCAACAGGATTAACTGTGGACGCTGTAAGAGGAAGCTGTCTGAAAGGGATGTTCGGGTGCTTTTTAAGTTCTTTGTGGAATACTATAGGTCTCTCAGAGTTGTGTATGAATGCTGCACATGACACAGTTCTTCAACCTTTTATGATATAAGGCAGAATCTGGGCCTTCGACATGGTTAAACTCATGTTAAGTGAAGTTTAAGGGTTAAATTTATCTAGCACTCAGTGCTGTATCTTTATATCTAAGGCTGTATCTCTGAAAACATTTTGTACTAGTTTTAGAGCTGTAAAATTGACTGTGGGGGGAGGCAGCAGGTAGGCGTTCTCTGCTGCAGGGCAATTAGCAAATCAGAGGCTTTGTGTTTGCATGTATGAATATTCATAAGCAAGAGCCGAAGTCCTGTCTTTCTTCAGAGACCTCTAATTCAGTGATCTAAAGCAGGGCTACATAGAAACACAGTTTTTCACAAAAAAATGTATACTAGCGACACAACTAGACTATTTAAAATAAAGGAAAAAAGAATGGAATGAGACCTTTGAATGATGGATATGGTCCACCATACATTCTATAAGATTCTTAAACTTCAGAATATTACAGGTTTGGATATATAAGAGGTAGTTATGAGCTCAATCTAAAGGGGCTTTTGGGGAACCTGTTGACTCCACTTATGTCCTGCTGCTCTCTTCTCTCTCTCCTGAAGCCGCTTACAGTCAAACGCACAAAAGAGGCGTTCCAGTCTTGGTGGAAGTGGGTGGTGTTTTATTGACTGTTGTGAAGAGAGCATTATGGGATTGCTAACGATCCGTAACACCCAGGGTGAAGGACATTAATAATAGAAAGTCGTAAACAGAGACTCTCAGCTTCTATTAAAGGAAGGGAAACTGGTTACGACTCCTTTCCTTCAATGATTTAACAAAATAAAACACACTTTTTTCAGTCTTTCTTTCTTTCTGTCTGATTTTTCTTCGTTTTTTTGGATGCTACACCGGAAATCATGTAAAATTTGCCAGTGAATTATCTGAGAGATCATTATCAGATTGTTTTGCCTTTCTGATCAAGGAAAAAGACTGCACATATATCATATTTTCTTACCTAATCACTTTTTAATTCCTGTTGTGCATGTGTCCACCCAGTTATTGACATTCGAATTGGCATCTCTGAATCTGTTTCTCTGATTTTGCTATTTATAGGTTTATGTTTGATTAAAATGACCATTGTTGTTTTATTCTATAAACTACAAACAACATTTCTTCCAAATTCCAAATGAAATATTGTAATTTAGAGCATTTATTTGCAGAAAATGAAAAATGGTCAAATAAACAAAAAAGATGCATAGCTTTCAGACCTCTCAGACAAGTTCATATTCATAAAGTTTTAAGAGTTCAGAAATCAATATTTAGTGGAATACCCCTGGTTTTCATGCATCTTGGCATCATGTTCTCCTCCACCAGTCTTACACACTGCTTTTGGATAACTTTATGCTTCGTTATACTTGGTTTGATGGCTTGTGATCATCAATCTTACTCTTGATTATATCCCAGAGTTTTTTTTTATTTGGTAAAATCAAAGAAATTCATTATTTTTAGGTGGTTTTCAGAGCCTAAAGACCTAAAGAGTCGGCAGTAAAAGGTTCATATCTTTGTTATATTGTATCTGTGCACATTAAGAGGAGTTGGATTTCAGTGCAACGCCAATTCTTTCTTTCTCTGGTTTGTTTAAAGCCTGAAAAAAGTCTAAAAAAGTGTTTTTACACTGGAGAAATATATTGATATACATTGTGTTTTTATGAAATTTAAACAGCTACTGCTACAATAAGGATGCGCTATATAAAAGTGGAGAGAGTGAGCATTTCTAGCACAGAAAAACGGGCCAAAGAGTCTAAAAGCGGAGAGGGTGCGCATTTCTAGCACAGAGAAACGGGCCAAAGAGTCTAAAAGCGGAGAGGGTGCGCATTTCTAGCACAGAAAAACGGGCCAAAGAGTCTAAAAGCGGAGAGAGTGCGCATTTCTAGCGCAGAAAAACGGGCCAAAGAGTCTAAAAGCGGAGAGAGTGCGCATTTCTAGCGCAGAAAAACGGGCCAAAGAGTCTAAAAGCGGAGAGGGTGCGCATTTCTAGTGCAACAAACGGGGCAAAGAGTCTAAAAGTTGCCGTAATTAAGGAGTTTAATATTAAGAGACATCATGAAATTAAACATCAATTTGAAAAATCTTAGTTTACACAACACTGTCAAAGATAAAGATAGTAAGTCAAGTAAAATGGTGTGTAAATGAAATAATCAGGAAAAAGTATTCTTTAAAGTGGTATATTTCATTATTTGTTTTATTACAGAGTCTGTGGCCCGTGACTTCAAATATATTTCTCCTTCTGGCCCCCAACAAAAAGAGTTTGGACACCCCTGCATTAGTTGCATGGTTTTATTATCATTTGCTGTATAGAAAGCTGTACTGTTACTGGAAGAACTCGTAAAGCTCTCGTCCCAAGGGGTTAAGAGGCTTTAATACTGTATGTATATATATATATATATATATATATATATATATATATATATATATATATATATATATATAATCATAAAGGATGCTGGGAGCTTCAGGGGGCGTGTTTATCACCCGCTGTAGGCTGTACAGATTCAGAGTGTTCAGAAGAGCGAAGCTTACATTTCACTTAAGACATTTACGCTGCTGTTCCAGCTGATTGACTATCCTTCTCTGGCACTGAAGACTGAATTGATCCCTGTCTCTCTCTCTCTCTCTCTCTCTCGTAGGGGGGTTGTTCGGGTGGATGTCAGTGTGCAGGATGTGGATATCGATCAGTGTTCCACTGAAGGCTGGTTTGCAGGAACTCACAGGTGCAACGTGACCAGTATGGAGGTGAGACGACGGCCGTGCTCACAACTTCCACTTATTCTCCTCTTCTCCTGTTAGCCAAAGCCACAAATCACGGCCTGCAGTAGGCGTGGGAATCACAGGGCATCTCAAGATACAATTTAATCATAATAGGCTCTATTTTAGCAATGCTTATTGCTATCTTACACCTCGCTTACACGTCTAACACGTCTTTTTTCACACCTTGAGCCTGTGTTGTTTAAATACATCTCTACGCCATGCACATACACTTACATACACTGTAAGCCTAGATAAGTTGAATTTACTCAAAAAAAATGAAGGAAACCTGGTGCCTTGAAAAGTTAAGTAATGGGTAATCAAAACTTAAGTTAACTTAGAACATCAATTTATTACAACTAAAGGAGAAGCTTTAGATTTAACTTTTTTATTTATTTTTGTTATACTGTAAGACCGGATAAGTTGAGTTTAAGTAATAGGGAATGAAAACTTAAGTTAGCATAAATTAAAACAACAAGTTATTACAACTAAATGGGAACTTGATTTATTTGTAAGGTAGCCCGGGGGGAATGACTACACACTGATGGTGAGTGTTAGTCAGAAACTGTTGGACACACCCAGTATGCAAACAGATAATGGCAACAGACTAAACTCAGTTATTATAAGTTGGTTCAACTCAGAGATCTCAGTTTGAATGAATACTATTATAGTTGAGTATTGAGTATAGAAATATCCAGTTTTATGTAAAACAGACTTAAATCAATTGAGTTCAAACAATTTCTGGGTTTACAGTGTAATGGTCCCAAATTTCATGCGTATTGCTATCTTGGCAACAGAAAACCCATGTACGCCACTGATTGAATACAGCCTAGACAGCACACTGCAAAAGTTATGTTGGCAGAAACTAGACAAATTACAGCTCTGAAAAAAATGAAGAGACCACTTCAGTTTCTGTACATTTGCACATTTGTGTCAGCAATGGGAGCATCTTAAATCGCTGAATGCATTCATTAGAAAGGGTGTCCACAAATATCTGGAAAGATCTGGCAGCTTTTTCCCAACACAGTCAGTAAATGCATTTTGTGGCAAGTTCAGAGATTAGCATTTTTAACGCCTCATTTTCCACCAATACAGCCATCCTACCCTATAATGAGCAAAAGATGCCTAAAATTCTAATCACTTTAATTAAATTGATGCTAATAAAGTCATTAAAGTTGTTAATGAAGTCATTTAGAAGAGCTGAATGTTTTTCTGTAGCTGCGCTACAAAGCCTATTGGCTGCATTTCTCAGCTCCATATGAAGAATAGCAGCTAATGATATTTGGAGTGATTTTAGGGGACTTATTTTGGTGATCTGTATGCAAGCAGTCTACGGTGGAACGCGCAGCTTGATTTAGGGTGTGTCAGTGTATCTTTGCTATCGTAACGACGGGAAAAGTACACCTTGTGCAGATTGAAACTTGCAAAAGGCACATACTAATTCTCTTATTTAATCATGGGTGTGGTTAATTTTGGGCGTGGCGTGAAATAAACCAATCAGTGTGTCTTTTGCTCATCATTCCCGTTAAGAGACAGATGCACTCAGACTTTTGCGGATTGCTATTTCAGGGGCGCAGCTACCTGGACATATGCTGCTCGTTCACACATGTCCATGTATGACTACTTTTAAGGCAAAAAAGCTTATTTTTATTTGTTTTATTTTTCTGATAATATTTTTCGTCTGATTAAGCATTGTGTGAGTGTAACACCATTTTACTTATTTTAGGAATAATGATTTTATTCAGTCTTACTTAAATTTTCACCTTATTTCAAGTGATTTGAATCAAAATAAGCTCAAAAAGTCACCCGTCAAGTTATTTTGATTTTTGTGTTGAAATTTAAGCCAGAAAAAGGGGATTTTTGTTGATTTAAGTGTTACTTCACTCATTTTAAAGCTTTTTGATCATATCTTATTTTAAGAAAATCTTACTAAGAAAAATTTGCTCACCCCATTGGCAGATTTTTTTGCTTAATTTAAGCTTTTACGTCTCAATTGACATATATTTTAGTTTAGTCTAGTTTTTGGGGCAATAGAAGTTTTGCAGTATGTTGTCTAGGTTGTATTCAGTCAGTGGTGCACCTGTGTGTTTCACAGACATTTACCTGATCACAACTAATTTTGGGATACAGCTCTGGAAAAAAATAAGAGATCACTTAAAAATGATGAGTGTCTTTGATTTTACCAAATTGAAAACCTCTGGAATATAATCAAGAGGAAGATGGATGATCACAAGCCATCAAACCAAACTGAACTGCTTGAATTTCTGCACCAGGAGTAAAGCAGCATAAAGTTATCAAAAAGCAGTGTGTAAGACTGGTGGAGGAGAACATGATGCCAAGATGCATGAAAACTGTAATTAAAAACCAGGATTATTCCACCAAATATTGATTTTTTCTTTGCATTATTTGAGGTCTGAAAGCTCTGCATCTTTTTTTTTTTGTTATTTCAGTCATTTCTCATTTTCTGCAAATAAATGCTCTAAATGACAATATTTTTATTTGGAATTTGGGATAAATGTTGTCTGTAGTTTATAGAATAAAACAACAATGTTCATTTTACTCAAACATAGACCTATAAATAGCTAAATCAGAGAAACTGAAGTGCTCTCTTATTTTTTTCATTTCTATCCGTCCGTTCGCCAAGTATTAACAAAAAAACTACTTGACTTAACTATATTAAGTATATGTGTATTAAATATACAAATACACACTGCAGTTTGGGGAGATGTTTCTGATAAAATGGCCAAAGCCTACAGGCACCTTAAGTGTGTAGTAATGAATGTGGGTGGGGTCATCCGGCCTCTGTTAACCTGGTGTTGGTGGGATGATTATGAAGACGGAAGGCCTTTAGAGGGGCCGGACTGAGCCGGGGGTCTTTTATTATGTATGTGATGTAATGGGCTGCAGTGATCTCTCTGAATAATTAACCATGCTCTTTGTCTGAACCGTCTCCCTGAAAGACACACACAGGGGTGTATCTCAGTATGTGTGTGCTCATATACACTTACAGCCATATACATCACATATACTGCCCGTCAAAAGTTTGATTAGGAATATGTATTTAAAAATATGAATATTCCCCCAAAAGAATCTCTATTTAATTTTTTTTTATACCAGTCAAAAGTTTGGACACACCTTAGATTCCTTTTTTTGCATTGTAGATTAATACTATAACTATAAAGAAAAAACTACAAAGAAAAACATATGAAATGATTTAGTAAACGAAAAAGTGTTAAACAAACCAGAATGTTTTATATTTTAGATTCTTAAAACAGCACCTCTTGCTTAGATGATCTTGGCTGGATTTTCTTAGTTCTGGAATGCAGGCTTTCAGTTAACAGCTGTGTTGAACTCATCAAGAGTTAATTACTTGAGTTTCTTGTCTCTTAATAAAGTGTTTGAGAGCATCAGTTAAAGTAAAGTAGTAAAGAGGTAGAGTTACAGGTATACAGTGAATAGTGAATATTTGAGTAATGTTCTAATCCAGATTATGAGAAGCAACAACTACTCAACTAAATAAAGAAGAAAAGTCAATCCAAGGCATTTCGAGTACTTATTAGAAAGTATCCTCAAATGCAGTCGCAAAAACCATCAAAAACGTTCTGATTAAACTGGCTCTCATCAGGTCCGCCCCAAAGCTAGTAGGAAGAAAGATCAAGAGTTAGTAGCAGTTAACTGCGTTCTGCGAATCTGAAATTTGACCAATAGAAATGCAGCTAAATTACAAAAAAAAAAAAAATACTAAAGTAAAATTGCACTTTTAGAGATATGAGGGTTCATTGTGAAAGCTTTGCAAACATTTAGCAGCTGTTTATCTTTCATCTATTCTGAACAAAGTCATATCTCTATATATCGTATCTATCATATGTTTTCTTTGTTATTTGAGGCACCATTGCTATAATCACAAAATACTCGTTATTTTTTTTTCACCTCAAGACTAATGTTATAATAATGGGTTTTTAAATGTAAATAAATTAATTAGTGTTTGATTGGCAAAGTCTATATATTATATTTACTTTATTAGTGGTGTTAATCGCTTTATTTATTTTTTAAATGCAGATATTTCCCTGTATTTTTGGGAAGGGGGGCAGTATTAATAGTGTATTATGGTTCAGGCCTGGCAGACTAGAGCTTCTTTTACTGTATTTTAATATCTCAAGCTACATTTAATGCTTTTAAATGAGGACATCATAATGTGCTGACTTACTAAGTTTAACTGAGAGCTTCAGTTGAGGAAATGAACACTAGTTTAGCTCCATATTCCACGTTTAACAACTTGGAAAGGTGAAACGTGCCATTGACTGTGTTTGTGGGAGATAACCTGAACTTCAGCATGAATTAAAAAGTAATCTACCTTCTGAACTCGACAGTAGGCGACATTGTGTTATATCAATAAATAAAATCGCTACGGTATACAGGATAAAGTCATGGGAAGGAGATTGGATGGATTATCATAGGACTCCATTAAGAACCTCTACAACTCCATGCTGAGACTTTTATCATCGCTATACTGTATTTCTTCGCTCGTTTGAGTAATCTGACTCTGCTGTAAGCGGATCCCAGTCAATAATGAGCGTCCCCGTCTCTCTCTGGTTCGGATCGGTTCTGGTGGGCCTGGGATGTGAGGGTGGGTGAGGGGGTGGGTGAGGGTGGGTGAGGGGGTGGGTGAGGGTGGGTGGGATTGGGAACAGGGCCTTCCCCTGTAGAGCTGGTGGGTATAAATAGAGCTGAGGACTGCAGTGTAATCAGGATTTTGTGCAGCCGTGTTGTAACGTGATAAAGCGCTCTCATTGTGCTGGAGGCCTCTTCATATGCAAATGAGCGGTGATTCTCTCGTTATCCCCGGCGCACACATCGCTAAATCAGTTTACCGGGATATCTAGAACCCACAGCACAAACCGTGGAGCTGCGGAGATTTATCACAGAGACGCGGCTGATAAGATGAGCGCAGGGATGTTGGTGTGTTATATAATCTGACATGAATGAGCTTATTTTGTGGGCACCCATTCTAATGAACTACAGAAGAAAAATGCATTCAGCAACTTTTTTATGTTGCACCTATTACTGACACAGATGTGCAAATGCTTTACATGTGTATCACACACACATTTTTGATTGTAAGGTACAACAAAAATCAGTATTTAATGGAAGAACCCTGATTTTCTTGGCATCATGTTCTCCTCCACCAGTCTTACACACTGCTTTTGGATAACTTTTTGCTGCTTTGCTCCTGGTGCAAAAAATCAAGCAGTTCAGCTTGGTCTGATGGCTTGTGATCATCCATCTTCCTCTTGATTATATTCCAGAGGTTTTTAATTTGGTAAAATCTAAGAAACGCATCATTTTTAAGTTCTCTCTTATTTTTTCAGAGCTGTATATGCACATGTTTGTAGTAAACATATAAAAACACATATAACTAAACGAGCTAAATAAGTAGTACATGCTTTTTGTGCATTTTGAGTCGTGCAAGGTGTACTAAAACAGGGTCCTGGACCTTGGCACAAACGGCTGTAATATACGGAGAATAGGCTGTTGGCTGGGTATAAGATAGCAATGAGCATCATGAGACACTGACATGCTGTAAAATTAAGCTGTGTAGTGCACTGTAGACCGCTCGCCTAAATAATGCTAAGATAGCAGCCATTACATAAAAGCACTCATCTACGCACTTGCCACGGACTGTAGGTACAGATCCCTTACTCAAAGAAAGTCTGCTGGCTAATCCTGCTTTATACTGACCAAGGTTCTCAACCAAAATGTTTGGAATCTGTTTGGGATCTGACGACCTCCAAGTTGAGGCCCTGGGGTGAGCGCTTTGATCCTGCCTTTGCTGTGGAGTGACACAATGTCCCAACACAGTGGTACACACAGAGAGTTTTCTGTTGCCAAGATAGCAATACACCAGAAATTTACCTGAATACACCTCATTTCCAGACCAACACACCCATCAGTGCTTATATATACACAAGCACCGTTGCAGGCAGAAGGTGTGAATATAGACTGTTGGCTGGGTGTAAGATAGCAATGAGCATCATAAAACGCCTTGCACAAGGTGTAAGATAGAGTTTAATTATCCTTTAGTGTGAGTCTATACATTGTATTACACATATGTAATATACGGGGGTTGGACAATAAAACTGAAACACCTGATTTTAGACCACAATAATTTATTGTGGTGACGGACAGTTCTGGTGGAAACAGGAGAGTTGAGGTGCACATTGAATTCTGCCGTGATTTGATCAGCCGTGGTTTTATGTTTTTTTGGATACAATCCGGGTTAGCACCCGAACATCCCTTTCAGACAGCTTCCTCTTACAGTGTCCACAGTTAATCCTGTTGGATGTGGTTGGTCCTTCTTGGTGGTATGCTGACATTACCCTGGATACCGTGGCTCTTGATGCGTCACAAAGACTTGCTGTCTTGGTCACAGATGCTCCAGCAAGACGTGCACCAACAATTTATCCTCTTTTGAACTCTGGTGTGTCACCCATAATGTTGTGTGCATTGCAATATTTAGAGCAGAACTGTGCTCTTACCCTGCTAATTGAACCTTCACACTCTGCTCTTACTGCTGCAATGTGCAATTAATGAAGATTGGCCACCAGGCTGCTCCAATTTAGCCATGAAACCTCCCACACTAAAATGATGACAGGAGTTTCAGTTTCATTGTCCAACCCCTGTATGTTTGTTACATAAACAGGGTAGTTTAGACACATTTGGTGACATAAGCCACACACTCTTTCTGCCTCTTCATGACACTGAGCCCAGACTGCTGAGAGGCAGATGGCCTGGAGGCAGGCCTGAGAGCCAGACTGCCACAAGTAAAGAGATGAGAATATAAACAAAGCCCAAATATCACACACACACACAAAATGGCTGACTTCCCCCACCCGCACCCTTTTTTTCAGAAATAGAAAAGCTATTTTCAGAGTCACTCAGAAACAGTCTGAGTCGGTGCTGCTGACTCACTCTCTTTCTTCTTCTTCTTCTTACGTCTACATATTCCATTATCACCAGCACCGCTGTTATCCACTAAACTGGAGAGATGATTCGCCAGGTCTGATGTTCTATACTATTCTAGGCTCTTAAAGGGAAGTGACACACTGATTGGTTTATTTCACGTTACGCCAAAACACACCCATAATTAATTAAGAAAATTAGTACATGCATTTTATGCATTTCGAGCCGCGCAAGGTGTACTTTTCCTGTCGTTATGATAGCAAAGACACACTGTCATCCCCTAAATTCAGCTCTGCAAGCAGTATATTAGGAATCTTGTACTAAAACAAGGAAATACAGTACCAGTCTTTGGACAAACCTTGTGATTTAATGTTTTAATTTTATTTTCCCACATTATAAATGAATTCTGAAGTGATCCAGACTATGAAGGAACACATAAGGAATCATGTAGTAACTTGTAAAAAAGTGTAAAACAAACCAACCCTGAGAACAGTCAACGATCAGACGTTCATTGCTATCTTGGCAACACACTGTGTCTGTATTTTACCTGCTCACGCACCTTCACCAGCATGAACAAACAGATCAGTTTCCACTGCTAAGAAGTGCAAAAGGTGTGAGAATGGTAAGTGACACGCTGATATCACAATTTATTTCACGGTTTATTGCACCCAAAACACACCCATGATTGATTAAGAGTATTGGTACATGCCTTTTGCACATTTCAAGCTGCGCAAGGTGCCCCAAAAGACTCAATTATATTAGCGGCCATTGTATAAAAGTACTCATCTACTGACTTGCCACAGACAGTAGGTATAGATCCCTCACTCAGAGAAAGTCTGCTGGCAAATCCTGCTTTATACTGTCTGAGGTTCTCAACCAAAATGGTGTTTCTCCTTTAATTGATCTAGTGGGTGGGGCTCTGAGAGGTAGTTCTCCAAAGTAGTTCTATGCAGGTTTCCTTATTGCAACATATGAAAATGTTTCTGGGGCAGTAAAGACTCAAGTTAAAATATTGAAAGGCACGTAAAAAGTGAGTTTTGCATAATATGTCCCTTTTAAGAATCAATAACTGTATTATAAATATATATTTTCCAAGTGTTTAAAGGATTAAGAAGCTTTGTTTCTTCTTTCTTACCTGGGTGCATATACAGCACTGGAAAAAAATAAGAGAGCACTTTAAAATTATGATGAGTTTCTTTGATTTTACCAAATTGAAAACCTCTGGAATATAATCAAGAGGAAGATGGATGATCACAAACCATCAAACCAAACTGAACTGCTTGAATTTTTGCACCAGGAGTAAAGGCATGAATTTATCCAAAAGCATGATGCCAAGATGCATACAAAACTGTGATTAAAAACTAGGGTTATTCCACCAAATATTGATTTCTGAACTTCTAAAACTTGAACTATGAATATGAACTTGTTTTTTCTTTTTGCATTATTTGAGGTCTTATTTTCTGCAAATAAATGCTCTAAATGATTATATTTTTATGCATTCCTCAACATGCATAAAGTGAACAGGTGCAAAAAGAGTCTTTGGTTTAGTTTTGAGAGTCTCTAAATAAGAAATGAATAAAATCTGAGCTCAGTAGACTAAGAAAATGACATTATTAAGCTGTAACAGTTCCTGCTCTGGAAGAATTAAACATAATTGCGTTTTTGTTCTCAGTAAAAAGCTGTTTGTTTCTGGAGGAATCAGGTGAGTCAGAGCGGGACTAATACTGAAGGACTGGTCTAATGTACATCACTGTGAAGAACAGGATCTACACACTGTCTGCTTACGCACTGATCACTGACTCATCCCGTCTCTCATTATTACAGCATCGGTCATTCGATTGCACTTTTTTATCCTCAGTATTCTCTCTCTCCGGGGGAGAGTTTGTAATTTAACATAGCAGGGGAGCTTTAATTCAGCCTGCATCATCATCATCATCATGAGACCCGGATCCTGTTCTGACTCTCGCCTCATTCATGTTTTCCTGTCCTCTCTGTCCTTCCACCATCACACCACTGCTATTTATAGAAACGATGTGTAGATGAATGAGAAGGGATTATTAGTTCATCAAAAGAGAGAAAGAGAGAGAGAGAGAGGGAGGGAGAGAGAGAGAGAGAGAGATGGGGGACTTTTTTTTTTTACTATTAATGGTCCTTTATTTAGACCATTCAACAGTCATGTCGTCCTCTCAAAGTACAATTTACTTTACTACTAAACTTTTAAAGGGTTTAATATATATCTATATAAGGGATTAAGACCACAGCATCCATCCTTATACAGCTCTGGAAAATAACAAGAGCCCACCTAAAAATGATGAGTTTCTTTGATTTTACCTAATTGAAAACCTCTGGAATATAATCAAGAGGAAGATGGATGATCACAAGCTGATCATCAAACCAAACTGAACTGCTTGAATTTTTGCACCAGGAGTAAAGCAGCATAAAGTTATCCAAAAGCAGTGTGTAAGACTGGTGGAGGAGAACATGCAAAGGTTCCAAATGCCACATAATAAATTGATCATCCCATGATTAAAATATGATGACAAGAGATGAAAGTACACAACCCAAAAAGCAACATGTAGTTTAAATGAACTAAAGAACGAAGCCAAGCTCCACCTCCTCCACCGAGCACACTGCTTCGTCCCAGCAGCACACAGATTTATTAGCGTCTAAATCTTACACTGTAAAAAATCTATTGGCAAAAACTAGACAAAATATATGCAAATTAAGACAAATATCAAAAGACAAGTCTCAAAAGGAGTGAAGTAACACCTAAATCAAGCAAAAAAGTCACTGTTCTTGGACACAATAATCAGAATAACTTGATTGCTGCTAGATTGTGCTTATTTTGAGTTCAAATTACTTAAAACAAGGTACAAATTCTAAGCAAGAATGATTAAGATAATTATCCCTAAAATAAGCAAAATAATCTAACACTTACACAATGCTTAGTAAGACAAAAAGTCTTATCAGAGAAGAAAATAAGATTTATTGCCTTAAATAAAAAAAAAAATCACTTGCTTTAGATTTAGTTTTTTGCAGTGTACATACTGTTATAATAATTAAAATCAAAGTAAAATCAGTATATTTACAAATGTTACTCCTACTTTTTATTCAGTGTTTTGCCATGTTGCCAAGAGTATCATTATCGCGAAAATACCACGAAATATCGTAATATTATTTTAGGGCCATATCGCCCACCTCTAGCAAATTCACACTTACACATACACATATGCCAATAGAATAAGACTCTCAGAAGTAGATAAATAAACAGGAACTTATTGGCACCGCACTTCATCTAGTGCAAGATGTGGGCAAGAGGTGACTTACAGTAAGTAAAGTAGAGATTTTTAAGTATTTAATTATTGAAGCACCAAAGTTGTGAAAAGTATTCTAATTCATTACTCAGTAGGTAAAAGTATAGATACTAGGGTTTAAAATACTTCTGTAGAAGTTGGAGCATCAACTCAAGCTCTTTACTCTTTAAGTAAAAGAGGTGTAAAAGTACTGGATCCAAAACTAGTTAAAGTATAAAAGTAAAAGAACAAAAGCTCACGCCCACAGAGTCTTATAGTGCACTACCCCCCTCCCCAAAACACATTTTACTAAAAGCCATAATGACTATAATGTTCTATTATTAAAATGTTAATGTTGATAATATAATTTGGGATTTTGCACTAGGCTTCTCTCTAGTGTTTCAGCTGCATATATGCTGATTGTAAATGAATGCATTTTAGTAGAATACAGAATGTAAATATATTAAAGCTATTAAAGCTTAGTTGGACTGGAGTTTGTCTGGAGTTCTCTTGAGTCTCTTCACGGATCATCTACATATTAGACTACATACGTCTGCTATGTTCTTGCTGGAGTGTGTGTGTGTGTGGGGGGGGGGGTGCAGGTGTGATGGATCACAGTATAAACCAATAGGGAGTGGGAATGGTGTATGTTTATACTTCTCTACATCCAATCAAATCACAATCAGACTCACTCTATCTGGATGGAGAGATTTATCTGGATAGGGGTTTTATTGAATGATGAGAAGCCGGAATTAAAACGAGCTGAAATGAAATAGAAGTAACGAGGCTGTTTTTTTTTAATATAAGGAAGAGAAAGTTCAGATCATTGTGTGAAAATGTGAAAATAATTACTCTAGTAAAGTATAGATAGCTAACATTTCTACTTAAGCATTTTACTGAAGGAAAACACTGTAAATCTGAATGGATTTCTGTATTGTGTTACTATAATATTTTCTGGCACACTTTATCAGACTTGTTTGTTTGCAAATATCAGCGAAAAGAAATATTATGGCCATATTGCTCGCCGGTATGTGTGTGGAAACTTGGTGTTTGTCTCCAGATGGAGCAGGATGAGGAACGCTCGGGCTGATAAACCTGTAATTCAGTGTAGTGCTGTAACAGGAAGGCAGGTGCCGCCAGCCAGAGAGCCACTGAATCACTCTGATTTACCCGACTCCGGCTGCCACGCGCGATATATGACAACAGCCAGCCCCGTCACACACTCATGGCCATCATCCAGCAATGCCATCCAATTGCTCTGCTGTGTATATGTGTGTTTATGTTAATGGCTGATGGAGGCTCACTGCAGAAACTGAGGAAGTGAGTCAGTGACTCAATGGGTTTTGGATTTATGGTCTTTAAACCTGCTGCACTGTTGAAATAAAATAAAAAAAAAAATCATTTGAAGTAGAAATTCTGACCTCTGCCTTAAATCCTCTTATTGTAATTCTCCTGTTATGTTCCGGGTCAATTTGACCCATTTTAAAGATTGAAGATCTAGGCAAAATGGTTAAAAGTATTTTCTTGTGCTTGCTTTAATTAGTGTAATCAACATATTATAGGAAAATGGTTTATCTCACATTTTTGCATCCACCCCTTACAAAAACTAAAACTAAAACTAAAATTGCAATGTTATGTTTAATGTTATGTAAGACTAATATTTTAGTAGCAAAACATTGAAAAAAGTTTGAACATTTTTTCATGAAAAACAAGTGATTTATTCTAATTGAACCACTATCTGTAAGAGGTAAGATGGATGGATGGATGGATGCCTTATTTATCCCAAAGGAAATTTAGGCATCCAGCAGCAACAGCACAATACAATAAGAAACAAATTAAACATAAATTAAAACATAGAATAATAGAAAATATATAAGGCCATAAAAAATATATTATACAATGATCTATCTGTAAAAGAAGCAGTGCTGTAGATGTTGTTAATGGTCATTAAATAAATAACAGAGCAAAGTGCAAGGTGCAATAACATTGATTATAAAAGTGACTGATGTGCCATATGAATATAAATATAAATAAGGAGCACCATTAAGTAAGGAGCACCATTGCACTAAATATTAATAGAATTATTAGTTTTAGAATACACAAAACTTTCTACTTTTTATTGATTTATTTATCATACATTTTTAAGCACTATGAGTCTATTGAATCGTCTGAAATATTACAATACTCAATAACCTCAAAAAGTACACAGTTAAAGATTTTATATCATTAAAATAGTAAAAAAGGTTGATATTGAGCCTGAAACTCAATACAAAAATGTTATTTATGCATGAAGCTTGTTTTTTTATAGTTTCAAGCCGGCTATCAACATTTTGATCAAGCAGAGTAGTGAACACTGCACAGACCGCACTCAGCGTGTAAACAGCATGGAGCAGCAGAGACAGCGTTTGTTCATAGCAGTATATTATCTGGCTAATATATTAAATTAAACTGCATCTTATCTGCAATTTGGCTAAATTTAAAATAAGTATATTTGATAGCTGGGTCGATAGCGTGGGTTTCCTCCGGGGACTCCGGTTTCCTTCCCACAGTCAAAAACACGAAGATCAGGTAAATTGGATATTCTAAATTGCCCCCCAAAAAGCCTTGTTGTGGGAATATGTATATGACTGTGCCCAGATATGGATTGGCACTCTGCTAAGTAAACTCCTCAGTGCCAGATGTAGTCCTCCAGGTGGACGGTTGTTTCCGGTTGAGAGTACGCTGTGTGTGATTGGCTGCAGCTTCTCACCGTGTGTGCTGGGTGTGTGTAGACAGTTAAAGATTTTCTATCATTGAAATTGTAAAAAAAGGTTGGTATTGAGCCTGAAACTCAATTCAAAAGTGTTATTTATGCATGATGCTTGTTTTATTATCGATTCAAGCTAGCTATCAATATTTTGATCAAACAGAGCAGTATTTTAATTGACTGTGTGTAAAATGGCGGGTAAGATCTTCTTCTAAGCTCTTTTATTGCATCTCAGGCCGTACCTTATTAAAGTTGTAATCTCTGATTTTGTAATCTCTAAGTACTATTAACCGACATTAGGAAAATAAATCTTTTTTGAGGTAGCAAAGGAGAAACCACAATACAAAAATAACCCAGCGGGTGTAGATATATTTATAAGCGCTGTTGCTATTTAAACAGCGCAAACAGAAGGCGTGAATATATTGACTGTTGGTGGAGTCTAAGATAGCAATGAGCATTGCCTTATATCCACCCTATTCACTTCATCTGTCAGTGGTTTTAGTGGTTTGGCTGATTGTACATCTGCTCTTCTGAAGATAGTAAATTCAGTTCAGACTGTGACAGAACGTTTATGGACAGTTTGAGAGTCTGGCTGTGCGTCTGCTTCAGTGCTGGGGGAGGTTTTTGGGCAGATGAAGTGAAGTGTGGACCGGGCGCTGTGGGCGCTGTGGGCGCTGTGGGCATTGCTTGGCAGCTCTTTAAGCTGGAGCTCCAGCGCTCGTCCCATGGCTGAGTGACTACAGAGTCTGAGTGAACGGAGTGATCACTCAAACTCACACACTCCAATCTCAGCCTGCACCAGAGCCAGAGCTCTCTCTCTCACACACACACACACACACACAAACACACATAGAAAGCTTAATTACCATATTTTTCACACTATAAGGCGCACTTAAAATCCTTTAATTTTACTTTATTAATTCAGTGTGTCTTATATATGAATTTACCAGTCAGGTAATAAGGAGCAGTACAGTGTTTAGTTCTCGAGACTGAAGCAGTATTAGCATTAGCTGCTAACCACGCTAAGCGCTAGCTCTTTTTCCGTTCAGAGGTGAGAATTACTGGACTGTAGTTTGCTGCTAACCCTGGCTAGCACTGCTGAAGCAGAATTAGCATTAACCGCTAAGCGCGCTAAGCACTAGTTAGCTCTTTTGCTATTCAGAGGCGAGTATATTGAACTGTAGCTTGCTGCTAACTCTGGCTAGCACTGCTGGAGCAGCATGAGCAATGAGAAAGACAGCACAAGTGAAAGAGAGAGGGTGAGACAGAGATATTAGCACAGAATATAGTATCAAGACATTTCAGTGGGCGCCTTTTTGATATCGTATTTCGATACCCAGCCCTATTAATAATGGTGACTGGTGGCGTCTGGCTGGAACTGTCCATTCAAACAGACAAGCGACTCTGGCAGAAATCAATCACATCCACGTTCAATGCAGTAGACCCCACACCACACATATCCCACAATTCAGTGTAGCGTTCTTTAGCTTCCATGGGTGATGGCAAAAGTCATGGGACACAATACTAGCTCTATCTTCCATAACATATTGCATATATCATGTTAAATATAAAAAACCCAAAACAAATATCCTAGAACAGAAATATTGGATTTAATCATCTAAATATCTCCTGAATTAACGCACACAGATCCTGGAAAACTCTTGGAATGGCATGGAAGTGAATATATGCAGAAAACAGACGTGGATAGATGGTAATGATGGGTAAAATACGGACCTCCATGGAAACCTGCACTGCTGAGCAGATGCCATCAGGATGAATGGAGATGGTATCTTCAGTGCTTACTCCAGGTAAATGTAATATGTCATGCTGGCGGGCTGCACTGCAGGTGCTGTTCTGATAAAGAGAAAAAGCTGTATGCTTCTAGACCTCTGTGCATTCTGGGAAAGTGGGAATAGGGCTGTGTATGGATAAGAGTATCAGATAAATTAATGTAAATGTAGTCTGTAAGGATAAAACACTCATTGACAAAATATAATGATATAATGCACCAAGAAGTTCATTATTGAAATGAAATAAAACTTGAAAAGAGTTTATATTACCCTGTTGAAGCCTCTAGCTATGGATACAAGATGAGGTATTGTTGGGTATGGAGGTATACAGGTTCCGTATGGCATCCTGCAGAAAATTTACCCACAGATATTGCAGCTGGGGCTGTAGATCCTGCTATAGACTCGTAGGTTGCTGAAGCTGGTGACTAAGTTGCTTTTTTCTTTTTTCATCATACTTACATTTTTTAGATTTATCAAACAAACTTTAATATCAGACAAATATAACCTGATAAAATATAAAAAGCACTTTTTTAAATGATGATTTTATTTATTAAGGGAAAAAAGCTATCCAAACAAATCTAGTCCTTTATGAAAACTCCACCAAAAAAACAAAACAAAACTGTGATTAATCACACTTTTTGGAAAGTTGAGTTAAATTTCATTATTTAAACCACAACCAGGCCTGATTACTGCTAGACCTGTAGATTCAAGAAATAGCAACACTTAAATAGAACCTGTCTGACAACATGAAGCAGCTAAACGATCTCAAAAAGCAACACATTATTATACCCCCATCTGAAGAAACTCAAAAACAGATGAGAAAACAAAGTTATTCTGGAAAAGGTTTTAAAGTCATTTCTAAAGCTTTGGGACTCCAGAGAACCACAGTGATTCACTATTATTATTCACTAATGGAGAAAATATGGAACACTGGTGAACCTTCCCAGGAGTGACCGGCGGACCTACTGAAATTACTCCAAAAGGGCATGAACAACTCATCCAGAAGGTCCCAAAAGAATCAAGAACAACATTTAAAGATTTTAACATTTAAGTCTTACTCCACTCATTTTGAGATTTTGAGATATTTTTTTTTTAAGAAATCCTACTAAGAAACATTTGCTTAGCCTATTCACATTTGTTTTTATTAATATAAGCAAATGTGTCTCATTTTACATATATTTTATCTAGGTTTTATTTTTTATTTTATCTAATAGTGTAATCATTTACATATTATGTCTGCCTGAGACACAACTGCACAATTTGGCATTTTGGAGCAATTTAATGATTATTGTTTTTTACTCTGCCTGATTGCAGAACACTGTAGAAAGTTAAACATCTGTTTCTTTGACTATTGTGGTGGGAATCAGCAGTGGAACTGAAGCAAGGGGATTTTCTGATTGATAAATAATTATAAGGAAAAATATAGCCGCGGGTTCAAGCACCAACTGGCACAATGGTGCCTACTAGAGCATTGAATGGTGATGTGTAAGAAGGTCTAATATGATTGGAGATGCCCTGTCACATTTAGAAATTATCAAGTTTTTCACCTGTTATTAATGTTGAGCAGAGGCCTTTCCACATCAGTGCTAAAATTCAGATGCAAATCTATTGAAGTTTGTAGGATATTCATCAAGTGAGTTAGAACTAGTCTAAAGGTGTCTGCATGTTATGGTTTTTGATCAGGTGGCTTCAACCAGAATGTTCACAAAGTGGTATTCAGATTGACCTTTTAACCTTTGCAAAAAAAGCTGAAATGTTTGACCAAACAAGTTTACATTAACACAAAGGAGTGCATTGTCTGACATGACATGTAATTACAAAGTTATTCTAAATCTCGTTCTGAATTAAATGGTGCTTCATCAACCACCTTCGGTGCTTGAACCCTAAAAAAGAAAAAACAAAAAGTCGAATATTCATATTGAAATTCAAAATTCAATGGGTACAGCCCTAATTCCTTTCTCTATAGTGTATTACAATCTCTCAGAATGACCCAACGTTTATATCAGCTTTCATATGTATAGATGTAGCCAATAAAACCCACATTAGCCTTTTTTCATGATCAGTTTCAGATAATACTTGCCCAGCCATCATTTCTTATTTTTTATCTCTGATAAGATTTTATTTCTTACTGAGCTCTGATTATTTTGCTAACTGTAGGAATTGTTCTTAATCAGTCCTACCTAGATGTTTTACCTTATTTTAAGTATTTTAAAACCACTTATAAAACTACTTGACTTGACTTGACTTAATTAAAAATAAGCACAAAGAAGCCAAGAATCTGTGAATTGTGCTTGATTTAAGTCTTACTTCAATCATTTTGAGTCTTTGAGATGGCTTATTTTAAGAAATCTTATTAAAGAAACAAATATGTTTTAGTTTACATATATTTTATCTAGTTTTTATTTTTTATTATATCAGTGTAATCATTTACATGACTGTCTGAGACATAACTGCACGGGAATTAGTACTGGAACTGATGAAAGGGGATTTTCTGATTGCTGAATAATTATAAGGGAAAAATACATGAACAAATAGTTGAATATTCATATTAAAATAAAAAAATCAATGACCCTACTGTTATATCAGCTCTATGGAGCATAATACGTCATTCATATGTATAAATGTAGCCAATAAAACCCACATTAGCCTTTTTTCATAATCAGTGTCAGAGAATATTTCCCCAGCCGTCATTTCTTATTTTTTATCTCTGACAAGATTTTATTTCTTACTGAGCTCTGTGTACGTGTAAGATTATTTTGCTTATTGTAGGAATAACTGTCTTAATCGGTCCTACTTAGATGTTTTACCTTATTTTAAGTATTTTAACTAAAAATAAGCACAAAGAAGCCAAGAATCTGTGAATTGTGCTTTAAATCTTACTTCAATCATTTTGAGATTTTGAGATATTTTGCTTATTAAGCAAATATGTTTTAGTTCACATATATTTTTCTATTTTCTATTTTTTTATTCAATATATTTAATATATAACTGACACAAAGTGATTTTCTGATTGCAGAATAATTACGAGGAAAAAAATACATGAACAAATAGTCGAATATTCATATTAAAATAAAAAATTCAATGACCCTACTGTTATATCAGCTCTATGGAGCATTATACGTCATTCATATGTATAGATGTAGCCAATAAAACCCACATTAGCCTTTTTTCATGATCAGTGTCAGAGAATATTTCCCCAGCCATCGTTTCTTGTCCTGCAGCTGTGTGCGCGGGTGGTGAATGGCATGCTTTTGCTTTTGCTGCACGTCACTAACAGCACTCAGGCCATTCATCTTCATTCACACACAGCCAGTTCATCTGCTGCATCACACACACACACAGCCCAGCAGCAGCAGCTGGCCTCCGCCATATTAAAATACTTGTCAGCAGAAAAGAGCGTAATTGCCTGATGGTGGCTAAATCACATCTTGGATGTCTGAATGACCACCCAGAGTGGAGGGCTCTATTGCCCACCTCTTGTGAGAGCGCTAGCACAATGCTACGCTAATTGTAGAGGCTATTGATTCATTGCTTGTTTAGCGCCTCCCCTCCCCAGAGGACTGGCGGTAAATCCCAAGGACAGAAAGCAATGTCAAACGCATCGATGCAGCAGACAATAACTTACAAAAACCTGTGTTATCAGCTCTGCTGAGGCCGTGTTTAACAAGATCGAGCCGTAACGATCCGTCTCGCGCTGTATTTTTTTTTTTAGTTTGTTTGTTTGCTCTCGGTCATTTGGTTGCAGTCTTACAGATAAACGCTTGACTGCGTGACGAGCGGCTAATAAAAGGCCTCAGAAAACAGAAAACAGGGGAAGATTAATTGAACGCTGCGTCTACAGCAGGGAACCATCCGTTTGTTTACCTCACGGCTGCCACAGACTCGCCCTCCACACTGAAAGAATTAAACCTGTCCATCCCTATAATTACCATAACTGGCGCAGAGCCAGGCTGCTCTCACAGGAGAGCCCGGATCGCTAATAGATGTTTTTGTGAATGACCTTCTTTATCCAGAGACAAATTAGGTGTGAATCTGTGTCCGTTACAGATAGCAGATGAAGTTATAGCGGGGCGCGGCGTCTAGACCATCCATATTAAAACTGACAGCTTAGGGATGTCCCGATCAAGTTTTATTTTTTTTACTCTGATCCAATACAAGTAAAAGTCCATTAATGTTGATTGTTGAGGCCGGTACTGGACTGGTGCACATTTACCATTAGTGCATCACTAGGTTACTACAATATCTTGTTAACAATTGACCCTAGGAAACATTTAGTTTACCCCAATATGCTTTTTCAAATTAGATGGTGAATTTTTCCGAAGCCACTCGCTGCAGCTGGAGACGAATAATTGGGGTCTTTCTTGCTACTGTCACACCTTAGCCTGTGTCTGTCTCTGAGTTGAGGTGCACATTGAATTCTTGCATCCACAGTTAATCCTGTTGGATGTGTTTGGTCCTTCTTGGTGGTATGCTGACATTACCCTGGATACCGTGGCTCTTGATGCATCACAAAGACTTGCTGTCTTGGTCACAGATGCTCCAGCAAGACGTGCACCAACAATTTGTCCTCTTTTGAACTCTGGTATGTCTCCCATAATGTTGTGTGCATTGCAATATTTAGAGCAGAACTGTGCTCTTACCCTGCTAATTGAACCTTCACACTCTGCTCTTACTGGTGCAATAATGTGCAATTAATGAAGATTGGCCACCAGGCTGCTCCAATTTAGCCATGAAACCTAAAATCCCACACTAAAATGACAGGGGTTTCAGTTTCATTGTCTAACCCCTGTATGTGAGACCAGAGACCAAGACAGTAGTGCAATAGTGATGGGTGGGGGGATTAAAAAGGTATAATAATAATAATAATAATAATAATTAAATGACTTCTCATTATGAGTAAAGAGATGATATTTTGAGGTAAAATCTATCAGTGTTGTTGCTTTATGTTTCTCTAAGTCTGTGATATAGAGAATATAGAATATTTTAGTCCAGGTGCTGAAAGACTAGACTCATCTCTAGAGCTTTAATATTCTCACCTCCCTAAAACTCCGCCGGTCCGCGGTCATCAGCTCCACGACCAGATGTAGCAATTAGAGCGAGCAGGTCTTCTGCAGCTAACCGCGTCTGTCAGTGGATCAGAGGAGCTGTCTTTGTTAAAGTGTAGCCTCCAGCCCTCTCTGTGAGGCCCGCCGCTAAGCTGTATGGATTACGCTGTGCCGATGATTTTACATGGGAAATGCTTTGAAGACTTAAACACACGTGCCCTGAGGCCTTCTGCCGCGCTCACACTCCGCTCAGGTCGACCTGGAACACACCGCCGAACAGCAAATCAAATACGCTGAAGGAAGGACTGAGTCAGAGTCATGTGCACGGCTGTGTTTACACGGAGCCTTAATGTCATCTGAGGATTAGAACGAGGCGGTGGGCTCTCGCTGATCTGCAGAAAAGGCTAATGATGATAATAGTGAAGAGCGTGCAACAGATATATCCATGCAACAGTTCCTACACTGGGTAAAACTTACAGTGCTGTATACAGCTTTGGAAAAAAAATAACAACAAGAGACCACTTAATAATGATGTTTTCCCTTGATTTTACCAAATAAAAAAACGCTGGAATATAATCAAGAGGAAGAAACCAAGCTGAACTGCTTGAATTTTTGCACCAGGAGTAAAGGCATTAAGTTATCCAAAAGCAGTGTGTAAGACTGGTGGAGGAGAACATGCAGAGATGCATGTAAACTGTGATTAAAAACCAGGGTTATTACACCAAATATTGATTTCTGAACTCTTAAAACTTTATGAACATGAACTAGTTTTCTTTGCATTATTTGAGTTCTGAAAGGTCTGCATCATTTTTGTTATTTCTGCAATTTTCTGTAAATAAAAGCTCTAAATGATATTTTTTTGGTGGTAGTGTGATGGTCTGGGACTGCTTTGCTGCTTCAGGACCTACACCTATATGTCTAGCCGCCAAGATAGAAACATGCCAGAAACGGGCGCCGAGTGGTCCAGCGGTCTAAGGCGCTGCCACTATGAGCAGGAGGTCGCAGGTTTGAACCCCCGCTCATGCAGCTTTGCCATCAAGCTGCCGGCGTCAGAGGGAGCAAAAATTGGCCCTGCTCCCTCTGGGTGGGTAGATGGCGCTCTCTCCCCACATCACTCCTAGGGTAATGTCTGCAGCACAGGGCGTCTGTGAGCTGATGTACCGGCCAAGCCGCTGTGCTTTCCTCCAAGCGCGCTGGCTGCTCGGTAACGTTGCATCAGCAGCAGTTCGAAAAGAAGCGGTGGCTGGCTTCACATGTATCGGAGGAAGCATGTGTAAGTCTTCGCCCTCCTGGTGTGTTGTGGCATTACTAGTGATAGGGGGAGTCCTAATGAGTGGGTTGGGTAATTGGCCGTGTAAATTGGGGAGAAAAATGGGAAAAATTAGAAATAAAATAATAAAAAAAAAGAAACATGCCAGAAACAAACCCTAATCCCCCCCCCCCCTATCAGGCTCCTCCTCCGCCTCATACTTCTCAGGCAGCAGCAGCCTGTCACTTACACAGACACAGAGACAGCGCTGTGTATCTACAAGAATCAAAACATTGCAACATGATGTTGCATTGATTTATTTGTGACATTACACATTCTGCGAGGTGACTATTGCGCATGCACACATCGCAATGACGATGCTTAAACGATATATCTATAGTGCAGCCCTAGCTGACGTATGTTCACTGTGTCATGTGTCAGCTTGTCATGTGATTGGTTTCCAGTTCTCTCTGCTGCAGGTTTGACCTTGCTCTTTCCTTCAGGGTTATTCATTTCTTTATTTCTAGAGCTGGAGAGTGCTGAGGTCGTTTCTGTTCACCCGAGGGGTCCGTGTTTGTTCCAGCGCAGCTCTGTAATGGCTGGGGTTAGTTCTGCAGATGTGCCCTCCCTGAGCGTGTCCAGTGTTTGACCTGACGCACTGCGCTGACCCTCGGAACCAGACTGACCCCAGGCCTGTCAGCTAGATAAATCTCTAACTGTAATAACCAGGCATCCAGCGAGGGTCCAGAAAGCAGCAGCAGTAGCAGCGGCGGCAGCAGTGGCGGTAGCGGCAGCAGCAGAGCGCGCTATATTTAGCCGCCTTCAGAAGCCCACCCCCCGTTGTTTCATATAACACTTTGAAAATAGATCCACATCACAGCCTTATTGTTTTCCTCTCCCTGAGGTACGCGGGCTGCCTGTGCCGCCGTGTCCTCTATAGCAGGCATCCGGCGCTCCTGACAGGAAGCGTAAAGTATATTAGACATGATGAAGAAGCATGAGTTCAGGAAATGTTAATAACAGGGTTTTTTATAGCGCGGATCAATATAGGAGCGTTTGGCTGAGCCCACATGCAGACGATAGTGTTTCACAGCGGCCGTATGTAAGACACAGTATATCCTGTTAGTATAGACTGTGAGAACTGTAAGTTGTAGGGTAATCCCGATCCAATCGGATCTAGTGACTCGGGATTAGGGCTGATCCAGGCTTATTTTAAAGGTGTCCTTCTGCTGAAAATGCACTTTTTCTTGTTTTTTTTTTTGTGAAATACAATAAAACTGTTTCTCAACCTCCATTGTCTGCAGTAGATAGTAAAAGAAAATGTTCAGAAAAACGAGACAATCAGGAAAAGCACAGTGTCTACGTCAACCCATGAATTAGTATTCATGGCCACGCCCACCTCGGCTCAGGACCGCCCACAGATAGGAGCTAACAGTGCTTGGAACAGCATGGCAGTTCATTCCTGTGTTATTTGTGCGAATATCACATCAGTGTTTTATGCTTTACCCAGTAATTCAGAGCTAAAGAACAAATGGTTAGAATTAGTCCAATCCAAAACACATCCCCAATACCTCAACTTATCCCCAACTCCCAAACTCATCCCCAACTTCCCAACTCATCCCCAACTCCCAAACTAATCCCCAACGCATCCCCAACGACCAAACTCATCCACAACACCCAAACCCATCCCCAACTCCCAAACTCATCCCCAATACCCAAACATATCACCACACCTAAACTCATGCCCAACACCCCAACTCATCCCCAATACCCCAACTCATCCCCAACTTCCAAAACACCACAACACCCTAACTCTTTTCCAATTCCCAAACTCATGCCCAATACCCCAACTGATCCAAAACACATCCCCAATACCCCAACTTATCCCCAACTCTCAATCTCATCCACAACACCCAAACTCATCCCCAACTCCCAAACTCATCCCCAACTCCCAAACTCATCCCTAACTCCCAAACTCATCCCCAACTCCCACACTCATCCCCAACTCCCAAACGCATCCCTAACTCTCAAACTCATCCCCAATACCCCAACTCATCCCCAACTCCCAAACACACCCCAACTTCCAATAGTACTTGATTAGGCTCCTAACTAAACTTCCCATGTTCATATTTTACAACCCATCAGAGATCTGAATTCCTATAATTTGGCAGAGATTAAATAGGGAACAGGAAACCATACTGAGGACATGCATCAAGAAAACACCTCCTCTCTTCTGATTGGATAGATGCATCGTATTGGACGGATTGAGGATGCATTAATAAACTTCTTTTAAACTAAAATTAAGCAAGTATGCTTTCAGTTTACTTTTGTTTTGCACCCCAACTCATCCCCAACTCCTCAACTAATCCCATTCAGTAGTATTGGATTAGGCTTCATAATTCCGGGGAACACAGTTCCACTGCTCCACTGAGTTCAATACTTTAAAATGTAATACTCAAAAACGTCTTAGTATTAGTAACTAGTATGCAATTGGGACACGCCCTGGGGCAAGTCTAGACCAAATAAGTCACACTAAAAGTATCAGAATTGTCCAGAAATATTTGGGCGTTTAGTATAGACTGGTCCTGGAGGACTGATCTCAGAGCTGTTGTTGTGGGTTGAGTGTGAGCTGAGGCTGGAGTGACAGCGCTGTGGAGAACCCTGCTGGGTGACAGCGTGACTCCCTCCGCTAAAACCCTTTCTCTCAGACTCGCAGCCGGGTTATCGGGCCAATTAACTCAACACACACACACACACACACACACACACTGACAGGCAGCTGCCACAGCTGTGTCTCCAGCATAAACAGAGGCGTGGGGGGGGGGGGGGGGGAGCAGGTGGCTACATGTCTCTGTATGATTTATAGTTAGTCCAATTAAGTCGATTCCAGTTTGAGCAGTGAGTCACTTATCTCTGTTCGCTACTTCCCGTTATCAGCGTCAGCGTCCTGTTTCCTCTGTATTCTCTCCATGTGTTTTGCTTTGGTTGTGTGTGGAGACGCGTAGAGTAGCCTGACCTACAGAAGTCAAAGTCGTTGGAGTAACAGCTTGTAAGAACAGTGTGTGTAGGAGTGAAGAATAAAGACTAAACTAAAAACGCTTTGAATACTAACTATTACAACCGCAGTGCAGCTATTGGAGTAGATCCAGCATCTATCAGAACAGGACCTGATCTGTGGTAGACTCTATTAATCTTGTTTTAGATTAATGTTGATCTTAAATACAGTGAGAAAGCTCAGAAGAGCAGAATAAATCTAGAAAAGTGTATTGTACTTGGCAACCAAAGTGTTGGCACATACGGCATGGGCCAATTTTTGTTATACTTGGCAATCAGGGTGTTTCCACATGTGGCATGGGCCAATTGCTGCATTATACTTGCCATTCGGGGTGATGGCACATGTGGCATGGGCCGATTTCTGTATTATACTCAGCAATCGGGGTGTTGGTACATATGGCTTGGTTCAATTTCTGTATTATACCAGAGTGTTGGCACAAGCAGTTAAGGATGATTCTCATATTATACTCAGCAACCGGGATGTTGGCACAAGCAATATGGGATGATTCCAATATTATACTTGGCAACCAAGGTGTTGGCACAAGACGTTTGGCATGATTTCTATATGTTAATTGGTAAACAGAATGTTGGCACAATCAGCATGGGCAGATTTCTGTATTATACTCAGCAACCGGCATGTTGGTATAAGCAATATGAAATGATTCCAATATTATACTTGGCAACCGGTGTGTTGACACAAGCAATATGGGATGATTCCAAAATTAAACTTGGCAACCAGGGTGTTGGCACAAGACGTTTGGCATGATTCCTATATGTTAATTGGTAAACGGAGTGTTGGCACAAGCAGCATGGGCAGATTTCTGTATTATACTCAGCAACCGGCATGTTGGTATAAGCAATATGAAATGATTCCAATATTATACTTGGCAACCGGTGTGTTGACACAAGCAATATGGGATGATTCCAAAATTAAACTTGGCAACCAGGGTGTTGGCACAAGACGTTTGGCATGATTCCTATATGTTAATTGGTAAACGGAGTGTTGGCACAAGCAGCATGGGCAGATTTCTGTATTACACTCAGCAACCGGGGTGTTAGTATAAGCAGTTTGGGATGATTCCCATATTATAATTGGCACCTGGGGTGTTGCCACAAGCAGTTTGGAAGGATTACCATATTATACTCAGCAACCGGGGTGTTGGCACAAGCAGTTTGGGGTGATTCTCATATTATACTAGGCAACCGGGGGGTTGGCACGAGCAATATGGGATGATTCCAATATTATACTTGGCATCTGAGGTGTTGGCACAAATGGCTTAGGACCATTCCCATATTAGCATCTATTAGATATAGACCTAATCTTTGGTAGATTCTTTAATTCTTTTTTTTAGATAACTGTTGAAAAGTAAATTTCCCCACAAAAATGTAGAACTGTTGCAGAGATTGAATGGATTCCACTCCCAGGTAGTTTCTAGGCTGTTGCTGGGATGTTCTAGGCTGACTCCACAGTGTTGCTAGCTGGGTGGCTGCTATGGTGTTGCTAGGTGATTGGTATAGTATCCCAGGTGGATCTTATGGTGTTCTGTTAGGTGGTTGTTATAGTTTTCCGGGTTGTTGGTATGGCGTTTTTTAAAAGGTTGACGCAGTGTTGGTAAGTATTTGCTATTATAATATCCCAGGTGGATCTTATACAGTATGCCAGGTGTTGCAAAGTGGTTGCTATGGTAGACTAGGTGGTTGCCATGAAGTTGCCAAGAGATTTCTAGATGGTTTCTAAGATTTCACAGTTGGTTAGTTGGTTACTGTAGTGTACCTACTGTAAGTGGTTTCTGAGGTGTTTAATTGTGTTTCTAAGGTGTTGCTAAGTGCTTACTATGGTATCCCAAGTAGCTAATATGGTGTTATTGTTAGACTGGTGCTGGGTGGTTGCTTTCGTATAGTTTTCTAGGTGGATGCTATGGTGTTGATATGTGGTTGCCCTATGGTTTCTAATTGTGTTGGTTGCCGTGGTGTTTTTAAGTTGTTGCTGTGCTATCATAGGTGGAGGCTAGATAAGTGCTACAGTAGTGGGTTAAGGGACTACAGGCAGGATGATGGTTGCTATAGTATCCCTGGAGGTTGCCATTGTGTCTCAGTTGCCAGTTGCCCAGGTGTTTGCTGTGGTACCCTGTGTTGATAGTTATAAGGCTGTTATAATTGTATTTGTATCATTGTAATATTTAAAGGGTGACAAAATGTTTGCACCCAATTCATTCTAAAAAATTCTGGTAAAATTAGTGGTTTTATGAATGCCACTTTTTAAACACTTTCCAATAAACTGCATTAAAACTAAATGTGCAGCTATGTTACACAGCTGCTTTGCAGTCACAACCGTAAAGAGAACCTGCAGACGTAGTTTTAGACAGGATTATTATTTATCCTCTTCGTCTTGGCTTTCTTCAATCAAACACCTCTCCATTCCTGCAGCTTTCCCTGCTTCTGATGAAACTGAAGGCAGAAGATTAAAAGTGTCAAGCTGTCGAGCACTGCGTTCATCCTGCATTCCCCGAATCTTAGACAGTTTGTCAGCCGGGGAATTGGAAGCACTTGGAAACGTGTATGGCAGGGCTGGGAAAGTCCTGTAGGGTTGGATTGCTGCACAGTTTTGTGCTCTTCCTGCTCAAGCACTACTAATTCAGCTCACCTTTTACCCAGATAGCATGAAGAATCGGCAGCATTGACTTGAGACTTAACATACGACATGTGAAATTGAGTGGACTGCGGTTTATTATACTCTGCAACTGGAGAGTTGGGCTGATTCCTGGGCTGATTCCCATATTATACTCGGCAACCGAGGTGCAGGCACAATCAGTTAGGGACAATTCTCATATTATACTTGGCAATTGACCATATTGTACATATTATACATTTAACATATTATACTTGGTCACGGTGTGTTGGTGCAAGTGGCTCTGGCAAATTCCCATATTATACTTAGCAACTGGGGTGCTGGGAAAAGCAGTTAGGGACCATTCTCATATTATACTCGGCAATTTACCATATTATACATATTATACATTTAAAATAGTATACTTGGTAACCGGGGTGTTGGTGCAAGCGGCTCAGGAAAATTCCCATATTGTACTTAGCAACCACAACTTATTTGATGTGTTGAAAATATATTTATGTCGTTTTTTTTAAATCCTGTTTGCTCTCCATTTAATGTTGCACTGCTGTGACCTAGGCAAGGGAGGGATGATTTCTATATTATACTTGGCAAATGGGGTGCTGGCACAAGCAGTTAAGGACAATTCCCATATTAAACTGTGCAGCCAGGGTGTTGGTATAAGCAGCTCGTACTGATTCCCACATACACAGCAAAATTAAGAGACCACTTCAGTTTCTGAATCAGTTTCTCTGATTTTGCTATTTTTAGGTTTATGTGTGAGTGAAATGCACACTGTTGTTTTTTTCTCTAAATTTCTCTCTACATTTCTCCCAAATTCAAAATAAAAATGTCATTTAGAGCATTTATTTGCAGAAAATTAGAATTGGCTGAAATGACAAAAAAGATGCAGAGCTTTCAGACCTCAAATAATGCAAAGAAAACAAGTTCATATTCATAAAGTTTTCAGAGTTCAGAAATCAATATTTGGTGGAATAACCCTGGTTTTTAATGACAGTTTTCATGCATCTTGGCGTCATGTTCTCCTCCACCAGTCTTACACACTGCTTTTGGATAACTTTATGCTGCTTTACTCCTGGTGCAAAAATTCAAGCAGTTCAGTTTGGTTTGATGGCTTGTGATCATCCAACTTCCTCTTGATTTGATTGAGAGGCTTTTTCAATTTGGGAAAATCAAAGAAGAGCTATATATGGGCTGTATTTACACAGAAACAGACAAGAAACACGTGGGGAACATAAAGAGAGGGCGGGGTAGGAAATGAAACACAGGTGGGAGCACTAATGACAAGGTGCGGTTAGGGTGGAGAATAATGCTATTTTGTTCTTATGAATAAAAACTACTAAACATCAGGCTGTTTAATGATAATGTCAGACATTTACTTTATTTAAAAAATGTTCCATTTCTCTAGGGCAGCTCTAGTAAACATGAACCTGCATTATGCATTATATCACTTTGTGTTTTTACCAACGTTCTCCTGTTTAAAATGCTTTAATAATTAACCCCCTCTGAACAGCAGCGTCTGTCACACTGCATTAGCGACAGTGGAAGTGCGGTTTAATTTTGTAGTGATTTATACTGCAGTCTGCACTGCTGATATAATAGGAATATACTGAGAGTGTTTTAAATCATTATTAAATTCAGCTCTGAGAGGAGCCCCATTGAGTGGGCTGATAGTTTCCATCTCATAACTCCTACTTCCTCTGTGTGAATAGTAAGTAGACTATTATCTCCCAAACCCCACGAGCAGGGCTGCTCTCCTACGGCTGTCTGCTGCTCCACATGAACGCCCAGCCCTGAGAACTTCAGCCCAGAGAAGCTGAAATAGCTCTCCAACACTTTCACAAGCCGGAGGAGCATCCTAGAGTTCGGTCCTTCATTAAGGGTAACAGCCCTTCTTATATGTGTCTGGCCTTTACAGAAACTCCAGGGCCTGAAGGAGTTTGGAGGTACTGAGGCTGACCAGCCAGTTCTGACTCAAATCTGATTTTTTGCTCAATGTGGTTCAGATCTGATGTTTTCATGGCTGTGTGAACGTGCCAAATCCGTTTTTTCAAAATCAGATTTGAGTCACTTCCATATGTGGTCCTAAATCGAATACGTATCCAATCTGTGGACATGCAACATAAATTTGAACAGTCAAATCAGATCAGAATTCATGCATCTCTTTAAGCTTTTACGCATTAGCATTAGCGCTACGTACTTCTCTCTTGTACCCACACTGCATCTCTTGGTGCAGCTCTGCAGCTATAGCTGCAAAAAAAACAGCAAAAGCAAACCGCCTGGCCTTTTTCCTACACCTCCTCAACCTGAGCATGAACTTTAGACCAGCTGTTTGCTGTTTCTCCACTCCAGCAAAAGATGCTTCACATATGAGCTGCTAACTTTAACTCATCTATTTCCCTTCATAAAGCTACGAGTCTCTCGTCTCTCTAATATGAGTTTTTTTGCTGTTGGTGAAGAAGGAGGCGTTTATACAGGTATCAATGTGCGCATGTGAGACGTTTCAGGAACAGATTCGTTCACATTACACACAGATACAGATCACTTACATTTGTGAATGTGAAACGTAAAGATAGACAAATCTGATCTGAGGAAAAAATTGGATTTGAGCAACGTGGTTTGTAATGTGAACGTAGCCTTCATGACTCTAGAATATTTGGAAAATGCATTTATTCATTAGACAATGGCAAAAAAGCAAAACTCTTTGATGTTTAGCATACGAAATGGAAAGACTGAATAAGTTCTATTGAACAGTATCGTCCTGAGATCCTGCAGCTCATTTTTCTCAGCCTATGCACTTGGTTTGTTAAATTAATCCTACTTCTGCTGTAGATTATTATTTTTTAAATTATTTTTAATTTCAGTGTCCCAACTTTTTGATGCATTATATAATTTATAATTATATATATATATATATATATATATATATATATATATATATATATATATATATATATATATATATAATTATATAATTTTATTTATTTATTTTTTTCACATTTTCTTCCCAATTTACACGGCCAATCACCCAACCCACTCATTAGGACTCCCCCTATCACTAGTGATGCTCCAACACCAGGACGGTGAAGACTAGCACACGCCTCCTACGATACATGTGAAGTCAGACTCCACCTCTTTTTGAACTGCTGCTGATAGCTGTAGCATTACCGCGTAGCATCACAGCGCTGATGCTCAGAGGAAAGCGCAGAGACTCGGTTCTGATACACCAGCTCACAGATGCAGCCTTGTGCAGATCCACATCACCCTAGGAGTGATGAGGAGAAAGAGATCCATTTACTGTATCCACCCAGAGAGAGCAAGACCAATTGTGCTCTCTCAGGGCTCTGGCACATGATGGCAAGCTGCATGACCTGGATTCAATCCAGATATACTGTAATTCTTCATACCAAATACAGTAATTCTCAGTGTAGAATATGAACAGGAAAAGCTGACTGAATACAGAAGATAGGAAAGGCACATTTCTGTCACAGTTAAGTTCACTCCATACTGCTCATTGATTTCAAATAGGCTATAGAGGAGATTTGAGGTCTATGTGAAAGTGTTTGATCTTTTAATTGGTGAGAGGTTCCTGTGTAGTTCTCCAACCATCAGAGCTTCCACTGCCTATATCCACCCTGCATTCTTTCAGACGTAGCGTTAGCACTGTCCCCTGGGACACAGCGTATCTGAGGATTCTGCTGCGATGCTGTTTTCCTACGTTGATCAGTTAACATGCATGGATCTGCTCTGGTCTTACATTATTCATCTCTCTCTCTCTCTCTCTCTTTCTTTCTCTCTCTTTTCCAGTGTCTGCCCATCCCAGGCCACGGCTTTGTGCTGGACAAATATAAATGCCAGTGCAAGAGCGACTTCTACCACCCAAACAGAGTGGCCATCAACGGCTATACACGTAAGTTTAATCTATCCACTCAACTACTCAATCACTGACCCCCTCAACTACACAGCCAACCTCCACCCATCCACCATCCATCAATCCATCCATCCATCCATCCATCCATCCACTCAATTACTCATCCACTTACTCAACAACACATCCAACTATGCACCAAATCAATTACACATACAACATTGACTTATTCAACCACCCAATCAACTATCCATATATACACTCAACTACTCAACCACTTACCTTCTCAGCTACACTTCCAACTATCCATTAACTCAACTACACATCCAACCTCCATCCATTCATCCACCCATTTATCCATCCATCCACCCATTTATCCATCCATCCATCCATCCACTAAACTACTCATCCACCTACTCACTTTACTACACATCCAACTATCTGCCAACTCAATTAGACATCCAGTCTCCACCCATCCATCCTTTCACACAACCATCCATACATACACTCAAATACTGATCCACTTTCAAACATCCACTAACTTAACTACACATCCAACCTCTACCCATTCATCCACCCATTCATCTACCCATTTATCCATCCATCCATCCATCCATCCATCCATCCATCCAATTACTCACTCAACTACGCATCCAACTATCCGCCAAGTCATTTACACATACAACCTTCGCTCATCCATCCACTTATACAACCATCTATATATACACTCAACTACTTATCCACTTACCCTCTCAGCTACACTTACTAACTTAACTACACATCCAACCATCCAACCCATTCATTCACCCATTCATCCACCCATTTATTCATCCATCCATCCATAAACTACTCATCTACTTACTCAACTACATATCCAACTGTCCACCAACTCAACTACACATACAACCTCCACTCTTTCAACCAACCATCCATCCACTCAACTACTGAAACACTGACTGACTCAACTACACATACAATTATTCACCAACTCAACTACACATCCAACCCCCACTCATTCAACAATCCATCCATCCATCCACTCAACTACTAAACCGCTGACCCACTCAAATACACATCCAAACTTACCCCCATCCAATCAATTACTCAACCACTGACCCACTTAACTACACATTCAAGCATCCACCAACTCAACTACACATCCAACTTATACCCATTCGTCTCCTCATTCATCCAATCAACTACTCAACCACTGACCCACTCAAATACAAATCCAACATCCCTCCATCCACTCAACTACTCAACCACTGACCCAATTATCTACACTTTCAAGCATCTACTAACCCAACTACACATCCAACCTCCACCCATTCATCTACTCATCTATCCACTAAACTACTCAACCACTGACCCACTCAAATACAATTATCCACATTAAATACTCAAGAACTGATCCTTTTTTTTGCATGGTTACAATGGGCTGTATTATTCCAAAATATAATGCAAATTAATGATGTTGGCCAATTACTAGGGAAGATGCTGTGTGTGCAGCTGGACTCCAGAAATTAAGGAAGCACAGTTCACCAATTTAAGAGCATGTCTGAATATTAAACATTAAGTGTCAGCGTTTGAGAAGTATCTACTTTTTCTTTCTGGTTTGAATGCATTACTGGGTTGGTAGTGTATATTCTGCCCGAATGGACTCTCTCTCTGATGAGACGGTTTCAGACACAGCTGTAAATCTCAGCACTGCTTTAAACCACAGCCTTCAGAATGCTTTCACAGGTGTCTTCCACACCTCTCTGATCCATGACTTAAACTCCCTCAATCAGAGCAGCTGGACAAGCTGGGAATGAGAGGTGTGAATGTAGATAGCTGTGAGGTGAGAAGATGTGGACTGTGGGAGTGAAGCTGAAGCTGCCGCTGGATTAAACTGATGTCACAGATGATATATTCACACTCCCTCACTGAGTCCAGCTCATCAAACAGCCACTCAGACAGCCCAAGACCCGTCCAATATCTGAGAGTGAAGGCAGTACAGTTTTAATAGAACCTTACTCACATTAAAACTGCTCCAAATGAGTCAAAGTAGTGAAACGTTTCAATACCTGCTAATTATCCAAGCATGCCACTTTTTAGAAAATTAAAAATGAAACACTGTTCAATATATTGTGAATCTGGTCTTTGTGTAACTCGCACAAGCATTTTTGGACAACTTTGGACAAATTTGCTGTATTTGACAATAATAGTCTTATGTTCTATTTGATTTTTACCATGATGGTCAAGAACAACTCATCCACTTATTCACTCACCCACTCAACTAAATATCCAACCATCCACCAATTCAACTACACATCTCTCCATCCATCCATCCACCCATCCATCCAACCATTCCTCCATCCATCTACTCATCCACCGACTCACTCAACCACACATCCAACCATCCACCAACTCAGTTATATTTCCAACCTCCACCAATCCAACTACACATCCATCCATTAACTCAACAATTCATCCACTGACTCACTCAACCATAAATCCAACCATCCACCAGCTCATCCATGTGTCTATCCACCCATCCATCCATCCATCCATCCATCAATCAGCATTTAACAACCATAGTCTATGTTTTATTTGATGTTGGCCATGATGGTCAAGAACAACTTATTCACTCACTTACTGAACCAAATATCTAATCATCCACCAATTAATCTACCTATCTATCCATTCATTCATCCATCTATCCAATCATCCACTGACCCACTCAACCTCTCATCCACTGACTCACTCAACTACACATCCAACCATCCACTAACTCAACTACACATTCAACATTTATCCATTCAACCACTCATCCACTGACTCATCTATTCATCCATCCACCTACTAATCCACTGACCCACTCAACAACACCTCCATCCATCCACCAACTCTACTACATATCCAATCTCAATCAATCCAACTACACATCCATTCATCAACTCAACCATTTATCCAACCATCCACAAACTCAGTTACATATCCAACTTTCACTAATTTAAATACACATCCATCCATCTGTCTATCCCTACACCCATCCATCCACCCATCCACTCAACCTCTCATCCGATGACCCACTCAGCCACACATCCAACCATCCAATAACTCATCTACACATTCAAAAATTATCCATTCAATCACTCATCCACCCATCCATCCACCCAATCACATATATATTGTTGCTGTCACTCAAAAGTCTATATTTTTGTCACTTTTTACTTTTTATCTAAATGCAAATATGGAAGACTTTCTTTGAAAAGAAAGTAGTTCTTTAATTCTTCTGTAAAGTTACTATTTTGGAGATTTGTCAGTGTTTTTGTGTAAGAGAAATGATATTATACGATAGCATGCAAATATATACTTACATATTAAAAAGTGTGCTATTATCTCTAAATAGAGCATTCCAACATTATATGATCCTGTTATTACAGTGCTTTTTTGGTAGGATTACCATCACTATCAGTAAATCTTATCCTTTAATATAAACTGTTATTATTAACCCAGTGATAAATCAGTCAGGACCTATTGTTTGATAATGGTATCTATTTTAGGGCAAACTAAGTCTGATATTACTGTTGTTAGGAACAACAAATTATGTTATTTCTCTCTTTTTCTGACAAATACATTTTTGCTCTTCAAACAGGGAAGACTGGAAGTTTACAGGATCCTGAGGGTCTTCCTTACGATGCAGACTCCCCCCGGCACTGTCTGCCCTGTCAGAAGGGCTGTGCGTACTGTAAAGACGACACACCCTGTGTTGACCGTGGGGACAGCTACCTGAGCATCACCGTTCTGTCCTTCCAGGGCTTCTTCATGCTGCTGGACTTCATCAGCATGGTGGTGGTTTACCATTTCCGCAGGAACAAGGTGAGGATTAGCCTCAGTTTGAGCTACACTGTAATATAATAATACTGACAGCGAGTCCAGGTCCAGGTTCAGGTCCGGTCAGACCGAAAATGGTACAAAATCAAGTGTAACAAATGTTGCAGTAAACTGCCGGGTCCTTTAAAAAAACACATGGACTAAAAACAAAAAAAGTCATTTAAAAATGGTAAAAAACAGCATTTTATTAGAAAATCTGATAATACAAAACATTTTTAAACAAAGACAGGTTGTTGGGTAACAGCTAATAGTTGGTAAATAGCAATATAAAAATAAACTGAGTTTGAAATTGATAAAAATGTCAATTTCCAAAGTCTTAGTCTGTAGTAAATCAGTGCTGGAACAGATGGTGTTACTCAACATTTTTAATGTTGAGCAAAAAAGTTCAAGAGAGAGACAGAGCGAGAGAGTGAAAGAGAAAGTGAGACAGAGCGAGAGAATGTGGGAGAGAGAGAGAGCAAGAGAGTGAGATACTGCGAGAAACATTGAGACAGCGAGAGAGTAAGACAGAGCGAGAGATTGCAAGAGAGAGCGAGAGACTGCGAGAGAGCGTGAGAGCGAGAGTGAGAAAGAGTGCGAGAGACAGAACGAGAGTGAGAGAGAGAGAGACAGAGCAAGAGAGTGCGACAGAGAGAGTGCAAGAGAGCCAGAGAGAGTGTAAGAGAGAGAGAGTGAGACAGAGCGAGAGAGAGAGAGAGAGAGAAGGAAAAGAGTGCGAGAGAGAGAATTAGACAGCTAGACAGAGTGAGAAAGAGAAAGAAAGCATGAGATTGAGACAGAGCAAGCGAGAGAAAGACAGAACAAGAGAGCCAGAGAGATGAAGAACTAGGCAGAGCAAGAGAGTGCGAGAGTGAGAACTAGACAGAGCGAGAGAGAGGGAGAGAGCAAGAGAGAGAGAGAGCTAGAGAGTGAAAGAGAGCAAGAGCGTGTGAGAGAGCGAGAGAAAGAACTAGACAGAGCGAGAGATTGAGACACGGCGAGAGAGTGATACAGAGCGAGACAAAACGAGAGTGAGAGAAAGAGTGAGACAGAGCGAGAGAGTGCACGACGAAAGCGTGCGAGAGAGAGGGAGTTCAGTTCAGGCCTCCTGGCTGAGTGTGTGTATTTAGCTGTAGTGAAAGGTGCTTTCTATGGTATTCTCCATGCATTACTGTATAAATAGAGCTGCATCCTTTCACACACACACACACACACACACACACAAAGAAGCCTCTGCTTGTCTGCCCCCAAAGAAAAGACAGCCCCTCAAATCTGCTTCTCCATGCGCCAGAAAGCTTCCTTCCAGCTTATATGGTCTTTTGAACTGCAGCTGAAACGATGAACACACACACACACACACATAGACAGCGTGTATATACACACACACACACACACATCATTCTACATGTACACTCTACTGTATTGTATAGTAAAGTTTGCCTCTGGTCAAATAACTTGTTTTGTTGATTTAAGTGCAAATTAGTGAACAGCTCCTCGACACACAACAAATCTGCACATTTTAAAGCACAATTACTATTTATTCTATGTATTAAAAATATTAAACATTATGTTGATGTTTTATAACATTCAAATAAACAGCATTTATGGATTAGAAATAGCTGCTTGGGTTCATCAGATTCTAATTATTCTAATATTATATGGAGTTAATTAATGGTGATTATGGGTGTAGATAAGCCATAGAAATACTGTAGCTGTAGTCCTCACATAACCATTTAAATTAGTCTATCCAACATTTAACCACATAAATGGGTGTATCATAGCAATAAAAGTAGGCCAAGTCTTCACATTACCATACAAATGTGTGTAACATAGCAGTAGCTGTATCCCTTATTAGCCATCAAAATGTGTTTAAACACAAAAAGGTATAGCTTAGCCATAAATATGGCTGTAGACCTCAAACAACCATCAAATAGGTGTATCCTAGCCATAGAAATGGCTGTATCCCTCACTAAAGTGTGTAAATTTGTGTAGCATTGCCACATACATGGCTGTAGCCTTCACATAACCATTGAAATGGGCATTACATGGTCTTAGGGTTGGGTAGCCACTGTTTACCCACAGAAATGGGTGCATCATGGTCATAAAAATGGGTCACGCCTTCACACTTTCATGCAAATGTGGGCAACATAACCATAGCAATGGCTGTAGCCATGTAAATTGGTGTAGCATTGCCACAGAAACGGCTGTAGCACTCACATAACCATGTAAATTGGAGTAGCATGACCACAGAAAATGCTGTAGCCTTCATATAATCGTCCAAATGGGTGTAGCATGGCCATAGAAATGGCTGTAACCCTCACACAATCGTGCAAATTGGTGTAGGCTGGCCATAGAATTGGCTCTAGCCCTCACATAATTGTGCAAATTGGTGTAGCATGGCCACAGAAATGGCTGTAGCCCTTACATAACCATGTAAATTGGTGTAGCATGGCCACAGAAATGGCTGGAATTCTCACATAATTGTGTAAATTGGTGTAGCATGACCACATACATGGCTGTAGCCTTCACATGACCATTGAAATGGGCATTAAGTGGTCTTAGAATTGGGTGTAGCCACTGTTTAACCACAGAAATGGGTGTATCATGGTCATAAAAATGGGTCAAGCCTTTACACTATCATGCACATGTGTGCAACATAGCCATAGCAATGGCTGTAGCCCTCACATAACAATGAAAATTAATGTAGCATGGCCAGGAAAGTAGCATTTTGCTGTTACATAGCCATGCAGATGACTGTAGCGTGGCCACAAAAATGGCAGTAGCCCTCACATAATCATGTAAATTGGTGTATCATGACCACAGGAATGGCTGTAACCCTCACATAATTGTGTAAATTGGTGTAGTATGGCCACAGAAATTACTGTATGCCTCAGATGTTTGTGTAAATGAGTGTAGCATGGCCACCGAAATGATTGTATGCCTCTCAAGTTTGTGCAAATTGGTGTAGCATGGCCACAGAAATGGCTGTAGCCTTTACATAACCATGTAAATTGGTGTAGCGTAACCATAGAATTGGCTCTAGCCCTCACATAATCATGTAAACTGGTGTAGTGTGGCCACAGAAATGGCTGTATCTCTCACTAAAATGTGTAAATTGGTGTAGCATGGCCACATACATGGCTGTAGCCTTTACATGACCATTGAAATGGGCATTAAGTGGTCCTAGAATTGGTTTTAGCCACTGTTTAACCACAGAAATAGGTGTATCATGGTCATAAAAATGGGTTAAGCCTTCACATAATCATGCAATGTGGGAAACATAACCATAACAATGGCTTTAGCCCTCACATAACCATGTAAATTGGTGTATCATGGCCATAGAATTGTCTCTAACCCTTACATAGTCATGCAGATGGGTGTAGCCCAAGCATATAAAATAATACAACCATGGAAATGGGTGTAGCTTAGCCATATACATGGCTGTAGCCCTCACATAACCATTAAAATGGGTATTACATGGCCTTAGAAATGGGTGTAGCCAAAGTTTAATCACAGAAATTGATTTATCCCATATTATAATGACATTTCTATAATCGAGATCATGAAAGTGGCCTTATTTGGAAACTGTTGCTGTTGTGGCTCATATGTGCATGTGTGTGGATTTTGACGTTGACGTTTCCATTTAGACTATAAATACGTTGGCGCCACGTCTTTTGCTAGTGCCAGCATTCTAATTCTTTAAGGACGCTGTTTGGGTGCAGGCGGCGTCTGACGGAGATCTACGGGGACGTCGGACAGAGCCTAACTGTGGCGGACAGGTTCGGAATTGGACGTTTTGTTTCCATTCCAGCTCTGGATGTCAGAGCTCCTACGGGCGTTTGATTGCAGAGCAGCTAGCAGGTCTTCGACACCTGTTTCCACTGAAAGGAAATGTTCTCATTTCTCTTCTTCTGAAGGGGGGAAAATCGTCCGTAGCGATAGATGAGGGAGGAAAGGCGTTATAGGAAAAGCTTTATCTCTGGATGAAATACGGCCGGGTTCTCTCAGCCGTAATCCCGGGTCTAGTGCTCCGTGTTTATTTTTGATGCCATTTTCTCGTGGATATTGCAGCGCGGCTACGCAACACGAAAATCTATTCACGTCCACCGTTGCGTGCCCTGCAGTTGCTTCTGCTCAATCATATTATTCAGGAGCTCTGGCATAAAAGAGAAAGAGAGAGAGAGAGAGAGAGAGAAAGCGGCGGGCGCAGAACGCTCTATTCACAGAGAAGGCATTAGCCTGTGGGGCGTAGAAGTGATTCAGCTCTAATGTTCCAGCTGCATTAGGAGTGCATTAGGAGGAGTGGTGTAGGGGGAACACGGCCATGTGCAGGCAGATGCCCAAGCCTCACTTCTATACACATCAGCCTCTTCGTCTTTCTTTAATGACGTTCTGAAATGAGTCGTGATTTAGCCGGAGGTCGTGTTGACCCTGTATATCGAGTTCTTTATAAACTCAACCACCCATACCCCACCACCCACACTCACACTGATGCAATGGTGGGGCATTCTAATGAAACCAAAAAGAAATTAAAGAAGAATTAAGCTGAAATTTGAAAATGGTCTTATTTTCTTCATTTCCACAAATGCAAATGTAATACCATCACTTTGAAATAGCACAAAAAGTTTCAGAAACAGCCAAAAGTTCAGTGTCTGCACAGTCATACACTTAAAGAAGCTGTTAAGCCAACTGTCATTGCAGTCAGGCAAAAAAAAACCATCATATTTATTTTATTTACTTTTGTCAGTGTGAGCCGTGTGCCAAGTCCTGCTGAAAAATGAAATCCACATCTCCATAAAAGTTGTCAGCAGCAGAGAGAAGGATAAAGTGCTGTAAGATTTTGTGGGAAAACAAAACTGCACTGACTTTAGACTTGATAATAAAACACAGTGGATCAACACCAGCAGATGACATGTCTCTCCAAACCATCACTGATCATCAGTAAATTTTACATTTCATTTGTAAATGAAGGGATCAGAGTCTGGAGGAAGAGTGGAGAGACACACAGTCCAAACTGCTCGAGGTCTAGTGTGAAGTTTCCACCAATCAGTGATGGTTTGGAGAGACATGTCATCTGCTGGTGTTGATCCACTGTGTTTTATTATCAAGTCTAAAGTCAGTGCAGTTTTGTTTTCCCACAAAATCTTACAGCACTTCTTGCTTCCCTCTGCTACTGACAACTTTTATGGAGATGCGGATTTCATTTTCCAGCAGTACTTGGCACACTGCCCACACTGCCAAAAGTACCAATTAAAGCCTAATATAATATTCTAATTTTCTGAGATACTGATTTTTAGGTTTTGTATTGACTGTAAGCCATAATCATCTACAATAAAAGAAATAAACTCTTAAAATAGATCACTTTCAAACTGAATTACTGTAATAAAGTATCTTTTCGATGATATTCTAATTTTTTTGTGATGCACCTGTACATGCCCTGTCCGCTCCATATCTTCAGACATATAGTAATGTGTCTTGTTCTCTCTTTCAGAGCATCAGAGCTTCAGGTCTGGTCCTGCTGGAGGCCATTTTGTTTGGAGCACTTCTTCTCTACTTTCCTGTAAGTCTCTCTCTTCCTCTTACTCACTCCATTCAGCTTCATTTATTACCCAAATCACTCCGAAACTAAAGTAATTCATTTGCTGAGTTGCAATTTCCAACCAAGAGGCAGCTGAGAAGATGAGCTAGAGTGGAGGTTTCTGAACATGGGAGATTATTTATTCAAAATGTTTTAAGTTCAGTTTAACTTAAGACATCTAACTTCAGTTTATTAAGATAACAGCACTTTAAGGGTGTTGTGATTTAGATTATTAGTTTATTGTGTTGTATACACTACATCTGACATTGCCCCACACACAAGACCAAAAAAGGAGCTCTGAAACAAAGGGGCTACTTATACACTGAAACAAACAAGGAACACCTGGAGCAGAAAACAAGAGGGATGGGCTACAAATAAGATATAAGTGGGAGCGACAACGATGAGACACAGGAGGAGACAGGACAAAAACTAATCAGAGCCAGATGCTCAAAAGCACGTTTCTTTAGAAGGCTGTTCTCACCTCTTTAAAAAAATACTTTTTTTCTCTTTATTAAGTAAATCTCATTATTTTGATTTTTAAAGTCACTATTTTGAGGTAATAGAAGATTGTACAGAAGCTACTTAAAGGCTTTACTGGAGAAAGATTTTTGTTTACTCCAAAAGCAAAAAACATCTTCATATAATAACATTGTATCTCAAAATAACCCCTTAGTATCTCAAAATAACCACATAACATATCAAAATTCTAAGATAATATCCTAAAATAATTATTTAATATATTTAAACTGTGACTTAGTATCTCACAATTATGAGATAGGATCTCAAAACAATGAGATAGTATCTCAAAACAATGACTAAATATCTCAAAAAATGGACTTAGTGTCACACATATGAGATAATATCTCAAAACAATAAGTTAATATCTTAAGACAAGGAGTACATATCTCAAAATAATGACTTAATATCTCAAAACAGTGACAGTATTACAAAATAATGAATTAATACCTCAAAAAACGACTTAGTGTCTCAAACCAAATGACTTAGCATCTCACAATTATGACTGAATATCTCAAAGAAGGGACTCACAATTATGAGATTGTATCTCAAAACAATGTTTATACCTTAAGACAAGGAGTTAGCATCTCAAAATAATGACTTAGAATCTCAAAACAATGATTTAGCATCTCAAAGCATTGACTTAGTATTTTAAAGCGACTTAATATCTCAAAAACAATGACTAAGTATCTTAAAACAGTGCCTTAATATCTCAAAACAGGGACTTAGTGTCTCAAAATAATGACTTACTATCTCACATTAATGGATTAGTATCTCAAAATAAAAATTTAGTAGCTTAAAATAACAACTTAGTATCTCAAAACAATGTGTAAGTATTTCCAAACTGTGACTTAATATCTCAAAATAATAACTTAGTATCTCAAAACAGTGACATAATATATCAAGACAGTGGCTAGGAACTCAAAATAATGACTTGATATCTTAAAATAATGACTTAATATCTCAAAACAATGACTTGATATGTCAAAACAATGACTTGGTGTCTTAAAATAAAGACTTAGTCTTTTCTTTATACCTTATCCTAAACCTGATCATGGTCGGATCCCAAACAGAACCTGGATTCATCACTAAAGATTACGAGTCTCTACACTGCAAAAAACGAAATCTTAGCAAATGAAATTATCTAGTTTCAAAGCAATAAATCTAGCTATAAATTTCTTGCTCTGATAAGAATGTTTGTTTTACATATTTTAGAAATAATTACCTTATTCAATCTTAATTAGAATTTTCACCTTTTTTAAAATAATTTAAACTCTAAATAAACACAAGTCACCAGTCAAGTTGTTCTGATATTTGTGTAGAAATTTAAGTTAAAAAATAAAATATTTTTGCTTGAATTGAGACTTACTTAACTCATTTTGAGGCTTTGTCTTTGCTTATTTTAAGAATACTTTATAAGATTAATTTCTGTTATAAGATTTTTTTTTTGCTTAATTTAAGCATTTATGTCTCAATTTAAATACATTTTATCTAGTTTTTGACAATGAATTGTTTGCAGTGTAGGAGTTTAGTTTACTCATTCACACCATTTATGGCAGATGATTCGTTGAAATAACCAATCAGCTTCTGTTAATCCAGTAAAACTTGTAAAATGTCTAGCAGTTAACAGCCTCTCACCAGGAGGTGCACTACCCACTAACTTCTTTAGGAAGCAGTTTGCAGCACTACAGAATACAGAATACTACACATGATCATTTTCTGTAATGTAATAATGCTGTTTGTGGTGTTGTACAGTATGCACATGCAAAATACAATATTGTCCCATAACCCACATAATAGTGAACCGCTGCATAATATCATTCATACATACATTGAAGTAATGAGTTGTTAAGCAGAGGAAATTACCTTTGAGTTAATGTTGCTCCACATTCCTCATTAAAGGTGTTCTACAGCACATCAGTCCAGCGGATATTGATTTGGACAGATCTGGTGTTATGCTGTATTCCGCAGAGCCCCGGGGCAGCCGGTAATTGCAATTTAGGAGCAATCCCTGGGAGCTATGGGCTCGGCTTAAAACTGAAGGATAAATGTAATTAAATTCAACGGAACTGGAGGTAGCTAATCAAAGCAATTAGCCAAGAAAGTGTCCTAGAAAGTGCTAATCTTTATGAGCTAGTGCCGGAGTGAGGGCTGGGATTACAGAGGAGGGGCGGGGCTTAGGGGAGGACACTGAGTCAATCGTGTAGCACTTACATTTACATCACTATATACTGCATATCGTCGCTGTCCAATGAAAGACAAGTATCTCAAACACAGCAACTTTACAGAAGAGAGAAAAAAACTTCTAAACTTTCAATTTCAGGTCATTTTGAAGCATTTCTATTGGTCAATTCATCAAGAAATGTCTGTTCAAATTATGTAGTAAACTAAAAAATGACAAAAATGAAGATACTTGTTTTTCATTGGACAGCGATTATATTCTATATGTCCAAATTATATGTTTGTGGAAACCTCAGGTAATGAATGACTTCAGATACTCTGCTACTTTGCACCCAGTTGCACCAATTGCTGACATAGTGGTGCAATCGCACAAACTCAGCATTTTTTAAGTAATATTTACTAAATAACTTTTTTTTTTTTTTCTAATTTTTATTCCATTTTCTCCGCAATTAACAAGGCTAATTACCCAACCCCCTCATTAGTTCTCCCCCATCACTAATGATGACCAAACACAAGGAGAGTAAAGACTAGCACATGCCTCCTCCGATACATGTAAAGTCAGACTCCGCCTCTTTTTGAGTAGCATCACAGTGCTAACGCTCGGAGGAAAGCAGGTTCCGGCAGCTATTGATGGCAAGCTACATAAACAGGATTCAAACCAATCATTCTCCCAATCATGGTGGCAGCATCTTAGTCCACTCTGGACCACTCGGAGCCCCTTTCTGCCAAATTTTTAACTTTGCATTTACATTTAATTGATGTTTTTGTGCTATATTAATTGTTGTGCGCAATAATTATACTATTATGGTCAGGTGAACAAAACTGAGTTTCAAAACTAAGTAAAACCATAGACTGTATATAGCTGGACAGAGCATCGTCTCTCAAAAGTGAAGCGATCGCAGGTCGGGCGCCGCCTGCTGTTCAGTTGCAGAAAGCTGTGTAACCCCACCCATCCCCATAGGTTTCAATGGCAAAACAGAACAACTTTCAATCACGTTTTTTTCTCCAATATACTGTAATTCTACCTCCTGCATGCAACAGCTAGTGTAACCTCTGCTTATATTGTTAAATTTTTATATCCCCACAGAATTCGTTTTTTAAAAACGTTATTCAGCTCTATTCAAAAAAGGTGTGGTTATTGTAAAAGGGCTGGTTATGGGCGGGACCAATAACAGACCGTCAGCTCAGCTCCGCTCTGCAGCCTGTGACCTCGAGGCAGCCCTCAGGGGCGGGGTTATTTAAATGAGTAGGCGGTCTCTCCACAGTCTTTCTCCCTCCTCTGGTCTCTACTGCGCAGACTCGGGTTTCAGGATCGCCAACATGGAGGAAGATTTTGGCTTCATTTTCATTGAATGAATGGGAATGGCGACACGGCGTCCATCTTTTTTTACAGTCTCTGAGTAAAACATAGTTTTGAAAAACACATTAGATGGGGAAAGAAAATGCTATAGAATGTAATATACCACTATAAAATATTGCTATAAAATGGTGCTTGTTCTTACAGCCTACAGCATAGAGGCCAGGCAGTTAATCGTAATATATGATCTAGTTTACCTAAGTTTAACTACAGAACTTGATTCAAGTCAAAAAACTCTGTGTATAATCTTGTATGTATTTGATTGTATACATGGCCACAAAATGTTCACTCAACTCAACATAGATGGGTAATATTTAAAAAAAATCTAATTTTACATAAAACAGACTCAATTTAATCTAATTGTGGATTTATCATGTAGAAAAAATATTTTTAATGCACAGTAGAGACAGTTACTTCAATAAAAGCCGGATAAACTCCTTTAATAGCCTTAATTTTAGAAGATGTAGTAACTTAAGAGTGCAGTTGAAAGAGTTTTACTGCAGAACCGTCTCAGAAAAAGAGTCTTTCCCTGTCCTCTCCATTACTTCAGTTCTAAAAATAGATTTAACAATATTCTTCCTCCTTCTGAATCTCTCCCTCCCTCTCCCCCTTTCTCACTGTATCTCTCTTGCTTTCTCTCTCTCTCTCTGAATCTCTCTCGCTCTCTGTCTCTTTGTATTTCCATCTCTTTCTCTGTCTCTCGTTCTTTCTGTGCATGTCTCTATCTCTCCATTTCCTTATTTTCCTCTCTCTCTGTATTTATTTATCTCTGTCAATCTCTCTCTCCCTCTCTCTTTCTGTGTTTCGGTCTCTCTTTCTCCTTCTCTCTTCTCTATGTATTCCTTCTCTCTCTGTCTGTATCTGTCTCTCTTTATTTCCTTATCTCTCTGTCTGTTACTTTCTCTGTATTTTCTTCCTTCCCTCTCTCTCTCTCTCTCTCTCTCTCTCTGTATCTGTCTCTCTTTATTTCCTTATCTCTCTGTCTGTTTCTTTCTCTGTATTTTCTTCCTTCCCTCTCTCTCTGTTTTTTATCTCCCTCCTTCTCTCTCTTTCTCTCCTTTCTGTATCTTTCTCTCTCCCTTGTTTCACTTTCTCTCTCTACCCTTCTATCTCTTTGTATCTTTCTCTCTGTCCCTTTTTCTCTTTCTCTCTCTTTCTCTGTCTGTCTCTGTATCTTTCTCTCCCTTTCTCTTTTTCTCTTTTTGTATCTCACTTTGTCTCTTTCCCTCTCACTAACTCTCTCTCTCTCTCTCTTTCTCCCTTTTTCTCTTTCTCTCTCTACCCTTCTCTCTCTTTGTACCTTCTCTCTGTCCCTTTTTCTCTCTTTCCCTCTCTCTTTGTCTGTCTGTTTCTTTCTCTCTCTCCCTTTTTTCTCTCTCTCTCTCTCTGTCTGTCTCTGTATCTTTCTCTCTCTTTCTCTTTTTCTCTTTCTGTATCTCACTTTGTCTCCTTGTCTTTCCCTCTTACTAACTCTCTCTCTCTCCCTCTTTCTCTCCTTCTGTTCGTGTTGTGTCACATGCTATAACTTCACTCTCCCTGGCGTCTGCAATGAGACAGGAGCTGTGGAGCGAGCAAGAGTGGAAACTGAATCATGTACACACACACACACACACAGACACACACACACACACACACACACACACACACACACCGACACACACACACACCGACACACACATGGTGGAGTTGTTGGTGGAGCTGTGGCCTGATGTGACTCAGAGAGAGGGAGGTTCATTGAACCTTTGCTATCAGCATGCTTATGGCAGGGTGACGTGAATTATGGGAGTTGCAGTGAGGTTTGATAGCGGGTGCAGATAGATAGCAGAGACATTATTTTTCTTAGGTTTTTTATGGTATTTAAACGTCTTATTACACTAAAATCCACTTTTTCTTGCTCTTTTTGAAATATTTTATATGATGCTGCACATGAAACAGACTCCATTGTCTGCAGTAGCTAGTAAAAGAAAATCCTCAGAAATACGAGTTGATCAGAGAGACGTTAGGGTGTCTACGACAACCAGTGAGTAATGATCATGACCAACAGTGTCTGGCTAGAGTTGTCCATGTAAACAGGAAAGCGACATTCATTTCTTAAAGGTCAGTGTTCGTCAGTGCTTCATCATTAATGGAATATGATAAAAGTATTAGGACAGTATGTTCATTCCTGTCCCATAACAAGTGGAACGCCAATGTATGACTGATTATGACATTTATTAGGGTTTATAAAGGAGTTTATTAATGGTTATAAATAAAGATATAAAGAGGGCTACTGTTTCCCTTCCTATTCATGTGTTGTAACTGCTGATTAATGATTTATAACCAGTGTTGGGGACATTACTTTGAAAAAAGTACTTAGTTATAGTTACTAGTTACTTCTCCAAAAAAGTAACTGAGTTACTAACTGAGTAACTTCACTATAAAAGTAACTAGTTGCCAGTAAAAGTAACTATTGTGTTACTTTTGTGTTACTCGCCTCCGTAACAACCCCAGCCCCCCCACCCCCCCACCTATTTTCTCTGATTGGCTGAAGACGTAATCTTACTATACTTTAGCCAATCATTGCTTAGGTGGTTATCTCATCCTCCCCTCCCTTGTGACTCACACACACAACGCACACACACACACACTTGTACCTTTGTCTGTATGCGCGAAGTAAAAAAAAAAAAAAGTTGATTGAGTGGCTAAAGTAACGTGCAGTAACGGGGTGTCGGAAATGGTAATGGTGTTATAGTTACAGTCAGAGTAATTAGTTAGATTACTCATTACTGAAAAAAGTAACGGTGTTATAGTTACAGTCAGAGTAATTAGTTAGATTACTCATTACTGAAAAAAGTAACGGTGTTATAGTTACAGTCAGAGTAATTAGTTAGATTACTCATTACTGAAAAAAGTAACGGTGTTATAGTTACAGTCAGAGTAATTAGTTAGATTACTCATTACTGAAAAAAGTAACGGTGTTATAGTTACAGTCAGAGTAATTAGTTAGATTACTCATTACTGAAAAAAGTAACGCTGTTATAGTTACAGTCAGAGTAATTAGTTAGATTACTCATTACTGCACAAAGTAACGGTGTTCAGTGATGTCAGTAACGCGTTACTTAGTACTTTGAACTCTAATCTGACCCTTTTTTCAGTAACGAGTAATCTAACGCGTTACTATTTCCAATCCAGTAATCAGATTAAAGTTACTTATTTAAGTCACTGTGCGTTACTCTCTCTCTCTCTCCACCTCACTCTCTCACACACACACACACACACACACACACCGCTCCCTTACCCATTCCCCCTCCGCTCTTCCCCAATCACACGCGTCTCGCTTTCTCCCCTGTCTCTCTCGCGCTCGGCGTGTCTTTAGTTTCCGCCCGTTTTCGGCCGCGTCCCAATTCACTAGCCAGGGCAGCGGTCTGCCACAAATTTGATTGGCAGAGGAGAGTATTTGAAGATTTTACACCACACGTGATTGGAAGCTCACTGTGGCGCAGAGCGCACATACCGTAAAGACAAGAAAAGTTCCGGTGCTTTAAATGAACACTGTCAGAATTAAATCCTTCTCAGTAGTTGGGCTTTCTTTATTTTATATATTTTTTATAAAAACAAGTATTTATGTTTAGTAAAATCAAGAAAGACCATATTTTATTTTTTATTAAAAAAATATTTATGTTAAGTTAATTTTTTTATTTTTATAAAAAAAAAAAAAAATTTCAACTTAATAGAGATAAATTGTTGCTGTTAAAAATGCATTTTCCAGTAAAGGGAGTATTGGCAAAACTGGTTATAATGTTTATGTTAAGGCGGCGGGAGGTGGTGTCTGCAGCTGCTGAAAGTAACTAATAAAGTAACTTGTAAAGTAACTTAGTTACTTTTAAAATCAAGTAATCCATAAAGTAACTAAGTTACTTTTTAAAGGAGTAATCAGTAATCAGATTACTTTTTCAAAGTAACTATACCATCACTGACGGTGTTATAGTTACAGTCAGAGTAATTAGTTAGATTACTCATTACTGAAAAATGTAACAGCGTTAAAAACGCCGTTATTCCCATCACTGTTTATAACATAATCAATAACTGCTAATTAACTCATTTATAAACCCTTTATAAAGGAGCCTTATTTTAAAGTGGTACCAAACTTTCTGGAACTCCCCCCCTTAAGGTACCTTAGGTGAAATCTACATGTCATAAGTGGACCTTAATTAATTAATATGCACACATGCATGCCGCTCTGTCTGTACAGAAAGACATATGCGTGTGTGTCTGGATGTCAGTGTGTGTATAATAGTCTCACACCAGGTAAACACTTTTCCGCCTCCCCGCCACTTCTCCTTCTGCCGTCCTCCTCCTCCTCTTCTTCCTCCTGCTCTTCTTCCTCCTTCTCTGTCTTCCTCCTCCTCCTCCTCCTCCTCCAGCTCAGCAGCAGAGTGCATCGCAGCAGGAAGCTAATGAGAAACAGTATGGCCTCGCTCTAATGCGACTTGACCGGCTCCGAATGAGACGTGGCCTTTTGTTTTTTAGTCCATCCAAATCTCTGCCTCCTCCCTCGCTCGGCTCGGCGAGGATCAGAGAGCCCCCCCCGCTGATCCGCGGTCTGTGTGACCTTCTGACTAAAGCCCAGACCACCATTCTGCTCTGATTCCTCTCCATATGTTAGACTGGACTCAGTGCAGGGCTCGGGTGTGGCAGGCTGGCACTGGGTGGTGTTAGATGAGGGTGGAGAATTAGAAATATAAAGTAAGTGCCTACACAAAATTAAATTGTTAAAAAGTTTGACTACTTTGAGTTGGGTGAACATTTGTGTTTATATTATACAGTACTGTGCAAAAGTTTTAGACACCTAAGCAACTTACACTGATTAAATTATTTTAGCAATACGAGTGTTTTTACTTGAAAAAATATGATTTAAACAGATGCAAATAAACATAAATACAGTAAAACCTAACACGAATTTCTCATTTTTAACTAAGTATGTTATATCCTGTGAGCCGAGCTGAAGAACAAAGTGTAGAGATTCCAGATTTCTCCTGGATGCTCCTCAGTCAGCATGTGTATATTATGTTCAGTTCCGTCAGCAGCTCACCTGATTTACCACATTTACCAGTAATTCACCAAACCAGGTGTTGATTAATAGGATGAGAACTAGAAATAATAACTCTATTAAACTCAGATGAGGAGGAAAGATTAGAAGATGTTGTTTTAAGGAAAACTGGGCTGTAAAAGCTGTAACTGCTTTTTGGAAAATTGCTGTTTGTATTTATTGTAATGCGGTAATGTGTTTTACTGAGCTAATAAATGTGTAGCTCACATACTGTACAATGGTTGACATATAGCTAATATGAGCCCATTAACAAATAAAACTATATTTAAAAATGCATTAGAATGCATGAGTTATGGTGCTATTAACAGTTAAAGTCTCTATCTAGGGGGTGGAACCACATAGTCAAACATCACATAGGAATTATCGTATTTTTCACTATAAAGCAAACTTACTTATACACCCTTAATATCCTTTAATTTTCCAAAAAAATATCAGTACGTCTTATAATCCGGTGCACCTTATGTATGAATTCTACCAGTCAGGTATTAAGGAGCAGTAAAGCCACTCCTCTGAAGTACAGAGTTATACAGGAGTTTCAGTGAAGTTTCTCCAGCACCAAGGCTGGAGCAGTATTAGCATTAGCCGCTAACCACACTAAGCGCTAGCTCTTTTGTCATTCAGAGGTGAGTATTCTTGGACTTTAGACAGCTGATAACCCCGGCTAGCACTGCTGGAGCAGCATTAGCATTAGCAGTTAACCGCGCTAAGCACTAGCTCTTTCAATCTCTATTTCAATCCACAGCAGAACCAATCAGAATCTGATTTTTAGCTGGGGGTGGGACAATAGAGAATTAGACTTCACAGCAGAACCAATCAGAATATATATTTCAAGTGTGGTTGGACAATAGCGATTCAAACGTCACAGCAGAATTCAGAATTTATATTTTAGCTCAGGGTGGACAACAGAGAGTTTAACTCCGCATTTTAACTCTCTCATTTTAATTGGGGGTGGAACAACAAACTTAAACTCCACATCAAAAACAATCAAAAGTCAAAACCAATCAGAAGGCAGAACCAATCAGAATCTCTGTTTTAGTAGGGGGTGGGACAACAAGAATTCCAGGTCCACACCGGTCAGAACCAACCGGATTATCTTTTCACTTCATATTTTGAAAGTATTAATGATACTATAGTCTGAGGATGGCTTCAGCATCAGCAGCCGGAGTCTGAGAGAGCACAATTAGCCATGCTCTTTAAGGGTGGGGTAGGTGTACAGTAGGTGGCGCTCCCCTTTCTTATCACTACCATTGTGATGCTGGTAGAGTTTTATAGTGAGTTTTGGACTTTCAAATTTGGGAGAAAATGGGAGTATATTTATGAATAAATTATTTAAAACACAAAAAGATAAAGGAAAAGTCTCTAAGCCCCACCCCCAAACACACACACACACCCACACACACATTCACCCCCCAACGGTCTGTCTGCTGTGCTGTGTAAAGTGCACAGGGTCGTTTTTCACACACTGCTCTCTGCATTTTTAAAGAGTGTACCCACCGCTGAGGCGGCGCTATCTCCTGATAAAGGCGGCTTCTGATTAATTAATGGTGGCGTTCCACACAATCAATTTTCACCCTGGATGTAGGAATGCAGGTGGAGCAGGTGGAGCAGGTGGAGGAGGCGGAGCTCGCTGAGAGGAAGCAGCTGAACTTTGCATGCAGGTCGGCAGCGCTTTACTCGCTTCACTGAAAACCAGGCAGCTAGACAGAGGCTGTCCATCACAACAGGCTTATTTAAATGAGAGAGTCATAGACACACACACACACACACACACACACACACTATTGGTCAAACGTTTTAGAACACCCCCATTTCTCATGCCAGAGCCTTTAAGGTGGTAAATACACTGAAAAAAATATACGTAACATTTACATTAAAAAGTTTAGAAATTTACTGCATTTGCTTTTTTTAAGTAAATTTAATTTCAGATAAATTTAAGTAACTTCAACCTAGTTTCAAGACTTAAATGTTACATCGACTAAATAAGTGAACTGAACTTCAGTCAATCCTTTCTTTTAGTAAACTTTACTTCATTTATTTTTGCTGAATCAATCCTTTCTTTTAGTAAACTTTACTTCATTTCTGCATACAATATTACCTAATTACAATTACTGTATTTATACAATATTGCTAAAATGATGTATGATACATAATATAATATAATTCCTGAAATTTTAATATTTTTAGTTAAAACACACATATTACACTGTCTCAACACATGGATGGCATGTAGTACATTCTTTTTAGTTTACTAAAAGCCATTCATGTGTTGAGACAGTGAGACTTGGTCTGTTTACAAAATAAATCTTTAAGATTATGTAAAAGTTGAATGTGTGTTTTAACTATAATTATATATAGTAATATTGTATAAATTAAGTAATTGTAATTAGGTAAGATTGTATAAAAAATAAGTAAAGGCTACGAAAAGAAAGGATTGATTCAGCAAAAATAAATGAAGTAAAGTTTACTAAAAGAAAGGATTGACTGAAGTTCAGTTCACTTATTCACTCTATGTAACATTTAAGTCTTGAAACCGAGTTGAAGTTTCTTAAATTTACATGAAATTAAATTTACTTATAAAAAGCAAATGCAGAAAGTTGCAAAACTTTTTTTAAGTAAATTTTACGTATTATTTTTCTGAAAAAAAGTAAGCGCACTGTAGAAAAGCAGTGCTGGAACAGATGGTGTTACTGCTGTTACTGGCACATTCACACTTTCACCATCATAATAACTAGAAAAAGACACAGAAACTCAGAGAACTCTGTAACTATTAAAAGTAGAAGTCTTTTCTTTAGAGAAAAGTGGAGCCGAGGTGAACTTTATGCAGATGAATCCATCCAACGAGATGCGTCTAAACATGCAAAATGCTCTGACTTTGGCGGATTGCTATTATAACGGCGCATAATCTTCTGCGCTTTTCAGCAGAGGAAAATGACCTGTTCCTTCACACTGTGGAGGTGTGTGAGCAGCTCATTTATGGGAACAGTGTCTTTGTGTGTGTGACGAGCAGGGGGTATACGTGCACTGGTGCGGCATTTGTGTGGTGCGTGCTGTGCCAAGATAGCAATGAACGTCTGACTGTTGATGTCTGTCTAGGTTGTATTCAGTCAGTGGTGCACCTGTGTTTTCCGTTGCCAAGATAGCAATACACCAGAAATTTACCTTAACATATCTCACTTCCAGACCACCACGCCCATCAGAGTAGATATATTCACATGCACCGTTGCTATTTAAATGACACAGGTAGAAGGCATGAAAACACACACAAACACACACACACACACACACACACACACACACACACACGTACCCCATAGTCAAAACACAAACACACACACACACACACCATCATTTTTGTTACTCAAACCCAGACACATGCTCTTCCTCTCTCACACACACCCTTAACATGCAGGTCTGATCTCTATTAACCTGCAGGCCCCGTGAGTGTGTGTGAGTGTGTGTGAGTGTTTGTGTGTGTGTGTGTGTGTGTGTCTCGGTGGAGTGTGATGACGGTGAAGGGAATTGAAAGCGTGTGTGTGCGCCGCTCTGACAGCAGGGGAGAGAGAGACAAAACTGCATGTCATTTACACCCCGCACGGCCCAGGAGACACCAGTCATTACCCACAATCCTCCTCTGCTCTACTGCTGTCAGGTCACACCTATACCACACACACACACACACACACACACACAGATACACACAGCATGGTGTTTACATATTAGAAACGTGTTATTTATTTAATGGGAAAAATGGAAGAAAAATAAACTGTGTAAATTAACATCAAGCACTTGTTTTATTAACCTGCTGAATTGGAAGGGAAAAATGGCAACACCCTTGTTCCTTACTATTATTGCTCAAAATGCACCTTATAATCTGGAGCACCTTATATATGAAAATAGACCAGAAAATGCATGTTCACTGAAAACTATATAACATATAACTATATAACTTAAAGCTTGTTTTATCTATCTTATAGCAAATGTTATAGCAAACTCGTATTATTAATTATTATTTTAAGTGTTTTTGCTATTGAAATATATTTTATTCAAAATTTTATTTCAAATTTTTCCCATTTTCCTCCCAATTTACACGGCCAATTACCCAACCCACTTACCAGAACTCCACCAGAACTGGGGCATTACTCATCACTAGTAATGCCCCAACACACCAGGAGGGCGAAGACCAACACATGCCTCCCTGCAACACATGTGAAGTCAGCCACCGCTTCTTTTCCAGCTGATGCTGATGCAGCATTGCCGAGCAGCATCACAGCACTAACGCTCGGAGGAAAGCGCAGCAACTCGGTTCTGATACATCAGCTCACAGATGCCCTGTGCTGCAGACATCACCCTAGGAGGGAGCAGGGCCAATTATGCTCCCTCTGAGCGCCGGCAGCTTGATGGCAAAGCTGCATGAGCGGGGGTTGGAACCTGCGACCTCCCGCTCATAGTGCTAGCGCTTTAGACCGCTGGACCACTCGGTGCCCCTTGTATTGCATAACTTATTGTAGTGCATCATTCTGTGTGCAAAGAAATGTGTAAACAATAATAAAAATATAGAGAAGAGAGATAATAGAAATATGAAGAAAGAAAACTAAAAAAATTAATAGGAAACTTGAGAGAAAAAAGAGGGTAAAATGGAATAGAAAGATGGAGAGAATAAAATGGGAGGGAGGAGAAAGGAAAACTACAGTGGAACTGAAAGAGAAAGAGATAGAGAGAGAGAGAGAGAGAGAGAGAGGTGAAGAGTGTAGTAGAGAGTGAGTGCAGACAGTGACGTTGCTGTGACAGTTCAGCGCTCCCTCAGCTCCATGTTCACATTATCACTGAAGATTAATGTTAAGAGTCTAAAAATAAGCCCAGCTTTACCTCACCAACACTCGCACTTATTCCACACAGAGGAGAGAGAGTTTCTCCACCTTTATTTCTAATAGCCTGCGCTATCAGTTCTTCACCCACCGTCTGTAACACGTTTATAATTATTATTATATATATTTTAATGATTAAAAATGCAACAAATGTCACAAATGTACAATATATTGCTTTCTTCTACAATCATTAGTGAAAGAATGGGTCTCAGGCTCTCAGGAGTTCAGAGAACTCCAGCACTGTGGTACAGTGATAGGATGCATCACCTGTGCAACAACAAGTCCAGTCGTGAAATTTCACTACTCACTACTAAATACTCCACAGTGTGCAGTGCTGTGTATATAGTCATGCTAGCTTATTCAGTCTTACTTAGAATCTTCACCTTATTAGAAGTAATTTGAATCAAAATAAGCACAAAAAGTCAAGTTATTCTGATTTTTCTGTACAAATGTAATCCACAAAATAAGGAATTGACTTAATTTGAATCTTACTTTACTCATTTTGAGACTTTGTGATTGGTTATTTTAAGGAATCTTCCTAAGAAAAATCTGCACTGCATAAAATCCATTGGCAAAAACAAGACAAAATATATGCAAATTAAGACAAATACATGTATATTAAGCAAGCAGTCACTGTTTTTGGACACAAAAATCAGAATAACTTGATTGCTGCTTACTTTGATTTCAAATTCCTTAAAATAAGATATAAATTCTAAGTAAGTAAGTAAGAAGATAATTATCCCTAAAATAAGCAAAATAATCTAACACTTACACAATGCTTAGTAAGACTAAATCAGAGAGGAAAATAAGATTTATTGCCTTAAATTTAAAAAATTTCACTTGCTAAGATTGAGTTTTTTGCAGTGTGTTTACCCCATTGGCAGATTTTTTGCTTCATTTAGGTATTTGCGTCTCAATTTACATATATTTTGTCTAGTTTTGCCAACAGATTTTTTTTGCAGTGTATAGTCATGCTAGCTGGCCAGTTGATCTTGTTGGTCAACTGTAGCATATATTGTCTTAAAATGAGATTATTTTACTTGCTAAAATTAACTTTTTCAGTGTACAAAAGAAGGTATAATTTGAGAAACTGGGTTTTAAAAACTGTAAGCAATGAAATATTCAAATGGAGTAGACTGCAAAAAACTAAATTCTAACAATTAAAATAATCTAATTTCAAGGCAATAAATATTTTTTTTCACTAAAAAGAGTTTTTATCTTACTAAGGATTGTGTAAGTGTATTTTTTTTTAAACTTATTTTAGGAATAATTATCTTATTCAGTCTTACTAAGAATTTTCACCTTATTTTAAGTAATTTGACTCAAAATAAGCACAAAGAGATTTTTGTGAACAAACTTTAAGGCCTTAAGTCTTACTTTTCCTCATTTTGAGAATTAAAGCTTATATTAAAAAAAATCTTACTAAGAAAAAATGATCACCCTACTGGCAGATGTTTTTTTTTTTTGTTGCTTAATTTAAGCATATACGTCTTAATTTGCATACATTCTTTCTAGTTTTTGCCAATGGAATTTTTCTTACTTAGAATTTTTTCCTTATTTTAAGTAATATGACTTAAAATAAGCACAAAAAGTCATCAGTCGAGATATTCTTATTCTTATGTACAAATTTAAGCCAGAAATAAGGGATTTTTGCTTGATTTAAGTCTTACTTCACTGACTTTGAGACTACTTTAAGAACACTTACTAAGAAAAATTTGCTCACGTCATTGGTAGATTGTTTTTGCTTAATTTAAGCCTTTATGTGTCAGGGCCAGACAGGAAGGAGACTGGTGCAGATACAATAAAATAACTTTTATTAAAGTTATAGAGTAAACAGGGGTAGTCAACAGAAACAGGGTCAATACCAAAAATGCACAGTGTAGAGAAACCATACCATAAACGGAGGACAGTCCAGAGTTCATACACGGAAAGGCAGTATCACAGGTTAGGCAAAAATCCAAAGTACAATAAACAGTCCAGGTCATACACGGTAATCCAACACAAGGGAGCAGGCAAAAATCAAAGTCGGTAGAAAACAAAAACAGGATCATACACGGAAAATAGCAAGGGCAAGAGAAACGCTTTGTATTGTAGGATTTACCAAACAGATACTCGGCGAGGTGTGAGTGTGAGCATGGTCCTTAAATACTCTGAGTAATCAGTACTCGGGGCTTCCTGGTGGCGTCATGTGACGTGACATGTGATCGGGAGTGTGTGTTGTGTCATGGAGTGGTGCGTTCTGGGTATTGTAGTTGTTACTGTGAGAATCGCAGATAGAGCTGGATGTGGGAGACACAGACGTGCTTTCAGCACCAGACATGACATTATGTATCAATTTACATATAATTTTGCAGATTTTTTGCAGTGTACTTACATTCTGGAAATGTTAAAAGTAACATTCTCAAAATTTAAAATTTAAATTTTGACACAAGTGACGTTGCAGCCATGTTACCAAACACAAACATCCAGAAACTTTGGTAGATTTTACAATTAAGCAAAAATTGTGAGCTGGGGTGGGGCTACATTTGCAACACCCCATGGGCAGACTTAGGCTCAGGACTGATGCCAGGTAAAAATAACTCAGCAGTAAATCAGGAACAGGAAGAGACGATGAGACAGGAGATGAGACTAGGACACGGGCAGGTGACTGAACTGGGACACGAGCAGGTACAAGTGATGGACAGTTCAGCAGAGACCGGACTGAGCTGCAGGAACATGATACTAGACAGGAATCAGGACGGCAGAGTGGACAGAGGACAGCAAAGAGACTGGATAGAGACCCAAATACGTACATGTCCTGTTTCCTGTCACTTCTGTTTAACCAGCCTGGTTATGCTCATGATGTTTACACTGCAAAAAAACAAATCTTAGCAAGTGAAATTTTCAAATTGCAAAGCTATAAATCTTCTTCTTTTTTCTGGTTAGGAATTTTGCCTTACTAAAAATAGTGTGTAGTAAGTGTAAGATTATTTAATTATTATTCTTATTTTAGGAACAGCAACCTTATTTAGCCTCACATTACTCACCTTATTTTAAGTAATTAGAACTAATTAAGCACAAAAAGTCACCTTAGAAGTCAAGTGTATTGAGTGTTGTGTTCAACTTTAAGTAGAAAATCTGGGAATTTTGCTTGAGGTTTGCTTTAGGTCTTACTTTACTAATTTATATAGCTTATAGCTTATTTTAAAAAAAATTGCTCACCCCATTGGCAGCGTATATAAGCGTATACGTCTCAATTTACATCTATTCTGTCTAGTTTTGGTCAAATACATTTCTGCAGTGTATATAATCATGCTAGCTGGCCAGTTTGTTCATGTTGGTCAACTGTAAGATATACTGCCTTGAAATGAGAATTTTACTTGATAAAATTTAGTTTTTTGACTCAAAATTAGCACAAAACGTCACCAGTCAAGTTATTTAGATTTTTGTGTACAAGTGTAAGCCAGAAAATAAGTAGCTTATTTTTTGTTGTTGCCTAATTTAAGCATTTATGTCTTAATTTTCATAGATTTGTCTAGTTTTGAATTGTTTGCAGTGTAAACACATTTTTCTAAGTAAGATGTCTTAAAATATCGTATAGTCTTAAAGTGAGCAAAGTAAGGCTTAAATCTAACAGAAGTTAGATCAGAATAACTTGAAATATACTTAAGTTGCCATAGGTTGTTTCAAAATAGAACATTTAGTATGTATTTAAATACATATTTAATTATTTTTACTGCTAAAATGTACTATTCTAAAAGCAAAGTACTTTTCCATGTTAAATATACTTTTAAATATATACTTTTCTTTTACAATGGAAGGCTTTATAGTAGTTTTTGGTTGAAGTACATTGCTGTGAAGATCTGACTGCACCATTCACCTCATCCCTGACTTAAAAAATACTTTTTCTGATATATATATATATACCTATTTATTCACTTTTTTTTAATCAAGGGAATTAAACAGATTTTTTCCTGGTTTTGTTAGCATAACTCTCTATACTGTCCAGGAGAGACTTTCTACAAGACTGTGAAACGTTGCTGTAAGGATTTGATTGCATTTGATGAGAAGAACTAGTGAGAGGTTAGTGAGGCATGGATATTGGATGATGAGAACTATATTACATCCAAGAGGTATTGGATGGAGCACCAACAGCTCAATATGTTGGAGGGCTTTATATTCATCTAGTCCTTGCCTGGCATTAAGAATTGTTACAGTAGGTTAATTAGGGTGTTTATTAGATGGATGGATGTATGGATGGATGGATGGATGGATACTTTATTGATCCCCGAGGGGAAATTCAAGAGGTGTCCACAAACTTTTGGACATGTGATGAACATACACAGCTAACCATTGATGACTTTGTGCTTCATGCATGGCCTTTATTCTCCAATTAGCCGTAAGAAGAGCAGAAAGTGTTGGTCTTTGATCTCACTGTAATACGGCTGCTTTTGCCGTGGCGTATTGTAGAAATGGCTGAGATGCTGCATGTAGGCTCTACCTGTCATTCTGACCACAATGGCTTTCATCTGTCCGTAAGCGTCTGTGTGCAGAGAGCTGTTATTAGCCTTAACTGTGGCTGATGGAGAAGAAAGCCTGTCTCCTGTGCTGCAGCTGAAGCTGTTCCACCTACACCCGCACTGTACTGAGACCTGTGAACTTTCCCCACTTCCTGCTCCACCTCTACTACAGCTTAACTGTTCAACAGCAGGATCAGCTCAGGTCCTCCAGCTGTGGGTTAATACTGATGCTGGAGCTCCAGAGGTTCAGTCTACCAGTCTGTTACTGGATCAAACAGAAACCCTCCAGGCTTTAAATGATGGATTTAAAGAAAGAAAGGAGGAGACCAATCTTTAAAACTAATCAAATGTAGTAACTAGCTTAAACTACTAAACAGCTGTTGACTATATTTGCTTTTGCATACAAAGGCTTTGCATTAGTTTGAAAGAGTTTGATGGTTTAGTTCGGTATTTGAACATAATGACCATCATGATCATGTAGGTTGACCCACATAACCACAATGGTGGATCAGCAAAAAAATCCAAAATACAGTACAGGCCAAAAGAAGTGGGACAAACTTCACCTTCTCTTTTTAAATGCGTTTTCTTTATTTTCATGACTATTTACATTGTAGATTCTCACTGAAGCATCAAAACTATGAATGAACACATGTGGAGTTTTATGTATTTAACAAAAAATTAGCTGAACCTCCACAGTCACCGGACCTGAACCCAATCCAGATGTGGATGAGCCGGAGCACAGAGTGAAGAAGGCAAAGGAGCAACAAGTGCTAATAAACACCTCTGGGAACTCCTTCCTTCAAGACTGTTGGAAAACTTTTCATTTCAGGTGACCACCTCTTAAAGCTCATTGAGAGAATGTTTTCAGTTATTTCACCTTTTTTGTTAGGTACTCCACGTGTTCATTCATAGTTTTGATGCATTCAGTGAGAATCTACAATGTAAATAGTCATGAAAATGTGTCCAATCTTTTGGCCTGTACTGTATTTAAAAAACAAGACAATATATACTTTCAAAAAATCTGTCAGTAGGGTGAGCAAATATTTCTTACGAAGATTTCTTAAAATAAGCAACTTCAAATCCTCAAAAGTAAGACTACTCTTGCAAAGAAAAAGTGCATTTAAGTATATTTTTAAAAGTACATTTAACATGGAAAAAAAAACATTTTTAGCTTTAAAATAATATGTACTTTAATACATACTAAATGTACCATTTTTAAACAACTTATGGTATGGTATATGGTATATTTATGGTATATAAAGGTATATTTATAAAACACGAAAGCATTAAATTGTGCTTTTGAGTGCTTTTTATATCTTTATAAACTAGATTTAAGTGTGTGTTTTTTTAATCATAATTTTTTAAAAACATGAAGTATATTGTAAATGGAGATGATGCATATATTGCGCACACCTTAATAACACTGAAACAAAGCGTATATTCTAAAGCATATTGTGTAAAAATGTATGTCATGAAAATGCAGAAAAAGTATATTTAATGTATATTTTCAGAAAGTATATTAAATTGAAAATGCACTTTTAGTATTCTTTACCTAATCTAAAAATACTTTTAATGCTCTTAAGTATACTTCCTTTTCTCAAGACTTACTAAGACTTCAAACCCTCAAAATCCTTAAATTAAGACTTAAGTAAAATTCCTGATTTTATCTTTTATCAGGACTTTTTGGTGAAGATTCTAGGGAGGCTGACAAAATAGTTTACAACACCTACAGTGCTTTGTAAGACAATAATTCTTAGCAGAGCAAAAAAATAAATGAGATTATTTTACTTTTACTTCTACTTTTTTGGAGTGTGGAATTTTTACTACATTGACCAACCAGCAATGACCAATTTGACCAAGCTTCTCAATCAGTTTGACCAAAGTAACTGACCATTAAGATGCCATTACAAGCTAAGAACAGATTGTTGCCTCCCCTTCCTGAGAATTATGGGTCTGTGGACCACTAGAGGTTTAAAAACTCTGACTAAGACCATCTAAAACCAGCAACCATCCACAATTCCCTGTATGGAGGTCTGTAGGTTGATTGACTATGACTGTTCTCACCATCCTTCTCCTCTGCTTATCTGAGATTTTTCTTGTTCTGTCACTTCAGGTCTTATCTAGAACTGTGTCTGTGGTTCTTCCATTTCCTCACTCTGTTTCTCACAGTGGAAACTGCAGCTGAAATCTGCTGAAAGATAGCTTTTTTTGATCTTGCCACAGGAAAATCACTGAGATCTGATTTTCCTCTTAAAAATACTTCTGTAAACTCTAAGAGTGTAATATTGAACACTAACAGTGTTGATTTATCACTGGTGAATGAACTGTGCTGGAGTGGAATTTCAGTGCTATGTGTATTCTCTTATTGATGAAGTGGAATGGATGTTGTTTTAACAAAAAAACTGAAAAAGCACTGGGTGAATTAATATGTTGTGTTAAATGTAGTCTGGGACAATTGGCCTAGCTAAATTGGGGAGAAAAAGTGGGAGAAAAGTTGAAATGTCATGTGTCATAATGTCAGAAAAGCTTGTACTTATTGGCTTATTACGTAATGTGAGTTCTGAAGATTGAGGAATATCGAAATATCGAAAAATTGAATCACAGTTATAATCGTGGGAATATACGATTCCATGTTCTGTTATAATTATGAAATACCAAATTTTTGGACTTAGAATCCTTTAATTTTCCCAAAAATCGTCAGAAAGTACAGCGTTATACAGGAGTTTCAGTTTAGTTCTCCAGCAATATTAGCATTGAACGCTAACCACACTAAGCGCTAGCTTTCTGGCCATTCAGAAGTAAGTATAATTAGCCTGTAGCCTGCTGTTAACCCCGGCTAGAACTGATGGAGCAGCATGAGCATTACCCATTAGCGGTTATCGGTTAAGGCTAATACTGCTGCACACAGCCTTAGTGGAAATCTGAAAATTTAAGCTTACTGTAAATAAACAGAAGCTCTTGGTATCTTGCTATATGAGGGGGTCATACACCGCACCAAATATATATAACAAATATATATATATATATATATATATATATATATATATATATATATGACAATGCACCATCATGTGATTGGCTGTGTGATGTGTGTTGGGGTTTGAGTGGGTGATGGAGTGATTGACGGCTGATGATCACACTCTGGAGTGATGAATAACTCCATTCTCCCGCTGTATTTAGTGTTCAGGGCCAGTGGAATCACAGCAGACTCTCTGACTGAGCTTTCAGAGCACAGCTGTACAGAAACACGAGGCCGTCACTGTTCTCCAGATACGCAGCGTTCCTCAGAATGAAGAGTACAGACTGACGCTCTTACTGGAAGTGTTTGACAAGTGAGACTGCGGGAGTGAACTCACAGCAGCGGAGAATACATTTACATTTATACCATCATCTGACTCATGTGTTCACACTGACTTACATCTGAATCACGTTACTCACAGAGCGTAGAGTTACCAGTCTTATACAAGAACTCTGACTGGTGTAAAGTAGGAGTGGGAATCACAGTGCATCTCTCAATAACGATATTATCACGAGACGGTACATTGCCCACGATATTACGATACTGTGAAGACAATTCTCTACGATACTTTACAGCATCTGTGTTACTAAATAGGGGTGGGCGATATGGCTCTAAAATAATATCACGATATTTCAGGGTATTTTTGCAATAACGATATACTTGGCGATATAGGAAAACAGAAAAATAATTAATTAATTTCAGGAATATAGTATAATAGTATAACAGCATAATCATAATGTGGCAAAATAAATAATATAGCATAAAATAATAAAATGCAGCAAATAATATTGCAGAATATTTAGTGCATGCATATAAACTGCAAACTAAAACAATTATACAATAAATACACCTAAAGCTTCACAGTAAATAATAGACTACTTTTAAGACAGAACAGCCCTATTATCACAATATGGATTTTTAATATCATGATATTTCTGTGTCACGATATAATATTGCCCACCCCTATTACTAAAGACGATAAAATACTCCTAAAAAAGCGAATACCAAGAATTATGGATTTATTGGTGTCAGATATTCTTCTCTGCAGGTTTACCCTATTTATATGAATAAATATTGGTACTTGACGCCACATATTGCTAATATATCCAAACAGAAATGCTTTGATATATCATACTATTGATATGACAGACAGTGCTGCAGCCAGGACAATGTTATGTGACCTTTACACAAAAAGTATACTTAAAGTTTATTCTATTGCGTAATCTTTATGTATTACCTATACTAATGTCAATAATGTCTGAAAAAAAATAAGAGAGCATTTCAGTTTCTGAATCAGTTTCTCTGATTTTGCTATTTATAGGTTTATGTTTGAGTAAAATGAACATTGTGGATTTATTCTATAAACTACAGACAACATTTCTCCTAAATTACAAATAAAAATATTCTCATTTAGAGCATTTATTTGCAGAAAATGAGAAATGGCTGAAATAACAGAAAAAAAGATGCAGAGCTTTCAGACCTCAAATAATGCAAAGAAAGAAAGTTCTTATTAATAAAGTTTTAAGAGTTCAGAAATCTATATATTTGCTGTAATAATCCTGGTTTTTAATCACAGTTTTCATGCATCTTGGCATCATGTTCTCCTCCACCAGTCTTACACACTGCTTTTGGATAACTTTATGCTGCTTTACTCCTGGTGCTACAATTCAAGCAGTTCAGTTTGGTTTGATGGTTTGTGATCATCCATCTTCCTCTTGATTATATTCCAGAGGTTTTCAATTTGGTAGAATCAAAGAAACTCATCATTTTTAAGTCTCTTATTGGTCGGTAAGCTTGGTTTTGTTAATCTGGCTTCTTGACCAGATAAATCATCAAACCCCAACAAAACCATATACTATATGCTTGTATAGTGTAGTTTTTCTGAAACTATTTCTGCAAGGTTGTCTGGCTTCAAATTCAATTGCAACTCTAATAACATACTATGACCAAACACATATTTAATGGTCCATCTTGCAAACAGCAGACCGTCAATGACTATCGATGCCTCTAAATGGTCAAATTAATAAAAAAAGATGCAGAGCTTTTAGACCTCTCAGACAAGTTCAGAAATCAATATTTGGTGGAATAACTCTGTTTTTTAATCACAGTTTTTTATGCATCTTGGCATCATGTTCTCCTCCACCAGTCTTACACACTGCTTTTGGATAACTTTATGCTGCTTTACTCCTGGTGCAAAAATTCAAGCAGTTCAGTTTGGTTTGATGACTTGTGATCATCCATCTTCCTCTTGATTATATTCCAGAGGTTTTTAATTTGGTTAAGTGGTCTCTTATTTTTGTCCAGAGCCGTTCTTGTAGTACTGTTTCAGTATGTTTTGAGACTAAACTGATCCACATTGCAAATTCTACACTGCAAAAAACGAAATCTTAGTAAATAAAATTATCTAATTTCAAATAATTAGATTTATTTTTTTATCTGATAAGAATTTTGGTCTTACTAAGCATTGTATAAGTGTAAGATTGTTTTACTTATTTTAGGAAAAATTATCTTATTCAGTCTTATTTAGAATTTTCACCACAATTTTCAAGTAATTTGAACTCAAAATAAGCACAACAAGTCACTAACCACGGTTTTCTAATTCTTATATACAAATGTAAGCCTGAAAATAAGGGATTTTTGCTTGATTTAGTTTTAGATTACAGCTTATCTTAAGAAATCTTACTCAGAAAGCTTAATTTAGGCATATACGTACATATATTTTGTCTAGTTTTAGCCAGTGGCTTTTTTGCAGTGTGGAAATTATATTTAAATTAAGGGTGGGCGATATGGCCCTAAAAAATATCACAATATTGTAGGATATTTTTGAGATCTATACTTAAATAAAACTGAATACAATGTATAGTTTCATTCAGTTTAACAGTTTTAAACATTTCCAGAGCACCACACCCATCAGTGTAGACATATTCATAAGCACTGTTGCTATTTCAATGATGCAGGTGGAAGGAGTGAAGGAGTAGACTCTTGGCGAGGGGTAAGATAGCAATGAGCATTGTGGCTCGCAGGATGTAAGATAGGGCCCAAAATATCCTGATATTCCAGATATTCAAAACTCATATCCACAAAATAATGGTTTTGTTTAGAGTTATTATTTTTACACAACAAACTTCAGAGTAGTGTTTCCTTTTTAAGAAGTCAGAAAGATCAGTGCAGAGGGATCTAGATAAAGTCTTGGATCGTGTGTGTGTGTGTGTTGTGTGTGTGTGTGTTGTGTGTGTGTGTGTTGTGTGTGTGTGTTGTGTGTGTGTAATGGAGGAGGGGTGCAGATTTAGACTCTCAGAGAGACTGGCAGAACATCTGAACAGGCCTGATCTAATTGGAGTCTGTCTGAGTGAATAAGTCACTGTGCCTGTCTGTCTGTCTGTCTGTCTCTCTAAAGCAGTCTGCAGTCATCGTGTGTGTGTGTGTGTGTGTGTGTGTGTTTGTGTGTGTCTCTCTGTGTGTGTCTGTGTGTGTGTTTGTGTTTGTGTGTGTCTGTGTGTGTGTGTGTGTGTGTGTGTGGTCGGTGCCACATAAATTGAAGCTGCAGTGTTGTTCTGGAGTGACGCTGATGGGGAGCTGAGGGATGCAGTGTGTGTGAGTGTGTGAGTGTGTGTGTGTGTGTGTGTGTGTTTGTATGTGTGTGTGAGAGAGAGAGAGAGAGAAGCTGAACACTGAGTGTTTTCCGCAGATTAAAACTTCAGCCTGAAAAAGAAACAAATGAAATGGCTGATTTACTGCTGAACCCGGTGACTCATCATCTCTCTCTCTCTTTCTCTCTCTCTCATTCGCTTTCCTTTCTTTCTTCTTCTATTCTCTTAATTTCTCTTCTTTCTCTCTGTCTTTCTCTGCCTCTCTGTATTTCTCTAGTTCTTGATCTCTCGTTCTCTCTCAGTGAACTACAGAAATCTTCAGAAACATAAAGAACCCTATTGTACCCCTGCACAAAGTGCGTTGAAATGCTCATTGCTATCTTACACGCCGCCAACAGTCTGCACCGGTAAAATAGCATCAGAGTTTAGGAATAAATCTACTGATCACACTAATGGGCGTAGTGGTCTGAAAATGAGGTGTGTCTAGCTCAATTTCTTGCGTGTTTCACTCTTGGTGCCTCTTACTGATTAAAACCCGGACAACAGTTAACAGTCAGTTGTCCAATTCTATCTTATCCATGCAGGAGCGCCGTGTACATCCCCAATCATTACACACATAAATAAACCCGCTTTTAACTCAACAATAAACAGATTAAAGAATAAAATAACATTGCTGTTCCCTTTAATGAGCTGCTGGTGTATCTTCAGTGTTAATGCGCAGGTCAGTATCCTCTGCTGAGATGCACAAAAGCGCTGCACTGTTAAGATACGAACGCGCCAAAGTCAGAGCTCATCTGACTCTTAAAGGGAATGATAACGGGCACACTGATTGGTTTATTTCATGTTTTGCACAAAATTAACCACACCCATGATTAATTAAGATGATTACTACATGCCTTTTGCGTGTTTCAATCCGCACAAGCTGTATTTTTTTTGCCTGCACAATACCAAAGACACACCGACATGCAGTACATCCAGCTGCGTGATGAGCAATAGATCGCTAAAACAGGGCCATATGTCTGTCAGTTTGACAAAAGATGCAAACAAGCTAATTGGGATGTCCTTCATCATGCAGCAAGATAATGACCCAAAACACACTTCAAACACAACTCATCAGGAGCAATAAGTGGAAGGTTTAAGACTGACCCAGTCAATCTCCACCAACTGACTTTAATCAGATAAAAACCCTGACAACAGCTGACTGTTGACTGTTGTCAGGGTTTTAATCAGTCAGTGGCGCACCTGCCTGATATTTACCTGATCACACCTCACCTCCAGACCACCACAACCATCAGTGTAGATTTATTCCTAAACTCTTTTACTGCACTTTTTTAATAGCTTGGGCACAAGGCGTAAAAATAGACCGTTGGCTGGGCGTAAGATAGCAATGAGCATTGCGTCTCACCTTGTGCAGGGTGTACGATAGTGCCCTATGTCTCTTTCCCTTTAAGCTCTTTCTTTAACACTCCTGACCTCCACAGTGTGTGTGTGTGTGTGTGTGTGTGTGTGTATCAGTCAAAGCTGTCTGAGGTCTGAATGACAGCTCTAATGGGGTGATGGTGAACTCTATCACACGGGTTTGATTGGGTCTCCTCTTTGAACGACTGCAGCGTTATCATAAAGCACGGACTCGGCTCTTTGTGTGTGTGTGTGTGTGTGTTATCCTCTCTTCAAACACCGTCTGACAGCTTCTCGCCTGTAGTACTTCCTTGTCCTTTTGCAGAAACGCTGAGAAATGCACCAAAAAAAGGCTGATTACGTAATCGGGGGGCTTCTTTGAGGGAGGCGAGGGAAGCCTGCCTCAGACGGAGGCGTTATGCTAACGCTAAGCCTGCTGCTGCTGCTGCTGCTGTTACGTAAAGGTGAAGAAAACAGACTTTTGTGTGGCTGCGGCTTGTGTGGAGCCTACGCTCCAGGGGGCTTGTAATGGACTGTGTGTGTGTGTGTGTGAGTGTGTGTGTGTGTGTGTAAGGGTTCAGGAACATGCTGTTCCCTCTGGTTTACACTCCAGAGGGCAGAGCACTGAGGTCGGGGGTCACCATGCCTCAGGAGACGCTGGGACAGGGCAGCAGATGAGCGTAAAGAGCGAGAGAGCGACTATACGGGACCTGAGAGACGATGAGAACCTCCACTGTCCTCACCTGAACACCACCCTCCCCCATCTTAAACCATTTAACTACACTGCAAAAAACTAAATCTTAGGAAGTAAAATTATTACATTTCAAGGCAATATATCTTTTTTTCTCTGATAAGAGTTTTTGTCTTACTAAGCATTGTGTAACACTAAGATTATTTTGCTTTTTTTAGGGATAATGATCTTAATCAGACTCTTAGACTTAGAATTTTCACCTTATTTTAAGCAGTTTAAGTTTAAAATAAGCACAAAAAGTCACCAGTCAAATTATTCTGTTTCTGTGTCCAAATGTAAGCCAAAAAAATGTGATATTTGCTTGATTTAGGTGTTACTTCGTTCATTTTGAGACTTTGCAATTGCTTGTTATAATAAATGTTACTAAGAAAAATGATCTTACCCCATTGGCAGTTTTTTTGGCTTAATATAAGCATTATCATCTCAATTTACATATATTTTGTCTAGTTTTGCCAATGGATTTTTTGCAGTGTAACCTTATTTACTACATTATAAATGAATACTGAAGTGATCCAGACTATGGATCCAGACTATAAAGGAACACAAAAGTGTTAAACAAAGCAAAACACTAGTGTTAAACACTAGAAAATAAGAGAATTTAGATGCTCTTATCTAGAGAGCTGGTAACTCGTGGTTTCTGAGGCTGGCAACTGATGAGTGCCAGTTTCATCATATTGTGTTTGATGATCTTCGCAACTGCAACTCTGTAGTGTACAGGGCTCATACACTTTTTAATCAATAAATCTCCATGATTTTTTCATGACTTTTCCATGACTTCAAGGCCAATTTTCATAACCATACTATTTTTAAAACAGTGCAGAAATGGACAATAAAACCAAAAACCAACTAAAACTATAGTTGAAATTGATTATAGTACGCCTAAAATGAAGCTGGCACACAATGTTTTAATAATACAATGTGTGTCAGATCCTGAAAGCTCCATTGTTTAAGGGCTTAAATTACTGAATTAACTCTGAGCTGATGTATTTTCTTGTTAGCTCTAAATAGATTTTCTCCATCGATAAACTGAAACACAAAGATTTGTACACCAAATTTTCATGACTTTTTCAAAACTTTCAGTTTTTTTTTTTTTTTTAACTTATCCAGGCCTGGAAATTGCTATTTTCAAATTCCATGACTTTTCCAGGTTTTTCTTGCCCGTACGAACCCTGAGTGTAAATATTTTTCTATCTTATTCTATTCTTATTTTATTATTCTATCAATATTTAGTGCAGCGTTGTTCCTCACCTAATACAGATAGTGGTTCAATTAGGATAATTCACTATTTTCATTCAGTCTATTTTCATTCACTACTTTTTTCATTCACTCTTACTTTTAAAAGACCAAGATTAAAACATAACACTGCAATTTTGTTTTAGTTTTAGTTTTTTGTGGGGGATGGTTGCAAATATGTGAAATGAACCATTTTTATATTATATGCTGATTACACTAACTAAGGCAAGCAGAAGAAGTTTCATACTGAAAAAAAGTACTTTTAAGTATTTTTCCTAGATCTTCAAACTTTAAAACGGGTCAAATTGACACAGAAAATAACAGGAGGCTTAAGAGACAAGAAATTCAAGTCATTAACTCTTGACGAGTTCAGCACAGCTGTTAACTGAAAGCCATTCCATTTAAAATGCTGTGTAGTACAAGTCTAAGCTTAATCCTGTTCTGGGAACCCCATAGTGTCGCAATGTGGTTTCTATGACATTTTAGGTTGTTGCATAATGGTAGCCAGAGTGCCAAAAGGTGGTTGCTATGGTGCTGTATTGAAGTGGCTGCTAGTGTGCTGCTAGATATCTAAGGTTGTTGTTGCTATGGTGTTGCTAAGCATTTATTTTAGGTTGTTGTAATTTAAAGTTGTTGTTTACAGGTTACTATATTGGCTCCAGGAGGTTGCTAGGTGGTTACTGTAGAATCTTAGGTGGTTACTATGATGTCTCAGGTGGTTGCTATGGTGCTGTATTGAAGTGGCTGCTAGTGTGCTGCTAGATATCTAAGGTTGTTGTTGCTATGGTGTTGCTAAGCATTTATTTTAGGTTGTTGTAATTTAAAGTTGTTGTTTACAGGTTACTATATTGGCTCCAGGAGGTTGCTAGGTGGTTACTGTAGAATCTTAGGTGGTTACTATGATGTCTCAGGTGGTTGCTATGGTACCCAGTATGGATGGATGGATGGATGGATGGATAGATAGATAGAGAGAGAGAAATAGAGAGAGAGATATGTGTTTTTATGTATAGTGGCATTTACTCTCTACCCCTCCTTTTCCCAGTAATGATGTTGTAGAGAGAGCAGCCAAGACTACACAGTCTAATGGTTTTCTCTGAAACTGGAGACTGGCCTTAGGGGTGTGCAGACATTTTGTGTGTGTGTGTGTGTGTGTTTTGTAGTAGACAGAGGTCTGGATTGTAAGGATCTTATTGCAGTAACTGAATAATTTGGGTCCTTACAAATGTATTTAGAAGATTTAGCATGCTGTCGCCTATATGCTTTACCTACACATTTAACAGTACTATATAACAGATTTATTAAACATTTAAAGTGACAGTCTGTAAGTTTAGGGCTGATTAATCTGTTGATTTTAGATAGGACTTTTAACTTGCCACCTCTCCTCATAGACCACTCTGTTTTTAGAAAGGATATATCACGCTTGTGTGGGGTTTTTCAAATTCTGGGCTGACTGTGATGTAACAGTTTTGGGGTTTTGGAATCGGCTCATTTTTCAGTTCTGTTTTGGATTTCCTAGATGTTCTTCTGAAGGAAGAACAGCAGTGTTTGAGGTTCAAGATCTGTTGAGTTTTTAGTTCTTAACTTTTAAATTGAGTTCTTCAAAGGTTATTCGAGTTAAAGCAATGATTTTATATTTGCACTACAATAAACCTAAATCTTAGCAAGTAAAATGATCTAATTTAAGGCAGTAAATCTTACTGTTTTCTCTGATAAGAATTTGTGTATTAGTAAGCATTGTAAGTTAGTAAGTGTAAGATTATTTTATTTTATATTAAAGCACAAAATGTCACCGGTCAAGTTATTCTGATTGTTGTATGAAGTTTAAGCTTTATTTTTGTCTTATTTCACTCATTTTGAGACTATGCGGTCTCTTATTTAAAACAATCTTACACCACTGCCAGATTTATTTGCTTAATATAAGCATATATCTCTCAATATACAATCAAATCTGGACAAAAAAAAACAAGAGAGCACTTAAACATGATGAGTTTCTTTGATTTAATCAATTTGAAAACCTCTGGAATATAATCAAGAGGAAGATGGATGATCACAAGCCATCAAACCACCAAACTGAACTGCTTGAATTTTTGCACCAGGAGTAAAGGCATAAAGTTATCCAAAAGCAGTGTGTAAGACTGGTGGAGGAGAACATGATGCCAAGATGCATGTTAAAACTGTGATTAAAACCAGTGTTATTCCACCAAATATTGATTTCTGAACTCTTAAAACTTTATAAATATATTAACTTTTTATTAACGTTTTCTTTGCATTATTTGAGGTCATTTCAGACACTTCTCATTTTCTGCAAATAAATGCTCTAAATGACAATATTTTTGGGGGGGATTTGAGAGAAATGTTGTCTGTAGTTTATAGAATAAAACAATAAAAAAATTCATTTTACTCAAACATATACCTATAAATAGCTAAATCAGAGAAACTGATTCAGAAAATGAAGTGCTCTCTTAATTTTTTCCTCTCTTTATAATAGCACATTGTATTACAAGGTTATTTACAGCACCAAAAGCATCAAAGAACCCTTTTTTAGTACTATATAAAACCTTTTTTTCTTTTGTACGTCTTTTTGTCCTTTAAGGCACAGCTGTAACCCTGTGACTGGCAGGAGCTGAGCTCCAGCTCTCAGAGATACTTTTCCTGAAAAGACAGTGAGCTTGACAGGTGGTACCGACACACTGAAAGACAAAATGCTGAGCACGGAGTCGGGAGCACTGGGGGAATACTGAGGCAGCGTGAACTGAACTGCTTTTTCCACACTTTCAGAGAACACACTGTAGACACTGGCGGTACAGGTAGAGGTCTGAGGGAGTTTAGAACAGGTGTTTAGAGCTGTTGAAGCAGAGCTAGAGGGGCTGCTGGTGGGCTTTTTGATGGCAGCTTGATTTTAGGCCTCAGAGAACTGATGAAAAAAATATATACATATACTTAATCTTACTTAAAACATATTGAGAAAGAAATGTCTTACAGATTGATGTTCTTACTTAAAATATATTAAAAGCACATTAATATTATGCTTTCATTAAATGTTTGAAAGCAAACTTTGATCATTTTTTAATCATTTAAAGTACAATATAGTGTATTTTAAATAAATAGACTACTATAAAGTACACTTTTAGTTTAATGTAATTCAGTATACTTCTAAAATACTTATTTCCAAATATACTTTTGTACATTTTTAGCAAAGTGTGTTAAAAACAACTGTTACAGTAATTCACCTAAAGTACAATGTATCATGTAACTTTTTAGAAAGTAAAATTAAATTTTATACCCAACGAAGTATACTAGAAGTGAGCTACTTACAAAAGACAGGAACAAGAAGCATATTTTAAGAGAACTGAAAAAAAATATATATATATTTTTTATATAAACAGATTTATGTACTTACTAAAAATATATTAAAAGTACATTCATATTATGCTTTTATCAAATGTTTAAAAGCAAACTTTGATCATTCTTTTTAAAAATATAGATAAATAGACTACTATGAAGTACACTTTGAGTTTAATGTAATTCAATATACTTCTTAAACACTTATTTCCAAATATACTTTTGTACAATTTTAGCAAAGTGTGTTAAAAACAACTGTTATAGTAGTTCACTTAAAGAACAATGCATCATGTAACTTTTTAGAAAGTTAATTAAATTACTACAACTAATAAAAAAATATAAAGTACATTTGTAACACGCTCAAATTTTTAGTATAGTATATTTAAATATATATTTATATATTTAAAGAAAGTATACTAGAAGTGTGCTACTTACAAAAGACAGGAACAAGAAGCATATTTGTACTCTAATGTAAATATAGATCACATATTTAACATTAATTCTTAATATATTTCTAATATACCCGTAGTGATACAGTTGTAATACTCATTAAATGTATTATAATTCACTGTAAGCATATTTAAAATATGGGGTTACATACATGAAGTAGTAAGTTTAAATGTTACACTGCAAAAAACTAAATCTTAGCAAGTGAAATGAAAGAATTTCAAGGCAATAATTTTTTTGGCTTTTTAAGCATTGTTTTGTGTAAGATTGTTTTACTAATTTTGGGAATAATAATCTTATTTCTGTCTTACTTAGAATGTTCACCTTGTTTTAAGTAATTTAATCTTAAAATAAGCACAAAAAGTCACGAGTCAAGTTATTCTGATTTTCCTTTATAAATGTCACCCTCAAAATAAGGGATTTTGGCTTGATTTAATTAGGTTTTACTTTTCTAATTTTGAGACTTTGTGATTGGTTATTTTAAGAAATCTTCCTCAGAAAATATCTGCTCACCCCATTCACTGCAAAAAACTAAATCTTAGCAAGTGAAATTTTCTAAATTTAAGGCAATAAATCTTATTTTCTTCTCTGATAAGATACTAAGCATTGTGTGTAAGTGTTAGAATATTTTGCTTATTTTAGGGATAATTATCTTAATCATTTTTATTTAGAATTTGTATCTTATTTTAAGTAATTTGAACTCAAATCAACACAATCAAGCAGCAATCAAGTTATTCTGATTCTTGTGTCCAAAAACAGTGATTTTTTTTTGCTTGATTTAGGTGTTACTTCAATCATTTTGAGACTTTGCCATTGCTTTTTGTAAGAAATCTTACTATGAAAATTTAGCTTACCCCATTGGCAGATTTTTTTTGCTTAATATACATAACTTTGTCTCAATTTACACATATTTTGTCTAGTTTTGCCAGCAGATTTTTTTGCAGTATACTTAAGCATTTAAAATAGTTCCATGTTATCCATCCTGTTTTTTTTTTTTGAAACGAGGCAAACCGGTTTAAAATCAGGTTCGCGACCCAGAACTATGCTGGTGGAAAAGTGCTATGATTGTGTTAATGAGAGTGATAGTGAGTCTCCTGCTGTGTTTCTGAAGAACATGCCTCTGGTCTCCTCAACACTCCAGAGCAGAACAGACTTCAGGACCCATCAGAACAGACATTCAGACTCGTTAACCCCTCAAATTAAAAAATTAAATCATCTGAATAAATAAAGCATCTAATTATAGAGTCTGGTGTGCTTCACCCTTCTCTGCACTCTTTCTCTTTCTATCTCTCTCTCTATCTCTCTCTCTCTCTCTCTCTTTATCTGTGTTTCTCTTTCTCTCGTTGACGATTCTCTTGTTCTCAGAGGAAGCCAGTTATAATCAGCATGGTGTTCCTTATGTACTAATGTTTATCGAGGAGAAAAGACCTCAAGCCATCTCTCGCTCACTCTCTCTCTCTCACTCTCTCTCTCTCTCTCTCTTTCTCACTCTCACGTTCTCACTCTCACGGTCTCTCTCTCTCACTCTCTCTCACTCTCTCTCTCTCTCTCTCACTCTCACGTTCTCACTCTCTCTCTCTCTCTCTCTTTCTCACTCTCTCTTTCTCACTCTCACGTTCTCACTCTCACAGTCTCTCTCTCTCACTCTCTCTCTCTCTCTCTTTCTCACTCTCACGTTCTCACTCTCACGGTCTCTCTCTCTCACTCTCACGTTCTCACTCTCACAGTCTCTCTGTCTCTCTCTCTCTCTGTCTCTCTCACTCCCTCTCTCTCTCTCTCTCTCTCTCTCTCTCACGTTCTCACTCTCACGGTCTCTCTCTCTCTCTCACTCTCACGTTCTCACTCTCATGGTCTCTCTCTCTCTCTCTCTCTCTCTCTCTCATTCTCACGTTCTCACTCTCACGGTCTCTCTCTGTCTCTCTCTCCCTCTCTGTCTCTCTCACTCTCACGTTCTCACTCTCTCTGTCTCTCTCTCTCTCTCTCTCACTCTCACGGTCTCTCTCTCTCTCACACTCTCACGTTCTCACTCTCACGGTCTCTCTCTGCCTCTCTCTCTCTTTCTCTCTTTCTTTCTCTCCCTCTCATACTTGCCACTGTAATATATTGAAAACTGTTCAAGCAGAAACATTTGCAATGAGTGCACTGCAAAAAATCCACTGGCAAAAACAACACAGAATATATGTAAATTTAGACATAAATGCTTAAATTAAGCAAACAATATCCGTCAATGGGGTGAGCAAAATGTTCTTAGTAAGAATTCTTAAAATAAGCTCTAATCACAAAATCACAAAATGAATAAAGTAAGACTTAAATCAAGCAAAATTCCTTATTTTGTGGCTTAGATTTGTACACAAGAATCAGAATAACTTTTTGTGCTTATTTTGAGTTCAAATTACTTAAAATAAAGTGAAAATCCTACGACTGAGACTGAATAAGATGATTATTCCTAAAATAAGTAAAACAAAAACAATAAAAAAAACAAACAATAAAAACACTTTTCCAAGATCCAAACTGTGATGTTCTAGCCAAACTGGGTCAGAACATCAGGCAGGTCTTGTGGGGTGTTCACAGTATGCTGTGGTCAGTGTCATATACAGTGCAAATGTATTCTTCCCTCAATATAATTCAATATACAGCCATTAATGTCTAAACCACTGGCAACAAAAGTGAAAGTTCCTAAAGTGTCAATATTTTGTGTGGCAACCATTATTTTCCAGCACTGCCTTAAGCCTTTGCCTGGACCCCATTAAACCCCATGGTTTACCAGAGCTTCACAGGTTGCCACTGGAATGCTTTTCCACTCCTCCATGACGATCATCACGGAGCTGGAGGATATTCCAGACTTAGCGCTCCTTCACCTTCCACTTGAGGATGCCCCAAAGATGTTCTATTGCCCTTAGGTCTGGAGACATGCTTGGCCAGCATGGCTGTATATTGAGTTATTTGTAGGGAAGAATAAATGTACACTGTTATGTAAGCTGCACACAGACTACTTTTCATTGTGTCAAAATGTCATTGTGTCAGTGTTTTCCCATGAAAAGATAAACTTAAATATCTGCAGAAATGAGAGAGGTGTACTTACTTTTATGATACACTGTATTATTTATATAATTTTCTGTAATTCTAGGATCATATATTCGTCCAAACATTAATAATTTTAGAGACAGGCCTATGTGGGACATGGTACTAGTTCCTGTCCAATTACTACTGGCTAAAAAGTTTTGATGGGCTGTCCTCAGTTTAAACTCTTGTAAGCTGTTGTATCTTGTAGAGTTCTTCTTCTTATATTAAGCAGTTTTTCTCCGGCTCCTCCGTAGACTCGGAGCGGCCGAGCTGCTGCTGAGCTTTCTGCTCCGCTTGCACTGCAGAGAGATTTCCTGGCGGTTCTGCTCGGCGGCCGGTCGGCGGTTCTGCCGCCTCCTCTGGGGCGCGCCGTGTCCCTCCACTGACTCCTGTTCAGCCAGCCAAAAATCTCCACATGCCTGCATCTTCTCCGCTGCCATGGGAAAACTATTAATGCCTCTGCTAATCGGATTAACATTAACAATCCCGCAGGGGCTCCCGCGCCGCATCTGCCACGCACTGATAATTACGCGCCTCAGATGTTTGTTCTTTTTTTGTCTTTCATGTTTTGGACGTGGCCCTGGCACTGCAGTGCATCACATGTTTCACCCTCACCTTCTTGCACCTGAGCTCTGATCAAACACACACACACACACACACACTCTCACACACACACACACACACACACACAGAAGTCAGGGTTAGGTGTCCTGAGGAAGGTTACAGCATGCGTAACTGATTTTCTGCTGTCTCGTTTATCAATTAACTGCAGTAATTGCTTTTCACTGAGAGTCAGTAGGAATGAAGCATCAGCTCCCTGTGAGGCTAACAGGTGATTAGCCTGAAGCCACTTTAAATAATGAGTTTCAGTATTTTACACAAACACTGTTGGTTTCGTTTGTGAGAAGAAATCAAATTTACCAAAATCACCTAAATTGCCAGCTTACTTTAGTACTGTCCAATATCTATCTGTGGACATGATTTTTGGATGGATGGGTAGGTGGTGGGTGGGTGGGTGTTTGAGTGGATGGGTGGGTGTATGGATGGAAGTGTGGATGCATGCATTGAGTGGGTGGGTGGATGGATGATTGAGTGGGTGGATGGATGGATGGGTGGGTGGGAGGATGGATGGATTGATGGATGGGTGGATAAGTGGATGGGTGGATAGATAAATGGATAGATGATAGATGGATGGATGGATGGATGGATGAGTGGATGGATGGGTGAGTGGATAGATGGATAGATGATGGATGGATGGATGGATGGATGGATGGATGGATGGGTGGATGTTACCACTGTTGGTAGTTAAGGGGTCAGAGCACATATTACGTTGGAGTGCATGCTGGGCATTGTAGTGCAGCAGATTGTAAAATGGGCTAATACCAAGAATACCAAAATAAATTAGTGGGCTGGACTGGATTTTCCCACAGGCCTTGAAGGGTGAAGACTATGATTTTTGGCCTCCCAACACATTTCAGATGTTCATAGTTTAATTTAGTATAAACTAATGAGCAACATAATACAAAAAGATGATAAATCCTGCACTTAACAACTGAAGTTACGCATAGAGCTCAACCAGGATAATTTATTACTGTATTCACCCAACTAACAACAACAAGCACAGATACTGGATCAACAAGGATCCATTATGTTCATGGCCAACTGCCTCAACAGCCAACATTCAAACCTATAGAGAAAATTAACCAATACTGACAAAGTACTCTAAGCACAAACAGAAAACATTTCTTAATCTTGGCTTACTTCCTTTAACCATGACAACAACCAACCAACCACAGCACACAAATCACTTACTACTTAATAGTAGAACACAATCATTTACACTTTAGTGTTGCATGAGCAAAACACAGCAACAGCTACAATCTGATACTGCACATAATAGTGTATTGGCCTGTCTTGGTGCCATCACCATCCAATTAAAATGAAGCACAAATTAAGTGCTCTCACTTTTTTTTTAGAGTTATCAATTGCACTACATCATCATGCAGCTGGATTTAGGGCGCGTCGGTGTGTTTTTGCTGTCGTGAAGGCAAAAAAAAATTGCAGAATAGGCATGAACTAACTTTTTTAATTAATCATGAGTGTGTTTTGGGCGTAGCGTGAAATAAACCAATCAATGTGCCAGTTGTCATTCTCTTTAAGAGGCAGGTGTGCTCTTTGGCTTTGACTTTGGTGCTTTTGTATCTTAAAAGCGTGGCGCTTTTGCACGCTTCAGCAATGGATACTGACCATTGCATTACCATTGTGAGAATACACCAACAGCTAATTTATGGAAACAGTAATGATATTTTATTCTTTATTCTGTTTATTGTTGAGTTAAAAGCTGGATTTGCATCCGTGCATGGAGAGGATAGGATTGGGCGGCTGACTGTTAACTGTTGTCAGGGTTTTAATCAGTCAGTGGTGCATTTTCCGCCACCAAGATGAAAACATGATAAAAATTTATCGGAACACTCCTCACTTCCAGACCACCACGATATTTTAATGGCATGTAACATAGCAACGAGCATCGTGCCGCACCCTACACAGGGTGTACAATAGATCCATTTCTGTTTCTGTGTGTTTGTTTAAATTTGTGAAGTAAATTCAGTGTAAAATGAAGATGAGGTAATGGTGTGTGTTGAGTGGAGCAGGGCTGGATGGATGAAGCAGCGAGACGCTCCCTCTTCTCATTAGGAACAGGCTGTCTCACTGCTCCCCCGCCAGCACTCCTGAGCCCAGACCTCAGACAGCCCTGTCTGCATCCGCCTTCTCACACACACACAGCGGGAACACACACACTGACAAGTTTAAACTTCTCTCTAGCATTCATTAAAAACAATTCCCCAGATCCAGACTTAATAGGAAGTTAATAGAAGCAAAAGATAACAAATCATCTCTACTGGACGTTCATAAAAATGCTCATAATTCTGGAGCTAAAAAACCCTGCCTTTTATGTAAAGCTCTATAATCAACCAAAAAATTTCTGATATTTTGTATAAGACTACACATAGAAAACACTCAAAAAGTAGATATAGATTTTTTTTAGCAATAAGAAGTATGGTCACTACAAGGGACTTCTCATTATACTACAAATAATAATGGCACTTTGGATGAGTGATCTGGTGGAGGAGAACATGATGCCAAGATGCATGAAAACTGTGACCAAAAACCAGGGTTATTCCACCAAATATTGATTTCTGAACTCTTAGAACTTTATGAATATGAACTTGTTTTCTTTACATTATTTGAGGTCTGAAAACAAAATTTGTTATCTCAGGCATTTCTCATTTTCTGCAAATAAATGCTCTAAATGACGATATTTTTATTTGGAATATGGGAGAAAAGTTGTCTGTAGTTTATAGAATAAAAAAACTTAATTTTACTCAAATATATACCTATAAATAGCAAAATCAGAGAAACTGATTCAGAAACTGAAGTTTCATTTAATGGAAACAGCTTTATTCTGTTTATTGTTAATGTAAAAGCTATTGTCGATGACCGCACGGCGCTCCTGCATGGTTAAGATAGGATTGGGCGGTTGAGTGTTGACTGTTGTCAGAGTTTTAATAAGTCTGTCGCGCACCTGTATTTTCTGCTGACAAAATAGCAACACACCAGAAATTTACCGGAACACACCTCACTTCCTGATCACCACGCCCATCAGTGTAGATTTATTCCTAAACTCTGATGCTATTTTAACAGCGCAGGCGCATGGTGTGAAAATAGATGGGGTGTTAACGCAGTGCAAGATAGACATGAGCATCGCAATGCACCTTGCTTAGGGTGTACGACAGAATACAAAACCTACAACCTAGAGTATATGAACAAATGTATTGGAATGACTGCTCATTTGTTCTTTCTTCTGAAATCTAGAGTATTAAAAGAATTTTTAAACATTTGTTTTTGTGAAGATTTGATTGCATTCAGTGACAAGAGCTTTAGTAAGATCATCCCAACAGTATTGGATGGTGCTCCATCATCCCAGAGAACACAGATCCACTGCTTTACACACACTTAGCCCACACTGAGCATAAGGAACAGGTTATATTCACCTTCTCCTACAGGGGTTGGACAATGAAACTGAAACACCTGGTTTTAGAGCACAATAATTTATTGTGGTGACGGACAGTTCTGGTGGAAACAGGAGAGTTGAGGTGCACATTGAATTCTGCCGTGATTTGATCAGCCGTGGTTTTATGTTTTTTTGGATACAATCCGGGTTAACACCCGAACATCCCTTTCAGACAGCTTCCTCTTACAGCGTCCACAGTTAATCCTGTTGGATGTGGTTGGTCCTTCTTGGTGGTATGCTGACATTACCCTGGATACCGTGGCTCTTGATGCATCACAAAGACTTGCTGTCTTGGTCACAGATGCTCCAGCAAGATGTGCACCAACAATTTGTCCTCTTTTGAACTCTGGTATGTCACCCATAATGTTGTGTGGATTGCAGTATTTTGAGCAGTAAAACTGTGCTCTTACCCTGCTAATTGAACCTTCACACTCTGCTCTTACTGGTGCAATAATGTGCAAATAATGAAGATTGACCACCAGGCTGCTCCAATTTAGCCATGAAACCTCCCACACTAAAATGATGACAGGAGTTTCAGTTTCATTGTCCAACCCTGGTATGTGTTCTATGTATTTTTTTGCTGTGTCTCACACTCCAGAAGAAATACATAGATAGAGCGGAAGTCACTGAAACAATTCATAAGTACAGGCATGCATCATTTTCCCCTAATCGATCCAATACTGCTCCTTCCTGAGGCGGAACCACTGCAGCTATTAGACTGCAGCCTGAGATGAGCTCGGATTGTGTACAGACAGGGCAGAGTGCAGGGAAGCAGTGCACGCCCGGCTTTAGCCCAGCGAGGAGACGGCAGCGGGGGCCACAGCTGTGGATTTGTATTTCAATCAGGGTTCAGGCCCAGCAGCTCCAGCCTATCTGCTCGGCCAGAATGGGCACAGCGTTCCGAGCCGTGCTGTGATGGAATGCTCCGCTGCTCGCTAATTCCTCAGAGTCTATTGAATTGAGTCGGGGTGGGAGCATATTAGCCAGGAGTTTGGCTGGTAAAATGTTACACTGTATGGATGAATGGATAGAAGAGTGTACTGGTTTTTAACTGGTATCAAAACTAAGCAACTACGTGTGGGTTTAGATGAAGGAGGGGCTTATGCCTTGGCCATACCTGCTGTTAAATATCTGGGCTTTTTTCTGGTCATATAGAACACTATGTGCCCTATCTTACAATGCAATGCTCATTACTATCTTACACCCTGTCAAAAGTCTATTTTGCCGATGGGTGTGGTGGTCTGGAAGTGTTCAGGTAAATTTCTAGTGTATTTCTATATTGGAAATGGAAAACGCAACAAGTGCATCACTGACTGAATACAACCCTGACAACAGTCACCCATCAGACGTTAATTGCTATCTTGGCAGTGCAGTGCACAAACCCAACTTTTACATCAACAATAAACAGAAAATAAAATAAAATTGAAACATTGATGGTCCCGTAAATTAGCTGCCCATGCAACTAAGCTGCAACGTGAACAAGCAGCTCATTTTTCTCTGCTGAGAAGCGCAGAAGTGCTGCATAGTTAAAATAGCAATCCGCCAAAGTAAGAGCATATCTGGTTCTTAAAGGTAATGGTAAATAACACACTGATCCACTTGTGACTTTTAAAGATCTCTGCTCTTTAAGTATACACTTACTTATATTATATACCTTAATAGTGCCGATTTGGCAAGTTAGTAGAGATTTATTTTATTTCTAATAGCATTTAATGGAGTGTTACTGTGTCAACAAAAATAAAACATGTCATTGTAAAATCTCTTTCTGCTATTGCCGAGGCACTTGCATCTGCATTTTCTTCTATTTGTTCTTCAGACAGCAGAAGCTCCTCCCTTTCCACTTTTCACTGCATTGTGGGATAATAGTGTCTATCGTACCTACAATTAAAAACTGACCAGTTTTTTATATGCATTATGAATAATAAATGAAATTAACTTTTATCTATCCTTATACTACTTACTCAACAACTAGATAGTATTAGTAATTAGCACACAATTGGAACACACTGAGATTACATTAGAGAAGGGTATAAAGGGATAATAGGCTGACATCCAATAAGATTTCACTAAGTTGTTTATGCAGTTACAATACATTGTTTGTTGTGGTGGTTTACAGGCCTTTTTATTTGATCTAAACAGGAGCCATTGATTTTTCTCTGCTGACCGTAGCCATTATCTATTTATCACAATGACATATCATCATAATATAAATGGAGAAATGAATGAACGATTGTGCACATTATTTAATAATAAAAAAACTGGGGAGAAATAAATGAATTTTCCAGAAAAACACCAGCAATGAACAATTCAGTCCCCATGCCACAGGTGTATAAAATTAACCCTTTAGCCAGTCAGTCTGAATGTACAGGCATTAGTGAAAGAATGGGTGGAGCAAAAGAGCTCACTGAACTCACTGAAGTGTGGTACTGTAATAGGATGGCACTAGGTTGTCACAATAGCAGGATTTTGACTTTGATACTAATACGAACTATAGTATCACAATTCTCAATACCAAAACAATATTTAGAAGAAGAAAAAAACAACAATAAAATTGTCTAAACATGAAGTGACTTCTGCCAGGCATGTCATTCTTTCTGCTAACTGCATACTAACTGCTGTATCAGATTTCTAAAACCGAATTTCTCAACTATATATACAGGTACTTGGTCCATGCAGATGTATTGAGCTAGAGCTCTGTGGCTAATGGTAGTCTGGCTGTATAAACTTAAAGGAGTGGTTGAATAGAAGTTTTGAATAAGGAAAATAAATAGTGAACATTTAGTAATGTTATGTTAATGTGAACACTCACTGATCCATTTTATTAATCAACATTTTACTTATGTTGATAAAAGTAAAAGTTATGTAACTTTTACTTTACTTCACATAATGGGACAAAAGTGGGACCAAAAAGGGACCGAATCCACACTGATGAATATAGATTTTGAACAAGGTGCATAAAAGCTTCTATAGATGTAGAGTGTTGGCGTCCCAATATTTTTTGTCCAAACTTGCTGTAAGAGCTGCAATAGGGGAACCGACTCCACACTGATGACTATAGATTTAGAATTTAGATGGAGTTAGAAAGCTCCTGTAGGTGTAGAGTGATGGTCTCCCAATGATTTTGTCCAAACCTGTTTTTCAAGCTGCAAATAGGAACTGACTCCACACTGAGGACTATAGATTTAGCATTTAGATGGATTTAGAAAGCTCCTATAGATGTAGAGTGATGGCTTCCCAATACTTTTGTCCAAACCTGTTTTTCAAGCTGCAAAAGGGAACCGACTCCACACTGATGACTATAGATTTAGAATTGAGATGGAGTTAGAAAGCTCCTGTAGGTGTAGAGTGATGGCTTCCCAATACTTTTGTCCAAACCTGTTTTTCAAGCTGCAAAAGGGAACCGACTCCACACTGACGACTATAGATTTAGGATGAGATGGCATAAAAGCTCCTTTAGATGTAGAGTGTTGGCGTCCCAATATTTTTTGTCCAAACTTGCTGTAAGAGCTGCAAAAGGGAACCGACTACACACTGATGACTATAGATTTAGAATGAGAGGCCATAAAAGCTCCTATAGATGTAGAGTGTTGGCATCCCAATACTTTTGTCCAAACCTGTTTTTCAAGCCGAAAAAGGGAACCAACTTCACACTGACGACTATAGATTTAGAATTTAGATGGATTTAGAAAGCTCCTTTAGATGTAGTGTTGGTGTCCCAATACTTTTGTCCAAACCTGCTGTTAGCTCTGTAAAGGGGAACCGACTTCACACTAATGCCTATGTGTTTAGAATGGTATAGCAAAAAAAATTCTATAGGTGTAGAGTGATGGTGTCCCAATATTTTTTGTCCAAACCTGCTGTTAGTGCTCTAAAGGGGAACCGACTCCACACTGATGATAATAGATTTATGCGATGGATTCAGAAAGCTCCTGTAGGTGTAGAGTGTTGGCCTCCCAATACTTTTGTCCAAACCTGCTGTTAGCTCTGCAAAGGGGAACCGACTCCACACTAATGACTATAGACTTATAGATTTAGAATGAGATGCATTTAGAAAGCTCCTGTATTGTGTAGATGTATTTTGTAGGTGTCTTAATACATTTGTTCTTATAGTGTCGATGAATAAATGCATGAGTAGTCTTTCTGTTTTTCTGTGTGAAACTAAAAGGCTGTATTTTAACTGTACTGTGTGTTTATTGTGTATATAAGATGCAGAATAAATCCGTATATATAGATCTCCTCATCACTCAGACACTTCAGCATGAGCCTCGTCTCTCCGCGCTGTTTATAAAAGTAGTCGTTGAACTCTTGTTGTTGTCGAAAACATAATTTGAAATTTTAAATTCAATGTTTTTATTCACCTTTCTTTACACATACAGCAGCCAAGGACAAATCTGCAGGGGAGCTTTGTGAAAAGCCTCTTTCTGTCATCAGTGAATAGCACAAGCTTCTGCAATTATGGAAATACATGTACATATAAATGTTCTTGTGTTTTCCGCAGGTGATGGTCCTGTACTTTCAGCCCAGTGTGTTCCGCTGCATCCTGCTGAGATGGGTGCGCATGCTCGGCTTCGCTACGGTGTACGGAACTGTCACGCTCAAACTGTACAGGTATATAAACACACACATGTATTCATATATTCTCTATTTTCAAAGAATGAACAGAAAGATAAGAGCACTGATGGGTGGGGGGTATATATACGGCTCTCACATTCTAACCCCAACAGTAAATGTAAGACAGTGATGTACTGTTCTGCTGTAAAGAATCACCATAAAGCTTTTTGTGAACTGGTGCACGTTCATGTTGGAAAAAGAAAGGGGCCATCACCAAACTGTTCCTGCAAAGTTTGAGGCATGAAATTGTCCAAAAATCTATTGATATGTTGAAGCATTAATAGTTCCTTTCACTAGAACTAAGGGACCGAGCCCAATTCCTGAAAAGCAACCATGCAGCATAATCCCCCCTCTACCAAACTTTACACTTGGCACAATGCAGTCAGACAAGAACTGTTCTCATAGCAACTTTAGAACAAGTAAACCATTAAACTATACTGCTCAAAATCTTAGAAAAAAGGTCAACCATCAGCTGCAACTCTTCTGGGAAGGCTTTCCACAAAGTATAGGAGTGTGTTTATGGAAATGTTTAGGGACATTCTTCCAGAAGCGCATTTGGGGCATAAAATTATCCAAAAATCTCTTGGCATGCTGCATTAAATGTTCCTTTCACTAGAACTAAGGGACCGAGCACAATTCCTGAAAAGCAACCATGCAACATAATACCCCTCTACCAAACTTTACACTTGGCACAATGCAGTCAGACAAGTACTGATCTCAAAGCAACTTTAGAACAAGTAAAACATTAAACTATACTGGTCAAAATCTTTAAAAAAGTCAACCATCAGCTTCAACTCTTCTGGGAAGGCTTTCCACTAAGTTTAGGAGTGTGTTTATGTAAATGTTTAGGACCATTCTTTCAGAAGAGCATTTGTGCAGCCTAATCAAGTTCTTCCATACCAAACGTGCTCATTCATGTCTTTATGGATCTTGCTTTGTGCACTGGGGTGTAGTCATGCTGGAACAGGAAGGGGCTGTCCCCAAACTTTTCCTTCAAAGTTTGGGGCATGAAATTGTCCAAAACTTTCTTGGTATGCTGCATTAAATGTTCCTTCCACTAGAACTAAGGGACGGAGCACAATTCCTGAAAAGCAACCATGCAGCATAATCCCCCCTCTACCAAACTTTACACTTGGCACAATGCAGTCAGACATGTACTGCTCTCATAGCAACTTTAGAACAAGTAAACCATTAAACTATATTGGTCAAGATCTTAAAAAAAGGTCAACCATCAGCTTCAAGTCTTCTGGGAAGGCTTTTCACAAAGTTTAGGAGTTTGTTTATGGAAATGTTTAGGAACATTCTTCCAGAGGCATTTATGATGAGGTCAGACTGATGTTGGACGAGAAGGCCTCGTTTGCAGTCTTTGCTCTAATTGGGCTGAGGTTAGGACTCTGAGCAGGACAGTCAAGTTTTCCTACATCGAACATGCTCATCCATGTCTTTATGGACTTTGCTTTTTGAACTGGGGTGTAGTCATGCTGAAACAGGAAGGGGCTGTCCCCAAACTGTATCCGCAAAGTTTGGGGCATGAAATTGTCCAAAAATGGAAATTGTCCAAAAGGTATGCTGAAGCATTAAGAGTTCCTTTCTCTGTACCTGAAGGCCTTAGCACAACTGTGTAGCATAATCCCCCCTCTACCAAACTTTACACTTGGCACAATGCAGTACTGTTCCCATAGTAACTTTAGAAGAAGAAGTAAACCATTAAACTACATCGGTCAAAATCTAAGAAGGTCAACCTTCAACTCTTCTGGGAAGGCTTTCCACATAGTTTAATGGATGGATGGATGGATGGATGGATGGATGGATGGATAGATGGATAGATGGATAGATGGATAGATAGATAGATAGATAGATAGATAGATAGATAGATAGATAGATAGATAGATAGATAGATAGTTTATGGGAATTTTTAGGACCATTTAAGACTATTCTTTCAGAAGCGCATTTGTGAGGTCAGACTGATGTTGGACAAGAAAGCCTGGCTTGTAGTGTCTGCTGTAATTGGGTTAAGATTTGAGTCATGAAATTGTCCAAAAATCTCTTGGTATGCTGAAGCCTTAAGAGTTCCTTTCACTGGACCTGAAGGCCTAAGCGTGACTCCTGAAAAACAACTATGAGGCATTATAACCACCAAACCCAGACTCGTCTATTGGATTGCCAGATGGAGAAGCGTGATTCGTCTCTAGTGCTCTAGAGGAATTTACTGTGATCCTAAGAGTGACAGAGTGATATTTAAATGCCTAGGTGCTTGGTTTATACCCCTTGAGTCATGGAAGTGAGTGTATGTACCCCTATAGAACCCAACTCAGAAGCTTTAGACTAGCTGTGTGTATCCAGGACTAGCCTCTGGATTATGAATCATGGCTGGGCTTGGTGGTAGATCCGCGGTAACGTGACACCGGATTCTGAGTGGACCTACATTATCAGCAGGCTCTGTCTTACAGCTCACAGCAGCGCTCTGAGGAGACATTCTGTCTCCAAGGATATTTGATCAATGCCTGCAGGAGACCAAGAGGTAGCTGCACACCTACACACACACACAAACGCACACAGTGGCGTGCCCGCATGCAGGAACACACACACGCTCGCCCACCCCCACATGCACCGGGTGACTCACAGGCATTTCACGGCTGGCCATGTTATTAAATGTCAGAACGTGCACTTTCCTAATATGGCTGCGGATGAGGGGCCGTCTGCGGTGGGCTCTGCCATTTCAGAGCGATCTGTCAGAACAGCCCCACAGACCCACAGCTGGCTGGGGAGGGGCAGAGAAATGTCAGCCAGCCCATGCAGGACAGGGTCCAAAGCCGCCGCCTCCGTGCCATCAAAGGCCAATCTCATTCTGCTTCAGATTTATATTAATAATAACAACAATAATTATAATATTATTACTGTTTAAAAGCTGCTAAACACATGCTATATATTATCTATCTACAGTCCCCTCTAAAAGTGTTGGAACAGTGAGGAAAATCCCTTTATATCTGCTGTAGAAATTTGCCCTAAATAGATTATTGTAAGACGAAAGATCAACATTTCAGCTTTTATTTTTATTAGTATTTACATCTGGATCTGATACACTATTCAGCCATTTTTCTTATGACCAAAAAGTATTGGAACATGTGACTGTCAGGTGTGTTTTGTCGCCCAGGAGTGTCCTGATACATTGATTATTCAAACAATAAACAGCACTCAGTTACAAATTAGGGTTTTATCTGTGCAGATTAAGCTTTTATAGTTAGAGGAGTAACCAAGATGAAAACCAGAGAGCTACGAGAGTCTATGGGTGGAAAACAAGCAACAGTGAAGCTGAGAGAACCATTAGAGCACACTTATTGTTCAGAACAACTGTTTGGAATGTCCTGAAGAAGAAAGTCGTCACTGGTGTACTAGATAACAGGAGATGAACAGGTAGACCAAGGAAAACCACAGCAGTTGATAAAACAGAAACATTGTGAGTTCTGTAAAGGAAAAACACTAAAACAACTGTTAGTGATATCAGCAACATCCTCCAGAGAGCAGGAGTGAAGGCATCACAATCTACTGTTCACAGAAGAAAGACTTCATGAATAAAAGTACAGAGCCTTCAACAGAAGATTAAAGCCACTATTAGCAAGAAGAATAGAAAGACCACTCTGGAATTGGCCAAGACGTACAGAGAAAAGTGGAGAATAAATCAAGTTAAACTGCACCTGAACAGCAGTTTAGCTCAAACAGAAAGTATATTTAATAGTTGAGTCAGAAAGAGACTGGACCACATTCTCACCACAAACAAACCACTCTTGGGTTCATTTAGAACTGTACAGAGACCATCAAAACCAGCTACCATCAAGCTCTGGTCTTCAGCTGGATTTTTCAGGAGAATTATCACAGTCATATCATCAGAGATATTCATTCATTCTTCCTCTGTCTGGCTGCACAAATGTGATGCTAATTTTCATAGCTATCTATTATAGGCTCCCTATCTCGGTTATGCTCCATCTAGAGCCCTTTATATGCAATAAAGCGGCTTCAATATTCTTTCAGTGTCCATTTAATAAACGTTTCCTCACGCCTGAAATGTTTTCATCCTCGGCTCCTCCCAGCTTTCAGCCTCAGACCGGCTTTATTAAGAAAGGTTTCCCCCCTGATGAGTCACTGTGGTCTTCTTTTACGCGCAGTTAAAGTTTATATTAGCCCTAATTCCCGTTTAATGTCGCTGGCCTATAAAGCGCGCTGGCACGGCGTGTTCCCCGGCTACTTTGGGGCGAAGTATACTTTAAAAAAAGACTCACGGCCTTGTTAAGCCATGCGGAGAAAGGCCTCGCTCAAAACCGTTGGAGAGAAAAAACAAATAACAGAAGGCACTTAGGCCAAAATGGGCACAATGTATTACATTTTATCGAATGGTTGAGACAGCAGAGGCAGAAGACAAATGGAGAGCGACTGGTCTGCTGGGAGCCGGAGCCTGGAGCCAGGCCTCCAAACTGGGAAGAGAGCTCGAGAAGTGGAGGAGAGAGGAGTGGTGAGAGACAGCACCCAGATAAACTGACAGATGATAGCTGAGGATGGCTGATGATCAACACTTTAAAGCCAAGAAAAGCTTTAAAGCCAAAAATGGCCAATTACTGCTGTTAATTATGTTATTTTCTGCTTCTAATAGCATAATATGACAGGATTGATAAAAAAAAAATCTGACTAAAAGCACTATGGGCCCTATTTTACACGCCATCAACTCTGTTTTCACCCATTTCCACCTGTTTCATTTAAATAGCAATGGTGCTTAAGAATATATCTACACTGATAGGACACAAAGCAGGTCAGTGCAGCATTCTTTAGCTTCCATGGGACATGGCAAAAGGTTTCTGGTATCTAAATCTACATTAATTTAGCGATTTGTTTTTTGAGTTTATATCCGATGTTCTGTACCCTGGCTAATTATTACAAAGATCATAAAAACTTACTTTGAATGGAGTAAACTCTAAAGAAAAAGCAAACCAGGACATGTTTTATATTTTATCTTACTTAAAAGACAGATTTGCACATCTCTGCTTACAGTCACCTGTAATTCAGGCCTTCAGTTAACAGCTGTGCTGAACTTATCAAGAGTTAATTACTTGAATTTCTTGTCTCTTAATAAAGTGTTTGAGAGCATCAGTTAAAGTAAAGTAGTGAAGAGGTAGAGTTACAGGTATACAGTGAATAGTGAATATTTGAGTAATGTTCTAATCCAAATTATAAGAAGAAAGAGCTACTCAACTATGAAATGAATATCAGTCAATCCGAAAGGTTTAAGAACTTGAAAAGTATCTTCAAGTGCAGTTGCAAAAAAAAAAAAAAAACAACAAAAACATTAAGACAATGGAACTGGCACTCATCAGGACTGCCCCTATTCCTCTATTGAACAGGATAAGTTCATCAGAGTTACCAGCCTCAGAAACCCAGCAGTTAACAGCAATATTTGGGTTAGGTTAACACTTTTAATGGTCTCATTCCATTGTTTTAAATTCATTTTAAAATCTAAAATCTAAATTAAAGTCTAGTTTGAATGAATGCCATGTGAGCCGTTTTTTGTAAAAGCCTGCATTAGTTCACTGAATTAGAGGTCTCTGAAGAAAGACAAATTCTTTAGAGCGGCTCTGGTCAGCTGTTTTTTTTTCAGCTAAACTAACGCTACTAAACTCTTACCTCAGACTTGGTAATTTGGTGCTCGGGTAGTTTCAGCACGTCGAAGCCCCAGAGTCGCTCTATATCATAAAATCTGATGCATACAGCGCCTGTGAGTTGTGCTACCTTGTCAAACCGTGCTTCCCTAGTGTATATTTAAGGTCTCTGTACAACGCAGAATCAACCGGAGATCCCATTTAAACCTATAGTTACTTACACAAGATAGCTAACGCTAACTAGCTGTGTAATCAGAGCAAAGTTCTTTAGCTCACGAGACAGTATCAGCTCTGCTGCAGCCTGGCTTTAGACTCGTTTTACTGAATATTTTCTTTTGCTAGATACTGCAGACAATGAATTTTGAGGAAGAGTTTCATGTGCAGCATCCATATAGAACTTTATTGTATTTCACAAAGAACAAGAAACTCAAGGATTTTAGCTGAAGGAGACCCTTTAAGTTGCTACATGATTCCTTATGTTCCTTCATAGTCTGGATGACTTTAGTATTCATTTACAATGTAGGAAATAAAAAGAAAGACTGATACTGTGTGTTTTGTATGGATATACAGATTATTTTGTCACATTTTGTCAGGCCTGTAATGCATATAAACTGAACTGAATTGAGGATTCTACCAGAAGAGAGAGAGAAAGAGAGAGAAAAAGAGAGAGAGAGAGAGAGAGAGAGAGAGAGAGGCAGACCCAGCACTATAAATAAGGGGTAATGAGGTCGTCAGCTCTGTAGGTAAAGATGAGAGACGAGCGCACTGTGATTCTGTCTGGAGGAGAATGCATCAGGTGGAAGTGTCAAAACGGGCTAATAACATCTGTAATTAAGGGAGAAGGGAAGAGCGGCGGCTCGGCGGCTAATCCCGACAGAAGCGAGGCGGACCCGTGGAGGTGAAAGTTAACACATTGCCCAGATCAATTTTTGATAGAGGCTCATTAAGCCAGTGCCGAGGACACTTTATCAATGTGACTTAGAGTGAGTGGGGGCGCTAATGAGGAAGGCCCCACGCAGGCTAGCTGAGCGCACGGCTAGTCTGATGACACTCAGGCCTTTTTTCACTAAGAATTAAAGAGATTAAAGAGTCCTACGGCCAGAGAGAGAAATTTATTACAGCTCTTAAATTAAACCACGACAGTTACAGTAGTCCACAAGTCAGGCCTAGGAGTATAAGACATATGGGGCCCTGGATTAGCATCAACCGTGCACGCTGCAGCTTGATTTAGGGTGAGTCAGTGTGTCTTTGCTATCATAATGTCTGGAAAAGTACATCTTGGGCAGCTTGTAGCGTGCAAAAAAGGCATGTACTAATTCTCTTAATTAACCAGCAGTGTGTTTTGGGCGTAATGTGAAATAAACCAATCAGCGTGTCACTTACCATTCCCTTTAAGAGCCAGGCGGTCTTTGACTTTGGCAGATTGCAATTTTAACAGTGTAGCGCTTCTACTCTTCTCAGCAGAGGAAATGTGGCGCACCTGCTTCGGCAAGATAGCAATGAACATCTCACAGTTGACTGTTTTCAGGGTTTTAATTGGTCAGTGTCTCACCTGCGTTTTCCGTTGCCAAGATAGTAATGGCAAAAATTCACCTGAACATATATTCACAAACACTGTTGCTACAGTTGCTACATTACTACGAAGGTGGAAGTAGTAAAAGTAGACTATTGGCAAGGGGGTAAAATAGCAATGAGCATCACAACATGCCTTGAGCAGTGTGTAAGATATCACCAATTGTGTGTGAAAGTACTGAAAGTAAAAGTATATCACTGTGTTATGTAGTTATTAAAGAAATCAGTGGAAAGTTCTTAAAGTGAAAAGCAGAATGGGAGCAGCGAGGCCTCCAGTAGATACAGATACAGTATTTTTGTACTTAAGTACAGTAGTGAAGTAAAAATAATACTCCAGTAGATACAGATACAGTATTTTAGTACTTAAATACAGTATTTTTGTACTTAAGTATAGTAGTGAAGTAAAAATGATACTCCAATAGATACAGATTCGATATTTTAGTACTTAAATACAGTAGTGAAGTAAAAATAATACTTCAGTAGATACAGATACAGTATTTTTGTACTTAAGTACAGTAATGAATTGAAAATAATACTCCAGTAAATACAGATACAACATTTTAGTACTTAAGTACAGTAGTGAAGTAAAAATAATACTCCAGTAGATAGATACAGTATTTTTTGTACTTAAGTACAGTAATGAATTGAAAATAATACTCCAGTAAATACAGATACAACATTTTAGTACTTAAGTACAGTGGTGAAGTAAAAATAATACTCCAGTAGATACAGATACAGTTTTTTTGTACTTAAGTACAGTAGTGTAGTAAAAATAATACTCCAATAGATACAGATACAGCATTTCCTGTATCTAAAGTGAAGTGGTTCTACTTTTTTACTATACATCATTGGTTCAGTACCTACTAAAAATCCTTTAAGGAAGGACCACCAATAAAGCAATATTACATTTTATGACATTTTTAGCTCATCTAGAGTGACTTTCAATGTTACTATTATTATAGTGGTGGGCCAATGAAGTGTTAGGAGTCTTGCCCAAGGACGGTTTTTTTTTTTGGTAGTTTAGCGCAATTCAGGGAATTAAACCCCAGTGTCCTACAAGGTGTGCTAGCTGACTAGAAGGTAGTGGTGTTATCCATTGTGCCACACCAATTCCAGGTGTTACATCAGACCACACAAGTCCACACCTAAATTGCTCTATTTTCTTGTTTGTTTCTTGGTTCTCCTCCAGAGTTCTGAAGGTGTTCCTGTCGCGCACGGCTCAGCGGATCCCCTACATGACCAGCTGGAAGGTTCTGCGGCTGTTGGGGATCATCCTGCTGGTTGTGGTTTGGTTCCTGGTGGCCTGGACCTCAGCTGTGTGTGAGAACCCAAACCGGCACCTGGCTCTGATCGCTGTGGGCTACACTCCAGAGGACCTGCAGTTCAGCATGTGTCTGCTGGACCGCTGGGACTACATGATGGCAGTGGGTAAGCTGGCGTAGCATTTAGTGGGTACCACTTGAGGATAAATTACTTCTTGTTCAAGTACTTAAAAATATTCACTGGAACGTCTTTATATTTGATTGCTGCACACCTTCACTGTGGCATTGTTTCGATAAACTTCTGCAATGTAACAAGATTTATTTAAATCCAGTGTTGTTAGATGAATTTTTCACCAAGATCTTGCAGCAGCATTGATGATGGTAGAGTCTGACCACTGCACAAAGCAGCTCTTCTCCATCCAGCCCATCCCAAAGATTCTCAATGAGGTTAAGATCTGGACTCTGTGGTGAACTCTCTCTCAGTCCATGTGTGAAAATGATGATCTCATGCTCCCTGAACCCTGAACTCTTCCACAATTCCAGCACCATGAATCCTGGTATTGATAATCTTGGAATAGGCATAAAAAATCCATTGATGGAATAACCTGGTCTATATTCAGTATATTCAGGTAGTCAGCTGACCTCATTCTTTCAGCACATACTGTTGCTGAACCTAAACCTGCAGACCAACTGCAGCATCAACCATCAACCCCACATCATTTACTTTAGTTTAGTTGTATTTGGCCAGCCAGTGTATTTTTTCTTAATTAACAAATAAATGTGTTAGTTTGACCCTCTTAACTATCAAATCTCTTAATAAGCAGCCTTGTGTAAAGAGGTCCCTCCCAGAAGAGAACACTGTGTTACTGCACTGTGTTCCTGTAGCCCTGAGCAAAGCACTTAACCCCTAGCTGTTCTGGTAGAACTACCCCCCTGTGTAAAGTCTCAATTATGCCACAGCATGGCATGCAAAGAGCCTTCTCTTGGTCATTTGTAGGCTCTCAAATGTTTTGAAATATCTCATTTCATTTAATGTGTTTTCTTTCTTTTTATGATTGTTTTATATTGTACATTTAATATTGAAGACTACATTAAAGCTATACAGGAACACATGCAGAATTATTTGGTAAAACAAACCAGAACATGTTTTATACTTTAAATGTGTCTAAGTAGCACATTTAGCTTAGATAACAGCGTTGCACATCTTGGTTACATTTTCTCAGTCAGCTTTATGAGGTAGAGTTACCTGAAATTCAGGCTTTCAGAGTTAATTACTTGAATTTATTGCCTTGTAAAGTAGTGAAGAGGTAGAGTTACAGGTATACAGTGAATAGCACTATTTGAGTAATGTTCTAATCCAGATTATGAGAAGCAAGAACTACTGAACTAAGTAAAGAAATAAATACCTTTTAAAAAATTAAGGTCAGTCAATCCGAAGAATCATTTTAAACTGGGCGGGTGTGATGCGCTCTACTTTCAGAGCAGATGAATTCGATTCCAGGTTATGTTCAGTCAGAGAGAGAGAGCATGCCCAGTCAGAAACTTCACTCCTTCGTTACTTCGCTACTAAGCTCTGAGTTTCCTCTTCTGAAGTCTCCAATGCTCCACCAGCCGCTCGCGTTCAGTAAAACTGAGCCGGATTCTCTTTTAGAGGCTGTACGTGTGACGTAAGTACGTGAAAACACGTGACGTGGAGTAGTTTTTAGAATGAATATATTAGGTGTGGCAGGAATTGTTGTTTCAGCACACTGGTACCACTAAACACTATATTTATCCATATTCTTTTCCATAATTCCAAAATTCTTCTTTCAGTTAAGAAACAAAATAATCCGGACTGTCACTTTAATCATTGTAATAACTATATTATATGCATGCCTCAGGCTACATTGATGATTTAGATCTTTTATTTTTATGTTATGTATGAAGTGCTGAGTAACTTTTTTTGGATTTTCTGAAAATGCCCATATTTCCTGCAAAAATTTGTTTAAACGTTTGTTCTTTGGGAAGTGAAACATGAAACAAGTAACTAATTAAATAATGACATTAAAATCATAAATCAAAAAAAATATGTAATCATTACTGCCTGCTGCTTCATTCATGATCATTTACCAATGAATCCTAATTATTTAAGCTCCTATAGATGATGTAATATATCCTCCTGAGACCCGGACTTTAGCTTGGTGTGCATTTTTAATTTCTTCTATCTATTCAGGAGTACCTAACAAGTATAAAAAATATAGAAACTTAACTTTCTCTTTGTATAGGAAGCATTTTAGCAAAAAAAAAAAAAAGCTTACCATTTGGGATCATAAGGACCCAATTAGTCCAAAAAAAAATATTTTTTTTTTTTTCTATCTACGGAAAGTAAATAACCTAGTTTCAAATATAAATATTTATGATATTTTTTACCTGGCTGTAAAAACTTTTGCCTGGGATTCTCGCCATCTTGTTTTTAATCAGTTAAGTATAATGTTGTCATGTGACCACTAAATAGAACTGGCAGTGTCTCCATATAAGGCTAAAGGGTCAACGTTTAAAAGAATTAAGAATATTGGTGCAGAGAAGCAGTAATGGAACGTCCTCATATGAGGACGCTGGGTCTCAAGAGGATATGGAACAATGGTCTGCTTCACACTGAATGCTCCTTAGATCCAATTATGAGTGTTTAATTTCTCCCTGGCGTAGAGAGTGATCTGTGATTGAGAGAGCAGATGCTTGTAGCTGTTAGACAGGTGGCCTCAGTGACACTGTAGAAGATGCACCAATTTAGAGGAACAGATCTATAAAACCCTGGAGCATCTTCATCTACAACTGTCTGTCTAGCAGCGTCCAGATAATTCAGGCAATGTGGGTGACTTTCATTTTACCTATTGAATCTGTCTGTCTTCCTCTGTCTGTCTTTCTCTCTAGCTGAGTTCCTGTTCCTCCTGTGGAGTGTGTACCTGTGTTACGCCGTGAGGACGGTTCCCTCAGCCTTCCACGAGCCTCGCTACATGGCCATCGCAGTTCACAACGAGCTGATCATCTCTTCTATATTCCATGTGGTCAGGTAAGCCATCCAATAATACCCTAAGACCACCAGTGGCTCACAGTGGCTGTGCGTTAGAGTACAGGTACATGTTATCTACCAAAGTAAAAAACAGGGCAAAGGTACCATCAAAGGTACAACATGGGACTGCATGAGGCTCCGAGTGGTCCAGCAAGCTAAGCGCTTGCCACTATGATCAGGAGATCGCTGGTTCGAATCCCATTCATGCAGCTTGCCATCAGCGGCCGGAGCCCTGAGAGAGCACAATTGGTCTTGCTTTTCTGGGTGGGTACAGTAGATGGCGCTCTTTCCCCTCATCACTCCAAAGGGTGATGTGGATCAGCACAAGGCTGCGTCTGTGAGCTGATGTATCAGAACCGAGTCGCTGCACTTTCCGCTAGTAATAGCTGATCTGTGGTGGTTTTCTTGTCTGTGGGATTCTGAGTTTGGAGGAACAGGATGAAAGGAGGAAAATAATAAAGTATGTAGAGAAACAGGTACAGGACTACAGCCTGTAATAATTTTAGAACTACACAAGTACAAAATATAATGATATAACTGTATTATTATTATTATATCAGTGGCATAAATTGCATCAGTCTTAAATAAATCAAAATTACATTTTGTATTTAATCACAATTATCTCTGAGGCAGTTAATCAGCCAAACAAGAAAATAGTTATGGTGACAGTCCTAGGTGCCATACAACATGTCCATAAACACGCAGGCGTTTTGCATTTTGCTGCAGTGCAGAATTAGCTGGGAGTGTGGTGGTGGTTCCCTGGGGTGGGTAAGTTGTTTAGCATGTGTCAGACGCAGACACAGATATTACAGATTGCAGGTGACACCAGAAAACACACTCCCAGTTGGTGCCATGATAATTGGAAATCTCTCTCTAGATCAGATTACTCTGTAATTAGGAACGTCAAGATGATGCATGCTTTGAAACCATGTACGTATTTTGAGGCCCTGTCAGTGTCGGCGTTTCTATTAGAAATGAACTGTCATTATAAACCAAGTGTCTCTTCAGCGTTCCACTCAGCCGGCTGCTGGAAGACCTGGGGACTGGCATATCGATATTCACATATCAACACCTTCCTAAAATAACTCTTTTTAAGGAAACAAGAAACATATAAAAATAGTTAAGGTATTTTAAAAATGAGCAGTTGTTTAAAAGGTAAGTTTATAATGCAGTCGAGCTGCAGAACCAGCCAGAGCCAATACTAAATTAACATTCAGAAAATATGGATTTAAAAGTTAACATTGTATTATTTTAACAGCCATAAACTGTAGAATATTTCTAGCTAACTTTATGAATGTAGTTATTTTACTGAATAAAAACGCAGACTAAAAAAAATCAATAAGTCTCAATAATAAAGTGAGTCTTAAATTGTTGTTTATAAAATAATAATAATAATAATAATAATAATAATAATAAACAGTGTAAATTTAATATCATATAGCCTTTATTAATAAGAAGAAAACTTTATATTTGTCATGGCGTGGTAGTACCTCGGTATTCAGTAATTCACTATCCGCTACATGTCATAATAAAAGTCATCAGATCAGCTTGTAGACTTACACTTGTAAACCAAGAACAATAAAGAAAATCTAAATATTTCGTTCAAAATATGGTCAAATATCTAAACTCTCTTAATAATTGCATCTAATTTTAAATGTTTTAAGCAGGACTGGTATAGATTATTACGGCAGTGCAACACATTCCAACTAATGTCTTCGCGTATAGCTACTCTTTAAGACTTTGTATTTTATTCGAGTAACTGCTGGCATGTGTGACTTTCTTCTAAAAATTCTTTGTAATGTAAGTGAATAAAGGTGCAATAAACTATATAAAATTGGTCTTGGGTCATGGAGGATAATCCATAATATATTGAGCTATGAGATGCTCGGTATGAAGCCCTTAAAACACTTGCACTTTTACATTTTATTTTTATTTCATTTATCTTGAGAGATTTAAGCTTAATTTTAAAATTAATAATTCTTCTAGAATTGTGCTTCAAATAAAGAACCTTATGCCGACCAGATTGTTAGTTAATTATTAACAAGTCAATATTGCCTAAATGGAAAGTGCTAAAAAAAAATAAGAAAACCTGTAAAACTGCTGTGTTAAAGGCAATGCAGTCAAAAATTTGGGAGCAAAAAAACATAATGGTCATGGAAAATGCGCTCTCAGCGAATTCAGCCATTAGCAATATCTTTCATCAAAATGTCAACTCTGCCATCTCCAATAACTCCAGCGCAACATTTTATGCATGTTTATATAATCTAGGCTAAGTGGAAACACCTTGAATTTTTATTTTAGTAAGCCAATGAAATTGTCTTATTAATTTACTGTTTAATTGTCTGAATAATGTACTTTATTTCACCCAATAATGGCTTACTACAAAATGTGCGTAAAGGATATCTTAATAGTTGTAAATTCAATGCATCGCCTCTAAGTGTTGACAAATGACAAAAACACAATACATACGTACAAAAAACATACGTACGCCTGAAATGAAAGTGCCGTGGGGAAACGCACTCTCACGTTCACGTCAAATTTAGTACATCTGACCGTGAGCGTAAAATATGGCGTACGCAATATTTTTGTGCATACGCTCCTTTAGTACATGAGGCCCCTGGTGTATCATTTTCTGCAGAATGTATCTGCTGGTTTCAGAGGATGGAGAGTGTAAGAGCTGGGGAAATGCTTCATGCAGCAGTGGAGCTGAACACACAGCTGGAGATGAGATGGTCCTCACAGTGAAGAGAACACATGTCTGTGAGACTCTGAGGGGCTGTCACCAGGGGCCACCATGTGTTACTGTCAGGCTTCATCTGCCATCCCTCAAATTCCATCTTACTGTCTATTGCTTTATCTTTACATCGTACATCCAGTGCAAGGCGCATTGCAATGCTCGTTGCTATCTTACACCCCGTCAAAAGTCTATTTACATGCCTTGTGCTTGTGCTGTTAAAATAGCGTCAGAGTTTGGGAATATATCTGATGGGTGTGGTGGTCTGGAAGTGAGGTGTGTTCAGGTAAATATCTGACGTGTTTCTGTCTTGGCGGCGGGAAATACAGGTGCACCACTGACTATTTAAAACCCCGACAACAGCGTAAACCCGACTTTTATCTCAACAATAAACAGAATAAAGGATAAAATAACATTAAATGAGCTGCTGCTGTATCTTTACAGTGTGAACAAGCAGCTCAGTATCTGCTTGTATCACACTGTCTCTGCTAGGACGCACAAAAGCACTGCACTGTTAAGATACAAACGCGCCAAAGTCAGAGCTTACCCGGCTCTTAAAAGTAATGATAACTGGCACAGTGATTGGTTTATATTACGTTACGCCCAAATCACACCCTAAGGGAAGGAGTTAAAAAGCTAGATGCCTCTGGGGACAAAGAATCTCCTCAGTCTGTTAGTAAAGTTTTGGGACACCTGCTCATTCAAAATCACTATAAAAAAGAGATACTGCTTGTGTTGGAGTAACGGTCGTTAATATTCAGAAAAAAGTTTCTTCTAGATTATGGAGAACTGCGTTGAGGATAGTATTGATAGTATTGGACGTCATCACCAGCACCATAAACCAGATGTTCGATTAGCTTACATGACATGACATAATCCTGCAATGTGAATATTGCACATGTACACATGATAAGCATACAGTATATTGAGCAGCTCTAGTGTGTTGGTATCATTGTAAGGAATTGTAACTGAATGTTACAGTCCTGGTCATCTTCTGAATTCAAAATCACGCTGTTTATGCAGCTGGACAAAAAAGAAAATGCTAATGTTTGTATGTAAACACGCAGTGTGAGTCTTATTAGCCCTTGTTGAATAATTTCTGAGTGCTAAGATAATAACTTCTGCGTATGGTGTACTGTAATACAGAGAAAGGCTTGTTAAATACAGCATGTGCAGCAGCGCCGGGCTGCGCAGCCTGCAGGGAAATGCTGCAGTCAGAAAAGAGCTCGCTCAGACAGGAACTTGGTTTGAACTCTAACTAAAGATAAAGAGAAGCGCACTTCAAAGCCCTGCTCACGTGTCTCTCTGAACCTCCGCCTCACTCCGCACTTTTCCTCCGTGCTCTATCCACAATAATTAACCATCCCTAAATTTCAGCCCGTAATGAAACTGTGGGATACCGTTAGCTGAGAGCGAACATGTCCCTTGATCATTAAATGTAATTAATGCACTACAGCCGCCTCACCTCTGGGCGTTCTTGACGTCCAGGCAGAAATAGAACCACAGCAGCCTTGTGTATAGCAATCTGATGGCCCTATTTTACACTCTATCTTACACCCTATCAACAGTCTATTTTCACAACTTGCGCCTGCGCCATTAAAACAGCGTCAGAGTTAATAAATCTACACTGATGGGTGTGGTGGTCTGGAAGTGAGGTGTGTTCAGGTAAATTTCTGGTGTGTTGCTACAGTATTTTGGTGGTGGAAAACACAGGAGCTCCACTGACTGATTAAAACTCTGACAACAGTCAATCATCAAAATCCATTTCTATAGTTGCGTCCAACTCGCATACACCCCCGCTCATTAAACACACACACAAACGAATGCGCTGCAGAGCTCAAACAATAAACTGATATAAAGCTGTTCCCTTGAATGAGCTGCTGGTGTATCTTCACAATGTGAACTCGCAGGTCACAAAAAAAAGCTTAACACTGTTAAGATACGAATCCGATACATGTGAAGTCAGACTCCGCTTCTTTTTGAGCTGCTGCTGATGCAGCATTACCGAGCAGCCTTGGAGGAAAGTGCGGCGTCTCGGTTCTGATACATCAGTTCACAGATGCCCTGTGCTGTGGACATCACCCTAGGAGTGATGTGGGGAGAGAGCGCCATCTACCCACCCGGAGGTAGCAGGGCCAATTTTGCTCCCTCTGAGCGCCGGCTTCAGACTTGACTTGTTTTGAGACTCGTGAACAATCATTGTTTTATATTTTACTTGACTCGGACTTGTGACCGAAGACTTGTGACTTGACTCGCACTCGTGACCAAAGGCTTGAGACTTGACTTGGACTCGTGACCAAAGGCTTAAGACTTGACTCGGACTCGTGAACAAAGACTTGTGACTTTACTCGGACTCATGACCAAAGACTTGTGACTTGACTCGGACTTGTGACCAAAGACTTGTGACTTGACTCGGACTTGTGACCAAAGACTTGTGACTTGACTTGGATTCATGACCAAAGACTTGTGACTTGACTCGGACTTGTGACCAAAGACTTGTGACTTGACTTGGATTCATGACCAAAGACTTGTGACTTGACTTGGATTCATGACCAAAGACTTGTGACTTGACTCGGACTTGTGACCAAGGACTTGTGACTTGACTTGGATTGGTGACCAAAGACTTGTGACCTGACTCGGACTCGTGCCTAAAGACTTGTGAACATCTCTGGCCCAATCCCAGGTGCTCTTCCAACAAATGGAGCTGTACGTCGGCACAGCGGGAATAAATACTGGGACGTACAGGGTGAAAGAAATACACTCGGGGCCAAACAGACAGCACATAAATTCACCAGCGCTTAATATAAACACGCTATATCCTGTTTCCGTCTCTCTAACTGTCTGCAGCGCTGCACAGCTTTACTGTCTTCTCAATGCCGTAACTCATCCATTAACCGCAGCACCCGTATCATTCACCGCACAGCGCCAGGCGGGAGAATGCCACTGACTCACACTTACAGCTGACAGCCCGCCAATAATCAGGGGCTCTCCATCACCCCTGAAGCATTATGGGTCGGGTTTACACTAACAGGTTAAGTCCAGTCCTTTACTTGAGTGGGAAGCCATATGAATGTTGACCCTCCTGACAGGAGATAACAAATTCCATACCTGGAGGCAGAGACTCGAGTCGCATCGCAATTCAACTTGGACTTGGCCTAACAGCAACTCTACAGTACTTATTCAATTTATTGATGGGAACCCCTTTTATTAACTTATTGGGCCCTATTTTAATGATCTTTAGGTAAGCTGTTAAACATGCAGCTTGAATAAGGGCATGTCAGTGTGTCTTTGCTATCATAATGATTGGAAAAGTATACCTTGCGCTGCTTAAAATGCAAAAAAGCCATGCACTAATGCTGCCTTCAAGTCCTCCTCGGAAATTTCTACTTATGAAGCTGGAGGTCGTAATTATGACTTGACATGCGTACAAATGTTTTTTGATCTGGTGGAAATGGACGCCATTAGAAAAATCCTTTTATTTATACTTTTAGTATATTATCATAAAAAAACAGGAGGTTTATTTTGCCCTACTCCAAGAGAGTTGCTACTGACACTCCCTCAACTGGGAAAATTGGAGCTTATCTACAATCCAAGTTTGCCACCGGTAAATAGGAGTTTGTGGTGGCGTTCATGTGCTCTTATCTCGTAAATACGATATTTCCGACACAACATAATTTTCTTAATTTTCTTAATTAATCATGGGTGTGTTTTGGGTGTAACGTGAAAAAATAAACCAATCACCGTGTCACTTGCCATTCCCTTTAAGAGCCAGGTACGTTCTGACTTCGGCGGATCGCTATTTCAACGGTGTAACTACCTCGATGTGTCCAACACTTCTGAGCAGAGGAAACTGACCTGCTTGTTCACACTGTCAAGGTGCACCAGCAGCTAATTTACATTTTTTTGTTGATGTAGAATAAGGTTGTTTGCATAACTGCCTACAGGCTTATGCTATGGGTTTGTGCACTGCTTTGTTCATGAGTGCATATGAAGCCAAGATAGCAATGAACGTTTGAAGGTTGATGTCTAGGTTGTATTCATTTAGTGCCACTCTAAGGCTGGTTCAATAAGTATTGCTGTGCATTTGATAAAGTTATGTGCTTACAAAGGTATTGCTATGATATGGCTATTGGGTCCTAAGAATGACTAGCATGTAAGATACCATATTTTTCGCACTAAAAGGCGCACTTTTAATTCTTTAATTTTTTCCAAAAATCGACAGTGTGTTTTATAATCCGGTGCACCTTATGTGTGAATTTTACCAGTCAGGTATTAAGGAGCAGTAAAGTCACTCCACTGAAATTTATACAGGATTTTCAGAGTTTCAGTTTAGTTTTCCAGCACCGAGGCTGGAGCAGTTTTTTTAGCATTAGCCGTTAACCGCACTAAGCTCTAGCTCTTTTGCTGTTCAGAAGTGAGTATATCGGCCTGTAGCCTGCTCCTAACCCCAGCTAGCACTGCTGCAGCAGCATTAGCATTAGTTGCTAACCTCACTAAGTGCTAGCAGAGGTGAGCAGAGGTGAGTATATTGGACTGAAGTATGTGCATTTACCAGGTTAAAACAAGCCATGTTGGACAAACCGCTAGCTGATAGTGTCCTGGCTTATCAGAACACTCAGGGTTCCTCATTGTAGCACTGTCGGGTAATGCTAATGCTAATGCCGCTGCACCCAGCCTTAGTGGAAATCTGGAAATCTAAGCTTACTGTAAATAAACGTAAGAGCATTACTTACCCAAATAATCAGTTTTCAGGAGAGAAATATGTGTAGATTAACATCCAGCGCTTGTTTGATTTAAAAAGAAAGTGTTTTTTTTTTAAGAATTACAGTTTTGTTTATTTAGCTTAGCTTGGCGAAACCCCTGTTCCCTAATAGTGTCACATAATACACCTTATAGTTCGATGTGCCTCATGTATGAAAATAGACCAGAAAATACACAGTCTTTGATAAAGCGCCTTATAATGCAATAAATACGGTAATGGTGTTGGTTGTTTAGGTGTTGCTAGGTAGTTGCTAAGGTGTTGCTCAGATGCTGGTGAAGCTGATGAAGGTTAGCTTTGAGGATTTGATTGAATTCAGCAACAAGAGCATTAGTGAGGCCAGGATGTTGGATGATCATTTCATTATTTCTTCCCCAACACCATACGTCATCCCAAAAGTACTGGATGGAGCACCATCATTCCAGAGAACACAGTTCCACTGCTCCACAGCTCAATACTGGGGGATTTATACCCCTCTAGCCTCATGTTGGGCAATAAAAAAACATATAACATATAACAATAACTCCTTATTTGACAAAGGTTTTCATTGGGTGCTGTACATTCTTTCATAATATTGTACCAAACATCATCTAAGCGTATGTGACGCCTTTGATCAGTGTAGTTCTGTGGGAAGACAGAATGCTGTAAACTGAAGAAACACAGTGAAGCTTTAGTGCTGTATTTCTGCTTTGCTCACAGAAGCTATGACTCAATGGCTCCTCTGAATGAGTGCTACAATTAATGACCCTGTATAACATTATTCAGATCTCAGTGAAAAAGTGCGCTGAATGCAGATTAGACACCTGCTAAAAATACCACCGCCAGCCCTGAACCAGAACAGGGCTCATATCTTGCTTTGCTAAGACTTTCTAAAGCTGGATGATCATTATTTAGCATTTTAGCAGAATACCTAAAATCACACAGAAGAAAAAGAAGGGAGATGAAAGTTACCGGGGCAATAAATGATTACATTTACATTTACAGCATTAAGCTGACATTCTTATCCAAAGCAACTTACAAGATTATTCCTACCCTGAAAAAAATGATGCGTAAAATTTACTTAAAAAAAACTTCTGTAACTTTCTGAATTTGCTTTTTTTAAGTAAATTTAATTTCAGATCAATTTAAGCAACTTCAACTCGGTTTCAAGACTTAAATGTTACATAGAGTAACATTTAAATAAATTAACTTAAGTCAATACTTTATTTTAGTAACCTTTACTTATTTTCTGCATACAATATTACCTAATTACAATTACTTACTTTATACAATATTACATATTATTATATATATTATTATATATATAATTTTAGTTAAAACACACATTCAAATAATAACAAACAGACATTCTTTTTAGTATACTAGTTGAGACAGTGTAATATGTGTGTTTTAACTAAAATATTTAAATTTCAAGAATTATAATACATTATGTATCATAAATTATTTGAGTAATATAAAGTAAGTAATTGTAATTAGGTAATATAGTATGCAGAAATTAAGTAAGGGTTACTAAAAGAAAGGATTGACTGAAGTTCAGTTCAATTTTACTTGTGTATTACAGAGGTGGGCCAATATAGTGTTAGGTGTCTTGCCCAAGGACTCTTACTGGTGTAGCGCAGCATTCAGTCACCCAGATCTCCCACATGGGAGCTCACTGGCAGGCGGTGGTGTTATCCACTGCACCACACCATCCACTACTTTTTTAAACTGATATGTTCAATTGATTGGACTAAACATACAGAAGAAGTATTAATTGTAACACGTGTATGTATGTATGTACAGTATGCCAAATTTCTTGGCAATGAAGTTGTAGAGGTTCCTAATGTTCTTCCTGTGATAATCCATCCCATGTAGCTTCCATATTCTCACACAGTTCCTGCAGATTTTATGTTAAGGGTGTAGGAGTGTTGATAGCAGCATCCCACACATTTTCCTTTTTTTCTTTGATAAGTTAATTAATCAATATCCATAAACACATACGGAACATTACACACAGAAAATAAGGTAATAATTGTATATATAATAGTAGTAGCTATAATAATAAAAAAAATTATTATTATTATTATTATTATTATTATTATTATTATTTATTTAGTAGTAGTTAGGGATGTGTATAGAAATTCAATACTAAAAAGTAACTGACTGAAATGTCTCTGTCTCCCTTCGTTCACCCTCACTCACGCTGTCTGTCGCTCTCTCTCTCTCTCTCTCACTCTTACTCTTTTCTCACTCTCTTTACCCTGAGATAATATAATACAGTAAAAAGTTCTAGTCTGCGGGACCTAAACCACACTACTATTATTACATATTATCTAAAAAATACAGGGAACTAGCACCATTAAAAAAATACATATATAAGAATATAATGATTTTTTAAGTGATTGACACCTCTGCTATAAATATAATTTAATTTTGCCAATCTAATGCTGATATGTCTTAAAAAGAACTCTACAGATACAGATACTATACCATGGTTAGCTGCATTGCCAGATCTATCCCTGATAGAATACATGAAAGTGTATGGGATGCATTTGGACGTGCTATGGACATTCCCAACACTCCACCACCACAAAATCAACAGGAACTGCGTGAATATTTAACCTGTACGAGTTTATGCCGAGATGTGTGGCATGTTACAGTGTTACACACTACTTTTTTATATGTAGCTTAATACATATTTCCCATGTCAGTCTAAATCTTTCATCATTTTTCGTTCCTGGTAACCTTAAGTTTCTTCTGTAAAGCACTGCAATACAATTGAACTGTTTTATTAGTTATTGGGTGTAAATGCTTCACATAGGGGTTAAACAGAGACTTGTGCTGTTTTTCAGATTCACTCTCGTCCAGGAGCTGCACCCGGACTGGATGCTCATGCTGTTCTTTGCTCATACACACCTAACAGTGACGGCGACCCTCGGACTCTTACTCATTCCAAAGGTAAATCACACCTTCACCCACCTTCTTTACCTTCCTGGTGTTGGAGCATCACTAGTGATAGGGGGAGTCCTAATAGGTGGGTTGGGTAATTGGCCTTGTAAATTGTGGAGAAAATGGGATAAAGATTTGAAATAAAATTATTTAAAAAAAAAATAATAATAATAAAAATTAGGGAAATTTTCCAACATGTGTTTCGAGTTGTCCCACCAACCCAACCAAAGACAGGTTTACAAGAGATCTAAAATCACCATCTGTGAAACACTTCCAAACTATAATTAGATGATCACAATCTGATAGGCCTACCTTTGTAGACCCTGAAATGTTGTGGACATTTTGCAACTCACGGCCCCTTAGCCCACCCCAAAATTCCACAGATTGAATTTAGCCACATAGGAGGTTTAGGAGCTTTCATTTTAGCCATTCAGAGCTTCAATTTTAGCTGCATGGAACTTTAATTTTAGCCATGCAGAGCTTTAATTTTAGCTGTGCGGAGCTTTAATTTTAGAAGTGCAGAGTTATAATTTTAGCCATGCGTAGCGTTAATTTTAGCCTTGCAAAGCTTTAATTTTAGAAGTGCGGAGCTTTAATTTTAGAAGTGCAGAGTTATAATTTTAGCCATGCGTAGCGTTAATTTTAGTTGTGCAGAGCTTTAATTTTAGCCTTGCAAAGCTTTAATTTTAGCTGTTTAGGGCTTTAATTTTAGTCATGCAGAGCTTTAATTTTAGCTGTGCAAAGCTTTTATTTTAGAAGTGCAGAGCTTAAATTTTAGCCGCACAGAGCTTTAATTTTAGTATGGAAGTACAAGCTTCTCAAATTCTTATATCTGTTCCTCAGTTCCTGTTTGCAGGGACGCACCTGAGAGACGACATTGCGACTGAGGCGTATGAGGACGAGTTGGACATGGGCCGCTCTGGGTCGTACCTGAACAGCAGCATCACCTCCGCTTGGAGTGAACACAGTCTGGACCCAGAGGATATCCGGGTCAGTATGCTTTACTTTGTCTTTTTTACCTCTTTTTCTCTACCTTTCCCATTCCTGTAAATACACATATTTATAATCTCCTTGTCCTAAATGATTAACAAAAATACTGAGCCCTGGCAGTTTTTTATTGCAGACACCAGACGAAATGGGCCAGCTCAGTTCTATTAATGGCTGTGGCGTAAGGTCTTGCGACAGTCTTTGGGAAAAACGTACCAACGTGAGCAGAGGTTTTTGTTTCTTTGTTAGGGCTGAAGAAGTCTCTCCCCAAAGACGTGAAACAGCGTCATTTGCGAGAAAACAAGGACAATTCGTAAGTGGGTTAGATGGGGTTCCAAATTTGGAAAATAGACAATGATGAGTTCATTCCAAATGAATCCAAATTCTTCAGAGGCTGTTTCAGATCTAACAAGAGAACACACAAAGTGTCTATATTCGATACTGTCCCAGACTGTACTGTTTCTAGTCACTGTCAAATAGCATGTCATAATGTTCAATCGTCTTTGCGACACTGTCTGTAGTTGCGTGCAATAACTCGTGCTGCATGTTCTCTGTGCAATAGAGCGTCTGCTTTTCTGTAACTCCATTCTCAATCTTTCTGCACTGTTAGTTGTAGAACATCTGTTGCTGATGAGTTTTTTTTTCTGTTTTTTATTATTCTGGTCACTGTTCACAGGAGGAGCTAAAGAAGCTCTATTCCCAGCTGGAGATCTATAAACGGAAAAAGATGTTGGCCAACAATCCACACCTGCAGAAGAAACGCAGCTCCAAAAAAGGTTTGGGAAGGTCCCTCATGAGGCGCATCACAGAGATCCCAGAAACCATGGGCCGGCAGCACAGCCGTGAGGACAAAGAGTTGGGGGACCACAGTAGTAACCGCAACAGCATCTGTGCCCTGAGGAAGAATCCTTTTGACCCATCGCACTCAGCAAAGCCTGCCAAGGAGGAATCTCTGAAGAACAAGGTCTTCTCTCTGAAGAAGTCTCACAGCAGCTACGACCATGTTCGAGACCAGAGCGAGGACTCTAGCAGCTCAGCAACGGACAAGATGGAAGTGTCCACAACAGAGGCATCTCTTCTTGAAACCCTGATGGGAAAGAAGCTGGTAAAGAAAAAGTCTTCAGATAAGATTGATGCTGCCAGCGAATCGACAGAGTCGGTTCCTTTGGTGTGCAAGTCAGCCAGTGCCCACAATTTGACGGCTGACAAGAAACCTCTGCACCCAAGAACGTCTATGTTACAGAAGTCCCTCAGTGTCATCGCCAGTGCCAAAGAGAGGACACTGGGCCTGACTGGGAAGACCCAGAGTGTGGAGGATCCCAGCAAGAAAGTCCAGCAAAAGAGCAAAGAGGCTAAAACCCCTGTTGAGAATGAGGAAAAGGAGGGTTACACAAAGATGATCCTCAGTCAGTCAGTAGAGTACAAGCAAACAGCTGCCAAAGCAGGAATAATGAAGCACCAGGTCAGTGGAAGTCAACCTTCCATCTGCTCTGAGACGACAAAAGGCAAAGACACTTTTGATATTTCTGAAGTGTGCCCCTGGGAAGTGGAGGACTTGCCCACTCCCTCAGAGAACAAGAGCCAAAAGCATGTTTCCATCGCTCCCAGCGAGACCACAACAATTCACGGGAGTAGCACAAAGGCAGAGAAAAAACAGAAACAGAAAGGCACGGACCAGTCACCTTCTGTAAGCCGACGGCCTAACCAGAAACCAGTGGACAGAGCAGATATTTGCCCTTGGGAGGAAGGTAATAATGAAAGCCAGGCACAGACAAGTAGTTCAAAGGCCAGTTCAACCAGTCATTCAGCCAAGTCTCAAACATTAGCATCTGGAGACAGCGGCAAAGCTCCAAAAGCAGACATTTGCCCATGGGAATTTGAGGAGTTGCCAAACAAATCAGTAGACTCTGCCTGCTCCTCTGACCGCAGCAGGCCTAAAAGCATGTCTGTGGAGGTCAAAAGCAAATCAGGTACCTCTACATCAGTTGGGAAAAGCAAGGGCAGTTCAACCCCTGTTGAGGGTAAAGCAAGAGATTTGCTCCCGGACCAATCCAAACCTTCAGGCAGCTCACTGCTACCGTACAAGGAAGACATCTGTCCATGGGATTATGAATCAGTAAGTCCCACCACTGACAAGTCACCCAGCTCCTCTCAGGTGGGTGTTTCTAAAACGAAAGAGACCCCTGGAGCAAAAAAGGGTCCTACCACTTTGAGAACATTCCAGAAGGAGATGGAGAAGCCAGCGAGTGCAGATGACGAAAAAAGCAAAGCAAAGTCAAGGGACAAGCCTGTTTCGGGCAAAACAACAGAAAGACCTCTAAGTCAAGCAAAACTGGCAGAGGTCTGTCCGTGGGATGTGGACAGTGGTCAGTCTGCGAGTGCGGTGGAGAAACAAAGAAGTCCAAGTGCGGCAGTAGGAAAGAGCAAGCAAGCTGACGTATGTCCGTGGGATTTTGAGGAGGCAGCGCCCACGAAAGAAGTGAGTAAAAGTACTGGTTCCTCCAATGCAAAACAGAAAAGCGCAAATTCCAAAGGGGGAGTTGGTGGTGGCGTCAAAACGGCAGATGTCTGCCCCTGGGACTTCGATGACCAAACATCATCAACAAAAAAGGCATGACACTTGACCTATCTGGACCACTAAAAACGTAGTTCTCATTGTATGTGCATTGTGTCATCTTATAAATCCCTGGAAGACAAACTCTAGATATAGTTTTGGTGACTTGGGGGAATAAAATCAAGTTGCACAAGCTGCCTTTCTTTCCAATAAAGTTTTTTCCTTTGTGCTTTTTGAAAAAAAAAGAAGAAAACAAAAAAACAAAAAATGCAATGAATCATCAAGCATTCCAGATTCTTACACAATACTTGTTGAAACTTTAAATACAAACAGTAGTCTGACAATTATGCAACTCTTTATGTGCAATGTAGAAAAACCTGCCTATACTCATCACTTGTATCCCCATTGATTAACCATTTGAATTTTTCTTAACTCCATAATAGCTGCATCTGTAGCATGGTCTTCTCGACTATGTTGGTCATGTGAGATTGTACAATTACAAAGTTCCTGCAGAAATAGGAGAGGCTTGAACTCGTCTATGTAATTTGAACAATACTCAGATGGAGCATGCATGAATTGTTTTAGGATAAGCATGATCTGTGGTGTTTTAATTCCAAGCCGGGTTGGAACTGACGTGAAATTGCCAAAGACAGAGGTAACATATGAAGGTATCATCTGAGTAAAACACAGGAGAACCCAAACGCGTGCTGGAACCTCCCTACAGTTCTGTTGTGTGCCCGATGCCCGATTCATGTGGTTGTTTGTGGGGAAATGAATTAGCCTGTAGCACTTTAGTAACTAGCATATTTAAGGACAGAGGTATGTGCAGTATATATGGACGACATGCTGTTACTGCATTCATGTTAGTCTAATGATTTTATTTATGTGTTTATTTCTACTCATTCTCACACTGATCATACACAAGCATATTTGCCACATAATGTAGACTAACACACTTTAACCATCTGTTGCATCTAAGAGCCCTTTCGATGCTTCCGAATTTGCTGGGTATGTATTACTGAATGTGCCTAATTGAAAAGTCTTGTATCAGTCCGAGGTTGTGTTGGGAAAAGCACAGAATTTGTCCAGTCCTTTGAACCCTGAGAGTCAGAGAGTGGAGTAAAAGTGAGATTTAAACCCAATATGTTTTTTTAAGCTGATTTAAAAATGTTAATGTGTTTATTGCTGTATTCTTGACAATTGGGAACAACTGGGAACTCAAGATCTCAAAAATAGTTTTGTTCCATCAACACTTGTCTTTTATGTTTAAGCATAATTTAGGCATATTATGAAAAGTATTTACATTTGAATTAAGACTTATCTTTTAACTTTAAAAGTAAATTTTTGGCTTAAACTAAGGCTGTGACCGAATATGGCTCCAATTTACTATGTAGGGCACTACTGAATACATCCTCAATAGTGATTTTGAGGGCAATATAAACTCCCATAATGCACCATGATTTTTAGTAAACATCGTTGCATGCTACATGAGCTAAATGTTTCCCAACATGCATTGCGAGTCTCGCTACTAATCAATAGACAGCTGAACAAATGGAGTGGACAGCGAACCATTAGGGTTGCCAGATTGTTTCATTAGCGTCCAGATAAAACCACTAGGTAAAAACTGGGTAAAGCATGTTTCAAATCTGCCTAAATACAGAGAAAACCACCCAAAAACTGCTGTATTACAGAATTACAAGGGTTTTTTTTCTAACATGATATTAAATAAATAAAAATACCTCATCTTAAATATCTCTAATTACAACTCGCAAAGAAATGAAATAATTTAATACTCACAAATAATAACAAAATAAGCAACATAAACACTATCTATTCAAATGTCCAATGAGCTTTGTGTCTGCAAGGTTATCCATAATATCTAAAACACTGCTGGGTTAAAATGCTTGGTATTATTCAAATATTTAAATTATATAAATTTATTTTGTCCACTCGTCAAAGTTCAGCGTTTTCTCCAGACAATTTTAGACTCGACTTGACATTTGGCACAAAACCACCCAATCTGGCAACATTGTGAGCCGGTGTACGCTATTAATTCCAGATGTTTTTCCATGTAGTTATGTGAGGATTATGTTTGTAAAAAGTGTAAATGTAACAGTCAGAGCTTCACTAACTTTAAATCAGATCTCAGATTCAGGTGTTCGTGTTTAAGCGACCAGAGCGGGCACGTCAATGATGAGGGCGTGTCCAATTATACTCGTGTTTTACCACTACTTAGTGAACTACATATTCTCTCCCTATATAACGCAACACTAATGAGTGAGCATGGAGCAATTTCAGTCACAGCCTAAGTATTCACCTCCTTTTTCGTGATTTTATCATTAATAAACTATAATACACTGCACCCTATGTGTGGTCATGCCATGTATGCCGTATGTTACAATATCTATTGGTGAATGTTGGTGAAAAGACCACACAACATTGTTTGAATGGATTTTTTTTTTCTCTTTGAGATCAAAAACTTCCCAGTTCCCACTTGATCATGAATAGAGCATATCGTCACTGTCCAATGAAAAACAAGTATCTCCAAAACAGCAACTTTACCGGAGAGAGAAAAACCTTCTAAACTTACAATGGAAGTCCATGTTAAAAGAGTTTATTTTAGATCATTTTTAAGTATTTTTTTCGTTTTTTTTTTCGGTTAAAAATCAACAAAAATGCTGATACTTATTTTCCATTGAACAGCGACGACATATTTTTAATATAGGGTACTGTGCAAAAGTCAGAGATCAGCCATTAAATATTGAATTTCCAGTCAAAACAGCCATTAAGTTCAATGTACTTAAAGTCAGAAATTATTTCTGAAAACAACTAAAATTAAGCTTAAAAATATACACAAAGAAAACAGAGAAAACTGCCTGTGCATGGCTGGGCAGAATGCCAAATATGTCATGTCAGATAGACATAAATTCAAGAAGCTCTTACCAAAAAAAATCACAAAGAGAAATCTGTTGAAGCTGTTACTACTCCTGCATCCAGACCTCAACATCGTTGAATGTGTTTGGGACAAAATGCTTCATATAATTAGACTGGACTGGAAGTGTTGGAAAAAGATTGCTTCAGAACACTCCCTCCACCATGTTTAACAGATGGGTATGTGGTATGTTTTGGATACACGCCGATAAAGGGTGTTTTTTAGTGTTTTTAGTGTAAAAGTGCACAGTGCTCTATCAGAACACAAAGGGTGCTACATTGTGTTCTATATGTGATGCCATAGGAGATCAATATTTTTTTAAGAATTATGAAGTAACACCTACTGCAAAACCAGCAGGAACTGTGTGAGACTTTTCAAGCCGTGTGTGAAGGTTTATTATAGGACTCCATTAGGAACCTCTACAACCCATGCCAAGATGCATGGCATTGCCACACTATGTCTGCATGTGTAGCCCAAAAAAATTGTGAAGAGTGTGAAGAACTTTTATATACACTTCTTGAAACCTTTAAAAGGCCCATCATGCACATCTTAATTGAAAAAAAAAATAGTTCTTTATGTAATTTAACAAGGTTCTTCCCTGGTATCACTTAAAGAATCCTTTGTAGCACCTTTAATTTTTAAGTAGGAGTGTAAGAGAGCCAATAATGGAACTTACTTCTTTCAAATTTGTTTATATTTTAAAACAGTTACTATCTTTAATATGTCTAATACTATGTTTCATGTGACTCCGAGTCAGAAAACGATATATCTGTAGCGATGTCTTGAGAAACCCATGAATCTCTGATGCAGAAAATGCTCCACATACGCCTGATTCCTTTCTTGCGACCTTTAATGTGAACCCAAACCACACGTCACAGCTACTGTTGAAATGCGTTGACATTTTACATTTTATCAACGTAACGAAATAGAATGGAGTAATGTAAATTTCTCATCGTATATATTTGGCCTGAACTGTTTTACAGCAGGATGCCTAGTATTAATGACACAGTCAGGACTATTTGGTACATTCCTCAGAATATCGTAGACATGCGTACGTTTATTCGACCAGTGTGATACAGTGGACGATTAAAAAAAGAGAAATTGATTTTTTTGTTTGTTTTATGTTCACCATGTATATATTTATATAAATATTTATCGTTTATGTACCAAAGAAGTAGAAGAAACCTACAGACACTATATATATATTTTTCAAACACTCCCTAAAAGAGTAACCGTTCTTCTTCCTTGCGGTTACCCATCTCTCTTCGCCACCACAAGCTCTACGTTTGGGTGGGTGGTTGGGAGTCTTTGAAATCTTTGAAACATGGGGTAGGTAGGTAGTATCGGCCTGTGTAGGTGTAAGAGCTAGTGCATTATCGGCTGCTGAAGTGTATGTAGCCTGGAAAAAAAAGATGTCTCTTCCCTTCAGATTTATGGTAAAGGTTTTTGTATCCCTTCTATATTTATGAACGTATGTTTATGGTCATTAATGATCTGTCTGCCATATTGGTTCTGTATGTTCCCGGCTCATTTGAGAGCTTGGCGAAGCTCGCAAAGTTTAAAAAATTGAAGTGAAATCTTTTTAAAAATGGGAAAAATGGGAAAAACAAAAAAAACGAAGCAGCCTGCCCCAAGGTTTTCTCTTGTCCCCATATGAGTAAGCCCTTCCATTCTATTAAAAAAAAAAAGAACAGAATCAGAACCTCTGTCAGTGTGGTTATAGCTGTTCTTAGTGTATTGCTAGATGGACGTGTGAAATCTTGCCATCATCGTCACATAGAGAATGTTTCTGGGAATGGTCGTTGTTCTCGTTCTCTCGTAGTGCATCTACCTAGCTTCCCTACCTAGAGTCCGTCCACCTATCTACAGCTCTTCATTTCCAACAGTTCCAACTTTGTGTAGAATGGCGTGAACGCTCCACTTGTGTGACCTGTCGTCACTGGTAACCTTGCCTATTACATCTACTGTATCTTCGTCTTAGTGCAATGTTGAGTTTACCAATTCTTTTCCCTTTTTTTGTTGGATTCAGTTGGATTTACCTCAGTTTTTACCTTGAGTGAGATCTGTTCATTGGTTTAGTTCCGTTAACTTGGCCCCCATATTTGTGTGTGACCCTCCACCGTCACCTGTTTCGGGGAAACACTACTACTACTACTATTACTACTACTACTACTACTACTACCACTTAATGCTGTAATGTCTTAACTATCGCTCTCGTGGCTTCTGCATGATAAGATGAAATTAGTAGGACTGATGTTACACTGCCCTTGATAGAACTAAAAAAAATAAAAATAAAAAATAAGTAACCTTTGGTCTTTTATGGACTGTTACAAGTTGTATAGTGAGTAAAACTGTACTTAACCCACTGTACTTTGTGGTTGTTATAATAAACAAATAAATGCTCTATGACAAGCTACTAGCATACACTTACTGGAGATTTGGTAGATTTATATGGTGTTATATTGTGATAGCATGTACATAAAATACCTCCTCTGCAATAAATATTTCTATACAAATCTCTTTGTCTTCTTCTTTTCTGTGAGCTGTGCTGTAATGAACTGTGCCGTGAACAGTGACAGTTATTATGTGTGCAGTTATTGCTGGGTTTTATCTTTCTGCAGCAACAGCAACACTCTTAAAGATAACAGTGCTACAAAGGCTTTGTTGAACGTGCCAGAGAATTTCCACTATTTGTTCCAGTAGAGAAGCATTTTTGTAAAATATGTGTGTGTGTGTGGAAAGAACCTTTAACCCTTAGAACTCTAGGCTGTTTTGGTGTGTTTTTTCTCCGTTTTTGTTTTCAGTTCCTCTTTCAGGTCTTATAACACAGTAATTATATCAGACCATAGACTGTGTATAGCTGGACAGAGCATCGTCTCTCAAAAGTGAAGCCACCACAGGTCGGGCGCCCCCTGCTGTTCGGTTTCAGAAAGCTGTGTAACCCCACCCATCCCCATAGGTTTTAATGGCAAAACAGAAAACTTTCAATCATGTTTCTTTTTCCAATATACTGTAATTCTACCTCCTTTATTTAAATGCAGCAGCTACTGTAACCTCTGCTTATATTGTCACATTTTTATATCCCCACACAATTCGGTTTTTAAAACGTTATTCAGCTCTATTTAAAAAGGTGCGGTTATTGTAAAAGGGCTGGTTATGGGCGGGACCAATAACAGACCGTCAGTTGAAAGCATAAAAATATTGATGATAGTTCATTACATGTATTATTACTTTAACAAAATACATGAGCAGCATCAGGTGGATTTATTTTTCTTGATAATCACACCTCTAGAATACATGTAGATAAACCTGGTAAAAACCTGATATATATTATATATATTATACATGAACATTTGCACTCCTGGACACTACACTACGCACCTAACTTAAATGCAATACATGCACAGATTTATGTTTAGTTTTTGTCATATCTGCTGATACCCGCTATCTCCTATACTTAAATTAACTTATTCTGTCACTGCACTACCTCATATCTACGACTGATTACTTCCACACTTTGTATAGTTTTTGTATTTATATATTTATGTATATATATTTTTAAATCTCTTTTTAGAATTTTATAGTCTAAAATCTTATATTTTTTACTGTGCTCTCTTATTTTACTACCCCTATTGTTTGTTTCTACTGTGTTTTGTAGCTGCTACTGGCTGCTAAATTTCCTTCCACCCATCCTATAATCTATAATCAGGACCAATATGGCCAATATTCCAAATAATAATAATAATAATAATAATAATAATGTTTATAATAACAACCAATATTATAATAAAGAGTTAGAGTTATTCCACAAAAACACTTTTAATCAGGACACACAATTAAAATAAATACAAAAATGTAAACCTTTTAGTCTAAATAAATAAAAATGTTTAGTGTAAATTAAGTTAGCTTTAGTTTCACACTTTTCTGTGGACACTATTGGGTCATTTACTGATATTATTTGTTTTTTCAAACATCATTTAAATGTATTTAAAGCACTAGAAGTAAATAAAATTGGTTGTGGAAAAGTAAATTGCAAGGAAAGTCCTTTTTTTAACACTTTAAAGAATCAGACCCAAGAGTTAATGTAAAAACAACTGATCATGTGTTTTGAGCAAATAAATAGAGTTATGATGAAAAAAAAAACAAAGGTATTTTAAAGGATGTCTTATTTTTAGGGTTTCCCAATAGATTTCTTGCAGATGCTTTACTGCACTGAGATAAAACTGCTATTTTTAGAAAGAGTAAATTCTGCCCTTTCTAACTTTCTATGGTTTATGCGTGATGCGTGAAGGCTTACTGAGTAATTAAGATGAGAACACAAGGTGCAATTTTGGATGTAAAATCTGTCCGTAGGGTTCTAAGGTTAAACATCTTAAAATCTGCAAAACCACTGGTGGTACCAGCTTTTCCCCCCCACTGTTGAGCCAACCACATGTTTCTATGTGCGAAAAAGTGTACTTGGTGTAAATACGCCTTAATTTCAGAACAACACAAGTTTAAAAAAAAAAAAATGTCAATTTAAAAGGTTCTTCACACTTCTTAATTTTTAGCAACAAAACTGACTTTTTCTGATGCATCACCCAAAGGACCCTTTGTAACATCTTTTTCATTGTAATAAAAGACTGGCAATATTTGTAGGTGCAGCATCTTTACTGTAAAAGTTCACATTAAAGTTCAGTTCCTCCAGTCCCTCGCTGGCACCAGGGTTCTCCTCCCGGGCGCAGTAATCCTCCTCTGTGAGAGAGGTTTACTCCCGCATCAGTACAAAAAGAGAGGAAAAGGCCCAGTAAGCCAGTCACTTCAGGATATTCATATGCATGCTTTGGCTCGGCTCCTGAAGGGCTTTTACGGAGATGCTGTAGTCTTTCCGGCAGAGATCAATAAAAGCCCTGTTCGGCTCGGAGGAAGTGGATAAGACGATATCGGCCTCCTCCTTATAACCCCATCAGTATCTCAGCTGCTCTGGCACAGGGAGGGGACAGTGGTGCAACCTGCACTCTTTAAAAAGAAATACAGCTCTGGAAAAAAATAAGAGACCACTTAAAAATGATGAGTTTCTTTGATTTTACCAAATTGAAAACCTCTGGAATATAATCAAGAAGAACAAGGATGATCACAAGCCATCAAACCAAACTGAACTGCTTAAATTTTTACACCAGGAGTAAAGCAGCATACAGTTATCCAAAAGCAGTGTGTAAGACTGGTGGAGGAGAATATGATGCCAAGATGCATAAAAACGAAAACTGTGATTAAAAACCACCAAGGGTTATTCCACCAAATATTGATTTCTGAACTCTTTGAACTTTATGAATATGAACTTGTTGTTTTCTTTGCATTATTTGAGGTCTGAAAGCTCTGCTCCTTTTTTATTTGTTATTTCAGACATTTCTCATTTTCTGCAAATAAATGCTCTAAATTACAATATTTTTATTTTTATTTGTATTTATACTCAAATTTTTCCAGAGCTGTATCTATGCCAATGGGCGTAGTGGTCTGTAAGTGAGGTGTGATCAGGTAAATTTCTGGTGTATTGCTATCTTGGTAGTAAAAAACACAGGTGCCCTTTTGACTGACTGATACCTTGGATATGCAGGTGCACTGTTCACACATACACCCCCACTTCTTACATACACAAGGACATGTAGCAGTGTGCAAACCCAAATTTTACATCAACAATAAACAGAATACGAAATAATTTAATATTGCTTTTCACGTAAATTACCTGCTTGCGCCCCTTCACATACTTTTCCTGCCGTTACGATAGCAAAGACACACTGACACGCTCTCTACCAAACTGCATTGTTGATGGCTCACTAAATCACTAAAATAGGGCCCAAATCGCCCTACAAACAGTAGAGATAGTGGGATGTGTTGCTAAATCAGGTTCTCCTACAGAAAACATGACAAAAATCATAAAATAAAGAAGTGCCTCACCAGTGGATTCAATTTGATGTGGTGCTCTATAGGTGCCCTCAAAATGGGGAAAAAGTAAGAAAACTCCTACAAATGGGCTTTATTTTTTATATATATTTGAAAAAAAAGACAAATATAATGAGAATAATCTGAGACATTTCTAAACTGAGCTTGTTTATTAATCTAACTGGACGCTATCATGAGTGAGAGTTTCTTCATTCCACCTAAATGTTTTCCCTGTTGAAATGCCATGGATTAATTCAGTGGGGAACTGCAGATTAGCTATAAGCTAACATCACATTCAGAGAAGGTAAACAAATGATGTTAGCATTGATTTGTATGTTGAATAGCGCTCTGCATGTTGAAGCCGGTCAATAGCAAGAGGTCCGCCTCGCACGACGGGCCCAAATCAATGTCTTCCAGGTTGTTCCAGAGGTTAGCGTGATTCATACATCTGCAGCGGCTCATTAAAATCGGCACCTTTTGAACTTGTTATGGATTCTGTAAAGGTAGCAAAGCTATCATACGTTTGAGCAAATGCTAATGTGTTTATTGACTTCTAAAGATACACAAACGGACAGATTTGCAGATTGTTAGTTTATGTTAATCCGTTTTACAGCAAAGTGGAGAACATTCTGGTTTTAAAAAGTTCATTATTACTACAATATTACAGTATTTAAAAAGTGTAGCACTATTTCAACTTTCCAGGGAAGACTTTCTGGTAAAGTGTTCTGGAGAATTGCTGTGAGAATTTGATTGCATTCAGCAACAAGAGCATCAGTCAGCTCAGGATGTTGGGGATGAGGTGGGGTTGTCATCATCCAACTCATCCTAAAAGTACTTGATGGAGCTTGATCAATCTAGACAACACAGTTCCACTGTTCCACAGTGGGATTAATACCCCTATAGTCCCTCTAGGTCTTGCATTCGACATAATGTCAATATGTTCATGTTTATCTGCTCCAGAGAGTCTTATTCTATTGGCAGTACTTCTATACAGAGACTATATATACATATATATATAGTATGTGTACTTTTGTGTATCTGCTGATACCAATACCTACTTAGAATTAAGCAATCAGGGGCATTATGGGTAACACTGGATGGTCCATTATAGATGACTCATAGATGCTTAACTAACATTCAACTAAGATTCAACTGCATGTCTATTAAATGCAACTGAACCCTAAATCTAGCCTCAAACATGAATCAAGCCTAAAACCTAACCCTGACCAAAATCTTGACCTAAACCCTGAAGCTAACCCTAAACTTTGCCTTAAAATTTAAATTTTAAGATTAGAGTTGTGGTTAGAATTAGGTGTAGGGTATGGGTGGGTGATATAGCCCTAAAATAGTATCACGATATTTCATGTTATTTTGGCGATAACGATACTCTTGGCGATATGACAAAACACTGGAATAAAAAAAAAATGAAGAATACACTACTGCAACAAAATGAAAATGAAGTTTTATTATTGAATATGATATTATGTAATATGGCACACCCCTAACTAAGATATTAAAAAATACAAGAATTTTATCAGATTTGTAACAGAAGTCATTGATACAGAATGTCATGATATTAATAATAATGCACTTCAAATATCTCCATATTTCCAGGATTAAAGTAAAATAAATGATACTGGACAGATATAATCTGTCTCTAGTAGATATATAATGGGAAATGAGAACAGTGTGAATTTTTCTTTTGCCTAAAACAGCAAAAAAGTAGAACCCTGATGTGATAATTGGGGGTGGGTGATATGGCACCATATTTCAGGGTAAAATATCGTTCACAATATTCAAAAATGTTGGCGATATTATCGCGTACGATACGATATGGCACAACCCTAGTGTAGGGTCACATTCAATAATCAAGAGTTGAGTACAAGTACAAGTAAATCATTCACGCATCTCTAGTAAGTAAATGAAGGTTTGTGTTTAGAAGAGAAAAACACTAAGGCTACGATCACACAGCAGATAAAAGTAGACCAAATTTGATCTTTTACATTAAAGGCAACACAGATATTTTTTATGTGGGGTTCTATGAACGACAAAAACACACTGAATCTGATATTTTTCAATTCAGATTTCGGCCTCTTTAATATGTGGTTTTGAAATCCGATATATATGCATTTTGTGGTGACTATGTCATGGCATTGAGTAGACTAAAAAACAGTAAAAAAATTTAGTATAATGGATGTGAGGAGCAAATAGAAAATGGACTACAGCAGTGAGATATTTAGACTGATGTTTCTGCTTCAGTAATGTTAGAAGGTTTATGACACAACTACTTTGTGTTTCGGTACCACTTTAAAATAAGATTACCTTTATAAAGGGTTTATAATATAAATTTACAATTAGTTTATTAATGGTTACTAATTAGGTTGTAAATGCCTTAAAAATCTTTAATAATCAGTTATAACACATACATAGAAAGGGCAACATTATAGATGGCTGTGGGTTCACTATTTGGCAAACAACAGGTCATTGTTGCCCTTTCTACATATGTGTGTTATAATTGATTTTTAATGATTTTCTTTAAGGCATTTACAACCTAATTAGTAACCATTAATAAACTAATTGTAAACCATTTATAAACCCTTTATAAAGGTAGTCTTATTTTAAAGTGGTACCTGTGTTTCAAATGAATATGCCCAATGTGGCAACTAATAATAATAATAAAAAAAGCTAACATTAAAACACAAAAAGCCTGTTTGTGTCCAAAAACAGACACTTTTTTTTATTTCTCATTAATAATCCCAACTGGCAAGCTTGAATTCCTTCATAGCTCTTGTGATTTTAGCCAGGATGAAACCGAAACTTCACGTGAAGCAATGCTTTTTAATGCATGCACATCAGTTACACAGTGCTGAATTTTCAGACAGATTTCAGACAGATGTCAGATATGTCTCAGATTAGGAAGATTGGGTGATTTGACACTTTTACCTGCTGTGTAACAGTATAGCCAAAATGAATAAAGATTTCTAGATAGAACCTTGGTAAATCTGAAGTTCACACTGAGACATTTCTGTCACTTCACATCCGTCAGCGGAGGTCAGTCCAGGACTGAAGACTCGGCGAGACGTTGCGTAAGAGAAATATCACACAGAGCAGGCCTGACCCGGCACATGGGTTTGGACGGACCCGGCCTCGTGAAGCGGGAGACGGACGGAGCTGATCCTGGACGCTGCCGGGGTGGAGAGAGCTGATGAATCACGGCTTTGTGGAGGAGGGAGGCGGTAGACAGGAGAGAGACGACGGGGGGGTGGGGGGTGGTGGGTGAAGCGTGTTTGGGTAGGGGGCGGGGGGGCGGTGTGCAGCGGGAGGTGACTCATCTGTCTTTTTGGATGGAGAGATGGAGGGGGTGTCACGGGTCACCAATGAGGTCATCATACTTCTAGCAGATAATGACTCACCTACAAGGGACGGCAGCAGTGTCCCTCACAATACACACACACACACACAAATATATATATATATATATATATATATATATATATACACACACACACACACACACACACAGACTGAAATGTCACTTGTACATGTGGTTCCATTTCTGATCCCAGAGTGTTCTGACTGAACTCATCAGCTCACTAAACCCAATAAAGAAGAAAAGCAAAGGATGAACCCAATGATCCACTTAGTTCGGGGAAAACACAGGGGTCGGCAATAGGCATCCTCAACATCTGGCCCGTGAGGTTGTTTGAAATATGATGGGCGATAATAAAAAAATAAATGATAAAAAGCTTTTCTGGCGAGCTTTTGTTTACATTCCTCCCCTGTTTCTCTGTCGCGCTCAGCGTGACTTTAGTTTCTGCCCGTTCTTGGGCTCTCTATCTCCTTATAAGGGCGTTTTTTCCCCCGGCTGATGACTCGGGTTCGATCCCGCGTGAGGGGCGTTGTGTATATTGATTTATTTTTTTTACTTTCTTCTTGGGTTTACCTGCTTTGAGATCAGCTGTTCTGCATTTGGGTTCAACAACACTCTGGGCTGGAGAGCTACTAGTCTGTAGCACTCCATCCTATTAAAATTCATTTTCTAAAACAGAATAGTTTTTTGTGGCCCGCCACATAATGGCTTGGAAAGTATCCGGCCCGTAGCCAAACTTAATTGCCGACCCCTGATGTAGAAGCATGTGAAAGAGTTCAAACCTCTTACAAAAATTCACATTACAAACCACATTGCTTAAATCCGATTTTTCGCTTAAATCTTCACAAATGTAAGTGATCTGTATCTGTGTGTAATGTGAATGAATCTGTTCCTGAAACGCCTCACATGCTCACATTGATACCTGTACAAACGTCTCCTTCTTCACCACCAACAAAAAACCTCATATTTGAGAGACGACTCGTAGCTTTATAAAGGAAAATGGATGAGTTTGTTAGCAGCTCATATGTGGAGCATCTTTTGCTGGAGTGGAGAGTAAACAGGAAACAGCTGGTCTGAAGTTCATGCTCAGGTCGAGGAGGTGAAAAAAGGCCAGGTGGTTTGCTTTTGCTGTTTTTTTTTTTTGCAGCTATAGCTGCACAGCTGCACCAAGAGATGCAGTGTGGGTACGAGAGAGAAGCTTGTCATATCAGATATGTATTTGATTTAGGATCACATATAAAAATGACCTTAATCTGATTCGAAAAAATCTGATTTAGCACGTTCACACAGCCATGAAAAAATCAGATTTGAATCACTTCAGCCTGGTAATATGAACATAGCCTTGGACATTTGAACATGTTTGCTGTCTGTGTGGTGGAGATGTGATGTGGTGTGAAACGACTGTTTTCACAGGAGACATTAGAGCCGAGTCCAGCACAGTTCTTAGTTAATTACCAAGTTTAGTTGTTCTATTAAAGCCGAGAAATTGCCAAATTGTGCTAGACTCTGTTCCTTCAGGGCCGCAACCGGGCTCCCCTCCATTAGCAGATAGGCTACTTCAAAACGGTTCCAGCGTTCACCATATCACTGAGGGAGAACCAATTATCTTCCCGCAAAACTCACGCCGCAATTAGCCGTGACTTGAAAGCGTCCTAAAGTCAAGCTCGGAACAAGCCACATTCTTCACTGACTTAAGACTATTTCCCAAACGACCGCGGCTTCCTCACGGCCCTCCCCCGTCCTTCCTTTAGCCGTGATTAAGTGTGAGCCCTTATGGCATGTAGACCCAATTAAAGCAGCCCTTCTTCCTGCGCTCGGCACTGCGGATCATTCTCTGTGAAAAATTTCTCTGTGCTGCTGTCAGGAAACGTGTGTTACAGAGCACCCCCTCCACTCCACCCACCAGAGAGAGAGAGAGAGAGAGAGAGAGAGAGATGGGAAGAGAGATGCAGAGGTCATTGCATAATATTATTGGTTCATTTTTGAAGTCTGTTAATTAGACTGACCAATATAATTAAGATTCCTTTCATAGAGGTAAAAAATAACCTTTATTATTGGATATCATCTGATCAATAACATTTTTAATCAAATTATATGAACTGTCAACAAAACATACATCAATCATATGTACAGGTATCTTAAACTAACAAAATGTAATATTTAGGTAAAAATAATTTGTTGATTATTTTTAAATTATTATTGATTATTAATTGAATACCAATTAGAAATGATGGCCAGATATCTGTACATATGATGGATGTATGTTTTGTTGACAGTTCATATAATTAGATAGAAAATGCCCTTGATCAGTTGATATCCCGCTATATATGCTGATATCCTGTTAAATAAAAATATTGTCATTTAGAGCATTTATTAGCAGAAAATGAGAAATGGCCTCAAATAATGAAAACAAGTTTTAAGAATTCAGAAATCAATATTTGGTGGAATAAACCTGGTTTTAATCACAGTTTTTCATGCATTTTGGCATCATGTTCTCCTCCACCAGTCTTACACACTGCTTTTGGATAACAATATGCCTTTACTCCTGGTTCAAAAATTCAAGTAGTTCCGTTTGGTTTGATGGCTTGTGATCATCCATCTTCCTCCTGATTAAATTTTCCAGATTATCAAACAAACTTAAATATCAGACAAATATACCTTGGGAGAATGTAAAAAGCACTTTTTAAATGATGATTTGAATTGAATCAGGAAATCACTTAAATAGAACCTGTCTGACAACATGAAGCAGATAAAAGATCTCATTTAAAAGCAGCACATTATGATTATACCCCGATCTGAAGAAATTCTACAACAGGTGGGAAAATAAAGTCATTGATCATCTATATCAGTCTGAAAAAGGGTACAAAATAATTTCTAAAGCTTTGGGACTCAAGAGAACCACAGTGAAAGCTACAATATTATTCACAAATGGAGAAAACATGGAACACTGGTGAACCTTCCCAGGAGTGACTGGCCGATCAAAATTACTAGAAAAGGGCATGAACAACTCATCCAGGAGGTCACAAAATAACCCAGAACAGCATTTAAAGAACTGCTAGTCAAAGTCTGATTGAGATGCTGGGGATGCTGGGAAATCCTCCAATGTGTCTGAATTAAAACAATTCGGTAAATTGTTTTAATTCCTCCACAGAGATGTAAAAGACTCGTTACCAGTTATCAGTAAAGCTTGATTGCAGTTGCGGCTGCTAAGGGTGACACAACCAAGTTTTTAGATTAAGGGGCAAATACATTTTTACACAGGGCCAGATTGTTCTTGAGCATCAATTAAAAAGAGCTTTTTGTATTTATGTTTTTATTCTTTGTCTAATATTAAAGTTTGATAATCTGAAGAAATTCAGTATGACAAAAATGCAAAAATAAAATAATTCTGAAGAGGGGCGAATACTTTTTAACACCACTGTATATTAAAGAGCCCGTGTCCCACATTTCCCCACACATCCTGTCTTGTTTTCTTACAGGCCTGAACCTCTTTTATATTCTGAACTGAGTGGAATCCCCTGGAGTCTCCCAGCAGAGCTTTTCCTCTGTGGGAGCTGCAGTGCCCTCCGTTGTTACTGAGAGGAGTTACACTTCCACTCTGTCCTCACTTTCACTGAATATTAGTGAGCTACTTAATATTCTAATTAAATAATCTTTCATAACAGATGTGGATTAATATATGCCTTTTTTCACACAGGTGATGGCAGTGAATATGGTGACCCTCGTTTACAATACAGTCGAGAACTAACATGGATTAGAGACATGGATTAAAAGAAAAATATTTATGTTTATAATCTATTATTATTATTATTATTATTATTATTATCTGTTCCTGGAAGAACTATCATAAGAAGAATCCACCAGAATCACCAAATCAGACCCAGGTTATCTATCTCTAATCAATACACTACAGCAATTCATAAGCTCAACAGGCTCCATTTTTATTTTATCAATATTATCATAGTTGTTTGTTACTCCGCCCCCTTGTTACCGGTCCCAGGTGTTTCTCATCCTCTTCGTGCATATAAGCCCCCTGTTTCAGTGTCCCTTGTCGAGTATTTTGTTTTGTTAAACTTATTCTACTAGTTTCTTGTTTTCTCAGTTTTGTTTTATTTATCCAGTTTTTATATCTTTAGTCTTGTCTTGTCTTTAATTTTTTTTGTTTATTTGTTTTTTGCATTTTACCGCATTTGCCTTCTGTTGTTTTGCTTTTGTTAATCTTGTTTGTTTATTAAAGCTATATCTGTGTTTTCGTCTTATTTTATTATTTAATTACTAAGAGAAAGATACATAAGTATGAAAAACAGAAATTATTCAACCTGGTGTGGGTGTGTTTTGGGCTGAACTTGCAAATGAACAATTAGTGTGTCACTTGCCATTTGCTTTAAGAGCCAGGTGTGATCTGATTTTGGCAGATTGCTATTTTAACAGCGCAGCACTTCTGCACTTTGAAACTGACCTGCTCGTTTATACTGTGAAGGTGTGTTAGTGGAGTACCTGTGTTTTCTGTTGCCAAGATAACAATACACCAGAAATTTACCTGAAGACACCTCCCTTCCAGACCACCACACCCATCAACGTAGATTTATTTACAAGCACAGTTTACTATTTAAACGACGCAGGCAGAAGGAGTGAAAAAAGACTGTTGGCAGTGAATAAGATAATGCCCTATGTTCTACTTAACTTCAATCACTACAAATATATATATATCTATAGACATTAATGTCTACTCCGTGGAGGTTCTGTGGGTCCTAAACTTTGAGGAAAGGGTTAACAAGTGGGCTAGACTAGACTATGCAGAGAAACCGATGGACTACGGTCTGTAATTACAGACCGACTGTACAGAATGCCAGTGTGTTTGAATTAGACCTGATAACAAGGTCAATGAGTGCAGAAACAATGTAGGCGGAGCTACCAGTGCACAGTGTGTGCTCTAACACAGCCAGAGGCTCTGATATACAGTATCTACAGCTAGAGGTTCTGATTCACACTGATCTGATCTGAAGAACACGTCAGAGTTTGTTTTCTCTTTTGTTCGGCTCTCAGAAGGTCAAGGTGAGCGAGGAGGCCGGGGGACGGGTGAGTCAGAGACTGAGGTGGAGGATGGACAGCCGTGAAGTGTCCACTCTCCTCCTGTGGGCACGCTCATCCTTTGGCAACGTGCCCCACGTTTTTGTAAATGTCAGTGGATGTGTCATCGACGGAGGGGGTGTCTGATGACACACGGTGATAGGCAGTGCCCTTATAACCTGTCAGTTATTGTGTGCTGAATGGAGCGGGCTGGAGAAGAATGGAGGTGAGCGACACGGCAAAAATAGAAATAGAGGGACACCTGAGGACATTCACAGATCTGTATCACAGACTGCATGTCTTTCTGCTTTGATATGAGAACAACGCATGAGAAAAACTCTCCTCTATTGCTGATAGTAAAATAAAATTAAAAAATGTAAAATACTAGAAAAAATATATGGACACAAAAGTGTTGGGATGCCTGACTTGCTTATTCATTGGATCTTCTAAAATCAGGAGTAATAAAAAGAGTTTATCCTGCTTTTGTTGGTGTAACTTCTTGTTCTTTACTGTCCAGGGAAGAAGACTAGTACCCTGCATAAAGCATGTCGCATTGCTTATTGCTATCTTACAACCTGCCTACCGTCTGCATTGTTTAATGATGTTCTACCGCTAAAATAATTTTTTGTCTTGTTCTTTGTAAAATATAGTAGGTCTTTCTGAGTCATATATGATGCTGCACATAAAACTGTTCCTTAGCCTCCATTATCTGCAGTAGCCAGTAAAAGAAAATATTTAGAAAAACGAGTCGATCAGGAAAAGCATCGTGTCTACATCAACCCGTGAATTACTGTAGTATTCTTCGCCCCATCCACCTCGGCTTAGGACCACCCACAGGCAGAGCTGAAGCCAGGCAGCGACACCGTCTTATCAGATAGGAGCTAACAGCGCTAGGAGCAGCATGGCAGTTCATTCGTGTGTTATTTGTGCGAATAACACATCAGTGTTTATATATGCTTTACCCAGTAATTCAGAGCTATAGAAAAATGTGGTAGAATATAATTTGTCTATGAAACACCACCAGCAAAGTACAGTTGAGGTACGTAGGTGTATGTTTAGAAAAGTTTGCTTTACACTAGATAAAAATTGTGTTTTTGTGGGTTTTGGGGTTTTGTTCCAACTGCCTGGGCGACTCTGCTGCAGCTAAACCAACAAAACCCATATATGTATACATATGTTTACATAGGATCTCCGGTGGATTTTGCGTTTTACAGAGACCCTAAGACTAGGTCAGTGGCTGAACTGCACTTAGCAGGGCATTATTACACTTTATGTTGTAAAGTAACATATGACATTGCAAAGACTGTTATTAGTGTAAAACGTTTCTAACTGTTGTTTATCTCACTGCCTTGCATTATTCATGAGTAAGAGTCAAAATCCTATCGTTTCTCCTCCCCACTCCTTCACCGGACTAAAGCAGTGTTATACTGGATCAATAGCATTCATTCATACTAGAGACCACAACTAGACATTTTAAAATGAGTGAAACATTGATGGAATGAGATCTTTAAGAAATGAAGGTGAGTCAATCAAAAAAAAAAAAATCAAGAAAATTGTGAAAGTATCCTCAAGCGCAGTCATCGCGAATATCAAAAATATTATGATGAAACTGGCTCTCACCAGGACCGCCCCAGGAAAGGAAGAGCAAGAGTTTCCTCTGTTGTACAGGATATGTTCATCAGAGCTACCAGCCTCAGAAACCACAAGTGAACAGCACCACAGATGGTTTGTTTAACACTTTTAAGTTTCTACATGATTCCTTATGTGTTCCTTCATAGTCTGAATCACTTCAGTATTCCTTTAAAATTTAGGGAAAAAAAAGAAAAATATTAAAATATTGTATGAGAAGGTGTGTCCAAACTTTTGCTTAGTGTATTGCAGTATATCGTGATTTAATTGATTGAAATAATATGTGTGGGCAGGGACAAACTTGCTGCAGTACAGAGGACAAAAGGACAAATGTTATCTAATATGAAATGCTAGCTGTAGGTCAGAATGCTCTTTAAAGTCCACTGATACCTGAGATATCAGATATCAGACCCAGCATCCACCTGCAGGTCGTGGGAAGGTCACCCAGCAGAGCAGCAGAATACCCCTGTATAGAGTTACAGCGCTACACACACTCAGATACGGGAGGATTTCAGATTTAGCATTTTAAACAGCTTCAAATTAACATAATGTCACAAGGGGGCAGTCTTGGACTGTTTTTTTTACTCACTGGTCACCATTATGTGTATACAGCGTACCAGCCTCACATTAAAACCACTGACAGATAAAAGAAATAACATTAACTATCCAGTACAAGTGGTGTCTATCAAAGAGTAGATGTGCTACACACAGACTCAGGAGATCCCTTGTCCTGAGAGCCATCAGACATATATATATATATATATATATATATATATATATATATATATATATATATATATATATATATATATATATATATATATATACACACATACATATATATACATACATACATACATACAACAGCTCTGGAAAAATTAAGACACCACTTCACTTCATCTATCAATCTGCAACACCTTAGCAACCACCTAGCAACATCTTACCAACTACCTAGCAACTGCTTTGCAACACCTTAGCAGCCACCACAGGCACCATAGCAACACCTTAGCAACCACCTAGCAACCATTTAAGACTGTAGTGTAGTGAATGTGCTTCAGCTTCCACATTAACCCTTTGAACTCTAGGCTGTTTTGGTGAGTTTTTTCTTCATTTTTGGTTTCAGTTCCTCTTTCAGGTATTATAACACAGTAATTATATCAGACAGACACATGCCCTGTTCTCTTTTACTCCAGAAGACATATAGCTGCTCAAAAATATAATCATTTAAAATGTAAAAGGAATTGTTATACATATATATTTTTTAATTATTTTTGAATGTATAAACTTTAAATATATTCACACCTAAGATATCTTTTCAAAAATGGTTAGACTAGAGTGTTTATGAGTTAAATGCATAAGAATATTGATGATTTGAGTTCATTACATGGCTTATTTATTATTACTTTGATAAAATACATGGAGAAACAGCATCAGGCGGATTTATTTTTCTTGATAATCAATAATCACCTCTAGGATACATGTAGATACTAAAAACCTGACACTCAGAGCAGCCTATACCTTTCAGTATGTTGATCAGGACACACAAAGAAATCTATATACAAAAATATAAACCTTTTACTCTAAATAAATAAAAATGTTTAGTGCAAAATAACTACTTTAGTAAAAATGTGCAAGTAAAATAATAAAAAAAAACTATATAAAGTAGTGCGCACACTATACCTAGCTTTAGTTTGAGTAAAGCAGGTAGTTTCACACTTTTTCTGTGGACAATTTTGAGTCTGATATTTACTGATATTATTTGGTTTGGGGAAGGAGATTTTTCACTTTTTTAGGTGTTTTTCTCAGTGGGTTTCTTGTAGGTTTAGCTTTACCGCACTGGGATGTGATCACTATTTTTAGAAAGAGTAAGTTCTGCTCTTTTTAAACATATATGGATTATGTTTATGTGTGAAGGGATTCCTGAGTAATTAAACTGAGAACACAAGGTGAGATTTTGGATGGAAAATCCGTCTGTAGGGTTCTAAGGGTTAAAGGTAAAGTGTGGACAGTGACACTGGACTGGATGATCTAAAAGCACATACACTTTTCTAACAGCAGCACAGTTCAAGCAAATAATGATAGTTTAATTCAGGGGTGTCCAAACTTTTTTTGTTGGGGGCCAGAAGGAGAAGTATATTTGAAGTCACGGGCCACAGACTCTATAATAAAACAAATAATGAAATACACCACTTTAAATAATACTTTTTTCCTGATTATTTCATTTACACACCATTTTACTTGACTTACTATCTTTATCTTTGACAGTGTTGTGTAAACTAAGATTTTTAAAATTGATGTTTAATTTCATGATGTCTCTTAATATTAAACTCCTTAATTACAGCAACTTTTAGACTCTTTGCCCCGTTTTTCTGCGCTACAAATGCGCACCCTCTCCGCTTTTAGACTCTTTTGCCCCGATTTTCTGCACTAGAAATGCGCACCCTCTCCGCTTTTAGACTCTTTTGCCGCATTTTTCTGCGCTAGAAATGCGAACCCTCTCCGTTTTTCTGCGCTAGAAATGCGCACCCTCTCCGCTTTTAGACTCTTTGGCCTGTTTTTCTGCGCTAGAAATGCGCACTCTCTCCGCTTTTAGACTCTTTGGCCCGTTTTTCTGAGCTAGAAATGCACTACCTCTCCGCTTTAAGATTCTTTGCTCCGTTTTTTCTGCGCTAGAAATGCGCACTCTCTCCGCTTTTAGACTCTTTGGCCTGTTTCTGACACCTAGCGTTCAAACTTTGAATCTCACATTATAAAAACCTGCTTAACAGCGGGCCAACTTCCATTCTATTTCTAAAATACCTCGCGGGCCGCTCCAAAAAAGAAAACGGGCCACAAATAGCCCGCGGGCCGCAGTTTGGACACCCCTGGTTTAATTGAAAAGTGAAGAATTTAGGAAAGTGCTCTGATGGACAGAATTAAAGGCTGATGTAGGACTGGGTCATCTAAAAGCTCACAGACTGGACTGAACCGAACCGGCGGGAGGGGCTGATAAAAACACTGCCGTCTCCAGAGGAAAAGAGAGACGAGTCATTTATCAGGGACTCACATTTACAGCGTCTTCCACGAGGCCGGCCTCGCTCAGGAATAAAGAACTGAGCTGCTTCAGATGGATCTCGTGGGCGGACATGTTTTGCAAAATCAGAATGTCAGAGCCGGTGAATGAGCTGATGTAAAGGGAGGTGATTCCACTAAAGTCCCGCCACTGCAGCTTAGATACGTGTCAGACCCACACAATACATATTCAGGTGAGAGAACAGCTCAGATCTGCAGCACAGCTGCTTAAAGAGGACCATGCTGACAGAATTGTGTGGATAAATAAGCTGTAGCATCCATTACACCATATTACATACCTAGTGGACCTTTTATCAGAAACACCTACAGTATGAACAACAAAAAGGGTTCTATATAACACGAATATATAAAATGAAGTAAGAACTATTAGAGCGTCTCATCAATTTTGCCATGTCCCATGGAAGCTACACTGAAAAAAATGATGTGTGAAATTTACTTTCTGCATTTGCTTTTTTATAAGTAAATTTAATTTTATGTAAATTTAAGAAACTTCAACTCGGTTTCAAGACTTAAATGTTAAATAGAGTAAATAAGTGAACTGAACTTCAGTCAATCCTTTCTTTTAGTAACCTTTACTTCATTTCTGCATAAAATATTACCTAATTACAATTGCTTAATTTATACAATATTATTACATATAGTTTTAATTAAAACACACATTCAAATACTTACATAATCCCAAAGATTTAGTCTCTAATGTCTTTAGTCTCTAAAGTCTTTAAAAAGAATATATTACATGTCATCAGTGTGTTGAGACAGTGTAATATGTGTGTTTTAACTAAAAATATTTAAATTTCAGGAATTATAATATATTATGTGTCATAAATTATTTGAGTAATATTGTATAAAGGAAGTAATTGTAATTAGGTAATATTGCATTTTCTTTATTTTCATGACTATTCACATTGTAGATTCTCACTGAAGCATCAAAACTATGAATGAACACGTGGAGTTTTATGTAATTAACCAAAAAAGGTGAATTAACTAAAAAAAATATATTTATATTCTAGTTTCTTCAAAACAGCCCCCCTTTGCTCTGATTACTGCTTTGCACACTCTTGGCATCATCCTCTCAATGAGCTTCTCAAAGAGGTGGCCACTTGAAATGGTTTTCCATCAGTCTTGAAGGAAGGAGTTCCCAGAGGTGTTTATTAGCACTTGTTGCTCCTTTGCCTTCTTCACTCTGTGCTCCAGCTCACCCCAAACCATCTGGATTGGGTTCAGGTCCGGTGACTGTGGAGGTTCAGCTCATTTTTTGTTAAGTACAAAAAACTCCACATGTGTTCATTCATAGTTTTGATGCTTCAGTGAGAATCTACAATGTAAACAGTCATGAAAATAAAGAAAACGCATTAAAAAATGCTCTTAAACATTCGGACATATAATGTTTCACAGAAACAATGAGAAAAGTACGACTCCTCCCAAACTGTATATAAGTCAGTGTGTGAGGAAGTGAGTAGTTTTCCTGGTGTGATTCAGACAAGTATAAGTTCCTCACACGTGCAGACCAGAGTCAGAATGGAAAACATCACTCATATCTCCTGTTCCAAAGCAGTGGTTAGCATGGCTTAAGCACTATAATTACAATAAGGAAGGTATAACTGTACAACTGCGTCATAAATAAACATCCCATAAAATCCTATTTAATCTCACTGTATTTAAACTGCTTCAGTATTGTTACCTGAGCTTCTCTAAAGGTGGGTAGTAACATAAAACTAAAAAGAAAGAAGCTCTTTAACTTTCAATGGAAGTCAGTGTATTTTTTTAAACATTTATTTTAGTCTATTTATCATGAAAAAAAAAACAATCAAAAAAGAATGTCAAAAAGTAAAAAAATGAAAAAGATTAATTGAATTCCCTGGATTAATAGTCTATTAATTATCTATTAACATAGATATAAATATAGATGTATAGATGTAATTATATGGTTATTAAGGGCCTTTGTGTTCTAAAAGGGGCATTATTATATTATTAAACAACTGTATTTGATCTGTGATAAATACCTAGAAGGTTTATTTTCTGAAATTCAGTATCAGTCAAAAGTCAACTGACAAAAGAAAAATGTAATTGCAATAAAATAGAATATACAGTATCAGTCAAAGGTTTGGACACACCTTCTCATTCAATATTTTTCTTCATTTAATTTACTTTATTTATTGTAGATTAATATTAAATACATAAAAAAGATTAAGGGACACATATGGAATTACGTAGTAAAAAAGTGATCTAAACCTGATGAACTGAGAGGGTGATTTGAGGTGATTTAATTGGGATGAAGGAAAAGCAGCAACTATTGTTCAGCACCTCCAGGAACTCCTTCCTTCAAGACGCTGAGAAAACTATTCCAGGTGACTCTCCCTCATGAAAACACTGAGATTAAAATCTCACCAAGAGTGTTCAGATCTGTCCTCAAAGATAAATGTGACTAGTATGTGAAGTATCTAAAGTATAAATCATATTCTGGTTTGTTTAACAAATTTTACTGTTTACAGAATAATTCTGTGTGTTCCTGTAGAGCTTTATTATAGTCTTCAATAATAAATTTACAATGTAAAAATTCATAAACTGAAAGACACTGAATCAAAAGAAAAGAGAATAATCTGTGTATCTTTGGCCCCGCCCATGTCCCCCGCGCCGCCCCTTATGTGCTGAGATTGATTAAACAGCTTTCATCACTGCAGGCCTGAGGTTGCTATCTATATCAGCCTTAACATTACAATAAAACACATTATAACACCAGATAATCTCATTTAAGACTAAATGAATCCTATAAAAAATGTAATTACAATAAACAACTTTTTTCTTTTGATTTTACTTTTGTTTTTTTATTTGATGATCCAAACAAATAAAAAACAAATAAAAAATGGACCAGAAGAATCCTTGTGTCATTCGTCCTCTTGATTATCCAAAATTGGATTAAAAAAACAATTAATTATCTAGTTTTTTAAACATAATACAAAAAAAAAATAACTGTTTTGATTTTCTTGTTTTTTATTTAAAGATCCAAACAAAAATGAGAAATAAAAAAGAAACGGACTAGACGAATTCATGTATCATTTATTTTTTTTTTACATTCTTTACGTTTTTTGTTTATTTCTCATTTTTTTGGATCATAATTGAATAAAAAGCAGAAAATACAAGCAATTGTTTGTTTTTTGGTATTATTTTCAAAAAAGAAAAACAAAATAATATATTTTTTAATTTACCTTTTTTATTCTCAGTTGAATATCAAATGAACGTGCGATACTATGCTTTACTATGCTTTCCTGTTAAACGAGTAGTTTTAGTTAAAATGAAAATGAATCAGAAACTAATATTTTTTTAGTTTTTTATTTTGTGAAAGAATACCAACGTGACCTTGACGTCACGCGGAGCAGAGGCTCCGCCGCACTGTGCGCATGCGCAGCAGCGGGGCAGCTCGGTCAGCGACTCCCATCAGTAGCAGGACTTTATTCAGCTCAGCGCGTTTTTTCCCACAGAAACTGATAAACAGGAGAGAAATGGGGAACTGCCAGGTGAGTACAGCGCTTCCCTCATCACTATTACACACAGATAAAGGGTTTACTGTGCGTTATTAATGATATTTACTGTTATTTCATGGTTTTTATTGTGTATCTGGCTGTGTAAAGGCTGATGACGTTGAAGAGGAGCCTGATTATTTACGTTAAACGGGAAGAAAAGATTCATAAAAGTGATTAAAAGTAATAAAAGCAGTGAACAGTGTGAGAAAGAGGGGGATTGAGGAGGGTGGAGTGAAGGGAGCTTTAAACAGTAAAATAAACTAAAAGAGGTGGAGAGAGAAGCAGGGCGGAGGGAGTAAAAGGATTTATGAGAGTTATTTTATATAGAAAACACTAATTTACTGTATATATGAGGCTGATATAGCGTTTATTCGCTGTATGCGGTTATTATAGTGCTTTAAACTCGGTCAGCAGTGAAAAGGACGAGGCCGCTCCTCTGCGGAATTCCTCACTAACCCGTTATTCTAAACCCCGCCCGTTTTCGGCTAAGCTCCACCCACTTCCCCAGCGAAGCCCCGCCCATGCGGTGCTGAGATTGATTAAACAGCTTTCATCACTGCAGGTCTGAGGTTTCTGTTTATTTCAGCCTAAAAATTACAATAAAACACATTTTAACACTAGATAATCACATTTAAGACTAAATGAATCATATAAAAATTAGGTAATTAGGTTTTAATCACTGCAGGTCTGAGGTTTTTTGTCTATTTCAGCGTTAACATTACAATAAAACAAATTTTAACACTAGATAATCACATTTAAGACTAAATTAATAATAAATTAATAATATACAAAATTAGGTAGTTAGGTTTCTTCGCTGCAGGTCTGAGGTTTCTGTCTGTTCAGCATTAACATTTTAACACTAGATAATCACATTTAAGACTAAATCGTGAGTAATGTGGTAAACAACCATGTTTAGACCATTGATATTTTTATATCATTATGATTTATTTTTAACCCTCCTGTTATGTTACGGGTCAAATTGAGCTGTTTTAAAGTTTGAAGATCTAGGAAAAATAGGTAAAATAATTTTTTCAGTATAAGACTTATTCTACTTGTCTTAATTAGTGTAATCACCTCTGATACAGCTCTGGAAAAGAATAAGAGACCACTTCAAATGTAAATGATTAGTTTATTTGATTTTACTATTTATAGGTTTATGTTTAAGTAAAATGAACATTATTGTTTTATTCTATAAACTACATACAACATGTTTCCCAAATTCCAAATAAAAATATTGTCATTTAGAGCTTTTATTTGCAAAAAATGAGAAATGGTCAAACTAAAGAAAAAGGCACAGAGCTTTCAGAAATTCATATTCATAAAGTTTAAAGAGTTCAGAAATCAATATTTGGTGGAATTACCCTGAATTTAATCACAGCTTTCATGCAGCTTGGCATGCTCTCCTCCACCAGTCTTACACACTGCTTTTGGATAACTTTATGCCACTCCTGGTGCAAAAATTCAAGCAGTTCAGTGACTACACAGCTTCCTCTTGATTACATTCCAGAGGTTTTCAATGTAAACTAGCATAGCCAGTCCCAGCACAGGAGGGCGGGGCTTGTCTGAGTATGGGTGGGGAGTGTGGATGTGAAAGTGAGTGTGGAGGAATGGAGGGGGCAGGGGGAGGAGTGCTGGCTCGGCTGGGTTTATCTGAGGGGCCTCAGCTGAGGCTGCTTTTGTGCTGAAGCTGTTTGGATAGAGCAGCAGCCAGTGCTGTGTTAGCGTAAGCTGCTGATACCATAGTACCACTACTATTATTACAACTGCTCTGCCAATCAATGGGAGCTGCTCAGATGAACCCTGCACTGATATTGATCACCATCTGTGGTGGATCCTAGTGTTTAAAAGGTCTGTCTCTACTTTGTTTCTATTTTGGTGGTGGAAAACACAGGAGCTCCACTGACTGATTAAAACCCTGACAACAGTTAATCATCATTCCTATAGGTGCACCCACCCTACTCGTTACACTAGGGCTGCAATCTATGATCATTTCACACTAAGAAAAGTAAGTACAGATTTGTACTTAAAAGAGTACAGAGCTTGTCGCTGGGGCTGTACCTTATATTAAGGTACAAAAAAGTACCTTTCAGTGAAATCCTTTTTTGTACCCATGGTTTTTGTAGCAGTAAAGATTATAAAGATTATAAACATTATCTTTAACTGAATGTGTGTAAAGAACTTGATGATCCAAAATTGTCTGGCTTTCAAATAAAAAATGTGCAATTAAAATATCTATTGTTTATTAGTACAGTGATACAAAATACTGAATGTACCCTTTGGCTGGTTGGTACAAAGCTGTGCTTATTGCTGTTAGGAAGGGCCTGCCATGCCCTCCCCCTCTGCTTGCTCTGGGTACAGCTTCTGTTTCTAGCTTTCATTATTGGTTCAAAGCCCTAGAAACAGCTGAACGTGGGATTTAAATGCCCTTTAAATGTCCAGGACATCGTCCTTTGAATGTGGAAGGTGCTTAAAATTAGTGTTGTGATTGGGCACTTTTGGAGACACAGGCAGTTAAGTTTAGTGTTATCCATCTATTACATTGTGTTTTTGTCAATAATTTTAAGTTATTTGTGTAGTGCTACTAATTGATGATTAGTCTGCAACGAACATATGGAGTTAACAAATTGTTGAGTAGATCGACTATTTGTTGCAGCACCACATTATGCAGACACACACGGACGCGCTGCAGAGCACAACCCGACTTTTAACTCAACAATAAACAGAATAAAGAATAAAATAACATTACTGATCCCTTAAATGAGCTGCTGGTGTATCTTCACAGTGTGAACGAGCAGCTCAATATCTGTCTCTGCTGAGATGCACAAAAGCGCCGCGCTGTTAAGATACGAACGCGCCAAAGTCAGAACTCACCTGCCTCTTAAAGGGAATTACAACTGGAACACTGATTGGTTTACTTCACATCACGCCCAAAATTAAACACACAATTGATTCATTAAAAGAATTAGTTCATGCCTTTTGTGCATTTTAAGCCGTTCAAGGTGTATTTTTTTCACCCTTTCAATACCAAAGACACTCCGACATGCTCTAAATCCAGTTGCAGGATCTGCAATTGACTGGTGTTCTTAAGAGTGCTAAAATAGGGGCCTATATGGGTCAGTGTAACGATTACAATTACATTTTCTGACTTTTTTAGGCTTAATGCAAAAATAAAAAAATTGATGTAAAAACAAATTATTTATTTTTTTATGTAGTGCAGTGTACAAGAAATAAGATTTCATCCATTTTTCCAATTTTAGCTTTTTCATCTCTGCCCCTCACAATCAGAATTTCAGGAAAAAAATAAAAATTAATATTTCCTTTATTTTCTGATTTTTGCATTTTGCAAGTTGAATTATACCATCAGATTTGTATTACAAGATACAAAAATGGACAAATCTGTAAATTAAGAGAAGACTCAACTTTTAATTTTTCTTGAAATTCTGTTTGCGAAAGGCTGGAAAAAAAAACAAATAATTGAAAGTTGGATAAAACGCCATTTCTTCTTCACTATACTGAATGTTTAAAAAATGTTTTATACACAATTTTCTATTTTCGAATTTAGCTTTATACGGTCAGAAAATTAAGCTGTTAAACGTGACACTGTCCTATGTCCAAATATTTGTAGATTCTTATAATGAATGCATTTAGCTACAGCACCTATTGCTGGCAGAGATAAGCAAATGCCCCTGTATAGACATATTACCAATAGAATAAGACTATCTGTAACAGATAGCAAATGAGATTTAAGTAGATTTGAGATAGTACCCAATATTGAGCTGTGGAGCAGTGGAACTGTGTTCTCTGGAATGATGGAGCTCCATCCAATACTTTTGGAATAAGTTGGGGTGGTGATCATCCATCCTACCTACCTTTCCAAAGCTCAAATCATCATAGCAAGTCTCCAAAATTTAGTAGAAAGCTTTCCCTGGACAGTAGTCTCCACCAAATGCCAGATTAACTCTTTTTAATGGTGATCAAGTGCTAGAGGTAAATCAAGGTAAAAATTGAGATGTTCTAAAACTGAGTTTTGGAACATTTGGAGCCAAAAACCTGACAAGACAAGATTGTAGATCTATTGTAGATCTATGCATTCCTTAAATTAATGTAATCAGCCAAGCATGTGGCACTAGTGCTGAGAATAAGATCAGGCAGATATGAGTCAGCAGCTTCAGGTAATTTGATTATTTCAACCATCAGAATGGAGCAAGCTGGTTTGATTAGACTCTAGTGAACGGATCTTCAGTTCTGCAGATGGAAACATCGTTGTTAAGAAAAAAAAGTCAGCAGAGAATGGTTCGACTGGTTGGAGCTGACAGAAAGGCTACAGTAGCGTAATTGTGTAAAGCAGAAAAGCACCTCAGAATGAGCAACGTGTCCAACCTTAATTAAGACGGGGATGTTTTGCTATAACAGCAGAACACAGAGTCAGATTCTGTTTCTGTCAGCCCAGAACAGAAAGCTGAGGCTGCATGGACTCACAGCTCATGCTCACCAACACTGGACAGCTGAAGACTGGAGAAACATAGCCGTGTCTAATGAGTATAGAATTCTGGTGAGGCACACTGAAGATGGTAGAGTTGGAATTTGGCACCAACAGCATCAATATATTGACAGATTTTTAAATATTGTGAACAATATTATACCCTGAGATATGGTGCCATATCACCCACCCCTAATTATCACATAAGAGTACTATAATCACTCTGTTCTCATTTTCCATTATATATCCACTAGAGACAGAATATATCTGTCCAGTATCATTTATTTTAGTTTAATCTTGGATATATGCAGATATTTGAAGTGCATAATTAGTATTATTAGTATCATGACATTCTGAATCATCGACTTCTGTTAGAAATCTGATCAAATTCTTGTATTTTTTAATATCTCAGTTAGGGGTGTGCCATATCATATCGTATTCAATAATAAAGTGTAATTTTTATTTTGTTGCAGCAGTGTATTCTTGAAATATTTTTTTTAAATCAGTGTCATATCGCCCACCCCAAACATTGATCCTACCTGCCTTGTAGGCCTGTCACAATAATTGCAATATTGATTAATAATAAATAATAAATTAACATGACCTCCATCATTTTTGACAATCGTGATATTGTCTATTGTGTTAATTTGTATGTTTGTTCACATATATAACAATAAACAGTATTTTATCTCCAGTCATGCTTCAATTAATGTGACTCCATTCACACAGTGTGGACTCAAGTAGGTGAAGAAATAAGTATATAACTCCCAAACTAATTATAATAAATGATTAATAAATTTATTACTTTCTTTAAAAAGTGTTTACTTGCTTTTTTATGCTATTCTGTTATCATTATGTCAGTGGCATTTAATAGTCTTTTAAATTACAAAAATATCGCAATAATTTCTGGGACATGCTGTTGGAGGTGGCCTTGATCGTATTTAACTACTTTATAATCTATCATTTTGAGCAACTTTGAAACTATTTTGACAGACATTTGATTAAATAATATTGTTTTTCTTTTTATTCCACAGCCAACGATTGTTCCATATGAGGACTTTGATGTTGTGGCTGATATCAAGGCCATCCGTAAGGCCTGCAAAGGCTTTGGTGAGCTGTTACAATCTCTCATTACAACCTCTTCTCTTTCTTAAACACACTGACAGAAAAAAACTTTACAGTATGATTCCATTTAGATGTTATACATCTACAAACTGTTGGTTCTTGTATTTAGATACCTATAGAGAAATGTTTAAATATGAATCCTCTACTAATGACTTTTGAAAGGCTAAAAGATATTACATTTATTTAATTATTCATATTTTAATCCGTTTTGTTTCAGGAACTGATGAGCAAGCCATCATCGACATCCTGGCTAACCGCTCAGCAGCTCAGCGAATGGAGATAAAGCAGGCTTACTTTGAAAAGTATGATGATGTAAGTATAGTTCCATAGTTCCATAGTATGGTTCCATAGTTAGTTATTGAGGGTTTCCAATTTATCCAATACATTAGAGGTGTGCCAAAAAATCGATTCACATAAGAATCTTGATTCTCATTTACTACGATTCAGAATCGATTTAAAATGTCCCAAAATCGATTCTAAGGTCCAATCCCATTTCTTCCCTTGGCCCTACCCCTCACGGTAAGTTCACACTGCAGCGGCACGAAGCGTTTTTCGCTCCGCCTCCCACTGCCCAAAGCGACCGTGGCCGCTGCAGTTTGAACTTACCGTCAGACCCACACATAGCGTAGGTGTATGAGAATCACCGGTAAGATGGCAGAACAAGCACTATATTACCTTAGATTAACGTGTAGTTTTAATGTTTTATGGCAGAATGCTTCATAACAAGCATAAAAAAGATCGCTAGTAGTTAGTTTCAGTTTCTGTTAGCTAGCTAACTAGCTAACTTTCCAGTTCCACCTTAAATAACGCTACAGGTGGCAGCGGGCTGCAGCATTTAAGGCGGAACGGAAAAATAACAATAAGCTAATCAGAGCTAATTTCAGCTCCCCATCACAGAGGAATTAAGGAATGGACAATATGAATTAATTTCTCCACCTCCTGCCCCCTTTCTGAAGAAATACAACGACCTTAAATTAACTAGTTAATCAGCAGCTGCTCCTGAACTTTAGCGCTCCACTGCTATCATCACATCAGCCCAGCAGCGTCACCTACACACCACCGCTAGTAGCCTTATAATAAAGCAGTGTTATTTATTATTTATTTATTGTTCATTAACGTCATTGTGATATCCCAGTGATTCCTCTGTCACTGAAGACCCACATTCCTGCACATTTTATTGTTTTTGTAACACATTACCTTCTCCAGGACCAGTGTATATTTTGGAGGCTTTTTTTTCAATAAGTTTTCAATAAATTTTTATAAATCAAATCATTTTGAATCAAAAATCGATTTTGAATCGAATCGTGGCCCCCAAAATCGGAATCGAATCGAATCGTGAGATAGTAAAAGATTCCCACCCCTACAATACATTACTCCAAAAATCAAACTGTCTGCTTCACTCTAAGTCAGCTTTTTTGTAGTTTGAGATAAACCCTTATAAGAACGTTTTTTGGTAAAATACTCAGCAGATGTTTACTTCATCGTAATTATAAGTAACACACGTGTTAAAAGTGCTGCCACCATAATTGGTGAGTCACTGGTTTGAATCCCAGTCATGTAGCTTGCCATTAGCTGCCAGAGTCCCAAAAAAGCACAAATGGCCTTGCTCTCTCTCTGGGTGGGTACAGTAGATGGCGCTCTTTCCCCTCATCACTCCTTCTGATGTATCAGAACCGAGTCGCTGCGCTTTCCTCCGAGTGCGCTGTGATGCTATTCGGTAATGCTGCATCAGCAGCAGTTCAAAAAGAGGCGGAGTCTGACTTCACATGTATTGGAGGAGGCATGTGCTAGTCTTTACCTTCCTAGAGTTGTGTTATCACTAGTGACGGGGGGGATATACAGCGGAGTAGCAGCTGAATGGGTGAGAGAATTGGCCAGATAAATTAGAAATGGGAAATAAATAAAAGAAAATATGTTTAAATATTGTATTAAATGTAAATGTAAATAACATTTAACTGTCCAGAGAACAGTTTCTACTATATTAGAGCAGCACTGTATTCCCCGACCTGTAGTTTGCCTAATTGTAGATCAGATATAAGACGCTCTGCATTAGAGGTGGGAATCACAGGGCATCTCATGATACAAGATCATGATACTGTGATTGCGTGATACTTGATTTATCATGAGACAATTCTCTATGGTACTTTACACAGGATAAAATACTCCTAAAGTTTCACGCAATTTCAGAACCAATATTCTTCAACACAGATTTAACCTATTTATTTAAGTACAGTGCCAAAACATGGAGTAATGAACAGTAGATTTAGTAATTTAATACCACGTATTGATAATCTAAATTTTTTTCCCATTTATTACTGTGTAATATCCTGTTATTTAGGTACGAGCTGAACATCAGTTCATTTATAAATGCATGGGGTTATATAAGAGTCTGAAATGTGACTGAACATAAAGTAATATATATTATGAATGACTGAATTGTTAGAAGATAAAGAGTTGTGCGTTCTGTGTTTGGTGTTAAGGAGTTGGTGGAGGTGCTGAAGAGCGAGCTGTCTGGAAACTTTGAGAACGCCATCCTGGCCATGCTGGATCCACCACATGTGTTTGCCGTCAAGGAGCTTCGCAAAGCCATGAAGGGAGCCGGCACTGATGAGGACGTGCTGGTGGAGATCCTCTGCACTGCTACTAATGCTGTACGTCTCTATATGTTCTATTTAAATTATAAAGAAGTTTGAATTTTCAGAGCTCATTGCTATCTTGCACCCTGTGAACAAGGTGTGTCTTATTTTACACCTTGCTCCTGCACCGTTATAATAGTGATGGAGATTAGGAATAAATTGGCACTGATGGGATGGTGATCTGGAACGGTAATGGAAAACACAGGTGCACCACTGACTGATTTAAACCCTGACAGCAGTCAACATTCAGATGTTCATTGCTATCTTGGCAGTTAGCTTATTTCATGTTGGTAGCGAAAATTTAGTCTTTTATTAAATAATGAAAAATCAACATCATGCAAGTGTTTTCTTTTTAACTAGATTAACAGTTCTGTCAATTAATAATTTTGCCGATTTGCCAGCATTAGCGATATGCTAGCTAGCAGCAGCGCCAACCCAGCTTTTACATCAAAAATAAACAGAATAAAAAATTTAATAAATTGCTTTTCCTGTAAACTACCTGCTTGTGCACCTCACAGACTGAACAAACAGGTCAGTTTCCTTTCTTGAGAAGCGTAGAAGCACTGTGCCATTAAAGTAGCAATCCACCAGAGTGAGAGCACACCTGGTTCTTAAAGGGATGGCAAATGGCAGGCTGAATTATTTATGTTTATTTAACATTATGCCTAAAACACACCCATGATTAATTAAGAGAATTAGACCATGCATTTTACGTGTTTCAAGTCGCGCAAGGTGTACTTTTCCTGTCGTTACGACAGCAAAGACACACTGATACGCCCTAAATAAAGCTGCATGGTGCGCAGTTGATGGCTCGTTTAGAGATCGCTACAACAGAACCCATGATCATGAAGCAGCATCACTACAATCTGAATTCCCATCCTTAAATGTCCATTCTTAAAGAGTAAAGCCCAGGCTGACAAAGGGAAGGATGGAGGGTATTGTTTATTGAGTTATTGTTTTCTGCTTTAAGAGCCTGATGGGTTTTTTTCCTCTCTTATTGTTTGCTACAGGAGATTGCTACTTACAAGGAAACCTACTTACAAGGTAAACTTTCTGTCGCAAAATGTTTCTGACATTAGTAACGCTGTGGAATTTAAATAAAAAAATATTGTCTGGACTATAAAAGATGAAAAGTTAAAGGCCATTCTTTTTTTAAGTTATGTTATGTGAATACTGAAAATAGCGCCTCTTCCGTCCCGTAACCACACTAATTAAATAGAGGAAAACACAAGCTGACTGAGTCATGTGCGGGAACACCCTTTCCTCACAGAGAGATCTGCACTTCAGACATGATCAGAATGCACTGCCACTTACTGTACGCTCTAAAGAGTAGGACTACTGATGTTCTGTATGGACAGAAGTATTGGGTATTAAAGAGATAAAGAGATTACCCTCCTTTTTTGGCGTAACTATCTCTTCTGTCCAGACTTTTTACTAGATTCTAGTGATATAGTATTAGTATTAGATGAATTTATGATGATCCCTAACCCACTCAAACTTACAAACTCATCCATTGTAGTCCAAATTCACAGAAATGAACTCTTTCAGAGTTTGTATGGGAACAGAACAAGACCCCCATTTCATTGTGGCTGTTTTTGTCCTCATTGGAGTTCTATTACTACCGTATTTTATGGACTATAAGGCACCAGATTATAAGAAGCATTATAAGCAACAATAGTAAGGAACAGGGTTGTCAATCAAACCACTTCAGGAGGTGGTCTGAAATGCATTCAAAACGGATAGAAATCCAGACATTCAAACCACTTCAGAAGGTGGTCCGAGAAGAGTTTAAAATAGATACAGATCTGATCTGAGATGCACTTATAACAGATATAAATCCGATACCTCAAACCACTTTAGGAGGTGGTCTAAGACGAGTTTAAAATAGATACAGATCTAATCTGAGAAGCATTTATTACAGATACAAATCCGATACCTTAAACCACTTCAGGAGGTGGTCTGAGCCTTATTTAAAACAGATGTAAATCCAATCACACAAACCACTTCAGAAGGTGGTCTGAGATGCACATATTAATCTGATTTCAGTCTGACTAAGCAGTAACTAGTCACATAAAATAACCAGGGTTAAAGTGGATCTTACTGTATGTATGAGAGATGAAAGGGTTTCTGTTTGCTCTGTCTGATTATAACCCCCTGTTCTTTGCAGTGCATGACAGGGATCTGGAGTCGGACATTGCCGGAGACACCAGTGGGCATGTGCAGAGGCTGCTGACCATGCTGCTTCAGGTACACAGCCCTGCTTCTTATCTGAAAATGGACACCAGCCTGCTTACTAAATGACCTGTTAGCTGTGGGTAGAGAAAGCAGGCTCTCTCCAGGCCCCTCCCTGTTCCTCTGGGCCAGGCAGCACTGGCAGCCTTCCAGCTCTGATTTCAGATACTTTCCTGTTGATGACTGGCTCTGACCATGCTCTTCCTGCAGACAAAGAGCTGCACAAGAGGAAGGAGAGGCCAGGCACTGGCACTGACCCACACTGTTAGTCCAGAAGTCAGTCTGTAGATACCAGGGGTGAGACAATATATCAGTATTGCGATAAATATACAGCTCTGTTAAAAGATTTTACCAAATTGAAAACCTCTGGAATATAATCAAGAGGAAGATGGATGATCACAAACCATCAAACCAAACTGAACTGCTTAAATTTCTGCACCAGGAGTAAAGGCATAAAGTTATCCAAAGCAGTGTGTAAGACTGGTGGAGGAGAACATGATGCCAAGATGCATGAAAACTGTGATTAAAAACCACCAGGGTTATTCCACCAAATATTGATTTCTGAACTTTTAAAACTTTATTAATATGAACTTGTTTTCTTTGCATTATTTGAGGTCTAAAAGCTCTGCATCTTTTTTGTTGTTTTAGGCATTTAATGAGAATATTTCTATTTGGAATTTGGGAGAAATGTTGTCTGTAGTTTATAGAATTAAACAACAATGTTCATTTTACTCAAACATAAACCTATAAATAGCAAAATCAAAGAAACTAAAGTGGTCTCTTCTTTAACATGTATATGCCATCATATTGTATCGACAGGTAGCATTAAAAATTAATATTTATTTTGTGCTTTATGCCTGTTTTGCTTTGTATGTAAAGAGCCTTTAATAATCTTGAAAATATTGTAATAAAAAAACATTAATATTATGATGATATGTAACTTATTCTACAGTTTCTAATGTTCTATTTGTATTATATACCGCTGTGATCTTTCCTCCAGGGCAACCGAGACGAGAGCTATGAGGTTGACGATGATCTGGCCGAACAGGACGCTACAGCGCTGATTGAGGTGGGACATATTTTAATATGTAGATGATCAGATTAAAACACTCTTATTAAGATGTTCAGTCTGGTTTAAATGTGATGTGCGTTTCTCTCAGGCCGGAGAGGCTCGCTTCGGCACAGATGAGTCTACATTCAGCTACATTCTGGCCTCCAGGAACTACCTGCAGCTACAGGCCATGTTCAAAGCCTACGAAGCCGTGAGTGTGCGCTTTGTCTGCCTCAGTCTGAGTAACAAGGCCGCTGCTGTCTGCCAGAGCTTTCACTCACAGATTGTGTTTCATCCTCTAATTGTCTTAGATTTCTGGGACGGAGATCTTGGATGCCATTGAGAACGAAACTTCAGGAACCCTGAAAGACTGTTACACCGCTCTGGGTCAGTATTAATTATTTACCAGGATCAACAGTGGCTACTCGCTCAAGATATGGCTCTATTACTTTTTAAAAATAATTTCTACAAATTAATATTAAGTTGTTGAGTTTAAGAGTACACAATCAAAAAAACTTTTTAATTTTGACCTCTGCAACTCAAAAACAGTAAACGATCTACAGCTAATATTACCTAAATATTGTTGTTTAATTGGTAAGTCTTGATAAATGCAGATAAATAACTCTTTTACTTTTTAAAAACCTGACTAGTGCACCCCCTAGTGGTTAAACATGTAGTTTTTTGATGACAAAATGATAAGGATTTTCCCTTTATTAGGTAAAAGTGTAGGATTTATTGTTGGTTTATTTTGGGTCTTGTCTCAATTTGATCCATATTTACTTTCCCTTGCCTGTAGGATCCTTATTATTTTTTGCTCATTGTTAATTAAAAAGTTTAAACTTTGACTTAAAAAAAAATTACATTTCTCTCTGCTAGAATGACATTTGTAAAAAGGAAAATGCATTTAAGTATATTTGTTAAAAGTATACTTAAGATAAAAAAGTACATACTTTTAGCATTAATTAATATTAATACGTATTTAAATACATACTAAATGTACTATTTTGAAAAAAACTCATGGCAATTTAAATATATTTTAATTGTAATTAAGCTATATTTAAATACAACATAGAAGCATTAGGTTGTGTTTTTCAGTGTTTTTTTTATATATTTGTTTATATTTTTTATATGTACTACTTTGCATATTGGTGCACATATGTACAACTTAAAAAAAACTACACTTAAGTGCACTTTAAGCAGTATTTAATGCTACTACATATATTTTCTATATCAACACAATGTATAATTTAAAGCATATTGCTTAACAATTCATTTTATGAAAAAACGGAGAAAGTATTTTAATGTTCATTTCCATTGATTATATTAAGTAGAAAATGCACTTTTAGTATTCTTTACCTAATGGAACATACTTGTATGCTCTTTTCACATAAGAAGTCACTAAAATTGTGATCTTTATAGTAACTAAAACTAGTTAAAATAAAATAAGACATGCAATTTGATTATATTTTTTATAGTGTACTGTAATATAAGCTATATGCCCTGATTTCGTTTGTCCACAGTGAGATGTGCTAAGCAGCCCCAGCTGTACTTCGCCCGCCGGCTCAATGCAGCCATGAAGGGAGCAGGAACTGATGAGGAGACGCTCATCCGCATCATCGTGTGCCGTTCTGAGGTACGACTGATATTATTTTCTTTTAGTTACTTTAGTATTATTTTGAGCCTTGATTCAATTTGATCCCTGCATACTTCTTGTTGCGTGTAGAACTCTTAGGGTCCTACCGATGCTCGTTGCTATCTTTCACCCCGTCAACAATCAATTTTCACAACTTGCGCCCACACTGTTACAATATCATCAGAGTTTAGTAATTAATCTACACTGATGTGTTTGGTGGTCTGGAAGTGAGGTGTGTTCAGGTACATTTCTGGCGTGTTTCTATCTTGGTGGTGGAAAATACAGGTGCGTTACTGACTGATTAAAACCCTGACAACAGTCAACAAGGTGTGTACACCCCCGCTAATAAAACACACACACGGACGCTCTGCAGAGCGCAAACCTGACTTTAAACTCAACAATAAACAGAATAAAGAATAAAATAACAATTCTGTTCCCTTAAACGAGCTGCTGGTGTATCTTCACAGCATGATCGAGCAGGTAAGTATCCTCTACTGAGACTCACAAATTGCCGCACTGTTAAGATACGAACACACCAAAGCCAGAGCTCACCTGACTGTGACAACTGAAACACAGATTGTTTTATGTTACATTATGTTTAAATCACACCCATGATTAATTAAGAGAATTAAGTACATGCCTTTTGCTGTTTTGAGCCGGGCAATGTGTATTTTTCGTGCCCTCATGATACCAAAGAAACACCAACACACCTTAAATCCAGCTGTATGATGCACAATTTACCGGTATGCTATAGATTGCTAAAATAGGTCCCATACTGTTTTATTTCTTGATACAAATTTGATCCCTGCTCACTTTCCCTTGCCTGTAGGTTCCCTATATTATTATTATTATTATTATTTTATTTTGGGGCCTGTCCCAATTTAGCCCTGCTCACAGTTCCTTACATGGGGAAATCCTCATTTTTTTATTTCAAGGCCTTGTCCCAATTCAGTAGCTGTTCACTCTCCCTTACCTGCAATACCCTTGTTTTTTGGGGCCTTGACCTTGTTCCAATACATTTCCTTCCAAAATTCCCTTTTCAACTCCTGCTTACTGTAAGATCCTTCTTAAGTTATGTAGTACATTGTTCCAAATAAGGCCTGCTTGGGAGAATCCATGTTGTGTGCATTAATTAAAAATGAGAATGCTCCAGTGTAAATCTTAACTAAAGCTTAAATAAAGAATGAGGATTTTTGTCATGGTGCTGTGCAGTTTGTGGCATTAGAATTAGGTCAGTTCACATCCTAGACTAAATTACAGGTTTGTGTGAACTGTGCTTTGGTTATAGTTTAGTTTAATCCTTTAAAAATCAGTTCCTCTCTCACAGAACTGCAGAAACATACACAGTACTTTCACAGCAGTTACTCAATAGTTTAAATTAGTTACTGAATAATACATGTTAGGATTTGTAACCCAGTAATAAGATTAGTGTGTAAGGGGTTAAATAATACATCACCTATAAGTGATTATATAGTTGAATGATTAACCAAACTCAGGAAAACAGCACCTGCCCACAGCTTTCAGTAACTGTAGTGCTCTCTAGAGCTGCTGCCACTACAAATAAAGCTGAACTATATGACTACAAAACTCAAATCTCAATGTTTAGAATAGAAATGGCACAATATTATACAATATGATAAAAAAGTATTATAATTTATTTAATAAAACATCAGCATTTATATGCAACACAGAGAACACAGCTGGATGTACACTTAAATAGTACATATTTAACATTATATTATATGAAGTAATGTATTTCTAAGATAGTTGTACTTTTGATGGTATTTCAGTAATTCATTAAACTGCAGATTATGTTGTTTGAGATGGTGAAATAATCTGTGATGTTTCTACAGCCTAATCTGCACATAACTGTACTTACTGTTTGGTTTCAACCCTCCAAAAACCACATAATAATTATATATATATAAAAAATATGATCATATTATCTTACAATATATGGACGTTACCTAATGTAATTACCTAATTATCACATCAGGATACTAATTTGTTTTACTGTTTTTAGCAAAAGAAAAAATCACACTGTTTTCATTTTCCATGATGTATCTACTAGAGACAGATTATATCTGTCCAGTATCATTTATTTTACTTTAATCCTGGATATATGGAGATATTTGGAGTGAATTATTATTACTATCATGACATTCTTAGTATTTTGGCTTCTGTTACAAATCTGATACATTTCTTGTATTTTTTAATATCCCAGTTAGGGGTGTGCCATATCATACTGTGTGCAGTAATAAAATGCATTTTTTATTTTGTTGCAGTAGTGTATACTTGAAATATTTTTTCTATGTATTCAGTGTTTTGTCATATCGCCAAGAGTATCGCTATCACAAAAATACCATGAAATATCTTAATATCATTTTAGAGCCATATTGCCCAGCCCTAGTGTATTGCATTATTATAGTATTATTATATCATCATACTGGTGGCATAACATGTCCTTAAAACAACAGTCACAGCATTTATTGCAATTATTTCTGGGATTTCTGGGACAATATATCTTCCAAAGAAAACTGTGACATGCACAGTTCCCATCTACCTACACCATGTTTCACATTTCAAGTGTAATTAATTGTCTTAATCAAGCCAACGTAAATGTAATTTACTATTGTAGTTAATATTTATTTCATATAAAAGCAACAGAACACCAGCAGAACAGGGTGTTTTATATTGCAGATGATTTTTAGCTCACAGTTGCTTGTGCTATTTTGGTTGCAAGTCTCATTTAATCAAAGGTAATGTTATTTTTGTGCAGATCGACCTGGAGACCATTAAGGACATGTACCTTGAGAAGTACGACGTGCCTCTGAAGGAAGCCATCAGTTCTGAATGCGGCGGCGACTTCAAGCGCCTGCTAGTGGCCATCTGTCACTAAGACAGGCAGACAAAGACCAGCCGAGGCCCCTGCACTGTTTTTGATATACAGGATAAACTAACACTACTTACAGTGGGTTCTATTGCACAAATACACACATCTGACAGCTGGAAAAGAAACTGAGAGAGGAGCTGTAGATTCAACACTATATATGAAGGGGGTATTTAGAGAAAATGCAGTTGAATATGTTGTGTGCTTTATACGTATGTGACTAGTCTGATTAATATAAGCCCTATAGCCCAGTGGAGCTCTACGCAATGCATTGTAATCTGTGTCTCGTAAGCAGTTTAGTGTCCTATCTGGTACAGTTCACTGTTCTGTGGCCAGACTCAGCATTCTGTGGTTCAAAATTGGTAAATGAGGTCTTGTGCTTGCCTGGGCTCGGCCTAGCAGGTCCACGTGCTGTTTATTAGCCACGTACATTTAACAGAATTAAAACACTCCTACAGCATAAGAGAGCTCTTATCATGGAAAATGAATAAGTGCGGAGTGAAAGTGAGGTCACATATTAACCAGCAGAATGCAAAAAAAAAGTAAAGCGAGTAGATGTGGAAAGTTGATAGATAACCAAAGCAGTGCTCATAAAATACCCTAATGCCAGTATTGTTGTTGTTTTAGTACTTTCTACATTACCTACATTTATTTTATTATTATTATTTTTATTTTTTGGAAAGGTTGTGCCTAAAGCATCTCCCTGAATCTTCACCACGTTCTATTGACTGTTACACAAACATGCTGTGCACTTTTATTTAAAAGAAATTACAGAATTCAGTGAATTGTGAAGGAAGACTTTATGAAGGATACAAGATAACTCAATTAAAGGAGCAATATGTACTAAATGCCTAAAAGTCTCATTTCTAAACACTGCAGATTGAGTTGTTTAGCCTGCTTCTTCCTCCCCAGATGCAAAACTAATTTTTTGACGTCACATCTCCTTTGTAACTGATGAAAATGACAGTTCTCATTAGCATGCTGTAGCCAGCACTGGTCTGGATGACTTGATTTATATCAAATGCTCGCCGATTTAATAATATAGCTGCATGTGGACAATTAAGTATTAGTGCAAGCATTTGAATTAGGGCTCTTCATATTTTTATTGTTATTGCAATATGAGTTTTTATCATAAACACATCATAAGACCATCATAAACCATGTTCAGCCAAAAAAGGAAGCTTTTTACATTGCAAACTGTGTTCATGTGACACAACTGGGCTGGAGGTAGAGCGAGGCAGAGCAAGGTGGAGTGAGGTAAAGTGGAGTGAGGTAAAGTGGAGTGAGGTAAAGTGAGGTAGAAAAAGGTTGAGTGAGCTAAATTGACGTAGAGCAAGGTGGAGTGAGGTAGAGGTCCACAGTGAATGCACAAACCAAATTACTTCTTAGTCTGGGAACAATGAATGCTACCAAGTACCTAATTTAGGATCGTTTTATTACATTTGCATCAACATTAAGATATCCAACAGCATTACTGCACTTCGAATGTTAAAAGAACTTGAGATGCCCATCCCTAATAGTGTTTTTTGTAAATTAACTAGCTGAAGCTTAGTGTTTTCCTGTTCAGGAGAAAATGAGCAGCATGGCGTCCTTCTGGGCTCCATCTCCATCTTTTATTTAAACACATTGCCAGTATTTAGTGGTGTTTTACTCTGTTTCTGGTCGTTAAGCTTTTTGGAAGGATGCAAAGGCTGCATCACACTGTTTGCCTTATATAGTGTTCCATACCTGGCAACCTGGGGTGTGAAAATAGCATTGGGGAATAGAACACAAGAACATACTGGCTGATGCTCTGCTGTCAAGAGATGCCAGTGTGTGTGTGCTTGAATGTAGAATTTTTCCATTATATAATACATATTGCTCCTTTAATGCTATTTAATTTAAAAACAATCAGTTAAATAATCATGTTGCATATTTTGCAAAAACATCATATAAAACAACTTCAGCCATTCTCACCTGTCATGGTCAATTCATTTTAGTTTTTATTGTAATACTAACACAAATAATATATTTTAAATATATTAACGAATAATGATATATTCTATTTTTCATTAAGGACCATATTTAGAGGTCATGTGTTAGCGCATAGCTTTTAAAGCAGGACGATCTTATTGGCAGTTTTAGAAGGACTAAGTGAAATCAGACCATCAGCTGCTAAAACACCTGTTAACAGTGTTCCTCACAATGGCAGCTGGATTTTTAACAAGTAACCTAAATTTGTATCTGTCTGTCTACAGTTTTATTATATATTGTCAATATATTTACCTAAGCATAGTGTCTAAAATTTGTATGTATTGGAATTACTTAAAATGGGACCAGAATTATCCTGTGGAAAGGAACTGAAGACCAGTAACTGCCTGTAAAACCAAATCATTTATTTGGATATCCCAATAAAATATGAATACAGTGATATAAAACTGCTGTGGTGATTGTGTTTTTTTTTTTCGTTTTTTTTTTTTTTTTTAATTAATGAATCATGTTTTTTTGTGGATTTTATATTTGAAAAATCTTCACTTCTGGTGTTAATCTATTGAGACTTCAAGTCCCAGAATGCTTTGCAAGAGCTTATGCAGAGCTGGCATGCTAACATGGTTAATAATGAATGTAAGCCAGTGGGTAGTAACTATCATGACGTCATTAAGCTAAAGCTACTGCAGGGGAAGGAACTGAGACTTCTGCACGGTTTTAAGTCTTGTGTACTCCAAATAAAGAATTCAGAATTTTTTATCTTACATTGGGTATGTATTCATATAATTATTTTTGCATATTTAGCAAATTTGCATTGAATACTTTATTTATTCTTTATGCATTTGTTTGATTACAGATCTGATTACAGGTTCATAAAAACAGATACAGATTTCACTTTTCACAGATTTTAATGATAAGGGTGATTATTCATTTCAGAAATGCTTGACTTGTTTTGGAACATTGTTTTTTAAATTGGGAAAAATAGAACATAGAAATATGTTAGACTCTATTATTTTAACTCAATTCTATTTTGGGACCATTTTACTCAAATATGAAGATATATCACTTAAGCTTGAGCTTTAACACATCACATAGCACTACAAATACTGAACCAACAGTATTTACAGGATAAATGATATGTTGTCACTAGGATGGAAATCTATGATGTAAACTTGACAAATCATACAAGTTACTAAGACAAGTAAAATATATACAGACATAACAGACATTAGAGATTACATACAAAATACCATAACCATATACAGTACCAGTTCCAAGTTTGAACATACCTCTTTATATATATATATATATATATAGAAAATTACACGATATAACACACAAAATAACTTTAAAATACACTTTATTACATGTAATTAAAAACATAATTAAAAACTACTTAGAACACTGATTTCACTGAAGTTATTTATTTGTTTTTAAATTACAAATTATCATGTTGTTAACATAGCTGTCATTTAGCTATTTTTCATGTTTTTGCTAATTCTATGCTAAAATAGTAATAATACATTTATAAATAGTTAACTAAGTAGTAATTGTTGTATATATATTAATTTAATATAAGTACTAATCATGTATTGTCGTTATTAGTACTAGTAGTAGCATAGATAATATTATATATAGTATTTATATGATATTTACAGGGATTTCCTTGTAGAAGTATTTTAATTGGCTGGCTGGTTATGAATTACGAGCTGTTATCCAATCAGAGCGGGTGTGGGCGGGGCCTGTGTGTGTGTGTGTGTATCGGTGAGGAGCTGTAACTCTGGCCGGGCTGTGTGTTTAAAGTCCGGGCTGCTGTTTCTGCGGCTTTACGCGGGAGTGATCGGACTGTATGAGCGGATCCAGCGGGCGGTGAATCTGAGAGGTAAAGGCCGGGTCCGGGGCGTGGGGAGCCGGGCGCGGGGCTGAGCGGGCGCCGCGGAGCTGCAGCTGCGCTCCGGAGCTCGGTGCCATTTTCCTCCATGGTGGAGTAATTAACGCAGAGCTTTGTCCTCCAGCGCCGCCGCAGCTGCAGCTCCGCGACACCGAGCTCCGAGGGGATCAGATATCCGATAAATCTGATTATTAGATATCACAGCCTCGCTTAAAACGCGCCTGGACTCGCGGGCTGAGCCTCTGCAACGCGTGGGAACGTGCTAAAGTTTATAAGACTGAAATTGGGGCTCCTATTCCACCTTAAATGCGCCATTTAAGGTGGAACGTGTGATTGGAATTAGACCTCGGCTTGAGATTGATGGAAAGTTTCTTTTTTATAAAGCTGAAGTGGCAAAACTGGATTTTCTCACAATATATCTTTATTTATTTCTCTGTTATGAACAAGTTATAAACAAACTCCAAAATCCAGGTCCATAAAGTAAAAATCCACCCCAGGATATTGGATGTTGGATATTGATTATTACATACAAAGCCACATATTGTTGATTTGTTGGTCTATATCTATAGCAACTATACATCCAATAAACTTCCAAAAGCTGCAATGGTGTTGCTCTAGTACCAGTAGATCAGACGCAGCAGTGCTGCTGGAGTTATTAAACACCTCTGTAGGCCTGTCACAATACGATTTTTTGTAAACAAAACGGCTGTGAAAAAAAATTAAGAGACTTTCAATTTCTTGAAATGAACATTGTTGTTTTATTCTATAAACTAAAAACAACATTTCTCCCAAATTCCAAATTTAAAAAATGTCATTTAGAGCACTTATTTGCAGAAAATGAGAAATGGCTAAACGAACAAAATAAGATGCAGAGCTTTCAGACCTCAAATAATGCAAAGAAAACAAGTTCATATTCATAAAGTTTTAAGAGTTCAGAAATCAATATTTGGTGGAATAACCCTGGTTTTTAATCACAGTTTTCATGCATCTTGGCATCATGTTCTCCTCCACCAGTCTTACACACTGCTTTTGGATAACTTTATGCTGCTTTACTCCTGGTGCAAAAATTCAAGCAGTTCAGTTTGGTTTGATGGCTTGTGATCATCCATCTTCCTCTTGATTATATTCAATTAGGTAAAATCAAAGAAATTTATCATTTTCAAGTGGTCTCTTGTTTTTTTTTCCAGAGCTGTATCTTTATTTATATAACTGTATAAATAAAATCCAGGTCCGGAAAGTAAAAATCCACTCCAGGATATTGGATGTTGGATATTGATTTTCATTACGTACATAGCTACATGTTGTTGATCTATATCTATAATCTATATTAATTATACATACAATAAACATTCTAAAGCTGCAATAGTGTGTTGCTCTAGAACGAGTAGATCAGATGCAGCAGTGCTGCTGGAGTTATTAAACACCTCAGTAGGCCTGTCATGATACGATCCAACTAGCTATGGATATTTTTGAAGTAAATCACAAAGCACTTTGTAAGTCGCTCTGCTAAATATCGTAAATGTAAATATAAAATCAACCATGCAATAGTTGCAATGGTTCTGAAAATAATACATATCACAATTCATTTAGATTAGTAACAAGCATCTAATGTTAGCAAATCCAGTTCCATTAAGTAAAATCCATTCTGGATTTTGTTCCATCTGTCAGAGCAGCACCATACAATTTTGATTATTGTATACTATTGTATAGTATTTCTGATATATACAGATTAAAAATAATATCTGAAATACTTGTCCAGACAGAGACGTTAAAAACTAACCCCAGGATTTTGATTATTGTACACTTATATAAAAAAAAAACATATATCCAACATTGGAACTGTGGCAAATCCTCAAATTGAAAAAACACCCAGAGATTTTGTTTCGAGGCTGCTATATATAGTTTTGAATATTGTATATATTCTACTGGGCTAAAAAATATTGATTAGAAACAAACATCCAAAGATGAAATCATTGAAAATTCAGGTCCAAACATTACGATCCAACATCCACGCTGGGATGTTACAACTAGTTATAAAGGCCTTACAGTCAGTCATATAAGCTAGCAATTAATGCAAATGTAACCAGGTGGAACCAGCTAGCATATAATCAGACTCATCTACACAAAACAATGATAGCATAGCAACTTGCTCTTACAGCCTTCAACACTGAGACCAGGCTAGAGTTAACTATTATATAACACATACAGTATATAAATTCTAAGGGAAGGCAGCCTGTGGAGAATGACTACACACTGATGTTGAGTAAGAGGTGGGAGGACACGCCCAATATGCAAATAGCGTGACCAACATCAGGTGAAAACCCCTGCAGAATTGCTACGTAGACCCTGTTCAAATAAAAGGTCAAACTGAGCATGTGCAGTAGTGCAGAGTAGTTGGCCTGGTCTCAACAATAGGAATCAACAATAATTTGTACATTTTGTTTAGTTAGACCAACTTTTAACAAAAAAAACTAAGTAATAAAGACATTTCTAGTGGGATTATGTTTTAGGTGGCTGTCCTTAAGTAATGTACACTTAGATAGAGCATTGTGGGGGTGACCGAAATCACTGTAATGCACCGCTATTATATATTTATATATACGGTCATTAATTTTTGATTAACCCCGTCTGCAGCTGCTTCAGGCAGGATGTCCGCTCCATGGCAGCAGCAGCCGCCTATGGCTGCTTTCTCCACGGATACCCACATCGACTCCAGCTCCCGGAGGAGGAAGGCCCGCATGAGCTCTCAGAACTGGATGAAGCAGGAGAGCGACACCGAGATCATCCAGTGGCAGACCATGACCTCGGGAGTGGGCAGCGACTCGGAGCAGGACAACACGCCGAGCAGCGCCGTCTCCAGTAAGACCTGCTGATTCCATCACTCATATCTTTAGATCGGTTAGAGCAGTGTTTCTCAACCAGGGTGCCGTCTGGCTTCATCGGGGGTGCCGTCAAAATATTGCGCCTCACATGCATATTTCCTTTCCAGAGTCAGCTCGTGTCGGGGTGTGTCCCAATTCACAGGCAGCATACTCTGAAGGATGCGACCCACAGAGGCGGTGTATTACCGCCGTAGGATGCGGCCCCTAAATTGGAACACACTGTAAAGTTTTTTCCCCCACGTGATGCACTGCGAGAGTTGTGTGAAGCACTCAAGCTAGCATGGAACGTTTTTTAAAAAGAAGATTGCAGATTTAGATAACTCTGAATCGGAGCCATTAACTTCTTCATCCAGTGGTAGTTCAGCAGTGAGTGTAGCAGAGTATTTCACTCGTTTGAAAAGTCAGCAGGTTTCGCGCTACTTGTAAATAACCCCCCCCCCCCCCCCCTCTCACCGGAAATAAAATATTCCGCCAGCAACAGATCAGCACCTGAAGTGGTTTACTGTGAGAGATTACCAGAAGCTACCTTCTGATTTCATCAGTCATCTTTAGATCGTTTAGAGTTTTAAATTCACTACCATTCAGTGATTTAATTTGGATGCATTAGGCTTATTTAAACATAATATTAGTATTATATTAATAAGGATGTAGCAAATATTCAGTAACATAAATCATTTGGCCTGAAATCAACAAAAAGCACTTTCAGTGTTTGGTTGAATTAGTGAAAAAACTAATATTTATACAAAACACTAATTTACTGATGTACTATTGAGCGTTGCTGGTATGTCTGCTGGATAAAAAAGTGGCAAAATTAATGTAAGCCTACAATTTTTTTTAATTATTATATATATATATTTTTTTACTTTTTATTTAGTTTTGTTTTTGGCTAGTAAATAGTAAAGCCCCATCTGGATGGGATTAGTTTCTCAGGGGGTCCTCGGGTAATTTTCTCTTTTATGAAGGGTCCTCTGTGATTTTATTCCTGTCCAGAACGACCATGCATGTGTTTTTCTCAGACGTCCTCTGAGAAAATTACAGGCTGAATTATCTAATATTTTTCGCTGAACTCCGTGGTCCTCCGGTAATTTTAGTTCCGTCCAGATGCACATCTCTGAGTTTTGTCTCCTCGCGTTAAATAAAATAGCTATTTGTCTGACTGTAATCACTCTTTGGGAGCGCAACAGCGAGTGGAAATGGAGGAGCTACTGAACGTGAGCCAAAAATTTCACTGGTCCCCCTGTTTTTTCAATTGCAGTCTGGATGCAAGACTTTTATCACTGAGTAGAAGTGTGAAATATTTTTCACAGACGTCTCCCTGAGAAACTTATCCTGTCCAGATAGGGCTAAAGTCTACTAATGAATCCAACAAGGGAAGACACATGGCTGCCATATAACTAACCTCTTTTCCTTTAATCAGCATAATCCATGCTAGACAAAAGACATGCAACTTGTTCTTTCCAGAATCTAATAAAACTTCAGCAAATATCACAAAGAGACTAAAGGGATTATACAAAACTGTCATGATACTTGTCTTTAATGAAAAATAATTACATTTCTCAGCTTGTTGGTGCAGTTAAAGCCCAGGTATAATCTTTGTTAACAAGTCAATATATTGATATTGGTTGTCTTTGTATATATAAATATTCTCTGTCTGGGAATCTGGGTTTGATGGTTGCCTGGAGAATATAGTATTTATCTAACTGCACTGTAACAAGTGTAAAGTTTGGTAGAGGGGGGATAATGGTAGGGATGTCCCGATCCAGCTTTTTGAACTTCCGATCCGATACAGATATTTATTTGCACTTCCGATCCGATACCGATATCGGCCGATACCGATACCGGCCTATCCGAGCATGCATTGAAGTTTAAAATTATTTAGCCAACTTACTGTGTTAAACTCATGTTGAAAAGCGTTTTACTCTTGATAACAAGTAGCCAGCTGAATTAGGTGTGTTTGAATAATACACAATGGTTGGTAAGGAGAAACTTACGGTGGCCGAGAAAGCCCAGCGCAGTGCAAATTGAAAAGCGCTGCAAAAGCACAAAACACATCCATCAAAAATACAACACAGGCGCAGCAAATAGAAAAACGCGCAGCAAATAGAAAAACGCGCTGCAAAAAGAAAAACGCGCTGCAAATAGAACCACAACACAACGGAAGTGAGTCACAACACAATGGAATTTTCCCGGGGGACCTTAAAAGATGCTGTACCAGCTGTGTACAAAGGACAATAAGTGGCAAACAAGCTTCTGAAAAGTAAGTTATGTTTATTACCTGTGATTACCACGGTTGTGTGCATATTATTAAAAGTTCTGCTTCACAAAACGCCTTGTTTGCCACTTATTGTCCTTTGTACACATAGTGAAGTCCGAGACCTTACTGAAGACGCAGCTTAGCTGGTACAGCATCTTTTAAGGTCCCCCGGGAAAATTCTGTTGTGTTGTGACTCACTTCCGTTGTGTTGTGGTTGTATTTGCAGCGCGTTTTTCTATTTGCTGCGCCTGTGTTGTAATTTTGATGGATGTGTTTTGTGCTTTTGCAGCGCTTTTCAATTTGCACTGCGTTGGGCTTTCTCGGCCACCGTAGAAACTGACCTGTTTAGTTAGCAATTAATAAACTCAAAATATACAAAATAATAAATAACAAACAGAAATGGCATCAGTAAACCATGGCTTAAAAAAAGTGCAAATATTATAAATTGTATTAAAAAAAGCAAAACACACAAACTGAGTAGAAAATAGGCTATTAACAGCATCAGTACTCTTGACTGCTGTACTCATCAGTGCTCTTGAACAAATGTAAACCAAAGCTTAAAAAAAATCAGTGCAAATATTGTAAACTATTTAAAAGCAAAATGCCTTCTACTCCCCAATCTCCTCCACACTTTGCTGCTCCACCCCATCTACACACTCCCTTCAATTCCAACTGTTTGCCCTGCCTGCAGTCCGAGCATGATGGAGAGATTCTTTTTTTTTTTGTTTTATTTACAAAGATGAGCATTTCAATATGCTCAGGTGTCAGCCTGCTCCTGTGTTACTAAGCATAACTAACCATAATATAATAAATATTTTGTTTAAGCAATTAAAGCTAAATTATCAAAATAATGTACGTTTCACATAGTTTTACCTTTTAGTTGCATAAATAAGAAACATAACATGTTTCATAAACTTCTTCTTTTGCAAATAATTGTGAAATTTACCCATACCTACTAGCTGAGATGTGATACTAAAATAAGCATAATGACACTAAAACACAACAAGCAAAAATCATAATGTTAAGAGAGAAAACTTAATTAAATTCAAAGAAAAAAAACTCTTCATAAAGGGAGCTAACGCAGCCTCCAGCCGGTCTGACCGGAGTTCATCTTTCCCGGCCCAGGGAGATGCTATGCTCGTGTGCTGAAGGTGTGCTGAAAATGCGGACCGGATTTTACTCTTACCGGCGAAAACACAGGAAAAACTGGAATGGATTATCCAAATGGGTGCGCTGGAAAACCCGGACTTTCAAAAAAACTGGATCGGTAGTATGGATCCGTGTTTTCTCGTGCCTGCCGATCCGATACCGATACGCGTTTTTTGCAAATATCGGCGGCCGATCCGATCCAAATATCAGATCGGGACAAGCCTAGATAATGGTAGAGCTGAAGCTGTTATAGCTGCAAACAGTGAGCGAACCTCAAATGAAACTCTATGTATTAGGAAAGGGATGTCGCTCAATTGTTCTTATGTGTGCGAAGGTAGACAAGTAAATATTTTTTTGCAATATAGTGTATAAAAATAGCAGATAAAAGGACTTATGTGGAACTGGACTCTTGAGTGAAAAAAGCTGCAACTGACTGCATCTCATTACTTTTCACACTCTGCTTTAGCATGCTCTGCTGCTTTGCACAGGAAATGCAGACTGGTAATGAGCCTGTAGTTAATAAATAAGCTGATATCAGGGCTGGCTTTGTTTGTGAGCTGGTTCTGTAATGAACTGAGGATGGTGAAAAATTAACAACACAGGAAAACAATGACTCCCACTTCACTAAATCTGAGAAGGGCAGTGGGTTCAGGGTCAAAAAAACACACAGCAGAGTGCATTCCAGGTCTTACTTTAATAACCCCAGTCTCCAAAAACAAGCTAAAGTGTAACGTCTGTCAGACAGAAGGCACTGGTCTAAATATACCAACATACAACAAGGTGAGGCCATGAAATATCATGAAAACCTTCGGTGGAATAAAACATAGGAGATCTGGTCTGGATGCTGCTGAAGCTGACAATTATGTATTTAGTTTCGCTCAAAGGCTCATCTAATAAAGTTTACTCAGCTATAATAATAACTCAGCAGCTTTTAAGATGGCATTGGGGATTTCTTAAGGGGGGAAAACAGGATGATCATGTTAAAACTGGCTTTAAAACAAGAGTTGGAATTTCATTAGACTGAATAAACTCATCGTGTTTTCACACCAGCGCTATTTGGTCCGGTTTAAACAGAATCTGGTTAGTTTGCATCTTTGGTGCAGTTTGTTTTAGCAGGTGTAAAACCAATAATTGCATTCGGGTTTAGACCAAAACTACTTCACAAAACCCACAAGAGGAATTGTTCTTGGTCTGATCTGGCCTTGATCCAACCCAACTATCAAATATACTCCTTATGTTTGAGCTTAACAGCTGTTCAGATGCAGTTTAAACTGATTTATTACCCAGACAATTACTAAAGCTAATAACTAACACTGTATCTGCTGCTTCTCCATTTATTTATTTTTTTCACACTGAACGCAGTATGTGTAGCACTCGCCAAACACAAATTTTGTGGGAACAGTTGGGGACAGCCCCTACCTAACTGTTCCAACTGTTTGCAGCAGTGCACAAAACAAGCTCAATAAAGAAATGTGTGCCACAGTAATAAAATATTAGCATAATAATACTATTACACCATTTTACAGTTAAACTAACTTTTTATTATTAAGAACAGACACTGGGCTTCCAATATACACATATTTAATGTCCAAAATAACTAAAACAAATAAAGTACAACCACCCTGCGACTCTCTGGGTTCTGAGAAAACTGCACTAAATATTAAACAACAAAAAGCAACAACATATAGATAAGTAACATTTACATGAATTAAACTTTTTTTAACTCTGGAAATAACACAAAGGCATTCACAAGGCGTCAAAAGCGGTCACACAGATGATTCAGCAGGCCAGAGCTCTTGCTATAAATGTACTTTTTAATGTAACTGTCAGACAAATTGTAAATTTTTTGTCACCTGACGTCATGACCAACATTTAACCTTAAATTAACGTCTACAGACGTTAGTGGCCAGCTAGGAAGGGACATCAATATGTTTACCGTGTGGGGCTTGAGGCAGGATCTGTCTGGGGTAACAATATTCATATTTAATATTCAGCTGGAAGAATAGGGCTGGATGTTTGTGCTTTAAATGAGATCTCAGCTTTGTTTCCACTGTTTTAAAACAAATCAACATACCGACTGATTCGCGTTGATGGTTCTCCTCGCTCATTTGGATTAAAGCCAAAATACTCCCACACCGTAAGTCCATCCGGACTTCTAAAAAACCTTCTAAACGTTCTCTAAAGCGGTTTAGTTAATAAAAAGTCCTCAAATACGTTTGCAAGCACACGTTTGCTCCGCTGTGTGTGTGTGTGTGCGTGTGCGTGCGCGTGTGTGTTTGTAGACGCCGTCGCTGATGAGCTCCGCCTGCCACTACACTCATTTCCCTAACCAACAGATGTCACACAGCGCGACACCTTCTCATGTAAACAAACTCACGCGCCCAATGGCTGTTATCGACGTCGGCAAAAATTATCGTGGTTAAAAAAATGATCTTACGATAAGTCGATAACATAGTTATTGCGACAGGCCTAGAAGGTGCTAATACACTGAACGTGATATGCCGCACTGCTTTCCGCTCTGGACGCTTGTTAGTTTTGGTTGCGTTGTGCTGCTGCTGAGCGTCGCCTGCTGATAATAGGTGGAGTTTTCTAAAGGCTGTTACTTCTGCAAACGGTGTTAAGCAGTTTGAAGTCGCTACAGCCTCTGTACACCTAAATTTATCTCTCAACGTCAGAATAAAGCTCTGATTCTGGTCTTCCTACTGTTCTTTCTATATGAGTGTAGGGCAGTTCAGAGGATTCAATAATCGTTAATATTAGTAGTACTGTTTGTACTACAGTTTTTCCCTGGCTGCATAAGTTCACGTCACGCCTTTTCTGCCATGGTAACGCTTGCCGCGATGTCAAAGTTGAACCATGTTGGCCGCGGTAAGTGGTAGAGTGGTGGAGGTGTAGTTAGGGCGGGGAAACGCACCACTTTCTGCACTGCTCCACTGCAGCGATGCATTGCTCTACTATAGGAGAACCAATTGAATCCAATGGGGGTCAGCGTACCATGGCCATGTGTGGTATGTAAGCACCTTTAAAAAAGCTGCAAAGCTACTCGGGTGGGTACCACTTTAAAATAAGACTACCTTTATAAAGGGTTTATAAATGGTTTACAATTAGTTTATTAATGATTACTAATTATGTTGTAAATGCCTTAAAAATCATTAATAATCAGTTATAACACATACATAGAAAGAACAACAATATAGATGGCTGTGGATTCACTGTTTGGCAAACAACAGGTCATTGTTGCCCTTTCTTTGTATATGTTATAACTGATTATTAATGATTTTAAGGTATTTACAACCTAATTAGTAACCATTAATAAACTAATTGTAAACCATTTATAAACCCTTTATTAAGGGTAGTCTTATTTTAAAGTGGTACCCTTGGGTATAATATGCGTGTAAAGACAGACAAGTGAATAATACTTTCCTTTATTCTTATATAGCGTTTTTCTGGAACCCAATCATTAGTAGGTATAATATAGAAACATTTAACTCACAAGGAGTGAAGGTTCAACAATTAGCAGACACAGCAACCTGATAATAATATAACAACTAGGCAACAGAAATAATTGGTAGAGCAAATTAAACAGAGGGAAGGCTGTAGGTGAGAGAAAAGAGGCGACTTTTGAGATTAGATTTAAATATGGAAAGAGAGGTAGACTGTTTGACTGCAATTGGGAGAGAGTTTCACAGTCGAGGAGCGAGTCTGGAAAGTCTATCAGTAAGTTATTCACCAAAGCCTCAGAGTTTAGTGGAAGGGACTTTGGGAAGCCCAGCAGCAGATGACCTAAGAGATTGAAACAGTTTTAAGGGAAGAAGGAGGTTGGACAGATAAGGAAGAGCAAAATTGTTTAAAGCCTTATAGGTAAGTAAGAGAATCTTGAATGTGGTGTAATTTAGTACAATCTGAAGCTTATGGACAGAGGAAGAACTAATCCCAGCCAGCAAGGAAATACTGTAGTCTAGTCAGCTAAAAAAGGAAAGCATGAATGGGGATTTCAGCAGTTAAGTTTTGGCAATATCGTATGTGATGTTTGGGTTAAAAATAGGGGTGTCCCGATTTCGATATTTCATCGAAATCGCTCGAAATTATATCATGGTTTCGAGCATTGAAGTCAAAAAGAGGATTAATTAATATGTTAATAGTTTTGGTCCTTAAGGAGCATCTTTCTCTCAGATAAAGTTAATAATATATCTTTATTAAAGAAAAAAAACTTGTCATTCTCAGAGACCAAGTCTTATTTTTCATGTTTAACTGTTATAGTAGGATAGAGTTCAGTTTGTTAAGGCTCTAATTGTTCTATTATTTTTTACATGACTGTTCCAGTATTTTTTTAATTACTTATTTTGTTATGTTGCACATTGCTGTTTTAATAGTGCACACTGTTGCTACCAAAAAAAAAAAACACTAGATGGCATAACATATAGATATCTTAATTAAATTATTTAAATTTGACCATTAGTGACCTCTAGTGTTGTGTTACAGATCACTTGTATCACTTTGCATCACTTATATCAATCCCAGCTTTTGAAATAAGATATTGTACATTTGATAAATCAAACCAATGACTGACCATAGACTAATCTAAAACTGGCATAGGCCTCTCTGCTGTAAAAAAAAGAAAAAAGAAAATCAAGAATCGATTTGGAGAATCGTGACCCTAAAATCGGAAATCAAATCGAATCGAGGATTTAGAGAATCGTGACACCCCTAGTTAAAATGGCTGAACAATATTGGCCAAAAACTGATATACTCCATGGTGGTCCATTTATATTGATGGATGGTTACAGCCACAGGTGGGCTACAGTCAGTACATGCACGCCTGTAAAAGTACACCTGTATAGTGAAGCTGATAAAAAGAACACCTAATGCCAACTAAACTAACACTTTCTACTGATGTTATTCTAGCAGTGACTCCAATGGAGGGCTTGCCCCCGAGTGTAATGCTGACCATCACTAAACTGCAGTGTCTGCTGGAGAGCAAACAGGAGAAGATAGAGTCTCTGGAGCGTCAGGTGGAGGATCTGCAGCAGGACCGAAAGTTCCTCCGGCAGCAGATAGAGAACCTGACCAGCTCACGCTCTGGCCCTGCTCCAGAAGGTTAGTCAGATCTTTAACTAATCTGTTTATCTGTTTTCTCGAAATAACTGAATACATCATAAAACTTCACCATAACTGAAGTCCTTGGTTATATTTGTACAAACTAGGGTTGAAACAATTCCTTGAGCAATTTGAGTATCATATTTTTCGGACTACAAGCACTTAATTTTCCCAAAAATCGCTCCATGGAAGTATAGAGTTATAAGGGTGAGTTTTCAGTGGAGTTTCTCCAGCACTAAGGCTGAGTGCAGCAGCATTAGCATGAGCTGCTAACCACATTGCTAGTTCTTCTTCATTTAGAGGCAAGTATATTGGACTGTAGTCTGCGTGTTTGTTGTGTTAAAACAAGCTACGTGGGATGAACCACTACCTAATAGCTGCCCTGGCTTACCGGAACACTCAGGGTTCCTTAGTCTAATGCTATCAGGCATTTGCATCCCGCTAGCACTGCAGTTAGCGACTAATGCTGCTGCACCCAGCCTTAGTGCTGGAGAAACTTCACTGAAAACTCACCCTTATACAAAATATTGGAAATCTAAGCTTACTGTACATAAACAGAGGCACTTTTCTAAATAAACTTTTTCCAGAAGAGAAATCTGTGTAGATTAACACCCAGCACTTGTTTGACTTTGAAAGAAAATGTTTTTTTAAGAATTGCAGTTTTGTTTTCCCCCAGCTTCCCCATTAGAAGGGAAACATGACGACACCAATGCTCACTTCGATGTAGGCATCCTTACTACAGTCGCCTAATGTACGCCTTATGTATGAAAATAGACGTTTATTGTTAGTGTGCCTTATAATGAGCATGAGTTAACTTATTTTGGCACAATGCAATAATGACGACGAAGGTGAAAAAATGGCGTCTTTTCAACTTAATAACTCAAGAATGCCTTAAGACATCAGCATAAACCATATATTTGGCTAAAAAGAAAACTGCAGCATCATTGCTCTCCTATGAGGAGCTGTAATTACATTTAAAAATAAACTCTTCTTAAAAGTTTATTCCACAGTAACTTTCTGTGACTGGTTTACTGCTATATTTCTCAAATCTTTCTTAAGTATAATCCAGTGTCATGGGATAGCAGTATGTGGGAGTTGGAGTAAGATCTGAAAGTGGGTGCCAGATAGATGGAACATTTCATTTTTGAAGTTTTAAGGACACTTAGTTACAATGTAATTAATCCATGATGTCACGTATGTACAGGAAAGTTATCAAAGTTATAAGTGACTGTGCTTGATTCCCCACAGCAAGCAAGTCTGTCTACACTGAACCCAAAGCCCATAAGCGGCAGCGGACGGCGTCTTCCAGCTCCAGCCTCTGTAATGAGAGTGGATCAGACGGGTCATTCTCTTCCGCATCATCAGCAGCTTCTGAGAGAAAGAGACGCCACAAGGAGAAGAAGAAAGGAAAGAAGGGCAAAGACTACGGCAGGAAGAGAGGTACAACCTAATACACATCCCTAGATACAGGGCTGTAAAAACGTTAAGAAACGCTTGTTTCAGTAATTCAGTTCAAAATGTGAAACTCATATATTATATAGATGTATTAAACACAGATTGATCTATTGTAAGCCTTTATTTATTTATTGTTGATGATTAAGGCATACAGACAATCAAACCCAAAAATCAGTGTCTCAGAAAATTAGAATATTATATGAGACCAATTGTTACTTTTGGCAGTGTGGGCAGTGTGCCAAGTCCTGCTGGAAAATGAAATCCGCATCTCCATAAAAGTTGTCAGGAGAGGGAAGCAGGAAGTGCTGGAAGATTTTGTGGGAAAACAAAACTGTACTGACTTTAGACTTGATAATAAAACAGTGGATCAACACCAGCAGATGACATGTCTCTCCAAACCATCACTGATTGGTGGAAACTTCACACTAGACCTCGAGCAGTTTGGACTGTGTGTCTCTCCACTCTTCCTCCAGACTCTGCTCCCTTGATTTACAAATGAAATGTAAAATTTACTGATGATCAGTGATGGTTTGGAGAGACATGTCATCTGCTGGTGTTGATCCACTGTGTTTTATTATCAAGTCTAAAGTCAGTGCAGTAATTTCCCGCAAAATCCCTCTGCTGACAACTTTTATGGAGATATGGATTTCATTTTCCAGCAGGACTTGGCACACTGCCCACACTGCCAAAAGTACCAATTGGTCTTATATAATACTCACATTTTATTCTTATTCTAATTTTCTGAGACACTGATCTTTGGGTTTTCATTAGCTGTAAGCCATAATCATTAAATAAAAGATTAAATAAACGCTTAAAATAGATCACTGTTTGTGAGTTTTACATTTTGAACTGAATTACTGAAATAAAATAACTTTTCAATGATATTCTATTTTTTTTTTTTAGATGCACTAGTATATGAAAAAATAACTGCCCCCATGTATTACTGTAATTAACCACATTTCTTGGAAACCTGATATCAAATTTCACTAGCCAAACCCAGGCCTGATCACTGCTAGAAATGCAGAATCAGGAAATCAGTTTTTTTTTTGATACTTAAACTTCTTCAGAAGTTTTTACTGTACTCATAATAAAAATATGTCTTTCATTTTCTTATTTCCTGTGCAGCGACGGGCGTGCAGTACGTCATCCACCGCTACAAGCAGGTCCTCTCAGCCTTCAACAAGAAGAAGAGCATGAGTGGAGCCTTCAGGCATCACGGCATCGACCGGAACACCATCGCCAACACGGCGCCCATAGCCGAGCTCCACCTGGCCGCTAAAGAGGCCGTTCCTCTGGTGGGTCAGTTCCGGCCGCGGGAGGAGACGCTAGTGAACTATGCTCAGCGCTGCGCTCTGGCCATCGAGACGGACGAGGAACTGTCCAGAAAGATCGAGCAGATGAAGGCCAACGGAGAGCTGCTGCCCATTTCTGCAAAGAGGGCCAGGGTCCACACTCTACTGTGCCAGTAGAGGGAGCTGGAGGACTGTGGATCAGTGTTTGTCGGCCGTGGTCCTGGAGTACCTGGAGTTCTGCAGGGTTTGGTGGCGGTGCTTTTTAGTTTGTTTCTTTTGTTTGTTTGTTTATTTATTTCTAATCTGATTATTTTAACCAATTAACTAATTTGTTAATTATAGTGCATCCCCAATTATTTATAAAGTATAATCTGAATGGGCCTCATTCACCAATATCAACATTCACCATGGAGTTTGAAGTTTTCTGAGGGTGTACTCACACTACAGACTCACACTAGGCCTTATTGACTGGTACTGTGCCAAAACCTGATTGTTCCCCCTCTTCAATTAATTAGCTGCTGACCTGTGCTTATTCTGGTCTTAATTGGCTCTTAATGGGTTAATAGGCATATTTTAATAGGCAGAATTAAATTAAAATAAGCCTCCATCTGATCTGGCTTATCTGAAAACTCTGATAATGAAGTCTGAATGCTAACAGATTTAATAAATAATATTAAAAAGAAAAACAATACATGCATTTTGCCAACGATACAAATGCTTCTAAAATGTGTGGTTGGTGTGGCGCAGTGGATAACACCACCACCTGTTTAAAAACTACCACATCATATGGTAGACTGAGGTTCAAATCCAATAAGAGTCCTTTGGCTAGACTCCTAACACAACGTTGGCTCACCTATGTATTAGGAATGATGTTAAAAGTCACTCTTGATTAGAGTGGTTTAATGCAGTGTAGAAGAATTATGTTTTCACACAATTTTAATAATATTTAGTTTTTTCTTCTCCGTCCCTCACAATAGGAATTTTAGGAAAAAAAAATTATTTACTTTTTGATTTTTCCATTTTCCATCTTATAGCAAAAAGTTACTTGGATTATATACAATCAGATATAGCCCAAGCTATGCATATAGTATATAGATATAGTCCAAAGCAGTGAACGCTGCACATGCTGCACGTGTAAACAGCATGGAGCAGCAGAGACAGCGTTTGTTCATAGTGGTATATTATCTGACTGATATATCAGATTAAACTGCACCTTGTCAGCAGTTTAGCTCAATTAAAAAGAAGAGTTTTCACAAGACCAGATCATGTTCTTACCATATTGGAGTCTGTTTTACTGGACCAAATAAATGCTGGTGTAAAAACACCCTAAATAACAGTTGGTAAGAAAGGTCAGTTGTTACTAAATTGAATTAATATGAATTAATTGAATTAAATAAGGCTTTTCAAAAGTTATTCCCCTGACTACCATGTACTGCAGTGTATGGAATTTAATACTCTCGCCCTTTTGCACTATTGCTTTTAAAGCTCTTTACAACTGGAATTATAAAGCTTCCAAAACCTTAGGGAAGCAGAAAAATCATCAACTGTGGAAGAGCAGGTACTCCAGGACCACTAATAACCCCTCATTTCAGCAGAGTTACCATGTTTATAAAGTGTTGGAAGAAACTCTAGGTACATTTCTGTTGCATCCATAGTCTGTCCTTAGCACTTAGCACTTGTATACGAGTTGAATGGTTGGTACGACTGTATGTAAACTGTCATTTCTTTCACATTAATCGAGTATTTTAGTTTAAATTCATTTTTGTAATTGAGTATTTCAGTGTTCTGGCATGAGCCTTCACTTCACAGGTTTTTACACTACGAGTAATGATTTAAAATGCACTACCAGTGAAATCATCTCCCATTTTTAACATTCCTATTGACATATAAGAAGGTTAGGTCCAGAAATAAACAAAAGGTCCTGAAATAAACAAAAAAAAAAGACACTCTAATGAAAAAAAACTTCATTATATCTTCATTGTTGTATTATTTTTGTAACTTTTGACATAATTTAAATCTGAATGTTTTTACATTTTGTCCAAATCTTACAACAATGTGTGGACCAATAAACGTTAGGGATACAAGATATTTATATTTGTTTAAATTTTTCTTTTAAACATCAGTATCGGATGATTTGGCCAATATTTCAAACCAATATTTGCTGACATATTTATTCCACGTTGGAAAAGGACCAAATATTGCTGGCTGTGCTACTACAATTGGCTAACACTGGCTGTGATACATTAAAATCCATTAATTTAAGCTCATTTTAAGTTATTTTAATTTGCTTTAAAGTTATAAAGTTATACGGGGTGTGTAGTCTCTCTGTAAGTTATAGATGCGTATATCAGCACTGACATTTAGACATTTTACACAGCGGATTTATACATGAGTAATATCAGATATTGGCATCTGCCCAAAATTTACCACATTGGTGAAGCCCTTAAATAGAAATGCCTCACAATTATTCAGAATTGAATCTTTTCCTATTACATTAAAACTTAAGTAAACTTTATGTTTTAGTTTTAAAAAAATAGCATACACTACTATTCAAAAGTTTTAAAACAACTCCAGTTTTTTGCATTTTTATTGACATTTTAGAAATGAAGGTCAAGTGAATAACCTGAAATAGCACAATTAAGGATGCACAATAATATTGGAATTATATCAGTGATGGCTGATAATTGCTTTTTTTTTCTTAGAAATATTGTCATCAGCCAATTTGTCCAATATTTCAAACCGATATTTGCTGACGTATGTATTGTATGCCAGAAAAGGACCAAACGATGCTGTCCACACTATTACAATTGGTCAGCACTGGCCATGATACTGTAAAATCCACTGATTTAAACTGTATTTTTTTTTCTTTGTAACAAAGTTATACCAGGGCGATTAGTCTCACTGTAACACTGGCCGTGATACTTTAAAATCCTTTGATTTAAACTCATTTTTATTTTTTTTCTTTGTTATAAAATTATACCAGGGCGATTAGTCTCTCTGTAAGTTACAAATGTGTATATCAGCATCTGCCCAGAATTCCCACAATGGTGCATCCCTAATAGAAACCTTCACAATTATTCAGAATTGAATATTTTTTTACATTTCACTAAAAGTTAAGTAAAGTTGATATTTTAAATATGCAAGCTTTAGCATGCACTACCTTTTAAAAGTTTAAGAACATCTCCAATATTTTCAGTTTTTTATTGACCTGAAATAGTACAATTAGGGATGAACAATGATATTGGAATTGTCAGGTTGCTGCAAGGAGACATGGAGGCAGAGGCAATGATGAGTAATATGTATTAACAAAAAAAGTCCCTGGGCAGGGAACCAATGAAACTGAGGGGTATTTATATGAGACAGGCAGGTGGAAACAATCAGTAACTGGGGGAGCTGGAACACCACAGCGTCACATACTTAGCAGAATTAGGGAAGTCCGGTATGAGTGCATGCTGGGAAGTGGAGTCTTTGTTGCTTTTGATCTATTTGTCGTATGCCTGGAAAAGGACCAAGCAACACTGGCCATGCTACTACATTTGGTGCATCCTCCAGTACAATAAGTATAAAGTACCAAACGGGTGTTGTAAAACCTCTGAGCACTAGTGTACACTGTCAGTACTGCAGTGTTGTATTTTTCTTTTTTATTAGTATTGGGCTTTGCAGGAGATGTTACTGTTGCAGTATATTTCACACCCAGTTTGCCACTGTGTCATCTTTCAGCACAAAAAAAAAAAAATCTTAAAATGGTCTAACTTAACAGCATCCCTCACTGTTTAAACTGGATTTTTTTGTTTATACAGTTTCAAAAATGGTATCATAAGCCCTCAGTGGCCTTTTCTTACTTTAATAGCAACTTTATGTAGCAATTGTTCTCTAAATGGGACCTTTCATTTCTGAATTAAATTTATTTTTGAGTATTTAAAATTCCTCCATCCACAGTGCTATGTGTGTACATCGGGATTACATTATATAAGGTTAATATTACCACCCACAGTGGACAGATCAGTGGATGGTAATGATGGTGACTGGCGACTTCTGGTTAGAACAGTCCATGAAATCAGACATAGATCACACATATCCCACAGCTCAGTGCAGCCTTCTTTAGCTTCCATGAGACATGGCAAAAGTCATGGGACACAATGCTAGTTTCTGTCCCATGGCTTTTGGCATGTTAGTGTAATGTGCTGAGAGTGTTTTATTGATCTGCATTAAGAAACAATAAACAGTAACAATTACATTCGATAGTCATCATTTAAATGACCAAATTTTCTTAGTCTAGATTTTTTTACATGTTTTTTGTACATGTAGAGATTCATAATTAAGGTTAGTTTTTTTTTTTGCATTGATATGGATGTGAATACTTTGAATCTGCTATTATTTCTGTGTTATTTTTTATGTGTCTTGAGTTTAGTAAAGCTGCTAGTTTTGCTGTAATTGTCTTAGAATTGACAAGACTGTAGCATAAACTGCTGGTCTGGTTATTAAAGGGGAATTATACCACATGTTTTTTAAATTAATTCAGTGATTAAATAAATGGCAGTCATTTGGAGTGAAGTTGGGGTGAAATGCTTCGTTTTAGAGAATACAACACAAATATATACATTTTATTCATCATCAAAATCCAACACCTACACATACAGCTCTGGAAAGAGACCACTTCAGTTTCTGAATCAGTTTCTCTGATTTTGCTATTTATAGAAATAAGTTTGTGTAAAATTAACATTTTTGTTTTATTCTATAAACTACGGACAACATTTCTCCCAAATTCCAAATAAAAATATTGAAATTAACAGCATTTATTTAGCAGAAAATGAGAAATGACTGAAATAACAAAAGAAGACAGAAAAGAAAACAAGTTCATATTCATAAAGGTTTAAGAGTTCACAAATCAATATTTAGTGGAATAAACCTGGTTTTATTCACAGTTTTCATGCATCTTGGCATCATGTTCTCCTCCACCAGTCTTACACACTGCTTTTGGATAACTTTATGCCTTTACTCCTGGTGCAAAAATTCAAGCAGTTCAGTTTGGTTTGATGGCTTGTGATCATCCATTGATCTCTTGATTATATTCCAGAGGTTTTCAATTTGGTAAAATCAAAGAAACTCTTCATTTTTTAAGAGGTCTCTTAATTTTTTTTCTAGAGCTATATCAGCTGAGTTTTATATATTAAGATAATAATGGTAAAAAGTTGGTTAAACCTTGGGGAAAAAGTTTTATGTGGGGTCTACTTTAATTTAAAACATCCTGCAAATCAATCCTGTGAGAGAAATAGCTTCTAAATATCATCTAATGTTTGTCATTATTTTACTTTTTACATATTTTTTAGATCTGGTGGTTGTATTTTACATTGTGTCCAAATTTAATAATGAGTGGACCAATAAAAATGAACCAAAATTACCTAGAATAAATATTTTTTTTTGGCCAAGGACAGGTACGTTTCTATATAACGGAGCATTTTGCACCACACTTCTCACTTTTTACTGATTTAATTATGCAGAAATAAGAATAATTCTCCTCTAAATCCAACTAGCACACTCATGACATTCTTCCAGCAGAAACACAAGCTGTTTTATTTGGTTCAGAATGAGGGCAATAGCTTTTCACATGTCTAATTTCACATTTTTAGTACGAACTGGTGCTTTATCTTGATAAGTAATTGTGATAGTGAATGAATGCTCCATCCATTAATAATAATAATTTCTCTTTCTGTGAATGTGCCATGTCAAATCTTTTGTTTTATAATGATCTAAACTATTAGATTTGAATTGAACTGATTGAATCAGGTTATGAATTGTGTATAGTTTTCTTCTGTTATGTTTTCATTACTGTTTTGCACCATCATCACTGTAGTAACTTCAGATCTCTATATAGACTTGCATAGAGAAGTGAATAAAGTAGTCTGAAGAATTTTATATCAAAGAATCTGTCTTACTGAAGGTATGTTCATTATTGTATAATAATTCTCATATTAGACCATTTTATGAATGTTTAATGATATAAATAAGATATAATGCCATATACTCTGTATCCAACAATATACTGTTGCATCTCAAAAAAAAAATAGTAACTAAGTTCAAACTGTGAAACTCATATATTATATTATTATGTATTACACACAGAGTGATCTATTTTAATTGTTTATTCATTGGCTTACAGCCAATGAAAACCCAAGTATCAGTGTCTCAGTACCAAAGTACCAATTTGGCGATGTACCAAGTCCTGTTGGAAAATGAAATCTGCATCCCCATAGTTGCCAGCAAAGGAAAACATAAAGTGCTGTAAGATTTTGTGGGAAAACAAAACTGCACTGACTTTAGACTTGATAATAAAACACAGTGGATCAACACCAGCAGATGACATGTCTCTTTATCAAAACCATCACTGATCATCAGTAAATTTTACATTTCATATATAAATCAAGGGAGCAGAGTCTGGAGGAAGAGTGGAGAGACACACAGTCCAAACTGCTCGAGGTCTAGTGTGAAGTTTCCACCAATCACTGATGGTTTGGAGAGACATGTCATCTGCTGGTGTTGGTCCACTGTGTTATATCCGTACAAAGTCAGGACATACCGACCGGTTCGGACATGCGCACACCCCTGTACCGTGCATTTATTGGCAAGTCCCGTGCATAACACATGCACAGCCCTATGCTAGCGGTCATAAGGGGGTTCGAGGTGGCTCGGTGGCGCTCGAGGCTGAGCCCCACCACAGTGAGCAGCTGCACGCCGCAGCTCATAGAGAAGCAGGCGAAGTTTTTCGCACACTCCCACACCTGCAGCACGAACAGCAGCAGCAATTTGGAGTCCATGACACAGTACATCATGTCTACAAGCGGCAGGTTGACCAGCAGCACGGGGGTGGGGCATATTACAGCGGTAGTTGGGGTCAAACTTGGGCCCCATCCACACAAATCCAGATATTTTTTTTTTAAAACACAGGTTTTTGTCTCCGTTTTTGCCCTCCGTCCACGCGAAAATGCTTTTTCAGTCACCAAAGACTGAGCTTTTCGAAAACTCCTTCCAAGATGGAGATTTAAAAAAAAACACTTCTACCAGCAGAGCCGTGTGGACGGGCACATATCAGCTGTTTGATTTCATTAGCTTAGCCTGTTTAGAATGTGCCTGAAACAAGGACAACGCCTGGATTGGTTGTGTTCTCTCTGTGATTTGTGGATTAATAACATTGTGACGAATACCAGAACCCAGGGAGACAAGCGTTGATTAGAAAACACAGGTTTATTAAAAGGGCTAGGCAAACAGAGGTTGTCAGGGTCAGTTGACAGCCCTTGTTTATAAGCGTATTTACTGCAAGGACTGATTAAAGGCTCAGCTAGCTGATAACATATTCCCACAAAGTTTAAACGGAATCTTCCAATTCTGTCCATAATATACATGAAGCATATCCTCTTTGAAACTTCCTCTAGGCTGGATCACCCTCACATTTTTAGTTCCTAATGTTCTTCTAGCCGTCCAGCTTCTGGTAATCATGTGTTCAATGAGCCAGAGGCGTGATGGAGCGTCCACCTGCCCTCTTCTCAGAGGAAGCAGCTGTAGCTGCGACAGTAATGGCCGCGGGTAGCGGAGGCTCCAGTGAAAGATCCTCGACTGGAGCTGTATCTGAGAGGGGGGCCGACTAAATGGTGCCTGACTCATCCCAGCCAATGTGACCCGAGCTCCGGCCGAATGCGGCAGCTGTGCTCTTCCCGTGGCTGCTTTAGAAAGGCTGATTGTCTGACAGGTGGGCTTGGGTGGCCCGGAGCCTGCCAGTGCCAGCAGTGCCTCGTGCTGCCATGCTTCCTCACCAGAGTGTGCCTAGCTAAGGTCCAAAACGGAGGCTGAATGGAAAGAGCACCTGCAGGCTCATCTTTATAGCTATTATCCCTGTGTGGCATCTTCTACCAACTTCTGGAAGACTGGGCTGATCAGACAGGCTTATTTCACGCCAAAGTTTTTCTGTGTGTGTAGTTTGTACATTAATATGAAAGACAGACCATAGAAATTCAGGTTATTTGTGTATGAGTAGTGCAAGAAATCCAAAATACACAGAAGTGTATGCACAGCTCTGGAAAAAAAATAAGAAATCACATCTGTTTCTGAATCAGTTTCTCTGATCTAGCTTTTCATAGGTTTATGTTTAAATAAAATGAACATTGATGTTTTATTCTATAAACTACAGACAACATTTCTTCCAAATAAAAAAAAAATATTAATGGTCATTTAGTGCATTTATTTGCAGAAAATGAAAAATGGCTTTCAGACCTCAAATAATGCAAAGAAAAAAGTTTTAAGAGTTCAGAAATCAATATTTGGTTTTTAATTACAATTTTCATACATCTTGGCATCATGTTCTCCTCCACCAGTCTTACACACTGCTTTTGGATAACTTTATGCCTTTACTCCTGGTGCACAAATTCAAGCAGTTCAGTTTGGTGGTTTGATGGCTTGTGATCATCCATCTTCCTCTTGATTATATTCCAGAGGTTTTCAATTTGGTAAAATCTAAATAAAGTCATCATTTCTAAAGTGGTATCTTATTTTTTTTTACAGAGCTGTATACGCAAACAGTGACTGTCAAAAGCATGGACAAGTATTGAAGAACAGGGTGAAAGGAGAAATGCATGTAATGGTTTAGTCCTTCAGGGATGACTCCACTTCTCGACAGTAGGGGGAGCCTATGTGAAAGAAATACCACTTCACATAATGAAGTGATGTGATAGAAATTATTTTTTTTACTGTTACACAGGATCAGATCTCCTGACAGTCCTGCATCTCATCTGTTCTTCATCTGCAGTGTATCTGTTTTCCATTCTGTGCGTCTGTGTGTTTTGGGGTAGAGGCCGCGGACCAATCTGTTCTGATTTGGTGTGACAGGCCTGCTGACAGATCGAGGCTGACAGCTGGGGTGATCGTAGGATTGGGAGAAAATGTGATTTCATAGGAGGATGCTGAGTGTCTGTCAACACGTGATGTGACGTCCCACCCCCACCTGGAGACAGCCGTTTCCACACGTTCCTCTCCAAACTCACAGTATACTGTCTGCCTATTGTCCTCACAGAACGTCTGCAGGTTTCATCTAGAGTTGCACGGTGTACCGAAGGTTCGATTCTTTTTCGATACTACGTCATCACAAACGATTCGGTTCTTTAGCGTTCGATGCTTTCGATACTGTATATAGCCCAGTCACTAGCTTCAAATGAGTCAAATTAGTAGGCGCGATTTGATTCAGTTCATAAGAAAACTGATTCACACCGCAGCAGTCGGTGTGGCAGGATTCAGATAAACTTAGTGTTCTGAACAAATGAATCGATTCACGCACAAGCCAGCAGAGCAGCAGCAAGTGTAGAATGGCGACGGCTAAAATAACAGATGTCTCTCGTCCGCGACTTGTGGACAAAACGGGCGCGAGGAGTGAAGTGTGGGAAAATAGTCTGAGATGTAGGCATCTGTTTTTTATTTATATTTTTATTTTTAAATAAAATAACGAAAATAACGAAAACTGAAAGTGAAACTAAACTACTTTATTTATTAGCGCTGTTTTCACTCCCGCAGTTGTACAGCGGGGGTGTTGTGACGATTCTGTCCGCGAAGCGGGAGTCGGATTCAGTAGCGGATTCGGCACAAGCGCGGCGGCACCTCGCGGTCCGCGGTGTTAGTTGTAAGCGCTCGCGCTAGCCGCAAAATACGACAGAAAACACTGAGGGAGCTGCAGAATTATGTGTGGGACTAGAATATGAGCACGAGGAGATAAAAGAGATCCTTTACCTGTGAGTAGCTCACATCAGAACACGCAAATCTCTCTCTCACTCTCGCTGTGTCTCTTTCTTTGTTTCTCTCTCTCTCTCGCACGTGAACGCCTCCGCGTTTGACCTGCAGCACTGTGTTTAGCTGTTCTTAAAAATCATTTTAATTAAATAATAGTTCTATGCTTCTATGTTACAGTGTTAATTAACATAATAGCAGACAAGCACCCTGATCTCTACAAAGAGCTGAGAAGTCGACAGGTTAGTGGAGTTAGTCAAGATACACTCTGTCTGTAGCTTTCCTAAGATTTACTAGCGACTGCTTATTAAAAACGGTAAACGGTTGATTAATATGGAGCAGTGAGTGTTAAAATGAACATAACATTGTAATGTTCTTCTGTCTCTTTATTTTCCTTATTCAGAACTTAACTTCTGCCCGCCCGTCAGGTTCACATAGTCAGGCTACCATTACCTCTGGTTTTAGTTTTAGTTTTTAGGAAGTGTTTAGATGATTATGTTATAGTTAAGGTTATAATAACGAAACTTGTTTTTTGTTCAAATGTTTCATTTTAGAATAAAAACGTTTGCACCTATTGTTCAGTGTTCAATCCAGTTCAGTCAAAAATAAACATTTTATATTCAGATATTTTTATTGTTTTTTTTTTTTCTTCCAAGTATCGTTTTGGTATCGAGAATCGTGATACTACAGTTGGTATCGGTATCGAAGTCAAAATTTTGGTATCGTGACAACCCTAGTTTCATCTGTTTCTACATGAGATTTCTTGACCTGGCTCAGAACTCACACACTAAAGGTGTGGAAAGCGGTTTCCATGCCCATAACCACACCTCCACTGCGCTAATGCTTATCGTCAAACTTCAACTTTGACCCTGCGGCAAGCAGTACCGCGGCAGAAAACGTATGAAGTGAACTTACGCAACCAGGGAAAAACTGTGGTGCAACCAACAATAATACACACGAGAGGGAGTGCTATAACATGTAATATTGGCACTGCTGTGCTACAGTCATAGGCACGTGTGAATATTATAGGTTATAGCATAAACCTCAAGTGTTGTTGTTCCATTATTGCTGTTTATTAAAGAATTTTGAGTTATAGAGGATGAGAAAATACTGTTTACAAATCTGTTTGGTTTATGAACTCTCCGCAAGTTAAAATAGTTCCATAGCTGCTGTGCTTGTAGCTGTGCTGCATTGTTGCTTGATTAGCATTGTGGCCTCTATTTTCGGCCATTTCAGTCAAAATATTTGAAATCTAAGCTTACTGTAAATAAATGTAAGAGCTTCACTCACCCAAATATACAGTTTTCTGGAAAGAAATTTGGTAAATTAAAGCCCAGTGCTTGTTTGACTTTAAAAGATTTTTTTTTTTTTTTTAGGATAATTAATAAAACTCTTAACCTCATATTGGTGGCTGATAATGTGTGCAATAATGCGTATTTTTGAATCGCTGGTATAGCGATTGTGGTGTATAATAACATTGCATTTGGATTGTAAGCGCTGCATCGTTGCTAGGTTACCTGTATGTGGCGGAGTAATACATGGAGAGCTTTGGTTACAGTGCATTACCGGCTGATAATGTCACTCATATAACACCTCTCAGCCAATCACATTTCTAGATAGATCTAGAAAGAGCCTGATACACTCACTCAATCCACCGTGTGTACGCAAGAAAGCCAGCTAGCCACTGTGAAACTGTGAGGATAGACATGCAACACAATGTACATTACAGACACTATAGTGACAATCAATCCTGGCCAGGTTGTCTTGTCCATACTGTAGTGTGGACATCTTTACCTAATTCACACTACATGATTTTAGCCTGGTTTTCCATTAAGTGACTATATTTTTGTAGATTGCTGGCAAAAACCTTTGCTTAGATGAAAATTTGAGCTCAAGGCTCTGCTGAAAGATGCTTATAGAGCCAGTAGATATCAAGCAGGTTTAATATCTGGACTGGGTGGCAAATCTCCCAGAACTGAGCAGCGGCTTCCTACAGCCCATGGGATCATGTAGAAAGGGAGAACCATATGTCCAACCAACATACTATACCTTCTGCATTTACAGAGCCGTTTATTGAGAGCTTGCCTACTTTCTATTTGCACTGTTATACCAGGAAATGACTGTAAAACACCCACGTGGGAGCCCACGAGTGAGTCCTCTATGAATGTGGGTGAATGGAGATACAAGCCAAAATCGTAAATTAAATATCGCAATTATTTACTTGACACAGCATCACTAGTTCTTGCATGCAAGAGTAGACAGATGACACTGTAAATTCCCACAAAGAAAAATTGTGTAATTTGTGACCCTGTGTCAACAATCAGTCATGTAGTGTGAAAGCCACAACTACTAAAGGACTCGTGATTACAACACAACAACTCATGTATTGTGAACAGCACAACCAGAAAACTGAAAAAAAAAGAATTACTTTTTTAATTGAATTAATTTGGTATCATTCATTATATAACTATATAACTATATATGCATTTAAAATGTGTACTGTAAAAAATACACATGTGTAGTTAAAAAAAAAAATGTAACATTAAACAATACATAGCCTAAAATTATTAAAACAATATATATGTAGCATTTGATTTGTACCCCATTACAAATTAATATTATTATTTAGGGTGTTAGTGGTGTGCCATATTGTATACCTTGTGGTAGTATCCATATATGTGATACAGGCAGCACTCTGTCTTGTAAGCAGTCTGTTTTAACGTGTTTAAGCGGTTATATATATATTTATATATATATATAAGATTACCTTTTATTTTACATTGTTTATTTAGATTAAATATTATTATTCTACAAATGTTTGATAAATCTTAAAGTTATTGTATTTTTACAAAATATACACAGTTTAGTATATATTTTATGTTTCTACTGAATGTTTGAAACTGTTATGTGCTATCTTGAATGAATAAAGTAATTGTCAGTGTTTTGTCACATATCACACACAGATTTGTCAGCATAATGATTGACTTTATTTTATGCTATATTTTATGTAACTTGTGTGTTTTTAATTAATTACTTATACTGTGTTTAAGATGGTTTCCTTTAGAACATCAACCTGCCCAGGAACAGCAGATGAAAATTAGCCATCTGGCTAAATCTGTCACATTTACATTATAAAATAATGATGTTAGTTAATGTGTATTGTCCCTGTTATTTAAATAAATCAAATCAAATATCACCAAGAATATTACAATTACAAAATTTTGGGGCCATCTTGCCCACTTTTAATTTGTGTGCATCCTCAAAATAATAAAACAATGCAACAGAACAAGGGCCATATGGCACAGTCCTACCTCTCTGATGAAATCCAGGCAAAGCTGAGAGAGATCCAGTGATGCTCCTTCCAACCAGCAATGACAAGGCCGGGAAAAGTGAAGTTCACAGGTGTTTCTCGTACAGGTGTGATGCTTTGTCTGAATCCATGCAGGTGGTTCGCTTCTCCTCAGTGAAGAAGAGAATCCAGAATCCAGGGTATCTTCAGGGTCTCCTAGCCTGTATATCAAAAGAGCTACTGTTATTTTCAATTAAACAAATGCAATTTAAACGTACTGCAATGAAATATAAGTCATTTTATCGTAGTGACCTCACATCACCTGTATAAAACCTCTACAGTATTCATCTTATGTTCCCTGACAAAAAGGTGGGGGCAGGGTTATCCATTGACCTGTCACTTAATTAGTAACCAAATGTGTAAAAAATAAATACATGTTTTACTCTGTAGGTAGAAGTATAGATACTGGGGTCTAAAATACTTCTGTAGAAGATGAAGTTAGGGGTGGGCGATATGGCTCTAAAATAATATCACAATATTTCATGGTATTTTTGCGATAATGATACTCTTGGCAACATGACATGTTACACACTACTGCAACAAAATGGAAAAAAATACAAGAATTTGATCAGATTTGTAACAGATGTCAATGATCCAGAATGTCATGATACTAATAATAATGCACTTCATATATCTCTATTAGAGACCGACCGATATGGGTTTTTCTAAGGCCGATGCCGATACCGATCATTAGTGGTCAGAGTCAGCCGATGGCCGATGTGACCTGCCGATTTTTAGGGCCGATATGCTATCTTATTATATTTATTTGGCATGCTTAAAATCATATTAGTAAGAGGAGGAACAACAGTTGTAAACTTCACACAATTTATTGAAAATAAGGTTAGCATTTTATAGTGACTTTAATGTTACTATATCACTATATGTTAATAAAACAAATATTAATTTTATTTAGATTGTATTATCCATAACATTTTATTTTATTCATTATATAACATATGTTCTATATACACTATATATTCATGTTTATAGTAGAAATATTATGTTGGCTATTATATAAAATTTACTGTAGGGGCCTACTAATTAACAAATGTATGACTTGTTGCAGTCTGTTAGTCTATTAATTATTCATTTTAATATGTTTAACAGAGTGCAAGAAGACTTCCATAATGTGACAACTTTAGATAGTTACTCCAAAACGGCAAAGCTTATTTCTTCTTCAACTCCATGCAGTTGAAAACGAATGGACATGGGAGGACAATGTTATAAAATGTTCACATTAGGGCTGCAGCTATTATTTTACAAAAATGGGTGACGTTTAAATTAAGAATAAAATTATAAATAATGCAAAAACAGACATGTGCTGTAATTTAAATATAGCTTTATCTGTTTTTTTTTTCTTCTTCAAATGAGCTCCTTAGCCAGAGAAACGCGTCTCATCAGCTGTACTGGAGGTTCGGTGCGTGAGCGGAAAATGAGTTGAGAAAGCTGAAGAGCGCGGACTTTATAGGTTCAGGATAAAATGAGCTTTTATCAGAAAAGTCTGGAGGGGGTTCTAAAGTAGAACCCGACAAAACAGAAAATTCTGCTCATCGTTTCATTTAATATCTAACAGCGCAAACCGCTTTAAACGGGTGAGTTTTACAGCAGAACAGCAGGAGGCGGCACTAACGCCGGTTACTAACGCCGTTACTTTTTTCAGTAACGAGTAATCTAACTAATTACTATGACTGTAACTATAACGCCGTTACCATTTCCGACACCCCGTTACTGCACGTTACTTTAGCAGCTCTATGAACTTTTTTTTTTTATTTCGCTTTGCCCTGGTTAACCCCTCCTCTGTCCGGTGAACTTGAGCTTCTGGCCGCTGTGCCTGTGGTTTGGCGTGGTGAAGTGAGGCACAATTGTGACGATTTGCGTGCTCTAATCAATTCAGTGATTGCCGTGGACAACCCAAGTTCCGAATTAAGGACGTTAAGCTCTTTTTAGCTGCTCCGGTTTTTGTGGTGCTGCTGCTTTCTATTTTAGAGCTTAGATTCTCTGCCCGAATCCCACCTGACCTGAGGACCGACCCGAAATCAGGCTCCTACACTGTAAAAAAAAAAACTGTAGTTTTTACAGGAAAACGCTGGCAGCTGTGGTTACCAGAGTTTTCCTGTTAAAATTACAGACGATAAGTAAATAACTCTACTGAAAAAAAATGTAAATTAATTTACAGTGATTGAAATCACTGCTAAATTACAATAATAATCTGTCAAGTTTACACAAATTAAATGTTAATTTTGCATAGCAGTGTTCTACATAAAAATACCCTTTCCTGTATTTTTTACCTCTAACAAATGTCTACTGTAAAAAAAAATCTTGTCAAATTTACGGTGAAAAACTGGCAGCTGTGGTTGCCATTTTTTCACCGTAAAAAATACAGTGATCTTGTATATGGCTTCACGGTAAGGTATAGTAACACTTGTAAAACAACAGTTTGAAAATGTACTAATAAAGAGGAGTTACTGTTAAAATAACGGTGAAAGTGTATATAGGCTCATGGTATAGCTGTATAATTCACAACGTAACCCTGTTGCTTTTTAAGTGAAAAATGATCCATTCCACAGCATTTATTGTCCAATTTTATGGCAAATTTTTGTGGTTGTCCAATAACTTTGAGTCACGCTGTAAACAACATACAGTTTTAAACAGTATTATCTTTTTCAAAAGCGCTTCATTAACTGCTCACTTACAGCACAGAGATGTGCTCGGAGAGTGAAATCACTTATATACACATAATGTAAAACCCAGGCAGGTGGATAAAACCGCTATGAAACTACATCATGGTGAAGTCTCTGAACTAAACATCTAATTAACATAGCCACGCCCCATAGACAGCTGCGTTACATCCCATTCAGGCCCTGCTTTTCACAATGTAATATACTTTTTTCACAAGAATATACTGTAAACAAAACGGTTTATCAATATGAAATTTACTGTTGACAAGAATTAAACTGTAATATCTTATACATTTGCAACTGTTTATGTTACTGTGAAATACTGGCAGCATTTTCAAACTGTTGTTTTTACAAGTGATAATATCCCTTACCGTGAAGCCATTTACAAGATCACTGTATTTTTTACGGTGAAAAAATGGCAACCACAGCTGCCAGTTTTTCACCGTAAATTTGACAAGATTCTTTTTTTTACAGTGTATATTTCACATCTTAAAATGGTAAAAAATATAATTGACGGCATGTTTTTTATTTAAGGTTTGTACACCGTGAATAATACAGTAATGTGCTATTTTAATATGACTGTCCAATGCTGTCACCATTTCAGCTTTTCCCCATATATTTCACATGTTAAAACAATTAAAATTAACATTTTTCACAGTTTTTTAATCTATGGTAATTCAATGTTTATTCTACAACAATAAGCTTCTTCTTGCTTTACGGTTTATTTCTGTTGCCATTTCACAGTTTTTCACTGTAATTTTCACGGACATTTTTTACAGTGTATTTTTATTTTATATAAAGCTCTGGTGTGATAATCACAATGTTGCTAAATAACCAATTATTATTGTTCACTAAAGCGAACGAAATAGCGAAAATTGAAAGTGAAAAACATTTGTGTTAACTGAATCTAATAAAAACGGTAATTAAAAGGAAAAACATAACTATCTCGAACTGTATTTTGTGTTTATAAAACTAACTAAAACGAACTGAAATTACTGATAGAATATCCTCATTTTTGTGTTTAATTTATTTATAAGCGCTGTTGTACAGCGGAGTTGTACAGCGGGAGTTGTTGTGCCGAGCGCGCGGCACTCGTGGTCCGTTAGTTCTTGTGTAAAGCGCTCGCGCTTGCAAGCCCACCCTAAAATGAACAGAAAAAATAAAAACTAAATAAAATTAAACTATAATAAAAATGAAAAATGTAATCACGTAGCTCTGGGCGCACGTGAACGCCTCCGCGTTTGACTTGCAGCATTGTGTGTAGCTGTTCTTAAAAATCATTTAAATTAAATAATAGTTCTATGCTTCTATGTTACAGTGTTAATTAACATAATTCTGATTATATTTCGCTCATTCAATTAGCCCGAAAACAGACAGTTTATGGGGCGGATCGGGTCAGGCTCATAATGACAGTTTATGGTTCGGGCTTGGGCAGAATGTGCACGGGCTCCGGCTGGGTCGGATTTTTTGGGCACGATCTAAGCTCTATTCTCTTTTGGTGAAGCTGTTATATTAATACCATTTTAACGGGCATTAAATTGTTGTTTTTGTCCATTATTTTGTTTTATATATACATATTTTTTTTGAGTGTGGCTTGGTTTGTTAAATTTCATCCCCAGACGTTTTTCCGCTTTTTTCAGTATTACAAGTTTTAGTAATTTTCTTTGGTTGTGTGGAGAATTTCGTTTTATTTTTTTTGAAATTCGTTAGATTATATTTTTGTCAACATTTTGGGTTTATTTTCGTTTGTTATTTTTTGTTATTTTTCTAATAATAATAGTAAATGCATAATTGATTTCCTTTTTTTGACGGGCGAATAATAAAAAGTAACGCCATAGTTACTTTTACTGGTAACTAATTACTTTTATAGTGGAGTAACTCCGTTAGTAACTCAGTTACTTTTTTGGAGAAGTAACGAGTAACTATAACTAATTACTTTTTCAAAGTAACGTGCCCAACACTGTTTATATATAAGGAGAAGTACAGTCCTCATCAGCGCAGCTGATGCTGCGAATATCCTTAAACAGTTTTAGTCCTGCCCTTTTTCATTTCGTCTAAAAATAATTTAAATACTGAAAATATCAAGTGTTAATTTGATTTTATTTACTTAGATTTTCGTTTCTGAAGAAGAGACGTCAGTTATTTTATACTAGAGCTTATAGATAGGGCTTGCTTTGCATAGTCAGGGCGCATTCCAAATGCACTCCTGCCATCAACGCTAAGCATAGTTTCGTTTGGAGAGAAATGCTACAACACCAATGCAGTTGAAATTCTATTCTTTTTCAGTAAATGAAGCAACATCACAGATTACTAATCATGAGAGAAAATATAGACTTTGGGACACTGGATTGTAAAAATGGATGCCTTACCCGTTGAAAGTCTTGCTCACTCTTGAAACCTTGCGCTGCGTTCCAAGTAGCTGCCCGCAGATGTGCCGGATTAAAATCGGCGCGGCCAAATAAGAAAATCGGCCGATGCCGATTGATAAAAAAATAACAAAAATCGGCCGATTAAATCGGCTGGCCGATCGATCGGTCGGCCTCTAATCTCTATATATGCAAAAATAAAGTAAAACTAAATGATTCTGGACAGATATAATCTCTAATCTCTAGTAGATATAAAATGGGAAATGAGAACAGTGTGAATTTGTCTTTTGATAAAAACAGTTAAAAATTAGATGTGATAATTAGGGGTGGGGGATATGACATGATATTACAGGGTACAATATTGTTCACAATATTAAAAAATGTTGCCGATATTATTACAAATGATACGATATGGAACACTTCTAGTTGAAGTATCAGCTCAAGCTTTTTCCTCTTTAAGTAAAATTGTAAAAAAACCAAACTAAAATCACATTTTTCTAAAAGGCATAATGACTATAATGTTCTATTAAAATGTTAATTAAATGTTAAACCAAAATAGCAGCAAAATAAATTGTATTTGTATATTGCGTCACCCAGAAATCAGTAAATACATTTTAAAAAATTAGCTTAGATTAAATTAGCATAAAATCTGCTATGTGGAGTCCTGCTCAGACTGGAATTTCAGCTTGAACTAGTGTTATATCTGTAAATTCACACATGAAGACAAATAAAAAATGAACAAGAACAGTGAGCGATATATATATATATATATATATATATATATATATATATATATATATATATATATATATATATATATATATATACAGACATTTAAAAAAAATCTGTCTGGCTTTAAGCAGCTAGTCAAATTAGCTATGTGTACAATAAAAAAGTAAATATTACAATTAGAAGGAAAGGGAAATGTCTATAGTTGTACAAGCAAACAAACAAATTACTAGTAGCTCTGTTTTAGTTTATATAACATCATTTTGAGAGTGCGACACACCTATATAGTTTTTTTGTAGTGGCTCAAAAACCAGCTTAATTCTCTTCTCTACACACATTTAATTTAATTCCCCTTGTTTATAACCAGTTAACAGGTGATTTACATAATGAAAGTATAATATTTACTCGGTTTATAGCCATTATATTAATTGATAGCTAATGTTACTGATACTGAATGACGGCTAGCTGGTTAGCTAGGTAGCTTTAGCTAAGTAGATTAAGTGCTCTGCCTATTTTAAGCACTTCTTAAACAATAAACACGTAAATTTATTTAATTAAAGCAATTAAAAGATTACTCTTTGTATCAACATTTATTTTTTAACTCTTAACTTTAAGATATAAGCTAAGCTAAGCTAGAACAGCACCACTGCTTAAATGCCTGGTTAATTAACTTAGTTAATGCTAATGCTAACAAACTTTTAGCTGGTTACCAGGAGTTAACACTAATAAAACAAGAACTGACCCTCAGAATCAGGGTTATTGTGTTTCTACTGTTTGTAAATACAGATATTCAGTGTTTAGTTTAGGTTATAGTGTGTTTTACCAGCTCTTTTCCTCTTTTTTTCTGTTTTTAGCTCCACACAGTCATATCCCAGCATGCTTTTCCTTCTGTTTTCCACTCGTTTCTCAAAAAGAGGCGGGAGCAAGCTCCTCTGCTCCAATAGGAAACCAGCATTGTCTGTGCCAACCAATAAGCTTCAACTTTAATAAAGCCATTTAAAAGGCTTTCTTTAATTAAATAATTAACCCAACAAATTCATCAACATATTTTATGCTTATGCTTTACATAGAATAAGTATTAGAATAAAATAAATATCTAATATATAGATGTATTAAACACAGAGTGATATATTTTAAGTATTTACTTCTTTTATTGTTTATGATTATGGCTTACAGCCAATGAAAACCCAAAAATCAGTGTCTCAGAAAATTAGAATATTGTACTTTTGGCAGTGTGGGCAGTGTGCCCTGCTGGAAAATGAAGTCCTGCTGGAAAATGAAATCCTCATCTCTATAAAAGCTGTCAGCAGAGGGAGACATGAAGTGAACCAACACTAGAAGATGACATGACTTTCCAAACCATATATTTTAATAAATTTGTAAACAATATCTACATTTCTTTTCTTTTTTTTCGGTTAAAATAGGGTGCTAAATATACAGTACATTAATGAGAAATAAAATCAACTTTTTTTATTTTAGCAAATGGCTGCAAAGAAACAAAAAGTGAAACATTTTATGGGGTCTAAATATTTTTCATATACATTAAATATATAGAATCAGTAAAAAGTTGGACACACCTTAAATAGATTTTTCAAAGTAGCACATTTTGCTTATTTTAGGAAGAATGATCTTAATCAGTGTCTATCAGAATTTGAACTCAAGCTCAAACACAATTTATTTTTGTTTTTATTTTTTATTTTTTGCAGTGTGGGAACCTGAATTTGGGCACATGAACTGTGCCCAAAGCTCTTACAATCGCCTACAAGGTGATGTCAGAACAGGCTCCTTCCTACCTGCACTCGCTCCTGAAGGCTTACGCTACCTCCCGGCCGCTGCGCTCCTCCAGTGAACGTCGCCTCGCTTTGCCAAACATTCACACAAAGCAATCCAGACTGTTCTCATACAGAGTTCCCCAATGGTGGAACAAACTACCCTCCACTACCAGATCAGGAGAATCTCTCGCTATCTTTAAGAAACTCCTAAAGACAGAGCTCTTCAAAGAGCACTTACTCTCCTAACACCTCTAACTAACTACCTTCTACTACCAGATCAGGAGAATCTCTCGCTATCTTTAAGAAACTCCTGAAGACAGAGCTCTTCAAAGAGCACTTACTCTCCTAACACCTCTAACACTCTAACTACTTCTAACCTCATTTCCTTCTTCCCCTCCTTCACTCCTCTATCCTATTATTCCCCTTTGACCTCCTTTTATCCCTATCCAAAGATGTTTTTCCTTTAAACTTATTTTACATTGTACTTGACTATTGTAAGTCGCTTTGGACAAAAGCGTCTGCCAAATGTAATGTAATGTAATGTAATGTTTGATACAGCACAAACTGGCCGAGTTATGTCCTACATGATTGATGAGCATGTAAACAACGGTAAGATTTATTGTTTATGCATTAATTCTAATACTAACTAACAGGTATTTTATGTCCCACACAGACCACATAAACTGGACAGAGCTGTACCGTCCAACATGCACCTGAAAGCACAGGTAGTGGTGATGGTAGGAACAGTAAAATTAGTCATGACAGTACTGAGGAGTGTGAACAGATGACATAGGAAAAATAGACACAAGGGCACCCTAAAATCCTGCATCCATCAACATCTCAGTTTACTACAATTCCCTACGTCCATGAACTACTGGATCTGAAGCCATTATCTATAAGAAACATTCATTACCAATAGCTAACGTTTTCCACATACCACCACATTTCCACCAGGGTTGGGTGAGTATGCTGTGCTACACCAATAAGATGGCTTGGACAAGATTCCTAACACTGCACTGGCCCACCTCTGTAATAGGAACAACTGTGTAAGTCGCTGTTGATAAGTGCGTCAGCTAAATAGATGTAAATGTAATAATTATATATGTTCAATATTCATACTACTGTATTTGTAGGCATTAAAAAAGGTTAATTTCAAATATTATATTATATACCCTTTTCACTGAGACATACACATACACATGCTTGTGATCTGCTGGTTTAGGGTCATGGTCCTTACGCTTGACCCACAATAAAGGCTCTTTGTAATTCCAGCAGCGTCTCCCACTGTGTCATTATGGTGGGTCTGTCTGAGAGCCGTGCTGGCATGTGGCTGCTCTCCCAAAATCCCGCAGTGTGTGTGCGGTGTGTGTCGCTGCCTCGGGTGCGAGTGCGGCTGGTGTCTTAAAATAACCCTCTCTGCCACTCCTAAAGTGGGTCAGAGCAGCACCACGAGGAACGCCGGAGCTCTGTGTGGCACAGTGAGCTGCACGGCGGCTAATTTGGCCTGCGGGTGCGCGGAGTGATACTGCGTCTGCAGGATGTCTGCCAGCATCAGTGATGCGTGCATGAAGATGGCTGCAGCCTGCATGGATCTTCTCATAGATCAAAGATCATGGGCCGGCTTTTAGTGATCTATAGTGCACCGTTCAATTACGGATGTCAGTGTGTCTTTGGTATCGTGAGGTCACAAAAAATACACCTTGATTGGCTCAAATTTGCAGAAAGCATGTACTAATTCTCTTAATCATAGGTGTGTTTTGGCCGTAATGTGAAATAAACCTATCAGTCTGCAGCTGTCATTCCCTTTAAGAGTCAGGTAAGCTCTGACTTTGGCACGTTGGTATCTTAACAGCATGCCGCTTTTGTGCGTCTTAGCAGAGGATACTGACCTGCTCGTTCACACTGTGAAGATACACCAGCAGCTCATTTAAGGGAACAGCAATGTTATTTTATTCTTTATTCTGTTTATTGTTGAGTTAAAAGTCGTGTTTGTGCTCTACATAGCGTCCCTGTGTTTGTGTTTAATGAGCACTGGGGTGTACAGTACTCTGGGTGCACCTATAGACATGGACTCAGACGATTGACTGTTGTCTAGGTTAATTTCAGTCAGTGGAGCACCTGCCTAATTTAGTTTAAAGATATATTGCACACTTTCTGTAAATCCTATAAACTGTGTTTGCTATATGATATATTTAACTGAAATTGCTGATCTGAACAACCAATTATTTCTAAAGGAAAATCATGAAAATGATTAGGGCTACCCAAACTTTTTTTATACCACTCAAATAAATAATAGCTCAAACATTAATATGAGCTACTGAACTCCTACTGTCTGAACTGTGCTGATCTAAACCTACTGCTACGTAATCACATTTTACATTATTATTATCTTAAGGCACTCATTTTATTATTATTTTACTGTTATTTTTTTCTGACCTGCTATTTTTTATACAGTTTCACTCTCTGTTACTGTTGCTCCTAGTCATAACATTTATCTTTTGTCCAACTGCAATAATACATATGCTGCTTTTATACGTAAAATACCCTCATTAACCATGCTTATTTTTATTTATTATCTTAGTTTATGTGTTAATAGCTCTTTAACTTTTGTTGTATTTATTCACTTAATGTATGTTTAATCATGTGTGCAATATGTACAGTACTGTGACACTGCAATTTCCTTTGGGGTCAATAAAGTGCTATCTTATCTCTTATCTCTCTTCTCTTAATAAACAAATATAAATGAACAAAGAAAAAATGAAAAAAATGCTTAAATAATATTTTGATTTGAAACATGTGGCCACAATCAAAGCTGATGTCACACAGGACAGAAGAAAGGATGGACATAAATGCAGAAATATACATTTCATATAAAAAAAACAACAATTTAAACAAAAGCAGAACAGAAAACAAACACCGGAAAGGCAAAATACACAAAAAACTAAATTGGGAAACTAAATAACTAAGACCAGAACAAAAACAATCAGAACTAAGAAAACAATAATACTAGAATGTAAACCAAATCTGACGCATACACAGCAGGAGGATAAGGAACACCTGGGACCGGTAACAAGGGGGCGGGGTTACAAACAACACAAGGTGACAACACTAAAACACTAATGGCTAGGGCGAGGCTAAGACAGAGACAGGACAGTAACAAAACAATGCAGGTGCTTAAAAAAAGCACAAGACAGGAAAACAGAAAAAAACACAAGACAGACACAGGCTAAAGTGTGACAGCTGACCTAAAAATACTGGTTTCTATTGCATAAAACCATGGCATCGTCCAACTCAATATAACTGAACTGGTCTTCTTTTTTCATGTGGGAACAGTAGCCATGTTTCTCAGGAACGGCTGCAGCTCGCTGTAATTTTCCGACTCTCCTCCCTCCCGTCTGATGCTTTTGTCTGGGTGTAAGTGGTGCATTTTTCAGGCACCATTGCTCTTCGGAAGTGCCAGTCTTTATTTTTTAGCTGTGAACAGTAGAGGGCACTCATGTTCTCCTCTGTAAAGCTGCAGCTCATTGAATGGAGGGAGCTTATCAGTGATGTCCACTGATGCACCTGCCTGCCATGACTGTAATGAGTCTGCTAAACGTCTGCATGAAAGAGCGGAGCGGCCTGACGGTGACGCTACAAAAGACAAGGCCTCGGTTTTTAGTTTTTTTAATTTTTCACACAGATTCTTGTACAGTTTTGCATTTTTTGTGTACAAAATACAATTTATTTTAGCTCAAGTCAATCGTTAACCCTTTGTTGTCTAGACAAACAAACAGCAAAGCAAAGCAAAGCAAGGCTGCCACATGAACCACCCCCTCCAAATCCTCTGAATCGCTCCGTTTCTGTCTCCAGCAGCACATTTTTGGCCGTAGTGTTCGATCAACAAGTCCGGGGGTATTGACGTGACTCCCGTCTTCCCCATCTGGCTGCTACTGATAAGGATTTCCAAGGGGGCTGCTGGGTAATAGTCTCGCCAGCTTTAAAAGCAGGGGCGTAATGTATTCGGCAGGAGAAGGCCCCAGCAGCCCGCCTCCATCACACGCTTCCCGCCGTCAGCCAGCGGAGACGAGAGGAGACGAGAGGAGAGGAGAGGAGGGAGGGAGTTCATCGTCTGAGATAGATGGAGAAAGAAAACACAAAATGTCTGCTCTGTGTTGCACAGAGAAAGAGAAAGAGAGAGAGAAAGAGAGAGATTTAGCATCATAAAATTCTTCAACATTGTGTTTTGTTTCCCAGAGAGGGTCAAACTCACTGTTTTACATCATAGTGTTAATCCAAATCAATCTCAATCAGATATAGAGTCAGTTTTCTAGCATTATAATGAGATTATGAGACATATACAGATGTACATATTTATATTTGGTATCAGGGCTGATCAGATCTGTTTATTGAGCCTGTTAAAACCTATAATCCAGTATCAGCTGTACTGAAATGATTTAGTGACTGCTAAAAATGTATCAGTGTCTACTGAAAATGATTCAGTATCTAAAGAAAATGAATTAATATCTACTTAAAATAATTTAATAACTACTTAAATTATTCAATTAATAAAAATCACAGATTTATGTACATTTTGTGAGTTCTGTTATTCAGCAACTATTCTAGATCAATTCTGTATCTACTGTAAATGACTAGTAGCTGCTATTTCCACTATAAATGATTCAGTATCTGCTCTAAATGATTCAGTAACTGCTTTAAGTGATTCATTAACTGCTGTATGTGAGTCAGTAACTGCTATAAGTGATTCAGTATTCACTATGAGTGAGTCAGTAACCACTTTACGTGATTTCATATCTACTATAGATAATTCAGTATCTGCTGATTCAGTATCTGATATAAATGATTCAGTAACTGGTATAAGTTATTCAGTAACTGCTATACGTAACCATTATAAGTGAATCAGTGTCTACTGAAAATGGTTCAGTACCTAAAGAGAAAATGTTTTAATATCTACTTTAACTACTAAAAATGATTAAATTGATCGAAATCAAAGTTTTGATGGTGCTATTATTCAGCAACTATTCTGTATCGATTCAGTATCAACTGTAAATTATTAGTAGCTGCTATTTATACTATAATTAATTTAGTAACTGCTAAATGAATTTTACTATAAGTGTTTCAGTATCTGCTATAAATAATTCAGTAACTGCTATAAGTGATTCAATATCTACTATAAGTGATTTGTTATCTACTATAAATTATTCAGTAACTACTATAAGTGATTCTATATCTACTATAAGTGATTTATTATCTACTATAAATTATTCAGTAACTGCTATAATGATACCATATCTACTATAAGTGATTTAGTATCTACTATAAATTATTCAGTAACTGCTATAATGATACCATATCTACTATAAGTGATTTAGTATCTACTATAAATTATTCAGTAACTGCTATAATGATACCATATCTACTATAAGTGATTTAGTATCTACTATAAATTATTCAGTAACTGCTATAATGATACCATATCTACTATAAGGGATTTAGTATCTGCTATAAATGATTCAGTAACTGCTATAAGTGATTCAGTAACTGCTATAAGTGATTCCATATCTGCTATAAATGATTCAGTGAATTTCGTGCTTATTTTTAGGCTAGCTATTATTGTAAAGATTTAATGTATTTTATAAATGATTTAGCAACAATTCTGTATAAACTATTCCGTATTAAAATATAATGATTCAATAATGTATGCAATAACTGCTACAAATTAATCAGTATCTACTATAAGTAATTGGATAGCTACAATTATTTTATTAAGTTTATGTTTATGTTAGTGCCCAACATAAATAATTCAGCAGCTGCCATAAATGAAACAGTGTCCGCTATAGACAAATCAGTTCAAATAAAAGTACATTTCGTTATAATTCAGTATAAGTTATGATTCGATAGCTCTTACAAAGAGTTCAGTAAATGCTGATAATTATTGAAATCCTTATTTCTTATCTACTATAAATGAATCAGCATAATTAAAAGATTTGATATCTACTGTAAATAACTCATTTACTGCTACAAATGCTATAAAGTATTTCATATGTACTATAAGTGATTTAGAAACTGATTCAGAAAATAACTGCTATGATTATTTCAGTTGCTGCTGTAAGTGATAGTATAGAGTCATACACAGGTTTTTAAATGTGTTTTCTCACTGGGGTCTGAGATGAGAGTGTATCTGAGGGTTACTGTGTGTATGTGTGTGTGTGTGTGTGTGTGGGTTTCTGTTTTTAGACATTTCTGGGTTTATGTCCTGCAGGGGGACGCACAGAGGCCATGACCTCTATTTTAAGGGTCAGCAGCTCCTGTCTCTGCCCCCAGTCCCATCAGCCTGACCAGGTACCTCACGGGAGATGGTTTCATACACTGTTAAAAATACAGCGCTCTATTAGTAGTGTGTGTTTGATTTAACTGAGAAACCTTTCATCAGTTTGACCCATCAAAAGTTTGAATACACCTTAAATTCAGTGTTTTATTATTTCATTTCATTTTTTCTATTATAATCAATGAGCCCAACTATTATACATTACCAATTATAGTAAAATGATTTGATAGCTGCTAAAAATGAATCAGTGTCTACTGAAAAAGGTTCAGTACCTAAAGAAAATGATCTAATATCTACTTCACATCATTTGATAACAACTATAAATTATTTAACTGAATCATGATAGAAACAGCTACAGTAACTGATATAAATTATTTCTGTAACTTTTGTGGGTCATATTATCCAGAAACTATTTTGAGCAATTATTTATCTATTATAAAAATCCAATAGCTGCTATAAATGTTTTCATATCTGTCATGTCTTAGCCCTGTCTCATGTCTCTGTGTGTCTTCCCCACGTGACCTGTGCCTCTCTGTGTCTCCTGTCAGTAGATTTCCACCATGTGTTTCTCATTTGTAGCTCCGCCCCTTCCCCAGGTGTTTCTAATTATAGTGTTTCCTGTTTCTTTAAATAGCCCTCGTCTACCACTTTGTCTCCGTCGGTCTTTGCACCTTCCTCTGTTGTTTTGTCTCTCTCTGTGTTCTCCGCGTCTCTTAAGCCTTAGTCCTTGCTCTGTATTTATCTGTTTATTTCTCGTTTGGTATTTTCCAGTTTCCTGTTTATTTCCATTGTTTTCTCTCTTACCCTGCTTAGTTTAGTTCTCTTTGTCTTGTTTATTCCCTTGTGTATTTATCCCTGCCCAGTTTCGTTTTGTATTTTATTTAGTCTCTAGTTTACTTCTTTGTTTATTTACTCACGGTTTGTTTGTTAGTTATTGTTTATCGAGTTTAGTTCCTTGTTGTTATTCCCTGTTTAATTATTATTATCTCTTGTTCGTTTATGTTCTCTAGTCTCCCTCGGTTGTTTTGGTTGATTATCTTTGTTACGTGTTTACTTGTTTCTTTGTGTTTCTTTGTTATTTATTTAATAAATTATTTATTTATTTCGCCCTACCTGCTAATTGCTGTGTCCGCCTCCTCGTCTCCCTGCCTGGGTCTTCGTGACAATATCTATTATAAATGGTTCAGTAATGTGTGTTTAATGGTACGTTACCTATTATTCTATTACTATTATAAATGATTTATTATCTACAATACAAAATTCAGAAATTTTGTGTATCTACTGTATATAGTCAGTATTATAATATAACGATTCAATAATTGATAATAATAACTGCTAAAAAAAATAATCAGTATTTAATATAAATTATTTAGTGGCTGCTATAAATGTTTCAATATCTACTATAAATGATTCAGTAGCTGCTATAAATGATTCCAGATCTATTATAAATAATTCAGCAGTGTGTGTTTAATGATACGTTACCTATTATTCTGATACAATTATAAATAATTTCCCATGCACTTTACATAATTCAGATATAATTGTGTATCTACTGTAAATTAATCAGTATTATAATATAACGATTCAATAATTTCTATAACTACTAAAAAAAATAATCAGTATTTAATATAAATTATTCAGTGACTGCTATAAATGTTTCAATATCTACTATAAATGATTCAGTAGCTGCTATAAATGATTCAGTAACTGATATAAATGATTCCATATCTATGGTATTATAAATTAATCAGTATCTACTATAAATTATTTAGTAGCTGCTATAAATGTTTCCACATCTAATATAAATGATTCAGTAGCTGCTATAAATGATTCCATATATATATATATGGCATTATAAATGAATGAATCAGTATCTACTGTAAATGATTCAGTAGCTGCAATAAATGATTCAGTAGCTGCTATAAATGATTCCATATATATATGGCATTATATATGAATGAATCAGTATCTACTGTAAATGATTCAGTAGCTGCTATAAATGATTCAGTAGCTGCTATAAATGATTCCATATATATATATGGCATTATATATGAATGAATCAGTATCTACTGTAAATGATTCAGTAGCTGCTATAAATGATTCAGTAGCTGCTATAAATGATTCCATTTATATGGCAATTATAAATGAATGAATCAGTATCTACTGTAAAAGATTCAGTAGCTGCTATAAATGATTCCATATCTATTATAATTGATTCGCTAGCTGCTGTATATGTTTCCATATCTATTATAGATGATGCAGTAGTGTGCATTTAATTGTAAATTATCTATTATTCTTTTACTATTTTACACTATTTAATATCTACTATATATAATGCAGAAATAATTGTGTTATATATAATTTAAATTACTCAGTATTCATATATAATGATTAAATAATTGGTTGATTATTGTCATGTCTTAGCCCTGTCTCATGTCTCTGTGTGTTTTCCCCACGTGACCTGTACTCCTCTGTGTCTCTTGTCAGTAGATTTCCACCATGTGTTTCTCATTTGTAGCTCCGCCCCTTCCCCAGGTGTTTCCAATTCTAGTGTGTTTCCTGTTTCTTTAAATAGATCCCCTGTGCCACTTTGTCTCCGTCAGTCTTTGCACTAACCCCTGTTGTTTGTCTCTCCGTGTCTCTTTGTGATTTCAGCCTTAGCCCTAGCCCTAGTTCCTTGTTTACATCTTCTTGTTTCTTGTTCCCTTTAGTTCCCAGCTTAGTATATTTATTCTTGTCTAGCTTAGTTTGTCCCTGTCTAGTTTAGCCTCTTGTTAGTTTTCCTTGTATATATCCCTGCCTTGTTTAGTATTGTATTTATTCAGTCCCTCGTTTGTTTCTTTGTTTATTTACTCCCAGTTTATTTTGCTATTTATTATCTCTTGTTGGTTTAGTTTATGTTCTCTGGTTTCTCTCGTTTGTTTTGGTTTTTGGTTATTTGTTTATCTAGTTTAATTTATTTAGTTCACTCCCTTGATCTTTGTATATATCTCCCTGTTTTATGTTTAAGTGTTTACTTGTTTCTCGTTTCCTGGTTTATTTATATTTATTTATTAAATTATTCATTTCTCACCCTACCTGCACTTGCGTCCGTCTCCTCGTCTCCCTGCCTGGGTCATCCCCATTTCGTGACAATTATAAATATGTTTATCAGCATCAGCATCTACAGTGCCATCCACACCTTCTCACTGATTTTATTTTTTACATTGTAAATTTAATATTGAAGACTGTATTAAAGCTATACAGAAACACATGCTGTATTATTCTGTACAAAAAGTGTTAAACCAAAAACAGAATATGTTTTATACTGTAGATTTATCTTTGAGGACAGATCTGAACACTTTTGGTGAGATTTTAATCTCAGTGTCTTCATGAGGTAGAATCACCTGGAATAGTTTTCTCAGTGTCTTGAAGGAAGGAGTTCCTGGAGGTGCTGAACAATAGCTGCTGCTTTTCCTTCACGCTGTGAAGCTCCAGCTCATCCCAATTAAATCACCTCAAATCACCATCTCAGTTCATCAGGATTAGATCAGGGGATTCATGTGGAGGAATAACTTGAAAATTTTTTTTATCATTGTTTACTACATAATTCTATATGTGTCCCTTAATTATGTTTGTGTAATTAATATTAATCTACAATGTAGAGAATAAATTAAATAAAGAAACACACTGAACACTGAAAGGTGTGTCCAAACTCTTATTTTCATAAGGGTAAGACTTTATATACATTTATATACAATGACCACAATTTAAAGGCTCTTTATAGAGATTTAGGAAATTCTTACTTTGCTATTCCTCCACAAGCTATTATAAAATTAAGTAAGATATTTAAGATATGGTTCTTTATATCTTCTTCTAAGGCAAATAACCTACAATAATCAATTTTCACTCTATATATATATTTTTAAATGTGTGCACAGCATTTCAGCATTTTATATCCTCATTCATACTGATGTCAGTGATGTATAATTTCTCTGAACCTCAGTACCACAGGAGAGATGATGCTCTGTGTGAAATCAGGAGTGTTGGAAATGATGCAGAGAGTGGGCGTGAACTCAGGGTGCAGTGGGAGATTTATGAGAAGGACAAAGATGGTTCTACGCTAAAGGGAGTTTTAGGAGGGGGGGTTTAGTGGTGGTGGTGTTTGTGGAGTGACACCTCCCTGTTTTGGCTCCACCACTCTGTTGGCTCCACCACTCTATTGGCTCCACCTTATCAGAATCAACCAGCCAATCGGCTGTCCCGAAACCCAGACGGTCACATGGACGTCAGCAGGACACGACAATAAGAGGGAAAAAAAAATAACGAAACTGACACAAGGTGAATATGTATCACGTTTCCTCAGTCTCGTCACGTTCTCGTCCCCGTCTCTCTGTTCTTTTCCATTCCCCGTACGTCTGGAGCTGCGTGAGCTGCTACTGCTGCGGATTACTGACCACAGTTCGCTCAAATTCACGTAAAAACGCGGGTTACGGCGTAGTCGACGTGCTGTACGGCCGTATGGACACGCTCTGTAAAGCAGCAGTCGCTGTGTATGAAGCAGTCTGGCTCTGAGGACTTAATGAGAGGGAAAATTGGATGGAGGCCCCAAAATTATATACTCTGGCTGGCTGTTAGCGGCTAATCGGAGGAGATGTACGATCCTCGACTCCAGTAGCTGGATGATTAGGCGGGAACCCGTGGAAACGTGTCTGTGTTGGTGATGGAGGGAAGGCGGGCTGAGAGCTTTGGAGGCTCCTTTGTGCTTTTTTTTTGCATCTATTATGCACTCTTACAGCCAATGAAAACCCAAAAATCAGTGTCTTAGAAAATGTTAATATTATATAAGACCAATTGGTACTTTTGGCAGTGTGGGCAGTGTGCCAAGTCCTGCTGGAAAATGAAATCCACGTCTTCATAAAAGTTAGCAGTCAGCAGATGGAAGCATTAAATGCTGTAAGACTTTGACTTTAGACTTGATAATAAAACACAGTGGATCAACACCAGCAGATGACATGTCTCTCCAAACCATCACTGATTGGTGGAAACTTCACACTAGACCTCAATCAGTTTGGACTGTGTGTCTCTCCACTCTTCCTCCAGACTCTGCTCCCTTGATTTACAAATGAAATGTACAATTTACTGATGATCAGTGATGGTTTGGAGAGCAACCAAATGCTCACACACCATCGTGACCTCTCCTCAGACTGCAGTATTATTTCTAGCACAGGCTGAAGGATGGAGTCTGGAGTGATGCTGAGGCTGGCTGTATGTGTTGCTGGTCGGGCGAGGTCACATGGGCAGCCGAGCGGCGAGTCAAAGCCAAGCGAGAGCTGGAAGAGACAGCTGGAAAATCCTCGCCTTCAGGGCCCAAACACACACAACCCCCATCGCTCACACATATACACACACGCAATACACACACATAGGCACAGAATACACACAGAATACACAACACACACACACAAACACAGACTGGCTGTTCTTTCCAGCGTACATGGTTTCACGTCATTGTCGGCTACGCAGATTCGGAAGTGATGGTATCGCTCTGTTTAGGGAAAATCTTTCCTCGTAAGATGAAGATGAACAGCTTTGGAACCACTTAGAAAAAGAGTCATTATTTTGTATTATTTTCTAATGTAATAATGTTTTACTTAATAAATTACATAATTAAGGTATCAATCTGAGTGATAAAACATTTCCCAAATATAAATAAAATGTAATAAAATAGAATTTAAAATATTTGTATCATTTTTATATTCTAATATAAGAATAAGACTAATAAAATTTAAATATAAAATAATAGTTTTTCATTTTAGAATTTGTAATGGTTGTCTCCCTTTTATTTTTAAATACAAAGTTTTACATTACAAATTACACAATCAACGTATCAATCTGGATAATAAAACATTTTCCAAATTTAAATAAATTGTAATATAATAGAATTTAGAATAGAATTTAGAATGATCACTTTTTATATTCTAATAAAAGACTAATAAAATTTAGATATACCATAAGAGTCCGTCTGTCCGTCCGTCCGTCCGTCAGCTTCATAAAAGAAGGAATAATAGAAAAGAAAAAAGGAATCTGACCTCTGGCACTGAGGACTTAACATGGTCATTGTCACAGATTTGTTTAACCCTCCACTGCACAATGTTGCCTCAGGGCAACAAACCCCTTGTCCTCGATTTACAATGCAGGGGTGTTTATTTAATAGAAATAAAAGGGGTAATAATGTAGGAAAGGGGTATTTCATGAAAATGGAATAAGGTACACTTAGAGAAAAAATCATTTTAAAAAATCCCCTAAAAAGCCATTATTTCTAATAATCAGCAACAATGTCTCTTCACTGAAATACATTTAGTAATTTTATGTTGTTTGCAAATGAATGTCAGAGCAAAGTACAGTACAGTACAATTACAACTCAATATATTTCAACAGTATTTATTGTGTTTTTACACACAAAAAAATATATATTTCATAAGATCAATTGGTATTTGTGGGCAGTGTGCCAAGTCCTGATGGAAAAAAGAAATCTGCATGCTTACCTCTGCTGACAACGTTTATAGAGATGCAGATTTCATTTTCCAGCAGGACTTGGTAAATTTCTAAGACACTGATTTTTGGTTTCTAGTCATTAGCCCACAATGGACAATGCAGGCAGAGGTGGTGCCTTTATAAATACATTTGACTGTGTTTAACCTCTCTGCCATGGAGCAGCAGAAGTACCCTGAATTGATGCACTATGAAAGAAAGAAGTTGAGTGTAACTCACACTTGCAGAGGTCACAGATAGGTCTACTGAGTGCAAGCACTAATCATTATGCTTTTTTTATGTTACTCTCTCATTATGTCAATCACTTACTAGCTCTAAAAAGTGTTTGTGCATGTCTGCAGTACAATGTCCCAGGTATTAGGGAGCCTCGATCCGTATGTGAGAGATTGCAGTTAATTGCTGGAGAAGTGGGGTGTCTACAATAGAAACCACCAGCAACCACTTCGGCATTAGGAACCATATAAGCTATATAACTCTCCTGTACTTGTTTCAGTTGTAATAGAAAACATTAACATTAGAAATTAACATTGAAAATAGAATAATGTTAAGTACTCATCTCATATAGCACTGTACATTAATCATTAACATATCATATATATTATTATATGGAAGCTGAATGTATGATTAAGACATAAAAGAAGTTCATATAGAGATTAATACAGTGACGCATTAGCTATAGAGCCCGAGCTGCTTAAGCAAGGCTGAAATGTTACACAACCAAAAGGCAAGATGAGTCATTTCATTTGCCTGTCATGGGCCACTAGGCATCACGACACACACACACACACACACACACACACACACACACACACACACACACACACTTATACCCTGCCACCCCAGTGCTTTGCATAGAGAGAAAGAGAGAGAGAGAGAGAGAGAGAGAGAGAGAGAGAGAAAGACAGTACACCACAGTGACCACATAATCCTGTTTACGTCCCTTTATTTTTCTTTTATTATTGGTTTCATATTCACCTAGAATATCATAGCAACCACTAAGCAACCACCTAGCAACACCATAGCATCAGTCTGCGATAACAAAGAAAACACCTAGCAATCACAGCAAGCACCTAGTACTCACTTAGCAATGCCATATCATTCACCTAGCTATAGCAACCATAACAATACCTATGCAACCCACTGCATGCTAATGCTAAACCATTTACTGACTGTATAAAGCCAAGGCTGGCTCTTGACCGGCCCACTTCTCCACTTTTCCTTGAATGTGACGCAGTTGCAGAGAGCGTTATGCTGGGAGATGAAGAAACCAAGCATGACTATGAAAAAAAGTGAATTTTCTCATTCTTTTCCCTTTTTTATTGGTTATACATCCACCTAGAATATTAATATCATAGCAACCACTAAGCAACCACCTAGGAAAGCCCAGCAATCACCTAGCAACACCATAGCATCCACCTGTGATACCATAGCAATCACCTAGCATCTGCTTAGCAACATCACAGTAACCACCTAGTATCTTGCTATGGCCACTTACAGTAGCAATGCAATAGCATTCACCTGATATCCTGGAGATCATCAAACTTGGCCACCATATATTTTCTAATTCTTTTTCCTTTATTATTGGTTTCACATCCACCTAAAATATCATAGCAACCACCTAGCAACAGCATAGCATCACCCTGCAATACCATAGCAACTGCTATGCAACATCACAGCAATCACCAATGTAGTACTTACTTAGCAATTGCATTACATTCACCTAAGTAACCATAACAATACCCATGCAACACAACCACATAACCATTTTAGACCCTGCATCCATTACAATGGACATCTTGCATTTTCTTGATCTTGTATGCATGTTTTGTTGCACATAGCACTATTTAACGGCTGTTGTCCTTTCAGAATAGACCATGAACCAGCCAATGAACACCTTTATAAACCAATGAAATCACTGCACTTGAAAAACAGTAGTCTTAGAGCCATTGATGCAAAGTAACAGCTAATTTTTACTAATTTATTATGATTTAGAACAGTTTTAGTAATTTTTTGCTGTTTCAGGATGATTTATAAAATAAAAAGGTTGATGTGAAATATAACATTTTACACACATGCGCCCAATGCAATTGAAATAAAATAATAAGATAATTGGATTTATTTGATATATAGATATTAGAGTCTTCTTTTCTGTGCATTACAGATTAAAAAAAAAAAAAAAACAGCATTCTTACATTTCTTTCAAGCCCTGGAGATAATTTAGGTCTCAAATGGATAACAGAGAGAGAGAAAGAGAGAGAGAGAGAGAGAGTACATCACAGTACATACATAATTCATGTTACGTCCCTTTATTTTTCATCATCATCTTGTTATGCTAATGCTAATGCTACACCATACACTGGTTGCATAAACCCAAGGCTTACTTTATACCGACCCACCTTTTTGAAGAATTTTTTAAAGTCTTTTTCCTCTATCATTGGTTGCACATCCACCTAAAATATTATAGTAACCATTAAGCAACCACCTAGAGAAGCATAGCAACCACCTAGCAACACCACACGCAGATGCTCAGTGAGCATCACGTCGAGAGTTGATGAAACCAAGCATGCCTATATAAAAAAGTGATTTTCCTCATTCTTTTCCCTGTATTATTGGTTGCACAACCTCCTAGAATAACTGGCAACCACATAGCAACACCATAGCATCCACCTGTGATACCACAGCAAACACCAAATCAAACCAAACCAGTGAAAAACAGTAGTGATAGAGCCATCAAGGCAAAGTAACAGCTAATTTTAGAATTTAGAATATGTTTTAATCAGTTTTTTTACTGTTTAGGGATGGTTTATAAAATAAAAAGGTCAATATAAAATATTACACACAGGCTCCTAATGCAATTGGAAACATCTTTCTTACTTTTCTTTCCATCACTGGAGATAATAAAGGTCTGAAAGGGTTAACAGAAAGAGAGAGAGAGAGAGAGAGTACACCACATTGACCACATAATCCTGTTATGTCTCTTAATTTTCCATTAACATCTTGTTTGTTATGCTAATGCTAATGCTAAACCTCAGAGAGCTCGCGCTAGACCGGCCCACTCCTCCGCTCAGTGTCTTCCTCCGCCGTGCTCTGATCCTGGAACGTGACGCAGTTGCTCAGCGAGCGTCACGTCGGGAAATGATGAAACCAAGCATGCCTAACTACGCTAATTAAATATCACCCCGTCCCCTTCGCAAGACGCAGGCCCGCATTCATCCGGAGCGCATTTATATGCATTGATGGAAATGAAAGGTTGGGCTGAGGCACTGGGAAAGAGAAGCCGAGGCGTTTGCTGGGGAAATACAAGTTCACTTCATATGGAGATTAAACGCTGAATTCAATTTGTACATCAAAGCAGCACATAAATACAGATTCAATCAAGACTCTGAATAATGGCTTCAAACACATAAGCACATCAAGAGCAGAGGAACTCTACAGGAGGAAGTCTGCTGTGCTGGCGTTGCCAGTTTTGGGTTGATGACTTGCATTTCCTTGAACGTCATCCTCTGTCAGATAAACACAGAGCTTTCTGGGCCTTTAACAGCATCTTTTAGCGTTCATGCTACAAGCTTTACAAGCTCATTTACAGCAGTACGAGAAAGAGAGAGAGAGAGAGAGAGAGAGAGAGAGAGATAATTAGGCCTTAATTACAGACCTGAGCAATGATCCATAGGTGGCAGTGTACAATCAGCCTTAAACTAATACAGACATCAGAACCTGAGCATGGTGTAGTGCTGCTGTCTCACCTACCTTCTCCTTCCGGTTCTAGAGTGAACGCTGGCGCGACTCGCTGCCGCTGCTCGCCGGGAATTTTATTTATTTTTATTATTTTTTAAGCTGTCCTATGGTCTATGGTCCTGTGTATGTTTTTGGAGATGATGGCATCTTCAGTAGTTCCATTAATATGACATTGTGTCCTGCATGGTGTTCCGTTACACTGGGTAGACTATGGACCCGGCATGACCCTGACGAGGAAGATGCAGATAAAGAGATGGATGGATAAGTGGATGGATTGATAATTTGGGGTTAGCTTAACAATATTCAACGTTTTTGGAAATCATGTGATAAAAAAAGAGTGAAATGTCCCATTTCTAATGTGCTGAAGACTTGCTGGCTTTGTGTTCTTCTCAGGGGCATCACTTGCACTTTTACAGGGGGGTTCCAGCACCCCTAAACTAGAGGTGGGCGATACTGGGAATTTTGGTATTCATTCATTACCAAGTAAACGCAGGGCCAGTATTGCCGATATCGATATCGATACTTTTTTAAATATTGTAAGCCTTATAGATCCAAAAGACCTAGGATCAAATTGTACACACATTGTACGTTACAACAAAAGACTTTATCACAATCAACATTTTGTGTAGAAACAATTGAACAGTAACAAAACAAAGTTTGCCTTAAAATTAGGAAAATAAATATTTTTTGAGGTAGAAAAGGAGAACCACTATACAAAAATTAAATAAAAATTCTCATCTCACTAGACATCTTTTCTAGTTCTTTTTTCCTTTGTTTCTTTTTTCAACAAGAATTGTTCTAAGGAAAAACAATAAAAAATAAGGAATTTTCTTTCTTTCAGTGCAATTCTATTTTTTCTTAAATAAACAGTGTTATTTAAGAAAAAATACAGACAGAGAGTAGACTTTAATCAATCTGCGTGCACAAAAAAGCTTGAGTATCTTTTTTTTTCACGAGTATTGCTCAATACCAATACCAACGTTGGTATCGATATTATCGGTATTTGGATCAATCCGGCCACCTCTACCCTAAGCATGAAAGCAGAAAGTTGTGTCTTTTTTTTTGTTTTGTTCAGAAATGATACACTAAAAATATTTAGACAGTACATCACTAAACAGAAAATGCAATGCAAATAGTATGATCAACACATACACGCATGCACATGTGCACAAACAAACAGCACTCTTTATGCTATTTTGCACTCTTTATGTTTTTACTATGTGTTTTAGTGTAATTAGTAGTTGTCTCATATTCTGTGATGTACACTTGTGTGCAGTTTATTTTGTACATGTTTGCTGCTGGACAAATGAACTTCCCCATTGGGGATTACTTAAGTAAAGTAAAGTAAAGTCAAGTAAAGTCAAATGCCGTTATGGTTTGATGCTTTTTTTTAAACATAGTAAGCTAATGATTAACACAGGTGTCTCTTACAAAAACAGTTTATTCAAGTGTATGTAAGAGTATGCCTAGAAAATTCACTCCTTCATGTCTTTGGTTTTACTATGAGTGAATGAGCTGCTGAGCTCCGAGGTTCCTCTTCTGAAGTCTCCATTGCTCTACCAGCCGCTCGCGTTCAGTAAAACTGAGCCGAATCCTCTTTTAGAGGCTGTACGTGTGACGTAAGTACGTAAAGTACATTAAGCGTGACATAGCCAGAAGAACTCCTGCGGAAAGCGACCTGACATCCCAGATTTTAGAATGAATATACTGTATTAGGTTTAGCAGGAATGGTCGTTCCAGCACACTGGTACCATTAAACACAATATTTTGTTCTTACTTCACTAAGAAATGCTTCTGCTCTCAGTTTAGAAACAAAATAATACAGACTGCCATTTTAATGAATTTTCTATAAAATAAACATGCATTAATGTGAATGCCCTTGAAGAGCGTCCCTGCAGGATAAGCGTGAAACTGCGTAATGAAAGCAGAGTGAAATGGGTGTATGTTACATTGGTGTGATATAGATTAGGTGTGAAGCAGCTCGTCTCGGCTGTCTCGTGCTCCAGCTGGGGGGGACACGCACCATCGGTCCCTCACAATGGCGTCTCGGTGCGGGTGCAGCCGAGCAGCACAGCTGCAGCCGGCCTCCACCACCACGGCCTCATCAGCCGCCTCATCATCAGCCTCATCAGCCCAGTGACGCACCATCAGCACCACCGTCACTCCCACACAGAGAATCTCTCTCTCTCTCTCGCTCTCTCTCTCAGATTCTGCAGTCACAGCGGAAGTGCCTGTGTAAACATGTTGTTGTTTTTATGCAGCTGTTACAGAACATTTTCACCAATTTTCATGACAGTCATTACAGCATGCAAATATCCATGAGTATCAGTATCAGGCTGCAGTGTTTCCTCTAGGATTTCATTAGCAATGGCAGCTGATAACCATCAATAACATAGCATAGCCTAGCATCACATACCAGCATCACATGAGTGCTGCTACAAATAGCTATAGAGCATGGCAGGCCATTGACTTGCATTATGGCTAGAGCTGAACGATATGGCCAAAACTTACATAAGGGACATTCCAGGATTTTGGTACATTTCAGGGGTGGTCACTTCTGAAAATTTGATCTTCAATTTGATCATTTTTAGTCATATATTTATTAAATACAGGTAATAGACTATCAAAAAGTTTGATTCGTCAAGCTCAGGTATCAAAGCTGGTGACAGTAACAGGGTTGCGAGTAACAGGGTTGCAAATCTAGGCTAAGCTGTGGTTTACCCCAGGAATAGATGCTAACTGTAAAATGTAGCTATGTATACAAGATCAAGGACAAACATGGTTATATAAGTATATAAAGTAAATTTTGACTCTACTCATTATTAGTCTACAATATGAGTAACAGGGTTGCGTTCACTGAGTGACACACACAATTGTACAAACATATTTGGAAAAAAAACTTGAAAATTGTTAGAGCACTTACTCTTGGTCTTGCCATGTGGGCAGAAAATGTCCTTGTGATGTCACTTCCTTTGTGCCAGTAGACAAATATTTTTAACTCTTTCTCTGCCAGGTAAAATTCCTTATGGTAACAGGGTTGAGCGCATGTTGTGTGACACGACTTAATAACATAAAAACTGTAACATGCAAAACAATGTAGACCAAACAAGTTGTTTTTATAAGTAAAGGAGATGCATATCAACAATATACAAGAGGAAGTCATTTATTTAGACCTTATTTTAATTGTTAAATTTGCCAAAGGAGTTGCTCACCCAATGTGTGGGACAAGAGAAAACGGCCATTTTTTGAGGTGGTCCAAAGGTATTCGGTCTTTTGAATAATATCTAAGGAGCTTATTTTTCCACCATATTTTACAGTTTGTCTTATAACAAGTAAATTTTTCACAAAAAATAGTCATTTAGATATTTTGGATATGCACATTTGAAATGTAAGTGGTGGAACAGGAAATGTACCAAAATTCTGGAATGTCCCATATATCACTATATTTTCATTAAAGGATAAATCCAGTGTGAAATGGACTTGGAGTGTAACAAAACCTAACAATGAGTACAGATATTTCTAAATGTCTGTTTCTAAATACATCACTTTTAGCTGATGCTCCAAATAGGCTTACAGCTCAAAAAATGTGAATATCATTGAAAAGTTACTTTATTTCAGTAATTCAGTTTCAAATGTGAAACTCATATATTATATAGATGTATTAGTTACAGAGTGATTTATTTTAAGTTTCTTATGATTATGATTATGGCTTAAAGCCAATGAAAACCAAAAGAAATGAATGTTTTAGAAAATGATATAAGAATATTATATAAAATTATATAAGAATATTATATAAGACCAATTGGTACTTTTGGCAGTGTGGGCAGTGTGCCAAATCCTGCTGGAAAATGAAATCCACATCTCCATAAAAGTTATTTTATAAAACTGTGAGTTTAATGATAAAACCTTTATTTTTATACTTCTATTTTTAAATGTGTCCTAGGAGCCTATATTTGTGCAATAAAACTGTACTTCAGTCAAATTTGCTACCAAAACATTAATTTTGTGTTAATGTTAAGTTAAAACTGTGATGATGTACTTTAGTTGGTTTAGTGTAGGTAACAGCTAATGCTTGCAGCAATGAGATGGATGAGCTTTTGTTTTTTACAGTTTATATACACTCCTCAAAAAGAATGTGATGTTTAATATATATTTTAATCACACCTTAAATATGTTTTTAATGTTCAGTTGGACAGCTCACACAAATATTTTTAGTATATTTAAAGTGTATGAAAAAAAACATATGACTAGTGTACTAAGTATACATTTAGTGCAAATTAATATCATTTTAATTACAACTAAGTAGTAATTAAATAAAAATGAGTGGTTCCAAAATAACATAATTTAAGTACAATTCTACTTCAGCATAATTTACACAGGATATAATATTCAAATTTTCTAAAATACAGATTTTTGTTTTTTAATTGGCTGTAATCCATAACCTTTAACAATAACAGAAATAAACACTTAAAATAGATCACTCTGTGTGTAATACATCTATGTCAGGGGTGTCCAAACTACGGCCCGCGGGCCATTTGCGGCCTGTTTTCTTTTTTGGAGCGGCCCGTGAGGTATTTTAGAAATAGAATGAAAGTTGTATAATAATATGAGATTCAAAGTTTGAACGCTAGGTGTCAGAAACGGGCCAAAGAGTCTAAAAGGAGCGAGAGTGAAGTTTTAGCACAGAAAAACGGGCCAAAGAGTCTAAAAGCGGAGAGAGTGCGCATTTCTAGCGCAGAAAAACGGGCCAAAGAGTCTAAAAGCGGAGAGGGTGCTCATTTCTAGCGCAGAAAAACGGGCCAAAGAGTCTAAAAGCGGAGAGGGTGCTCATTTCTAGCGCAGAAAAACGGGCCAAAGAGTCTAAAAGCGGAGAGGGTGCTCATTTCTAGCGCAGAAAAACGGGCCAAAGAGTCTAAAAGCGGAGAGGGTGCTCATTTCTAGCGCAGAAAAACGGGCCAAAGAGTCTAAAAGCGGAGAGAGTGCGCATTTCTAGCGCAGAAAAACGGGCCAAAGAGTCTAAAAGTTGCCGTAATTAAGGAGTTTAATATTAAGAGACTTCATGAAATGAAACATCAATTTGAAAAATCTTAGTTTACACAACACTGTCCAAGATAAAGATAGTAAGTCAAGTAAAATGGTGTGTAAATTTATGTAATGTAAATTTATTGTAAATTTATGTAATGTAAATGTAATCAGGAAAATGTATTATTTAAAGTGGTATATTTCATTATTTGTTTTATTACAGAGTCTTTGGCACGTGACTTTACATATATTTCTCCTTCTGGCCCCCAACAAAAAAAGTTTGGGCACCCCTGATCTATATAATATACGAGTTTCACATTTTAAACTGAATTAAACTGAAATAAATTAACTTTCAAATGATATACTTAATATACTTATTATACTTATATTAAGTTTTATTAGCTTGTAAGATATGTAATGAATATAAATAAAGTTTGGGGCATATTCTGGTGATTTTAGCTGATTTATTATCACTGTACCTGCACTCAACCTTTCTGAGGTTTGTAAATGAGCTCTTCTAAATTGATTTCAGCTGGATCTCATTAGTGGAACATAATGAGTCTGGACTGAACTGGTTGGTGAACCTGAGAGAGACTTATTCAGATAAGTGCTACTTTTATAAGCTTGATTTGTGGAACAGCCACAACTGTAAAACACCAGCTGTACAGGGCTAGGATAGCAATGTTAGCTGAGGTAGCTTAGCTTTAGCATTTTTTTGTTTACAAAAAGTCTAGCTTTTGTCTCTGTGTCAGTTTTACTCACATGAGAATTACTGTGGCTTTCTATGCCTCCATATAGCTTTAATTTAACTCTGGTTCACAGATGGAAGATGAAAACTCTTTCAGTAATGTTGAGCAGTGTGATGTTGAGCAGTGTAGTCTGTGTTAGAGCTTTAAAAGGCAGATAATAAGAGAAAGTGGCTCTCAGATCAGCAGCGCTTCCCTGAAGGGTTTAGTATTTAATTACAGTCATTAATTTATTCTAATTACAACACCTGACCCAAATAATCAACTAACAACTAACTAATCAACTAATCAACTAACTACCTGACAACCAACCAGAAACACCCATTTATTTCACTGCATAATAAAGAGGGTAAAAGTTAAAACGTGTTACAGCTGGTTCTGGAGTATCACTGTCCTGTTTTAGTGATTTTATGCTGTGAGACTCTCAGCTCTCCTCAGTAAGAGCAGGTAGTTCTTTAGTTGGATCAGCTGTGTTTAATACGCTGTATAGTTACGGCCGGAGTTCTATGGTGTTGCGCCGAAAAGAGTCCCCGGCTGATCTCTGCACCTAGGCTGGGAGGTCAGTTCACTGCAGTGCTGTAGCATTAGCTTAAAGTTAGCATTTTTCTCATTACGACTCTTAAACGATCTCGTGATTCAGAGGATCCAGTGATGTTCAGGAGGTAAATGTACACAGAATAAAACGTACAGAGGTCTGAACAGATTTATTTACCACAGAATGTGAAAGAGGCGGGTTTCTGAAAACCCTATTCATTTTTCTCATAGGGAAAAAAATCGCTTAGACACGGAAGCCGTACGAGGACTACAGAATGACGCACGACTTCAGTGGTCTATAGTTTAATTTACCTTTTTCTCTTCTCTCTTCCTTACTGCCGTCTCTTACATTTATTGTACTTCCTGTATTACTTGTCTCACCTGTTTCAAATTAAAAGCCCTTTACTGAGTTTTAGAAATGCAGTGGTGGCAATTTTTAAATGATTAATATATGTTGCAGAAACTCTGAGCCAATGTAAGCAGAAAAAAAGCTGGATTAGATTTCATAATGGAAAAAAATATTTATAATATTTTTGCAATGCACAACAATAACAATTATATTTATTAATTACATTAAACATGTAGTTAATCCTTTGGTCATCTCCAAGTGTCCCTTTTGGGCATTTCCAAGTGTCTCCTTTGGGCATCACCAAGTATCCTTTTGGGCATCTCCAAGTGTCCTTTTGGGCATCTCCAGGTGTCCCTTTGGGAATCTCCAAGTGTTCAGTTTGGGCATCTCCAAGTGCCCTCTCGGCATCTCTAAGTGCCCTTTCGGCATCTCCAAGTGTTTTTTAGACATTTCCAAGTGTCCTCTTGGGCATCTCCAAGTGCCCTTTCAGCATCTCCAAGTGTCCTTTTGGGCATCTCCAAGTTTTCCTTTGGGCATCTCCAAGTGTCCCCATGGGCATCTCCAAGTGTCCCTTTGTACATCCTCAAGTGTCCCTTTGTACATCTCCAAGTGTCCTTTCCTTTTTAAGCATCTCCAAGTGTCCTTTCATTTTTTGGGCATCTTCGAATGTCCTTTCCTTTTGAGCATCTCCAAGTGTCCTTTCCTTTTTGGGCATCTCCAAGTGTCCTTTCCTTTTGAGCATCTCCAAGTGTCCTTTCCTTTTGAGCATCTCCAAGTGTCCTTTCCTTTTTGAGCATCTCCAAGTGTCCTTTCCTTTTTGGGCATCTCCAAGTGTCCTTTCTTTTTTTGGGCATCTCCAAGTGTCCTTTTGGGCATCTGTCTGTCTGTCTCTCTGTATGGCTGTCAGTCTATCTATTAGGAGTGTACTACATCGTATCGAACACATACTATGTTGTGAAAATGTATTATTGTGATTTACCGAAAAGCTTTAATAGCCTTTATTGTATAATTGTTTATATTTACAGTATATTTGCATACAATAAATATTCAGCATGTATGTATAGTCATATATTCTTCTATCTGTCTGCTTCTCTGTCTGTTTCTCTGTCTGTCTGTCTATCGGTCTATTGGGCTTATTTTGTATTTCAAGAACCTGATTGTACAATTGTACAATTAAGGCACTTTTACCTTTACTATAAAACTCATCATTAACTCTATTTCTTTCTCTCTTCCTCTTATTTGAGCAGCATCACTGACGTCACCGTGTTCTTGGTTGTGCTGCTCTGTGCTGAAGCGGATGTTTATGTTCTGGTCCGCAGTGCCGGTGACCGAACCGTGGGTCAGGTTATGTATATTTTATTGACAGGGCTATAATGAGTTCAGCAGATTGGATCGTCGATCGGTGGCGCACCGTATTCAGCCTCCATCTGTGACACTTCAAGCTGAACAAACCGCATGTATCACGTTCACCAGCGTCTCAGTGAATCGGTCAGCTTTCACTGCCACATTTGTCCTTGTCAGACTGACTCACTCTTTCATTCAGCTCTCACTCTGCTCACTGATTGGCTGCCAGAGCACGCGTTGCACCATTTTTAGGCTTTAGGTTTTAGGCTTTAATGCTTTATTTGAATCATTAAGTGGATCATTTATCCTCAAAACATTATTATTTTTTTACTTTTTATTACATTTATTGGACATCAGACTTTTTTCAATTATATTTTTCAATTTAATTACTTTTTATTTCACTCCCATCATCATCTATCGTCATTTCTGCACAGTGGACCAACACCAGCAGATGACATGTCTCTCCAAACCATCACTGATCATCAGTAAATTTTACATTTCATTTATAAATCAAGGGAGCAGAGTCTGGAGGAAGAGTGGAGAGACACACAGTCCAAACTGCTCGAGGTCTAGTGTGAAGTTTCCACCAATCAGTGATGGTTTGGAGAGACATGTCATCTGCTGGTGTTGATCCACTGTGTTTTATTATCAAGTCTAAAGTCAGTGCAGTTTTGTTTTCCCACAAAATCTTACAGCTCTTCATGCTTCCCTCTGCTACTGACAACTTTTATAGAGATGTGGATTTCATTTTCCAGCAGGACTTGGCACACTGCCCACACTGCCAAAAGTACCAATTAGTCTTTTATAATATTCTAATTTTCTGAGACACTGATTTTTGGGTTTTTATTGGCTGTAAGCCATAATCATTAACAATAAAAAATAAAGGCTTAAAATAGATCACTCTGTGTGTAATACATCTATATAATATGTAGGTTTCTCATTTTGAACTGAAATACTGAATTAACTAACTTTTCAATCATATTCTAATGTTCTTGAAATGCACTGATAGATAGATACTTGTTTAAATACTGTAAAAGTTGAAGCATCAACTCAAGCTTTTACTCTTTAAATAAAAGTGTAAAAGTACTGTACCCCTCCCCCCCATGTTAATGTTGATAATATAATTTGGGATGCACTAGACTGTTCTCTGTTTCAGCTGCATATATGCTGATTGTAAATGAATGTATTTTAGTAGAATGTAAATATATTAAGGTTAAAGTTCAGTTGGACTGGAGTTTGTCTGGAGTTCTCTTGAGTCTCCGCACGGATCATCTTCATACTAGACTACATACGTCTGCTATGTTCTTGCTGGAGTTTGGGTGCTGCCACTATGATCGGGAGATTGCTGCTTCGAATCCTGGTCATACATCTTGCCATCAGCTGCTGGAGCCCTGAGAGAGCACAATTGGTCTTGCTCTCTTTGAGTGGGTACAGTAGCTGTTGCTCTTTCCCCTCATCCCTCCAAGGGTGATGTGGATCAGCCCAAGGCATCTGTGAGCTGATGTATCAGAACCGAGTCGCTGCGCTTTCCTCCGAGCGCACTGTGATGCTACTCAGCAAAAGAGGTGGAGTCTGACTTCACATGTGTCGGAAGAGTCTTTACCCTCCTGGTGTTGGGGCTTCACTAGTGATAGGGGGAGTTGCAATGAGTGGGTTGGGTAATTTGCTGTGTAAATTGGGAAAAAAATGGGATAAAAAAAGAAAAAATGAATACATGTAAAATGTAAGGGGTAGAAAGTTCAGTAAAGAACTATGCTGTAACAACAACAAAAAAGACACGTTTTATTGATACTGAACCAAGTGATTTTTTTCTGTGGCTAAACCCTCATTACCTCACTAAACAATGAGTTGTGTAATCGTTTATACAGGCAATGAAATAGAAAGATTAGGAGAGTTAATCCAATGTTAGGGCCAAAATCTGATCAGATGACTTGGAGAACCGAGCAGGCCTCAGATCTGCTCTGTGCAGTAGAGAAGCAGGAATGATGTTCCTACACCTCTCTGCATCCACATGACTGCAGCTCCAGATTCCTTTATCACATCTATCCTCTATTTTCTACAGGGTCTGATTTGAGTGGACATTATTACAGTCATTATCCAGGAGTCCGGTGTGTGGGCTGAAGTCTCGGAGTGGTCTCTCTCTCTCTCTCTTTCTCTCTCTCTCCTGTTTCTCTCGCTCGCTGAAGCCACTTCACCTCAATGGGATAATTGTGTTAAAAGCAGCATCCTGCATCTGATTCACATCTGAACACAAAGGCACCAGAACTTTCCGTCCAGATCCGGAGACTGCGGCCATCTCTGGTAAGAGGAATTTTTCATCAATCACTATTCAGGGGTCTTTAATCTTTAATGTAGGGATGAAAGGTCATCACCATCATCACCCTTACTATCATCATCATCACCATCAACATTGTGTTCACCGTCATCATCTTCTGACATTTTTCAGCCCTTGATGGTCTTTCAATGTACTGTAGGTTCACCGTTATGGTTTTTTAACATTTGATACAGCAGCATTTTAGTGGTAACTCACACTTAAAGAATGCTTGTGCACTGATAAAAGTGAAGGTTCTACAATGGGTTACAAGGATAACGCCAGAGAAGAACCATTTTTTAAGATATCCATCTGCGAAGTACCTTATAAAGATTTAAAGGTTTTATAGAAAAGTTGGTTTTATAGGAAAGTGGTTCGTCTTTATATATATTATTGAACGATGAGAAGCAGGAATGAAAACAAGCTGAAATTAAATAGGTAATGAGGCAATTTTCAAAATATAAGGAGGGGCTCCGTGTGGTCCAGTGGACTAAAGTGCTGTCACTATGATCAGGAGATTGCTGGTTCGAATCCTGGTCATGCAGCTTGCCATCAGGTGCCGGAGCCCTGAGAGAGCACAATTGGCCTTGCTCTCTCTGGGTGGGTACAGTAGATGACACTCTTTCCCCTCATTACTTTCCCCTCATTAGCAATCCAATAGCTGAACACTTTGTAGCATCTTTCTATAAACATGATGTAGATGAGTTGTAGTCAAGCTGTGAGGTAACTAGCTAGTTAAAGTGGCAGTCCGTATTATTTTGTTTCTAAACTGAAAGCAGAAGCCTTTCTGAGTGGAGAAGAAAATGGATAAATATTGTGTATAATGGTAACAGTGTGCTGAACGACCATCCCTGCTAAGCCTGATAGAGTCATTCTAAAAACTGGGGTGTCGGCTAGCTTTTAACAGGAGTTCTTCTTCTGGCCACATCATGCGTCTTAACTTACGTACGTCACATGTACAGCCTCTAAAAGAGGATCCAGCTCAGTTTTACTGAACGCGAGCGGCTGGTGGAGCAATGGGGACTTCAGAAGGGGAAACTCAGAGCACAGTAGCTAATTCACTCATAGTAAAAACAAAGAAACGAAGGAGAGAAGTTTCTGACTGAGCTCTTTATGTATGCTTAAAGTTATGTATGCTTGTCTTTTTCACATCTATATTTAATTGGACGTGAAATTGATTTAGTAACCCATGACTCTTTGGTTTTTTTCTTACACCTGTAGTTGATTTTTCTGGTCTGAATCAGTTGATGAGTTAGTTTATCTGGAGCATTTTCCTCTCGGTTTGGTTTCACACAGGCATAAACCTAAACGCACCAAAATACGCACCAATAAACCACGCGAGCACATTCTCTCCTCTGATTGGTCAGAGCTGCCTGGCACAGGAGCAAGAAAGTAAATATAGTGAGAAGATTCTGTGCTCCAGTGTGTATTATCTGTAGCAGAGTAAAGCTGCTTTAACACAGAACACTGAAAATTTGTCACTGTGCTTTCAAACACAGTGTTTTCAATGGGACATGCAGCACAGATGTACACATAGTAAACGGAGTTGCACAGCACCAGTAGTGAATGCAGCACAGACCGTGCATGTAAACCGCATGGAGCAGTATGGAGAAGACAGCGTTTGTTTATAGCTGTGGTATTTAGCGGTATATGGCTAATATATCAGGTTAAACTGCACCTGAACTGCCATGAAGCTCAAATAAAAGGAGTATATTTTTGAGAGTTGTTTCAGATCGAGTTTGGAGACTGTTCTCACCACAACCAGAACTGCTCCAGAGTTTGTTTGGAAGCGGACTGAAACAACCTCATCTTGCAGTTTTCGTTGTTGTTTATTTTGGGCTGAACCTGAGTGCAATTATTGATTTTACACCTGTTCAAAAGAACTGCATCAACTGCATTCTGTTTTAACCGAACCAAATAATGCTGAGAGCGTTAGAGCGTTTTCACACCTGTAGGTATTTTCTATGGTCTGGATCAGTTGATGCATTCGTTTACTTGGAGCGTTTCTCCCACTGTTTGGTTTAGTTTCACACAAGCACAAACCTAAACACATTAAAATGCGCACCAATAAACCATGTGAGCACATCGTCTCCTCTGATTGGTCAGAGCTGTCTGGTGCGGGAGCAAGAAAGTATATGTAGAGAAAATTCTGTGTTCCAGCGTGTATATCTGTGCAGTGTGAAACTTCTTTAACACAGAACACTAAAGATGTTCTGCTCTGCTTTCAAACGCAGTGTTTTCAACGGGGCATTCAGCACCCGCACGGCTGTAAACAGTGAACACAGAACCGATTGCACATGTAAACAGCATGGAGCAGCAGAGCATTTGTTCAAAACTGTGGTAATAGGCATTTATTTGGCTAATGTATCAGGTTACACTGCACCTGATCAGCTGTTTAGCTCAAATAAAAGGAGTATAATTGATAGCTGGGTCAGATCGAGTCCAGAGCACGTTCTCACCACAAGTGAACCGCTCCAGTTTTTGTTTGGAACCAGATATTTTGATCTGCACCTGAGTGCAATTACTGTTTTCACACAATCAAACTGCACTAAGGGTACAAACGAACCAGGGTCCGTTTTATCTGGATCAAATAGTGCTGGTGTGAAAACCAAGTTAGTCATGAACCTGCATCAGTTTATGCACTATTTTATCTTACAGTCACTTTTATAAAGAGCAGCAGGAAACTGAAAATGAACAAACTAGAAACATGTTTAATTTACAGATCAGAGGATCAGCTTTGGTTTAGATTAGCAGAGTAACAACAGTCCACACAAATAATGAGAAAATCCTGTCAATTGAATCTTTTCTGAGCTTGACCTTCAGGGGTTAATGGTGTAAATTGAAAATCAGTGAAAGGCAGTGGGCGGGGTGAGGGGACGGGGGTGGAGGGGGTAAATCTGTTGTTGGTGTATTGCTGTGCTAATCTACTCTTGATGGAGAAGGACACTGGTGGAGTCCCCGGGGAGACTCTGTAGCAGTCAGATACGTGACTCTGGAAGGAGGAGTCATTATCTCTCCCAGTCCATCGTCTATACGTAGACTAGAATAACTAATCATATTGTGCACACAAGTTCACTGTTCACTGATATTTTTTTAAGATTATACGTATAATTGCATGCCATTTTCCACAGTCTGCATTAATGATTTTATGATTAACGGACTAATAGAATACTCCAGTGGAATAAAATTGTATATATACCTGGGCATCTCACAAAATTAGAATATCTTTGAAAAGTTACTTTATTTCAGTAATTCAGTTCAAAATGTGAAACTTATATATAATATATAAATGTATTACACACAGAGTGATCTATTTTAAGCATTTATTTATTTTATTGTTGATGATTATGGCTTACAGACAATAAAACCCCAAAAATCTGTGTCTCAGAAGAATATTAGAATATTATATAAGACCAATTGGTACTTTTGGCAGTGTGGGCAGTGTGCCAAATCCTGCTGGAAAATGAAATCTGCATCTCTATAACAGCTGTCAGCAGAGGGATATGCAGCATGAAGTGCTGTAAGATTTTGTGGGAAAACAAAACTGCACTGACTTTAGACTTGATAATAAAACACAGTGGATCAACACCAGCAGATGACATGTCTCTCCAAACCATCACTGATCATCAGTAAATTTTACATTTCATTTGTAAACCAAGGGAGCAGAGTCTGGAGGAAGAGTGGAGAAACACACAGTCCAAGCTGCTTGAGGTCTAGTGTGAAGTTTCTACCAATCAGTGATGGTTTGGAGAGACATGTCATCTGCTGGTGTTGATCCACTGTGTTTTATTATCAAGCCTAAAGTCAGTGCAGTGATTTCCCACAAAATCAAGGTCGGTAATACAAAGCAAGGTCAAAATGAGAGAATAACACAGGCAATATGATAACAAGATAAACCGTCAATACTCAGCAATGACTGAGAGCAAATGAGCCCATAATATAGGGCTAAAACCATGTGGCTAGTACTCAGGTGATCTGCTTCCTTGAAGTGTCATGCACTGTGTCATGTGCATACTGGGCAATGTAGTCCAGATGCTGCAAATCACAGGCAGAGCTAAGTGTGGGAGAAATTGATGCGCTTTTATAACAAGTTGGCTCAACTTTCTGTGTTTTCCCTCAAAACTAAGTTTGAGTTGGCCCCAAAACTCAAAAGTCTAGTGCGGTAAGTTGCCTCAAAATGTTGTTGGAACATAAATCCCTTACAGCAGGTGTGCAAAGCAGTCTTATAATCATATATACTGTTAAAGTTTCCAGTTCAGCGTGTTTAGCATGTGTACGAGAGTAAAGCAGTGAGTTTAATGTAAATCTGTGTCCTGTTCGTGTTATAAAGTCAGTTATTAGCGAGTAATAAGGAGAGATAATGTGTTTAAGTGGGTGAATTAACCCCTGACAGGGGGCTCTCTGGGAATGGAGCGGCTGATGCCCTGAGGGTAAAACCATTAGGATCAAACACCTGCCCCACCGCGGCCGTGGCTGTGTGTTTTGTGGCAGGGTATAATAGGGCCTGCGTAAACACCGAGGGCCCCAGGCTGAGATCCGCTGAGTGTGGAGAGGAACAGAGCGCGGGTGATGGAGATAGTATGGCTGCCATCTGCTTTTTCTGAGCTAATGATGTAGTCTAGTGGAGCAGAGAGAACACCACCGCAAATATATGAACAGACTGAAGAGAATTTAAAACAGTAAAACACGAGTTCCTTCATCCAGATGAGATATTTATAAAGCAGAGAGAAAAAAGAGATGGGTGTGTATATACATATATAAACTACGGAAAACATTTTTCCCAAATTCTAAATAAAAATATTGTCATTTAGAGCATTTATTTGCAGAAAATGAGAAATGGCTGAAATAACAAAAAAGATGCAGAGCTTTCAGACCTCAAATAATGCAAAGAAAACAAGTTCATATCAATCCAGAAATCAATATTTGGCGGAATAACCCTGGTTTGTAATCACAGTTTTTCATGCATCTTGGCATCATGTTCTCCTCCACCAGTCTTACACACTGCTTTTGGATAACTTTATGCCTTTACTTCTGCTGCAAATATTCAAGCAGTTCAGTTTGGTTTGATGGTTTGTGATCATCCATCTTCCTCTTGATTATATTCCAGAGGTTTTTAATTTGGTAAAATCAAAGAAACTCATCATTTTTAAGTGGTCTCTTATTTTTTTCCAGAGGTATGCATGCATATATTAATTACATATTATAGATAAACCAGTGTGCCCTGTAATGTCTTGGTGTTTGTGAGCAAACACTCTCAATCATATTTGGTTTTTAGCTCTGTGCCATATATTAGTATTAGTATTTATCATAAATGATAAAAGTAAAGCCACTGATTTAGATTCCATGCATAAATTTATAACTTTCTCCCTCACATTTACTAATGAATGCAGAACATCCACTTCAGATTGTTTAACCTGTATTTTTGATTAAAATCAACATTTTAACTAATTTTAGAAAGCATAATTTTTTACTTTTTGGATAATAATAAGTTAGTCTCAGATAAGTGCAACATTTCTTTTTTTTTTGTAAATGATTTAATGACTCTGCTGATCACGTGACGCTGCGGCGTTCCTGCTCCCCTAGTTACTTATTGTTTCCACCTGTCCTGTCCAGTATAAATACCCCTCAGTTTGCTCTGTTCCCTGCCGAGTATTGCATTTAGTTATCTAGCGTTTCTACAACATGTTTCCTTTGTTTATTGCATTTTGTTACTGACTTTTTTGTTTTCGACTCTCGATTTTTGCCCTGCCCTCTCTATTCTTTGCTCTGTTGCTGAATTGTTTTTGCATTTTTGACACTTCTTTTGCCTTTGCACTTTTTGTGCTGGATTTACTGTGTATGACCCTGTCTCACTAGCATGACACTACCTCATGAAGACATTGAGAAAATACACAAGGAGGGTGAGGAACACCTGGGCAAGGAAACCAGGGGGTGGAGTTACAAACAAGACACAAGATGACAACACTTATGGCAAGGAAGGGGCTAGGGTGGAGACGGGGCCATGGGCTTGCAGAGCACACGGGACAGGAAAGCAAAACATGGGTAGTTTGCCTTTTGTGTAAAAATTGTTATTGTAACTTTCCTTATAGCAGCAGCATGCTGTTTAATTGCACAATCAACCATGTAATTTTTGACAATAATACTTCCAGTACTATCTGTAGCAATATCAGTCAAACACAGTCACTGTTGTCCTTCCTGTCATAATCATTCAGCTCTAATACAGTGAGTCTTGATGGTCACATGGCTCTGTTGAATAGAGAGACGTGAAATGTCAAAGAGCAGATCAGATTAGTGAAACAGGGGCCTGGGAAGTCTGGAGTTGGACACGATTGAATCAAATTCACTTGCTGTAAATTGAATATGTGGCTTTATTTTTGAGTTTACAGACACGTTTCAAGTTTTTCTGGTTCAACAGTGTCAATATCTTAAAATGTGTTGAAATTGCATTTCCATTTATTACCTTTAACAATTGATGTTTAAAGACATTTATTCAGGTCTTTGTGAGTTTGGTTATATTACCTCCATCTGTTATAATATTGTTCAAATAAGGTTCATCTGTGCTATAGGTGTGGATGATGTTTTCATGTACTTTGGTACACAGACACATCACAATATGCAGATCAGTCATCTGGGTCTCACCGCTATCAGAGGCACACTGCTGATGCTGCAGTTCAGCCAATCAGCTCTCCCTCCAGCCCTGCCTCTAAACCCATACATCACTCAGTGCTCATTCCCCTCACATTTTGTATCAAATTCCTGTCTTTTTTAAATTTTAGCTGAGGGTGGATTCAGCTAAAATCAAGGGATTTAATGCTTCTTGTAAAAGAATCGTAGGTGCACCGTGAAAAGGGAATGTTCTTGGCTTAATCTCGCGGTCATTACACCCGGCAGCATGCATCTACACCCAGGGGCAGCCGTTTCCTTGGCCGTTTGTGCCATTTGTAAAGCAGCGGAGCAGGAAATGAGGCGCTTTCTCATGCCGTAACCCAAGCCTGGAGATTCAGTTGAGGGAGCAACACTTAAGAGGCCGCTGGAACAGAACCTGGCCTGAAATAAGGGCCGGTGGAGGAGCGAGAGAGATCGAGAGAGAGAGAGGGAGAGAGAGAGAGAGAGAGAGAGAGAGAGAGGAAGGTGTTGGGAGGGTGTCGGGAGGGTGTCGGGGTGACAGATGATGAGTGGCTTCCTCAGAGTGGCCAGACATGGATGGCTTCATACACAGGGTTATTGATTTGCTATGATCCTCCCATCAGTGGCTGATGGATGGGGCTGCTAAGGGTGGGTGGTGGAGAGGGCGTGAGATATTAGCGCCACCTTTCATCTCTGTTAAGAAAGAAAGAGAGAGATAAATAAGGAATAGAGGAGCTGAGGACAGTTGGATGATGGTGACGGCGGCGGCAGCGGTCTGTGTCCAGCAGCCCTCCAGAGTGAAAGAGTAGCACCGGGGTGAAAACTGAACCCAGCGGAAAGGAAGGCAACTAACAAGCTTCACAGGAGCTTCATAATAAGGCGGGGAAACGGAGATGTAGCCATGAATATTTCAGCTTTCTGCAGAACTTCATAAATAGGGCCTACATATTAGCATACACACTCCAGATCAGGAGCTGTGAAAAGCAGCAGACGCTGATTGACATGTGACGTGTCACAGCTCACAGGAAGCCAGACAGCCGCTCAATGCATACTGCAGTAATTGGATGCCATGATGAGTGTTGCTGTTGACGGGTGCATTGAATCTGTGCCCAGCATTTCTCAGCACAGCGGTCAGGCAGAGGCAGAAGGTCAAATTAGGCCACAGGGTTCAGTGGGCTCATAAAAAAGACCACTGGGCAAGCACTGTGAAACTGTGTAAAAGTATTTCTTTCTGTATTTTTATTCAAAACAAATAGAAGTTTTGAAATAGACAGACAAAAAAGGACCAAGACAAGAAGAAAAAAAACAGACAAGGGCACAGTTGGGGTGCATTTAAAATGTGAATGTATGTGAGCATTAGAAACAGGGACATTTCTAAAAGTATTGAGAAGCATTTTAAAGTCAGTGAATGTAAGGGACATTTTAGAAATTGGTGAAATTTAGAAAAGCAGGGGCATGTAAGGGGAGTTTTAAAAAGTGAGGACATTTATAAAAAATCAGGTACCTATAATTTTCAGAAAGTGGGACACTTCCCAAAGCAGGGACGTGTATTGGTGTTTTCAAAAAGTGAGGACATTTTAAAATCCAGGGACAAGGTGCTCCCACCGGCTAAAGCGGTGATGATCAGAAGTTCGAATCCTGTTCATGTAGCTCACCATCAGCTACCAGAGCCCCGAGAGAGCACAATTTGCCTTGCTCTCTCTGGGTGGGTACAGTAGATGGCACTCTTTCCCCTCATCACTCCTAGGGTGATGTGGATCAGCACAGGGCTGCGTCTGTGAGCTGATGTATCAGAACCGAGTTGCTTTGCTTTCCTCCAAGCGTTAGCGCTGTGATGCTACTCTGCAATGCTGCATCAGCAGCAGTTTAAAAAGACGCAAAGTCTGACTTCATATGTATCAGAGGAGGCGTGTGCTAGTCTTCACCCTCCTGGCGTTGGGGCATCACTAGTGATAGGGAGAGAACTAATTAGTGGGTTGGGTAATTGGCCTTGTAAATTGGGGAAAAATGGGAAAAAAAATCAGAGACGTGTAAAGGTATTTAAAAAAATGTTAGAACATGGATGTAAGCACACAAGGAGTAGAAAGTGTGAATATGTAGAGGACATTTTAGAAAGCAGGGACATTTCGTTTCAAAAAGCATGGGTAGCAATCTTTTTTTGTAAAGCATGGACACATGGGGGAAATGTAAAAAAATGTGGGGACTTTTTTAAACAAAGGGAGTTGTGGAGACATTAGGAAGAAGTCAGACCATATATAGGTATATTTTTAAGTTACTGAGCACACCCCGTTGTTTTAGAAACGGGGGCCAGTTAAAAAAGCAAGGGGATGTGGGTTTTTTTTTAAAAGGTGGGGACTTTTCAGTCAGAACATGTTTAAGGAAGTGGTCATGTTTACAGTCATTTTAAAAAGTGGGACATGTCCCAGTGTCCCAGTGTTACCTTATTACATTACATTACATTACATTTGGCAGACGCTTTTGTCCAAAGCGACTTACAATAGTGAAGTACAAACTTAATAGAAGTTAAAGGTAAAAACATCTTTAGATAGGGACTAAAGGAGGTAAAAGGGAAATAATAGGATAGAGGAGGAAAGGAGGGGAAGAAGGAAATGAGGTTAGAAGTAGTTAGTGTGTTAGAGGTGTTAGGAGAGTAAGTGCTCTTTGAAGAGCTCTGTCTTCAGGAGTTTATTGAAGACAGTAAGAGATTCTCCTGATCTGGTAGTAGAAGGTAGTTAGTTAGAGGTGTTAGGAGAGTAGGTGCTCTTTGAAGAGCTCTGTCTTCAGTAGTTTATTAAAGATAGTGAGAGATTCTCCTGATCTGGTAGTAGAAGGTAGTTAGTTAGAGGTGTTAGGAGAGTACGTGCTCTTTGAAGAGCTCTGTCTTCAGTAGTTTATTAAAGATAGTGAGAGATTCTCCTGATCTGGTAGTAGAAGGTAGTTAGTTAGAGGTGTTAGGAGAGTACGTGCTCTTTGAAGAGCTCTGTCTTCAGGAGTTTATTAAAGATAGTGAGAGATTCTCCTGATCTGGTAGTGGAAGGTAGTTTGGTCCTTATCTCATGTCTTATGCTTGCTTACCTTACAGTTACAGTAGAATGCTGTAAACCTACAGTAGGGGGACAGTCTGTCCAGACTTTTTGACAATAAGACACAGAATTGTGGGTAGAAAAGCCATAAACTCTGTTACAACTTTACCTGAAACCGAACTCCGTCCCTGAACCTCACAGGAACTCCCCCGTACCTCCTGACCGCACTGTAAACTGAACCCGTTCCAGACGTTCACCTCCCCGTGTCGGTGAACTGAGCGGTCCCGTGCAGGCGTCCACTTTTTAATCAGCCGTTATCAGTGTCTGTTTCTGTCCCCTTTTTCCACGGGTCGCCTCAGCCAAGTGGCTACATCGTCCCTGTTTACAGTGAGCGCTGGACGTGGGCCTCTGTGCCATATTACTGAATATTGTGTTACTTTATGTTTATGAATAATGCATAAAGGCAGGTGATCCGCCGGCGGACAGGAAGCCCCAGAGTCATCTTCCTCTGTCCCTGGAGATCTGCTCCATTCATACAGCAGCATGTAGACGAAGACACGCTCTGTACTCAGTGATGATGTTTTTGTCCTGCTGATCACTGTCCGGACTTTTCTGAGTGATCTTATCTGTGAACTTGAAGCTGAGAGGGGGCGGAGCTTCTGAACAGGTACTTTACCTTTTACTGGTGTGGAGGAATCTTTGAGTGTGAGGTTCCTGCAGAAACTGTGAGAGTGAAGCAAGGTGGTTGCTAAGGTGTTGTCATGGCACAGCTGTTAGTCGTTAAGGTGTGCCTTGGTTATTGCTACATTGTTGGTAGGCAGTTTTTATGGAAATTAGTTAGTTGCTAAGCAGTTACTTATTATTATGTATTTCTAGGCTGTTGCTATGGCCTTGATAGGTGGTTGATAAGGGTTTTCTGTGGTACAGATATTGGTTTCTAAGATGTTGCTGCAGTGTTTGTTATAATTATAAAGTTTGTTACATGATTTCTTGGGTGCTTGGTAAGGTGTTGCCACAGAATATGAGTTTGTTGCTAAGGTATTGCTAAATGGTTGCTATAGTGCTACTAAGATGTTGGTTGTTTGATAGTGTTGCTATCTTTAGGCATAGAGTAATCCAAAAGCAGTGTGTAAGACTGGTGGAGGAGAACATACCAAAATGCATGAAAACTGATTAAAAAACAAGTTAAAAACTTTATGAATATGAACTTGTTTTCTTTGCATTATTTGAGATCTGAAAGCTCTGCATCTTTTTTGTTATTTCAGTCATTTCTCATATTTTGCAAAAAAAAATGCTTTAAATGACAATATTTTTATTTGGAATTTGGGAGAAATGTTGTCTGTAGTTTATAGAATAAAACAACGATGTTCATTTTACTCAAACATAAACCTATAAATAGCAAAATCAGAGAAACTGATTCAGAAGCTGAAGTGGTCTTTTATTTTTTCCTGTATATATATAGCTGTATATATAATATTAGACTTATCCAAAAGCTCTACAGAAACCAATTATTCTAGATTAGGACAGACTTGTAGAAGTTGAAACAGTGTTGGTACTTCAAAGATCAACAAGATGTGGAATAATAAAATAAATAAGATAATAGTACATTCATTAGTGATCCTGAAGGAGATCAGGGTCAGATGCGGGAGCTGAATGGAGTTATTTGGTTTAAACAAATGCAGACAGGTGCAGTGTTGGATGCTGGGTGTGGTTAATAGTGCTGCTGCTGCTGCTGCTTCTTGGGTTGGGATGCACTTGTTCTATAGATTCTAGAGCTTTCAGCTCAGGAAAAACATAAGAGATCACTTCAGTTTCTGAATCAGTTTCTCTGATTTTGCTACTTATAGGTTTATGTTTGAGTAAAATGAACATTGTTGTTTTATTCTATAAACTACAGACAACATTTCTCCCAAATTCCAAATACAAATATTGGCATTTAAAGCATTTATTTGCAGAAAATGAGAAATGGTTGAAATAACAAAAAAAGATGCAGAGCTTTCAGACCTCAAATAATGCAAAGAAAACAAGTTCATATTCATAAAGGTTTAAGAGTTCAGAAATCAATATTTGGTGGAATAACCCTGTTTTTTAATCACAGTTTTCATGCATCTTGGCATCATGTTCTCCTCCACCAGTCTTACACACTGCTTTTGGATAACTTTATGCTGCTTTACTCCTGGTGCAAAAATTCAAGCAGTTCAGTTTGGTGATTTGATGGCTTGTGATCATCCATCTTCCTCTTGATTATATTCCAGAGCTTTTCAATTTGGCAAAATCAAAGAAAATCATCATTTTTAAGTGGTCACTCACATCACTGTGCTGTCCACTGTGGGTGGTAATGCCTTCTTTGCATTGGTGGTACTGAATGTGGGCAATTGGGGTCAGATGCGGGAGCTGGATGGAGTTATTTGGTTTAAACAAATGTAAACAAGTGCAGAGCTGGAGGCTGGGTGTGGTCAATAGTGCTGCTGCTGCTGCTGGTGCTGGTCTGGTTTGGATTATCTTGTTGTGTAGGTTTATGGATGTAGATCAGGCCAGGTGTCTCCATCACTGTGTGGATTCTTCACTTCACTCATTGGATGATCAGACTGTCCAGCACAGGTCAGTAACTGACTGGTCTGAACTTTTACTCTGATGTATTCAGCTGTTAGAGTAGACTGTAGTAATGAGCTGTGGTTTGTAGAGATGTTGGTGCTTTAATATTAGAGATTAAGGTGAATTTTGGCAGTCATCAGTAGTCTGCATCAAAGACGTAGGAGTGGGTTTTTCAATGTTTTGTATTGTAGATTAATACTAAAGTCATCCATACTAGAAAAAACATTTATTGTTTAAAATAAATAAATAAAATGTTTTATATTTTATTTTATTCTTCAAAGTAGCTCCTCCTGCTTTGATTAGACCACTTTACACATCTCTGCTGGATTTTCTCTGTCAGTTTTATGAGGTAGAGTCACCTGGAATTCAGGCTTTCAGTTAACAGCTGTGCTGAACTCATCAAGAGTTAATTACTTGAATTTCTTGTCTCTTAATAAAGTGTTTGAGAGCATCAGTTAAAGTAAAGTAGTGAAGAGGTAGAGTTACAGGTATACAGTGAATAGTGAATATTTTAGTAATATTCTAATCCAGATTATGAGAAGCAAGAACTACTTAACTAAGCAGTCAACGCAAAGACCATCAAAACTTTGATGATGAAACTGGCTCTCATCAGGACCGCCCCAGGAAAGAAAGAGCAAGAGCACCCCAGATAAGAGCACCTAAATGCTGATTTTACCAAGTAAAAAAAAAACCTCTGGAATATAATCAAGAGGAAGATGGATGATCACAAACCATCAAACCAAACTGAACTGCTTGAACTGCTTTTGCACCAAGAGTAAAGCAGCATAAAGTTATCCAAAAGCAGTGTGTAAGACTGGTGGAGGAGAACATGATGCCAAGATGCACGAAAACTGTGATTTAAAACCAGGGTTATTCCACCAAATATTGATTTAATATTTCTGAACTCTTAAAACTTTATGAAAATGAACTTGTTTTCTTTGCTCTGCATCTTTTTTGTTATTTAAGCCATTTCTCATTTTCTGCAAATAAATGCTCTAAATTACTATATTTTTATTTGGAATTTGGGAGAAATGTTGTCTGTAGTTTATAGAATAAAACAACAATGTTCATTTTTATTAAAACATAATCATATAAATAGCGAAATCAAATAAACTGTTTTTTAGAACCTGAAGTGGTCTCTTCTTTTTTTCCAGAGCTGTATATTTGATCTAGTTATTGTATATAATGTTGGTTTACTGAATGAATAATTGTGAATTTAAAGTCTGTAGTAGGTTGTTTAGGCTAGCGTACCCCCTATAAAAACGCTCGTGGTCTTAAGTGGATTTTCCGTTTCGGTTTACACTGGTAGCCTCAGCAGCGTATGTGAACACGGCTCCCCAGAAAAGTGAGATATTGAGTTGCTCATTAGCGGTGTTGTTATTCCCGAAGCCGGTTTTGTCTGTATCCTGAAGCCCATTAGGGAAGATGTCTCCCTGTATCCTCTGCCTGGCTCCGCTTTGCATGCTAAGGTTAAACTGAAACTTCAACCCGCGCTGCCGCCGTGATTAGCTGAGCTCAGGTCTCCTTTCTCTCGCTGCCCGTCGCGGATCCTGTTTCCTCCGGCTCCTCGAGTTCCCTGCACTTTTGTTCTCTAAAAAGGGGAAATAAGGAGACAGGTTCTTCTGGAGTGCAAAACTGAGAGGTTTGGCTTTGAGTGCTTCAGAGCTTTCAGAGCTTTCTGGGGCTTTTGTTTTGTTTGCTTTTGCCTTTGTTAAGATGCTTTCTGGAGATCTAGTTTAAGTCTGGTGTCTGGAGCTAAACCAGCGAGAAATGGCTTCAGTCAGTAGCAGGTATGCTGGTGTGTGTGTGTGTGTTTTGGTGTTATGTGCATCATTAGTGCACATGCCTATGCCAGGTGATGTTGTGTGAAGTTTGGATTGGGTTTGATAAAATGTTCACACTTAAATGGGCTTAATAAGTTTGTATAAGTAACATTTTGTATCTTAAAATGGCTTTAAATTGACCTGTAATATGAAAAATAGTGTGTGTTTTTGCACGGCTTCACTGGAACTGGCATGTCACTAACTGCACTATGTAACTTTAATGAAGCGAACAGGATATTGATGTAACACTGATGTAACACTGATGTAACCCTGATGTAACCCGAGTCATACTAATGTGATTTTCCCGCCTCAGTTCACATGATTCTCTCACTTTTAGTGATGCGTATGCATCTTTCAGCTTGTCCAGAAATGCATGTGTAAAGCATGTCCTTATATATAAATGTATTAAGCTACTAAGCTATTAAGTTGCTGAATAAGTTCCATTGCTGACACAGATGTGCAAATGCTGTAGAGAAGTATTATTACCAATAGAATAAGGTGCTCTGGAGCAGATTGGAGCAGAACAAACATATACTGCTACTATTGGCATGGCATAGGCTAGAAGGGTATAATCAATATCTCAATCAATCAATCAATGTTTATTTTCACACTGGAATACACTGAGGGTGACCCTAATTTTAATAAAATCTAGAAATAATAAGGAATACAATAGTAAAAAATGTAAAATAATAAAAGGAATACTAATTTTAAATCAACATTTAATATATATATATATATATATATATATATATATATATATATATATATATATATATATATATATATATATATATATGAATATAATCTATATGTAAAATAGACAAATCCTTAAAAAGACCTTAAAAACAAATTGACACATAAAATGTAAAGAGTTTATAAAATATAAAATAAAGAAAAAGATAATAATAGTAAAAGTAAAATGTAAAATGATAAGAAATTATTGGTGATAATACACATAAGAATCAAAATATAAAACGTTAGAATAAAAAATAAAAAGTAATATTAATAAAATATAAATAAATAAAATTAATTAAAAAATAAATAATAAGAAAAATATTATAAATTATTACAAATTATTAAAAACAAAGCCCCACAGTATCCTGAATTGACCTAAGTTGTTGTTGCTGAATGCTGAATTAAAGGAGACATATTATATCTATTTTATACCTATTACTTTATAATATACTTTACTTTATAATAAAGTCAAAATAGGTCTATGGGCTATAGAAAACATTAAGTTCTCACAGCTCTATTCTTCCAAGTTTCAGTCTCTTTCAGAATGAGCCATTTAAGGGCTCTGTCACTTTTATGCAAATAAGCTGTTGCTGCCATAAAGCTTGACGTCTTATGCATGGTGCTCATACAACCTAAAGACTAAAGCAGACTAAAGTGACAGATTTTCAACTTGTCTCAAAATGAATTAAATAAATTAAAATGATTATTGTGAGGGGACAGTAATATTAGTTAGAGTGGTTTAGGTCTGGCAGACTAGATAATTGTATTATATTGTATTATAATACAATTATACAATTATATTATAACTGTATTATAATATCTAAGAGTAGAGAGAGAGAAAGAGAGAGGCGGCAGAAGAGAAAGAGAGAGAAACGCAAAGACAGGTGGTGTGAACGAAAGAGAGAGACAGGCAGACAGGCGGTGCAGGCCAGAGAGAGAGAGAGATAGAGAGAGAAACAGTACGAGCGCCTAACCCTGCGTTCACACTGGAAAGCGACAGGTGACCATTAGTTTACAATGGCAGCGCAGCGACAGTGTGTGGACAGTTTGAATCATCTGCGTTTCTGCGTGCGCTCTCTGATTGTGTGCTCCAGCCTGTGTACCGTGTATTCTACGTGAGTTTGCGTGAACCAAGCCGTGACCCCTGTGCTGTGATGATTCGTAAAGAATACACGTACCGTTACACTTGTGTTATGGATTAAGAATGGGATGTTACTCAAGTTCATATGCATGAAAGTGAATCAGATTTTTTTTGGCAGTATAGTTTGGCTAAATGCATTAATTTAAGAGCGTGTACACTATCCTTTGATTTTATTTTTCATGGACAGGGATAAAGCCTAGTTGCAGGTGTTAGCCATGTTACCCTCTATGGTACTCTTTGGTACTCTTTTTAAAATCTACATCAGGGGTGTCCAAACTACGGCCCGCGGGCCATTTGCGGCCCGTTTCCTTTTTTGGAGCGTCCCGCGAGGTATTTAAGAAGTAGAATGAAAGGTGGCCCGCTGTTCAGCAGGTTTTTATAATGTGAGATTCAAAGTTTGAAGGCTAGGTGTCAGAAACGGGTCAAAGAGTCTAAAAGCGGAGAGAGTGCGCATTTCTAGCGCAGAAAAACGGGCCAAAGAGTCTAAAAGTTGCCGTAATTAAGGAGTTTAATATTAAGAGACATCATGAAATTAAACATCAATTTGAAAAATCTTAGTTTACACAACACTGTCAAAGATAAAGATAGTAAGTCAAGTAAAATGGTGTGTAAATGTAGTAATCAGGAAAAAAGTATTATTTAAAGTGGTATATTTCATTATTTGTTTTATTACAGAGTCTGTGGCCCGTGACTTCAAATATGCTTCTCCTTCTGGCCCCCAACAAAAAAAGTTTGGACACCCCTGATCTACATGATTTAAAGCCAAACAGAGTTACGCAAGTTCTGTAAATAATGCAGAACGCATTGACACAGTCCTGCACCTGATAATTGGGGTTACACATGGAGCCCAGCCTATTATCTTCATCCATATTGAATTAGTTTTTCCCCAATTTACAGTTCCTGTCCTACATACACAGTATTATATCCAGTCATTACTAGCAGGCAGTAAATGTAATAACTTCCGGCAGCAGGACCCGGCCTGCAGGGTAGTTTCCCACAGTGTTTTGTCATGTATAGAGGCTCCATTTATTATTGAAGACGTGTGCAGTTGACTCAGGTCCTTTACATTAGGCCGACATGCACTCCATTACCTAATGTGTGGCCCGGCAGTACGGGGGGCTAATTGTGTGGCGTAAGTGATCACTGATAATGCCCTGAATAATGGTCCAATAATGCACTCTCTGATTAGACTTTGACACCTTCTTATCTTGTTTAGCTGATTTATTCATGTTTTACTGCATAATAAAGCTGGACGCTTCGTAATTAGGGGACTGTGGCTGCTGGTGGGTTCATTTACAGTGTGAAAACATCCTTGCCTTAGTTTTTTTTAACTTTCATTTGGCAAACATTACTTCAGAAAACATGCCTACATACAGTATTGTGGAGGTGTTTAAGAAACATGTTGGAATTTCAGTAAAGAAAAAGTTTCTTATCTGTGCAGAAAGTGTTTATTAGCTCAGTAAAACACATTACAGCATTACAATTTTTTTTCACAAAAAGTAGAGCTTTTACAGCCATGTTTTCTTTCCTTTAAGCAGCACTAGGTAGGATTTCCTTGATTTTTGGATCTTTTTGAAGAAGTAAAATTACAGCTTGAAACTCACTGCAGCGCTGCATTGAGGTGTAATAGGAGGAATAGCGGTGCTCTCGTGTCTGTGCCGGAGCTCCTCTGAGCTCAAACCAGACTCTGTAAGTTTTCCTACCAATGCTCGTGAGAACTGCGACCTGCTTTCCGACCTTTCCCAGTTATTTCTAGTTCTCATCATCATATCAACACCTGGTTTGGTAAATTACTGGTAAATGTGGTAAATCAGGTGAGCTGCTGACGGAACTGAACATAATATACACATGCTGGCTGAGGAGCATCCAGGAGGAATCTGGAATCTCTACATGTATTTCTACTGTCATTTTAAAAACAAATAGATGCCAAAGTAGTTATTCTATGGCATCGCTTGAAAAATAATAGGAATAAATATTTATTTTTAAGATTGTGGGTTAGGAAAGGTCTTGGGCCCATTTTGGAACCATATACAGTATTTAGTGGGGTTATTCAGCTTTGGTGGAGAACAGAAGCCTTATCTTAAACCATGTCCAGAAGTTACACCAACAAAAAAATTAAGAGAGCACCTCAGTTTCTGCTATTTATAGATTTATGTTTGAGTAAAATGAACATTGTTGTTTTATTCTATAAACTACAGACAACATTTCTCCCAAATTCCAAATATAAACAGTATCATTTAGAGCATTTATTTTCAGAAAATGAGAAATTACTTAAATAATAAAAAGATGCAGAGCTTTCAGTACCTTTTCAGGTAAAAATAATCGACAGCTTTTTTAATCAATTTATTCAATTTTATACTCAAGCATCACAAATTTAATTTGAATATTTTTTGCATTTTAGAGATTCAGATTGTGATATTATGCTTTTTTGAGTTTTTTGGGGTAGCTTTTTGTCTTTTTTATTTATTTAATGTATTTATGTTTTTTATGTTTATGGTTTGTCTATTTTAGCTTTAAACTCTTTATACAGCTCTGAAAAAAATAGGTAAATTTGCTATTTATAGGGATGTGTTTGAGTAAAATAAACATTGTTGTTTAATTCTATAAACTACAGACCGCATCATTTAGAGCATTTATTTGCAGAAAATGAGAAATGGCTGAAATAACAAAAAAGATGAAGAACTTTAGACCTCAAATAATGCAAAGAAAACAAGTTTATATTCATAAAGTTTTAAAAATCAATCAGAAATCAATATTTGGTGGAATAACCCTGGGTTTTAATTACAGTTTTCATGCATCTTGGCATCATGTTCTCCTCCACCAGTCTTACACACTGCTTTTGGATAACTTTATGCTGCTTTACTCCTGGTGCAAAAAATCAAGCAGTTCAGTTTGGTTTGATGGTTTGTGTTCATCCATCTTCCTCTTGATTATATTCCAGAGGTTCTCAATTTCAAAATAACATGAATAAATATTTATTTTTAACAGATCTTGGGGCCCCTCTGGTGTTGTATATTTAGTGGGGTTAACCAGCTTTGGTGGGCGTATGAATGGGAGTCTAAATGGGGAAAGACTCATGGCGCAACCCCGGCTAATTCCTCCTAATCCTGCCATATCTCCTACTACTTAGCACCGCGTACAGTAGTCCGGTGCGTGCAGGGTTGTGTTGCTACTGAGATTAGCATAAGCGCTAGTTAGCGAGCGCCACAGCTCCTGCCTGTTTGCAGGCCTTGGCTCCACACAGTGCAGTTATGGACTAAAGTGCCTCCAAGAGTTCGGCTGACGTTTGAGAAAACAATGTAAGTTGACTTTAAAATCAGCTTGTGTTTGAGTGGTTTGGTGAATAGAGCTGGAAATAAGTCGTTTTTTCTGGATGTGTCTGTGGTCATGAGGTACAGTAGCTGGACAGAGAGCATAGTCTGGTTGTTTGGTCCAAAACTGTAGCCTGTAAGATGGTTATGTAATAGAATAACAGTAGTTTTATACAAATTATAACTGAAATATTGCATGACGGATTGTTTTTGGCTGTGATTTGTGTGGTTTTGTAATAAGCAATGAGTAATAAGTACGTCAGTATGTTCTCAGACTTTATATAATAAAAAACGGGCCTTGTATAATATGAGAAATATTATACAATATTAGAAGTTAGATATCTACTGTGTCTATGTCTGGCTGTTTATGTTGTAACATGTGATCTAAGATCTGCAGGTTTTGATCTGTAAATCCCATTCCATCGTAAATTACAGATGAGTAGAAAAACTATTGCTGTTACTGTTGTTCTGCTTCGTAAAACTCAAGAAAAATGCTTAAATCTCAATTTTTTTCCCATTTCTCCATTAAATCTCCATTCTTTACATCATTTCAAAGTTGATTGATGAACTAATAGAAATGCTAAACTGCTACCACACAATAGTAATATCCAATGCATCAATAATTATTGTTCATATTTTTGTTACTCGTTTACTTTGTTACTTGTATTTAATTCAGCAAAATTAAGCAATTTTACATTAAAATGCTTTACACATGCTTGCTTCACCTAAATTGCAAGCAATATAAACAGCTTACATGGTTAATATTTGCCCTTTACCTTTCTTATGTTACATTTCTTTTAAAAAGTGCTACTCTTTTTTTTATTAGTTTTTTAATAAAATGTAAAAGAAAATGAATTAAACTCAAGATATGAGTAGAACATTTTTTAGTTTCAAATTTACAAATGAAGCAAAGTTTATTAGCGCTTGTGTACAGTGTGTGTTTATGGAAAATGTGTTTTGATATATGTTTTTCACAAAAAATGAGCCAATGCCAATGAGTTTGAGTTAGAAAAAATATTTTTTTTGTATCATTTGATGAAAAATGAAAACGGGTCCCACAGACCCGAACACCACACAAGGGTTAAGTATCCATAAACACAGGGTGGATTGGAACAGGTAGAAACATGTAACTCAAGTCTTTTATAGGTGTTTTTAAAAAGTATTTACATATTTCTTCCAAACTTTTGACAGGCAGACAATTTGCCATACAAACATGCATCTTGATTGTTTGTAGTTGTTCTTTATCTAATCATCTTACTAGAAAAATCTCATAAAAAGTACCTGTTTTTTTCTGGATTGAATACTGTAGATCAATGGTGGTCTTTGACTTTTACACAGTGCAGTATTTACTCTACTGTGTTGTGTATTGTGTTCATTATTGGGTCTAAAGCTCTAGTGAACCTAAATCCATAGTCTTCTCTCTGTAAGTAGGCTAATCTTTCTCTTGAGGGCAAACATTACTCTGTACTGTCTGAATTTAGCCCCAATGAATAACCTTCCAATAAACACTGAAAAAGATTTATCAATATTTTACTATTTTTGCTCTACATTGGAGGTTTTAATTTTAGAAACTGCTTATATACGTAATCAAAAGACATACAAAAAGATAAACCATGAATAGAAATAGCAATACATTTAGCAAGGTATAATAATACACGTATTAACTGTATAAGTGATTACAGTATTAGATAATATGATACGTTTTTTTTTTTTTTTTTTGAGAATATACAGCTCTGGAAATAATTGAGAGACCAACTTCAGTTTCTGAATCAGTTTCTCTGATTTAGCTATTTATAGGTTTATGGTTGAGTAAAATGAACATTGTTGTTTTATTCTATAAACTACAGACAACATTTCTCCCAAATTCCAAATAAAAATATTGTCATTTAGAGCATTTATTTGAAGAAAATGAGAAATGACTGAAAGAACAAAAAAAGAAGCAGAGCTTTCAGACCTCAAATAATGCAAAGAAAACAACAAGTTCATATTCATGAAGTTTAAAGAGTTCAGAAATCAATATTTGGTGGAATAACCCTGGTTTTTAATCACAGTTTTCATGGGTCTTGGCACAATCTCCTCGACCAGTCTTACACACTGCTTTTGGATAACTTTATGCTGCTTTACTCCTGGTGCAAAAATGTAAGCAGTTCAGTTTGGTTTGATGGCTTGTGATCATCCTTCTTCCTCTTGATTATATTCCAGAGGTTTTTAATTTGGTAAAATCCAACAAACTCATCATTTTTTTGTGGTCTCTTATTTTTTTCCAGAGCTTTTTAAGCGACAATAGTAAGTAACAAGGGGTTGCCATGTTTCCCTTCTAATTTTAGCAGGTCTGAAGGCTGGGGGAAGCACCTAAGTAAACAAATATTTCTGTAATTCTTTAAAATATATATATTTTTCAAAATCAATCAAAATCACTGCTGGATGTTAATCTGAAACTCTGAATACGGTTTATTCAGGTGAGTAAAGCGCTTCCGCTTATTTACAGAGCTTAACACTGTTAAATGCTGCCTGACAGCTCTACACTGAGGACCAAGCTCTGGTTCTTCGTTCCGGACTGTGTTTTACAGCCACATTGCACACCAGCCACTTTGGCTTGCATCAAACTGAAAGGTCTGGAAGGAATGGACTCTGACTGTTGTCAGGGTTTTAATCAGTCAGTGGCGCACCGTCAAAATAGAAACATGCCTGAAATTTACCTGAACACACCTCACTTCCAGACCTAATCCTAATCTCTGATGCTATTTTAAGGCTATTTTGGTGCAAAGCGTGAAAATAGACCGTAGACTGGGTATAAGATAGCAAAGAGCATCTCAACACGCCTTGTTCCGGGTGTACGATAGGGCCCTCAGATGTGTTCCCTGTGCAGAGAACTGCCCGTTCCATTGACCTTTCCCTGAAATTAGCAAACATGCTACGCTGGCTGTTCTGTGCTAGCTCTCAGAGGCCTGGGCAAATGTTACAGTAGCCCATCAGCGATCGCACACTCACTGACATACAGTCTGTAAATGCCACCTCAACTCTACTGCTTTCATTACGCTGTAAGTAGGCTAAAACTGTACGCAAAGAACAAAGAGCTGGAGAAAGTGTACAGCACCCGCGGCACTCTGGGAAATAAAGCTGTTTGTAAAGGGCCTCAGTAATTCAGTCAGATTATAGAGAGAGGCCTGCTAGAGTTCCCCATCACAACCAGCTCTCACTGCAGATTAAACCACAGGGGGCGAGGGAGTTTACCTCAGGCTATCTGAGAGACACTGCCCGTGATCATCATGTTGTAGGGAAGTCAATATGGGTAGAACATCATGTTACAGCGGGGCAAGTTTGGACACACCTTAAATTCAGTGTTTTTTTTATTTATTTATTATTTTAAAATGTCCTGCATTGTAGATTAATACTAAAGTTGCCCAAACTATAACAAAAAAACGTGGAATTATTTTCTTCAAAGTAGCACCGCTTAACTAAGCCCTATCCGAACAGGATCTGTGAAAAATATGATAAAACTCCTCCATCCGGACTGCAATTGAAAAAACAGGAGGTCACATGACCTTGCGTTCAGTAGCTCCTCCATTTCCACTCACTGTTGTGTTTAGGCGGATCTCTGTGGAAACGCGCTCCCAAAGTGTAATTATGGTGTGTAGCAGTGGACAAATAGCAATTTTATTAAACGTGAGCAGACGAAACTCAGAGATGTGCATCTGGACAGGAATAAAATTACCGGAGGACCACGAAAAACGAGTTCAGCGAAAAACAGTAGATAATTCAACCTGTAATTTTCTCTCAGAGGACATCTGAGAAAAACACATACATGGTTGTTCCGAACAGGAATAAAATCACAGGGGACCCCAATAAAAGAGAAAATTAATCCAGGACCCTGAATTTTCTCAGTCAGCTTTATGAGGTAGAGTCAGCTGGAATTCAGGTTTTCAGTTAACAGCTGTGCTGAACTCATCAAGAGTTAATTACTTGAATTTCTTGTCTCTTAATTTAAGTGTTTGAGAGCATCAGTTAAGGTAAAGTAGCGAAGAGGTAGAGTTACAGGTATACAGTGAATAGTGAATATTTGAGTAATGTTATAATCTATGAAATGAAGATCAGTCAATTTAAAACCTTTTAAAAACTTAAAGAAGTATCTTCCAATGCAGTCACCAAAAAGACTATTAAAAACTTTATGATGATGGAACTGGCACTCATCAGGATCGCCCCAGAAAAGGAAGAGCAAGAGTTTCCTTTGTTGTACAGGATAAGTTCATCAGAATTACCAACCTTAGAACCAATAAAAGTTATTTTGTTTTTTTTAAGTTACTTTTAAGTTTCTACATGATTCATTATGTGTTCCAGAAATTTTATTCAGCAGTTAAAATTTTCGGAACCACTTTAAAATAAGACCACCTTTATAAAGGGTTTATAAATGGTTTACAATTAGTTTATTAATGGTTACTTATTAGGTTGTAAAGGCCTTAAAATCATTAATAATCAGTTATAACACATACGTAGAAAGGGCAACAATGACCTGTTGTTTGCCAAATAGTGAACCCACAGCCATCTATATTGTTGCCCTTTCTACGTATGTGTTATAACTGATTATTAATGATTTTTAAGGTATTTACAACCTAATTAGTAACCATTAATAAACTAACTGTAAACCATTTATAAACCCTTTATAAAGGTAGTCTTATTTTAAAGTGGTACCAAATTTTAACTAGTCCTCTTATCTACATATGAGACCAGTTCAGTGCATTTAAAACTAGGAACAGATATGTCACATATCTCATTTCCAGACCTAATAACCCGTTGGTTACTGAAAGAAGAGCTCTGTCAGGTCCATGGTGTTTGTAACAGAGCTTGTTACGGTGAGTAATCTGACAGAAAGTGAATGACGGCTCCTCTTTGATCTTCAGGAGATCCCTCAGGAAGATGTTTCCACAATCAGGGAAATCCATCGTCTTCGACAGCTTCCCGGATCCGTCCGACACCTGGGAGATCATCGAGACCATTGGTAAAGGAACTTACGGGAAAGTCTACAAAGTGCTGAATAAGGCCAATGGCAGCAAAGCGGCCGTCAAAATCCTGGATCCCATTCATGTGAGTAATATGTTGTGTTTATTAAAAAACGAGATGCTGACAGTGATGTATGTTTCTGATATGGGTAACATTCCTTCAACCCTGCTGCAGCAGTACTTTCTAATGAAGACTGTGAGACGTATAAATAAAAGGACAAGATAAATGAAATAAATAAAAGTTAAAAGGAAAACTCAACTGTTTTAGTTGAGTTGTTCTTTTAGCTTTTATTTGTTTTGTCTATTTATTCAGATCATTTTCAGTTTTACCTTTTAGCCTTTTTTCTTTTCTTTTTTCTTTAATTTACCCCTTTATTTTATTTATTTTATCCTTTTATTTATTTTTTTTTATTTTTTTATTAATCTCTTTTGCTTTGCATTTTAGCCTGTCCACTGATCCTTTTATTCTGAATTATTTTATTTCTTCTTAATCTTATATTGTTTGCTAGCTTTTTGAATGCTTTTACCATTTCATTTTGATTGTTTTATTTTGAAGTTTCTTATTTTAGCTCACCTAATTAAAAACTTGTTTTTAATTTTAATTTAATTTTATATCCCAGTTGGCTTCTCATGATAGGTGCGCCTTGTCCCCCGCAACACTTTTGTAAGATATTTATTAATCTTTAGGTCTTAAAATTGTAAGCCTAATTTTTATTTACTGCTGCTTAGGTTTTAAACATAAATATATAAAAGAATAAAATGAGTAAATTAAGCAGATCATCTGCTGCTGGTGGACAATTCTCAGCACTAGTGTTAAAACTGTTTACATTTTAGTTGTGAAAGTTTCTATGGTCCGGATCATTTGATGAGTTTGTTCATTTGAAAAGTTTGATTCTGTTTGGTTTGGTTTCACACAGGCATAAACCTAAATGCACCAAAATGAGCACCAATAAACCATTTTAGCACATCGTCACTGATTGGACAAAGCTGTCTGGTGAAAGGAGCAAGATTCTGTGTTCCAGTGTGTATATCTGTGCAGTGTGAAGCTGCTTTAACACAGAATGCTGAAATTTGCTGCTGCGCTTTTAAACACTGTGGTTTTTAATGGGACATGCAGCGCAGATGTACACATAGTAAACGGAGGTGCACGGACGTGAGTAGTGAATGCAGCACATGCAGCATTCAGTGTAAAACTGCTTAGCATGGAGCAGCAGAGACAGCGTTTGTTCATAGCTGTGATAATTAGCATTATCTGGCTAAAATATCAGATTAAACTGCGCTTTATCAGCAGTTTAGCTCAAATAAAAGGAGTGTATTTGATAGCTGGGTCGGATCAAGACTGGATCACGTTTTTACCACAAGTGAACTCCTCCAGAGTTCAATTGGGACCGACGCCAACTCTTCTAGCAGGTCTCGGTCCAGTTGTTTTAAATGTGATTAATGTTTTCACACCTGCTCAATTGAAACTGCACTAAGGACGTTTTCACACCAGCACTATTTGGTCCGTTTGTAACTTTAGTTTGGTTCGACTGAGCAGGTGATCATTGTGATGAGAAAGTGATCCGGTCTCGATCCGACCCAACTATTAAATAAAGTCCATTTATTTGAGCTAAACTGCTGATAAGGCGCCATTTAAACTGATATATTAGCCAGATAACGCTGATTAACACAGCTATGAATAAACGCTGTGTCCATGCACACACAGTCTGTGCTGCGTTCACTGCTCACAGCTGCGTGACTCGGTTCACTCTGTGTACATCTGTGCTGCACGTCCAAACACTGTGTTTAAAAGCGCAGCGTTTCAGCGTTCAGTGTTAAAGCACAGATATTCGTGCTGGAACACAGAATCTTCTCACTATTTTTACTTTTTATGTATATTTATATCTACTCCCATGCCAGACAGCTCTGACCAATCACAGGACACAGCCTGTTCACGTGGTTTATTGGTGCACACTTTGGTGCGTTAAGGTTTGTGCCTGTGTGAAACCAAACCAAACAGAGGGAGAAACATTTCAACTAAACAACTCATTCACTGATTCAGACCAGAGAAACTTTCACAACTACAGGTGTTATAACGCCCTAAAAAAGAGTACAAATGAACCAGATATCAAAATACTCCAGCTCCTGTTACCCACCCTGTAGCATCTCTATGCCAAAGGCTCTGACTACAAGAGGAGGCAACACAGCACCATCTCTTCACCAAGTAGCTTCTTCAGTTTCTGCTTGTAGACCAGTGTCTCTGATGTTTAACGACTAGAGCAGCAAAACCAAACCTGTAGAGTAGCTTCATTTCTCCACTTAAAGTTTCCAGGGTCCCGTTACACACTGAATACAGATTCAGCACATCAGGGTCAGGCTCTCATATATCCCCAGCTCCTCTATGTCCTAAATTTCTCCGGGGAGCCGCACAGGTATGACCGTCAGTTTACATTAGTGTGTTCCTGTGTTCCTCAGCCTCAGCCTGTGCGGTGTGTGTGTGTTTGTGTTTATGCCCTGCAGTGTGTGTGTGTGTTTGTGTGTCCGCTCTGGCCCTGCTGCTGAATACAGGATGCTTTCCTACAGCCATCATATACACTTACCCAGCACTGTCATTTATACGATCAGGACGGGAACACCTGTATCTGAGAGACATGCTGTAGGCCTTCTCTTGTTCCTGCACCTGCACTGCTCCTCTCTCAACCTCTCACTTTCTGTCATACACTGAAATAAATGTGGAGCAGGATTAACCTAAAAAAAACGTAGGAAAGTTTTTCCACGTACACTCTAAGAAATATAAGGGTACAAAGCTTGTCGCTGGGGCTGTACCTTATATTGAGGTACAAAAAAGTACCTTTCAGTGAAAGTCCTTTTTTGTACCCATGGTTTTTGTGCCAGTAAAGATTATAAAGATTATAAACATTATCATCAACTTAATATGGCTCAAAAACTGATGATCCAAAATTGTCTGGCTTTCCAATAAAAAATGTGCAATTTAAATATATATAGTTTATCAGTACAGTGATCCAGAATACTGAATGTACCTTTTGGCTGGTTAAATGGTACAAATTTGTACTTATTGCTGTTAGAAATGACTTTGTACTTCAGAGGGAACAAATCTGACCCTGTAAAGACCAATATTGTACCTTTGAGGGTACAATTATGAAGAGTGAACCTTTGAGTACAAAAAAGTACTCATATCGTACCTCTGTTTAAAAACAGTGTAAAAACAGCAAATAAAATTTAACACAGCGTATATTCAAGTAATATTTACTCTTTTTTCAAAAATGTTACTTTGCAACACCTTTACTAGATTTCTAGATTTTACTACAACATTTTACTGTATCGTAGTAGATTTTTGTCACGGATGACCCAGGCAGGGAGACGAGGAGGCGGACACAAGTGCAGGTAGGGTGAAAATAAATAATAATTTAATAAATAAATAACAAGAAAACAAGGAACAAGTAACATGAAACAAAGATACACAAATAAACAATAACCAAAACAAATAAGGGGTTAACGATAACAAAACAGGGAGACTAAAGAAACAAACGAGTAACTGAAACAAGACTAAAATAACTAAACAGAACAAGGATAACCAAATAATAAAAATAAACCAAATACTAACAAACAAGGAACTAAAACAAGACAGGATTAACTAAACTGGGCAAGGGAGAAAAGAAGCAAAATAAACAAGGAGCTAGAAGTAAAACGGGATAAACACTGAACTAGGAAACGGGATATGAAAACACAGAGAAACGCTGAGAGACAAAACGACATGGGAAGGTGCAAAGACCGACGGAGGACAAGGTGGCAGAGGAGGGCTATTTATAGTAACATAAAAACACACTATAATTAGAAACACCTGGGGAAGGGGTGGAGCTACAAATGAGAAACACATGGTGGAAATCTACTGACAAGAGACACAGAGGAGTACAGGTCACGTGAGGAAAACACACAGAGACATGAGACAGGGCTAAGACATGACAATTTTACTACAACATTTTACTGTATCTTAGTAGATTTTACTACAACAATGTAGCGCCACATGCTCCCATGGTTTTTATTATTCATTTAATAGTAGTAGAAGTAATTTTGAAATTATTTAGTAATGTTTACCTGCCAAATATTTTATTTATTGTAGTATTAAATTTGTTAATACATTTTAATACATTTGTATTTGTACATTTCTTAATACATTTGTAAATCCTTGTAAAAACAGCAAGTAAATTTACCAGAGCATATATTCAAGTAATATTTACTCATAATTCACAGTTTATTTAACTACAAATGTTTGAGAAAATGTAACTTTGCAACACATTTACTCAATTAGATTTTACTCAGTGTATCTTAGTAGATTTTACTACAACATTGTAGCACCACATTCTCCCATGGCTTTTATTATTTAATTAATAGTAGTAGAAGTAATTTTGAAACTCTTTAGCAATGTTTACCCTGCCAAATATTTTATTTATTGTAGTATTAATTTCTGTAGGTACTTATACATGTCATATCATTTCTAAAAAAACACAGATTTGAAGTAACACACTTTACAACAAGTTTCTATAACAACTTAATAAAGTAATGCATCTTCGTTTATCAGTCAAAAAACAACATAGCACAATTCACAAATTAAAGGATCAAGGACAAAACAAGATAGATCTATCTGTATAAAAAACTTAATATTCATTATATATGTTTTTTTTTTGAGGTCATACCACATGATATCCAAATGTGGCAACTATTGTACTTACCAGCTGTGAAAAAGTTTTTTTTTTTTATCAAATTTGAGAGTTTGAGTGAGGATGCGTCCAGAAACTTTTGCTAGTCCTCCTCTCCTACTCCTCCTCTCCTACTCCTCCTCTCCTACTCATCCTCTCCTACTCCTCCTTTCCTTCTTCTCCTTGCCTACTCCAGATAAAGGTGGAGAAATCGAGGAGAGGAGAGAAGGAGGAGGAGGAATAGAGGGAAGGAGAGGAGGAGGAATGGAGGGAAGGAGCTGTAATTGGGAAATGGGACAGCTGATCCCTTTTGGATAGGATGTTGACTACTGATGAACTGAGCCAATCACAACCCTCACTTTCAGCACATGCTGGATACTGCCCAGCCAATCACAGCTTCTGGATAGAGCTCCACATACAAAAATAAAAATGAGAAATCAATAAACCCAATTCCAAATTCTAAAGATTCTAAAACTTTAACACGCATATCAAGCTTCAAAGTACAGCATGATTAGCCTGAACGTTCTGCACTCTAAAAAACAGAGGTACGATATGAGTACTTTTTTGTACTCGAAGGTACAATATTGGTCTTTACAGGGTCAGATTTGTTCCCTCTGAAGTACAAAGTCATTTCTAACAGCAATAAGTACAGATTTGTATCATTTAACCAGACAAAGGGTACATTCAGTATTCTGCATCACTGTAATGATAAACAGTATGTATTTAAATTGCACATTTTTTATTTGAAAGCCAGACAATTTTGGATCATCAAGTTTTTGAGCCATATTCAGTTGATGATTGTAAGGGCTCACCCAGAAAGGGAATCAAACTTAGGTTATTAGATCAAAACCACCTTACTGGGTGAGCTACCTAGTAAAGGCAGTTAATAGGACCCAAGGGCAGTGTAGACAAGACTGAGAGCAGATTAAGTTGGAAATAAAAAATAAACCAAAGTTTATTTGGTAGAGCAGTGGTTCCCAACCTTTTTCTTCAGGGACCCATATTTTTACCATTGTAAGCTTTGGTGACCCAACATAACCCCCCCCCCCCCCCAAATGTAAAAGATGTAAGTGTATAATTGGGTGGGGGGGGGGGGGGGGGGGTTAGAAATGACAAATAAAAACTGACATTTACTATAGATGAATAAAATAAACACGTAAAAAAGGAAAAATTGATACATAAAACATAAGGAATTTTTATCTTATGAAGAAAAAAATAATTAGATCAATAAAATAATACAACTATTTAAAATGAATAAAAAATAATTTATATAAAATAAAAACAAACAAAAAAAAAGAATAATATCAGTTTTAGTTTCAGTTTCAAATCAGTAAAACAGCTCACCAAAACCTCAACCTGTCCAAATATTGGACAATAATTGATTAACTTTACAGGCCCTCACTCATTTTCATTTATTTAACTAAACTGAGTTTTATATTCTTATATTATTATATTATTATATTCAGCCTCGCGCTGAATTCAGCTCCGCGCTGCCGGAGAGAGCGCCCGCGCGCGCCAGAGAGAGAGAGAGAGAGACAGAGAGAGCGCAGCGCAGCGCGGCGAATTTTGCTTACCCTAGACTATATATAGTATTAAAATTAAACCCCTTAAAATCAAGAGGGCTTCGCGACCCATCGTGGATCTTTGGCGACCCATAGGTTGGGTCGCGACCCATAGGTTGGGAACCACTGTGGTAGAGGAGTGCTCTACCACTCTTTTAGCCAAAACAGCTGTGGTGAGAAATGGTAGGGATTGTTTTAGAGGTGGTGGGTCCAAAAAGGAGGTAGAAAACCAAAGAACAACCTGCACCCAATGTGGGGGTTTTGGCGGGAAAAAGAGAACAAAGGATGCCAGGAGGAGGCTAGCTTTCCCAGGGGCAGGGAAACATAGTTAAACAAAACAAAATGGCTCCTCCAACAAAAGGAAAACTGAAAAACTGAGATAGGGGAAAAAAATAAGGAGAAAAGGAAGGCACAGCCTATAAATTATTTATTTATTTATTTATTACTCTTTCTTTTACTCTCTCTTTTTTGAGAGGAAGGGAAAAGGAGGGAAAGAAAGAAATTATGTCTCAGGGACTCGAAAGTATAAGGAATAGTAGCCACTTGGCCACTCACACACACTCTCACACACACAAAGACACAGCAACTGCTGGTCTGTGTTCCTCACTCTTTTAAAACCAACCCACAGGTGTTCCTGATTAGGCCTGATTGCTACCTGATGCTACCTGATGCAGTAATCTGCATGAACAGATAAAATGACACCTGTTCTACAACAGTCTTTACAAACAGTTTACACAGTGTTAACTTCTCCATTTTTGCGTGCTCTGTGGGCGTGGATGCAGTGATGTCATTTGAAAATCCCCAAAAGTCTTCCGGAGTAGGATGCTCTCATGTATCCTCTGTTGGAAGCCTCTTCGAGGAGGATTTTAAGCGGCTTCTTTCGTCTCCTACGGTATTCAGACAGGCGGCAAGATGGCGTCACCAAATCGGTTTCTGGGTCATGGAGGAGAGGAGGAGGATTGGTAGGAAAAAGGAGACACTTTTGGGGTTTCTGGACGCAACTGGGGTTTCTGGGTGCAACATCCTGTCTTTAAATTGGTTTCAACATAAAAGTCCCAAAGTAGTAGTTTCTTGATTCCCAATTAACTAGACTGTACTATATTATTCCTGTAGATGGTACTTAAATAGCCTTAATTATACTTTACACAGCCAAAAAAACTTTTTTTACAGCATATTTTCCTTCTTTCTTTCCTTTACTCTCTCTGTTTCTCTCCCTTTTTCTTTTTTCCATATTTTTATAGTTGACCAGATATAACCCTATCACAGCACAGGGCCTAATCTGCTTAATCATGATGATGTGGCTCTGGGGGAAAGGTACCATTTGTATTCATTAAGTATAGTCTTACGCTCTCTCAGGGCCTCTGTCTAAGAGCACGAGTGCGTCCGTGTCCGATAGCTGCCATTGTGTTCTAAATTACTCATTCAGATTGAATAAAACTGGGCTAAATTACATGTACTGCAGTGTCCTGCGTCTCTGTGCTCTAGTTATGTGTAAGTGCTCATTTCCTCTGACTTACAAACAAATGCATTCACCAGTTATAAAACCACACAACTCATTTAAAGCCGGAGTGCACTCCCAAAAGTTTCCTGTCTGAAATAATTGGCTTGTTTACCGTATTTTTCTGACTATAAGGCGCATCGGATCATAACCCTGGTGAAATAAAATACTTAATTGTATTAAAACATATTGAGAAATGTAACAGATTTATGTAGTTACTTAAAATATATTAAAAGTACATTAGTATTATGCTTTCATCAAATATTAGAAAGTAAACTTTGATCATACTTCTTAAAAAGTACAATATAGTGTATTTGAAATAAATAGACTACTATAAAGTACACTTTTAGTTTAATGTAATTCAATATACTTCTAAAATACATATTTCCAAATATACTTTTGTTCATTTTTAGCAAAGTGTGTCAAAAACAACTGTTAGAGTAATTCACTTAAAGTACAATATATCATGTAATGTTTTAGAAAGTAAATTAAATTACTACATTGGTAAAATGTTTTAAAAATATATATTTAGGTATTACATTGATATAACAGTTTAAATGTATTTCAATGCTCTGTAATTATAATTAGGAAAATATAAACCTAAGTTTATTATAGGATACAGTGTTAAATAACATTTAATTAAAAAAAAAAATACATTTTTAACACGCAAACAATTGTAGTACAGTATATTCCAATATATTTTTTATACCCAACAAAGTATACTAGAAGTGTGCTACTTACAAAATACATGAACAAAAAGCATATTTGTGCTCTAATGTAAAGAGATCATATATATTTAAGATCAATTCTTAGTACATTTATAATATACCTGGAGTATAATAAATATTGATACAGTTGTAATACTCTTTAAATGTATTATAATTTTACTGTAAGCTTATTTAAAATATGGGGTTACATACATGAAGTAGTTAAAATGTTTAAATGTTACTTAAAGCTCACCTTCCGCGAAAATCCGATTTTTCTTGTTTTTTGTGGAATACAGTAGGTCTCTCCGAGTTGAATGTGTACACCTGCACATTAAACTGTTTTGCAGCCCCCATTGTCTGCAGGAGCTAAGCAAAGAAATCCCCCCTCCCCCCCTCCGAAAAACGGGTGAATTTTGAATTATCTTTCTGCCTACGTAGGCAGAAACTCCCAGACCAGCCCACCTTGGCTCGAGAAACTCCCAGAGGCGGAGCTGAAGCGACGCAACATCACCGCTCATCAGTTAGGAGGTGGGAGGCAGTGAGCGGCAGAGCGGTGGAGGGGCGTCGCAGTGCTCCTAGCCAATCAGAGGAGAGATATTTGCATGCTGTTTGCATGTATGAATATTCATGAGCAAAGCTGGAATCCGGTCATTTTGGACACACCCCTAAAACAGTCCATTAAAAAAGAGCTATACAGAGACACCTGAGCACTTTTTTTTTACAAAAACGGCTCACATGTCATTCATTCATACTAGAGACCACAACTAGACATTTTAAAATGAAAGAAAAAACGACGGAAGGTGAGCTTTAAGTATATTTAAATTAAGTGCACTTAGCACAATTTAAGTAAGACTTTTGTACTATTTTTATACTGTAATTAAAGTATAATAAGTACAAAAAAAGTTTTTCTATTTTATCACTCTTTAAATATACTGATTATTAATAATTTGGCTACAAGAACACTTTAGTGCACTATAGCATAATAATGCTTAGTATACTTTCATCTACTGTTTTACTGGGGAAAGCACATTAAGTCACTCTAGTAATGATGTCTACATCTAATGAGCAAGAGTGTCGCCATGTTTCCCTTCTAATGGGGAAGCTGGAGGATGCGTCTAAGTAAACAAAACTGTAATTCTTAAAGAAAAAACAGTTTATTTCAAAGTCAAACGAGCGCTGGATGTTAATCTACACAGATTTCTCTCCTGAAAACTGTTTATTTGTGTGAGTAAAGTGCTTCTGTTTATTTACAGTACTCTTAGCTTTTCTATATTTTGTCTAAGGTTGAGTTTTCAGTAAAATGTCTCCAGCACTAAGGCTGGGTGCAGCAGCATTAGCATTATCTGCTAAGCGCATTGCTAGAAGGACGTAAATGCCACCCAATAGCGCTAGACTGAAGAACCCTGAGTGTTCTGGTAACCCAGGGCACTATCAGATAGCGGTTATTTCCACATAGCTTGTTTTAACACGGCAAAACAGACTACAGTCCAATAAACTCACATCTAAATGGTGAAAGAGCTAGCGCAGTAGTTAGCCGCTAATGCTAATGCTGCTGCACCCAGCCTTAGTGCTGGAGAAACTTCACTGAAAACTCACCCTTATAACAAATATGTACTTCAGCAGAGTGGCTTAACTGCTTCTTAGAATTCAAGAAATTTACAAATATTGTTGGCATTGTCTTAATATAACACCAAACAGAATGAATTTTACATTACTTTTACAGATTTTTTTTTTTTACTTTGTGTTACTTTTATAGTTTTCATCCTAATGAATCAAAGGTATTGCACATTTAGTATCTAAGATTGATCTTCACTAGACTGACATTTTCCCTATTCATTGCTTTTATACTGTTTATATTGATATCAGAATTATATTGTATCAACTGGAATTAAGATATATAGATATATATATATATATATATACATATATTGTGATATAAATTCATTTTGACAGCCATGATGGTGCAACCTAGAGCTAACTTTGTATTTAGTGCCCCTCCCCGCATTTAAACCCCAGCTAGAGAACACTGAGACTGGAAAATGTCTCCACGTGATAAGGACCATTGTTTAGGCCGCTGAGTGTAAACACTCTTAATACTTAATGCTCATGCTCTTTGTCGCTGACCTGATTGGTTGATTGATTCAGGACTTGTATAAAGCCTGTTTCCAACTAATATATCAGTTGTCATGTAGACTAATTTTCACAGTCATTTTATTTCATGTAATTCCATATTAACATGTGTTAAACCAATTATCCTTAACATTAAAACCACTGAGAGGTGAATGATTGGGGGAATGTATGAATAGGTGGGATATGTTAGTTAGCATTCAGACACTCACCATCAGTGTGTAGTGTTTCCCCCCTGTGCTACCTATATATTATGATTTACTCCTGTATTCTTCTGTGTTGTAGGCTGTAAGAACAAGCATCATCTTTAGAACTGTGTTCTTAATACTGTTGACTTATTTGCTAATTTGTTTGAATGAATGATTTTGAGAAAAGTCTAGTAATGTAAGCTTGTTTTGTCTACTGCATCCTGTCAAGAGTCTATGTTAATTCAACTTTACTCACATGATGTCATTGTTGACGTCACTGTGCCCATTTTGCCCTCTGCCTACGAATTGTTGGATATAAAAACAACTACAATATTCATAAGTTGAGTGAAAACAATGTAGTGTAATCATTGCAATAAACTTAAACAAGTAAGATAGATCAGTTGTACTTTAGTTACTTTAACTTAAAAAGTTAGGTTTCAGGTTCACCCCATTTTTAGTGTCAAGTGTTTGTGGTTTGTCTGTTGAATTTAAAGATTAATATTTTTTCAATTCCATACAGTATAATAAATGACTAAAACATTGAGTAATTTGAGTACAGTATTTTTTGCAATACAAGGCCTAACATTTTTTTTTTCAAAAATCCTCAGCGCACCTTATAATTCGGTGAACCTTAAGTATATATTTTACCAGTCAGGTATTAAGGAGCAGTAAAGCCACTCCACTGAAGTACAGAGTTATACAGGAGTTTCCGTTTAGTTCTCCGGCACCGAGACTAGAGTAGTATTAGCATTAGCCGCTAACCGTGCTACGCGCTAGCTCTTTGGCCGTTCAGAGGTGAGTATTTTTGGCCTGTAGCCTGCTGCTAACCCTGGCTAGCACTGCTGGAGCAGCCTTAGCATTATCGTTAGCAGTTAACCGCTAATACTAATGCTCCATTTTTAGTGGAAATCTGGAAATCTAAGCTTACTGTAAATAAACAGAAGTGCTTAACTCACCTAAATAAACAGTTTTATAGAAGAGAAATCTGTGTAGAGTAACGTCTGCTGCACATTTGACTTTAAAAGAAAATGTTTTTTAAGAATTATAGTTTTGCTTACTTAACTTAGCTTAGCTTTACATGCCTTACCACCCAGTGGCAAGACCTGCTGAATTAGAAGGAAAACATGGCGACACCCCTGTTCCTTACTAGAGTCACATAAAGTGCCTTATAATCCAGTGCGCGTTATAGTGCAAAAAATACAGTTGTAGACTTAGGGTTTCCAGTGTGAGCTGTAATGTTGTGTGTTTGTTTCAGGACATCGACGAGGAGATTGAGGCAGAGTACAACATCCTGAAAGCGCTGTCAGACCATCCAAATGTGGTGAAATTCTTCGGCATGTTCTACAAGAAGGATCTGAAGAATGGAGATCAGCTGTGGCTGGTACTGGAGGTAAATAATGTCGCTTCTCTATCAGTGCTTTTAAACCAGTTAAACAATGGAATTCCTAATCTGGATCACAACTTAATATCTAATAGTTCTACAGCACTATAGGCTTTTTGTCAGTAAAAGTGTTATAAAACAGTGTTGCACAATTTATGGCTTTCCTTTCTTCCAATATATCTGATTAAACAGTTTATTAACTAGTTATTTTAGAGTGGTAATGGGGGTGGGTTGTGGGAGGTTGAATTAAATCAGGGAAATATGAACCAGGATTGAAAACACTGGTACAATATGGAGGTTGTTGGCATCTTTGAGCCCATAGAATAAGCACATATTGGGAAATAAGTTGGTATTATAAAGGCTAAATTATTATTTCTCATTTTCTGATTAAATATTTAATCTGAGCATTTGTTATAGTCAAAATAATGAGGTAAATCATGCTTTTTAACTAAAAAACTAATTGTATGAATTCAGGGCAATAAGGCTTGCCACAGACAGTACTGTATGAAAAGATCCCTCCCTCAAACAAAGTCTAAAATGGTGCTTCTTCAACAGATCTAGTGGGTGGGGCTCTGGTGGGGGTTGACAGGTGAGGGGTGGAGCCAGGCTGCTTTCATGCAGGTTTCTTATTTGCAACATAAGAATGAAGGAGCATCCAAACGGCTCATAGAAGCAAATGATTCCTGACACCAAACTCTTTCAGCTGATTTACAGAAAACTGATGGATGGATTTTTTATTTTTTGCGTGTAGAGTGTTTGTCCCCTTTAAGTAATAGCTGTGAGGTCCTAGATCAGTTTGAACTATATACTGACAGTATGATAACTTAAGCATTTGCAAAGTTGAAAGGACAGCAGGTTATTTTCTCCGCTGTGGTGAGAAAGTGTTGCCCTCAGTCCACCATTTTTCATATTCCACTGTTCCCACAGGCCTTTCTGTAAATGTCAGAGGCTGTGCAGTGAAACGGAGGGTGACTTTGTCTCCCAGCATGTTCTGCTGGAGTGGTGGCTGTGCTGCGACTGTGTGCCTGTGTCTTTTTGACCTCTGACTTTACCTGTGCATCTCTGTGTGCCTGTGCTATTAGTAGCCACCGGCAGCTCTGAAACACCCTGATATCATTATGGACCTGAAGCTTCTGAGATTGTTGCAATAGTTAAGGTTAGCTTCATCTGTTTAGCATACATATGTAAATATATACAGCTCTGGAAAAAAACAAGAGACCACTTAAAAATGAGTTTCTTTGATTTTACCAAATTGAAAACTTCTGGAATATAATCAAGAGGAAGATGGATGATGACAAGCCATCAAACCAAACTGAACTGCTTGATTTTTTGCACCAGGAGTAAAGCAGCATAAAGTTATCCAAAAGCAGTGTGTAAGACTGGTGGAGGAGAGCATGATGCCAAGATGCATAAAAAAATGTGATTAAAAACCAGGGTTATTCCACCAAATATTGATTTCTGAACTCTGAACTTGTTGTCTTTGCAATATTTGAGGTTTAAAAGCTCTGCATCTTTTTCTGTTATTTCAGCCATTTCTTATTTTTTGCAAATAAATGATCTAAATGACAATATTGTTATTTGGAATTTGGGAGAAATGTTGTCTGTAGTTTATAGAATAAAACAACAATGTTCATTTTACTCAAACATAAAACAAAATAGCAAAATCAGAGAAATTGATTCAGAAACTGAAGTGTTCTCTTAATTTTTTCCAGCACTGTATATATATCTTCAGCCTCTGGACTGCAATACACAGAATGCACCTTACACTGACATCACTCTATCACACAGTCACCTAACACTGTACATGGCACTTCCAAGTAGTCAATCACCTGAATATTGAATTCACCTGTTCGCCCCAGTATGTATACACCCTCATTCCACTCATGAATCACTTAGTATTGTCTGGTTTATCCACTTTACAAAGTGTCAATCCATTGCCAGTGTTTGCCTTTTGTTACGACCTTTTTTCCTGTTTCTTTGACTTGATTTTTGCCTGCCTTTCGCTATTATCTTCTTGTGTATGTGTTCTAAAATGTTACCCAATGTATGGTATGTTTGGTCTCTCTGGCTGCTGTTTACCAGGTCTGACCCTGCTCCTTTTGATTACATCTTGTATCATTATTTTATTTTCTGTTCTGTCTAGCCATGAGAGATACACATATGACACTGTGGATAGAGGAAGGATACTATTTTTATAATAATACCAACTTTACAAACATTTTGTCTTATTTCTCCTAATTTCTGGTCATTTCTTCTGCTGAGCTGATCCGTAGTGCTCACATGTTGTCAGGAAAAGCTCCCTGTCCGTCTGAATTAGCTTGTGCTCAGTGACTGTAGGACACCAGTCCAATCTCATTCTGCTTGAGGGGACTTTAAATGGATAGTCCACTTCATCCCAGCACCTAATCCCAATATGGCTTACTCCGAATGAAAGTGTAGACCAGTTAGTAAGTTTAATCTCCCAGCGTTATGCCTGCGAGTTCCTGCTAGCTCTTATTTATCCTGAATGTTAGCGTTTGTGGAGATTCTTCTGATTGGTCAGGTTCAGTGTGGGGTTTGACCGCAGTCCTGTCTGAAGGAGGCCAGAGGGAAGCTCCAGTTTAGCGAGGCTCATGCTGCTCTGTAACACCGCGGCTCTGAGGACGCCGGGCACGTTGGTGCCGGCCATCTGTCGGCTGGCGTGAGGAGGCTGCTTTAGGAAGGTTTCAGGTGCTTTACGGACGTCCCTCTCAGCCAGCTTTCACACTGCGTGCCGGTGCTGTCCGGGCTAAGCCTTTAGACTCGCTGATCTGATTTCTGCACACCAGGGAGGGATCTGACCGGCCAGAAGGTGTATATCTGATTAGCCAGTGGGAAAATCTTTATTTGTAGGACTTTGTGGGGTTGTAAAATGTGCTGCAGTGGGATGTGCTGTGTATGACTAGCCTAGCTTAGCATAGTTTCTATTATAGTTAGGTTTGGGTGGTATTAGTGTAACAGAGCATCTGTGATGTGTATGAATTTTTCTACCGTAACAGTACCAGTGTGGAGTTACATTTTACTGCAGATTTTGCTTTTTACAGTAATGATTCCCTAAATCTGGATGCAGAGATGCAGTAAAACCATACACACTGACCAGCTGTCCATCACATAAACGAAATGCATGTGGGAAGCGGAGTTATATTAGTGTGAGGAGTGGTACTGGTGCTGGTAGGCGCTGTCATCTGCTGGTGTTGATCCACTGTGTTTTATTATCAAGTCTAAAGTCAGTGCAGTTTTGTTTTCCCACAAAATCTTGCAGCACTTCATGCTTCCCTCTGCTACTGACAACTTTTAAAGAGGATATTATTTTCCAGCAGGATTTGGCACACTGCCCACACTGCCAAAAGTACCAATTAGACTTATATAATATTAAAATTTTCTGAGACACTGATTTTTGGGTTTTCATAGGCTGTAAGCCAAAATCATCAACAATAAAATAAATAAACGTGTAAAATAGATCACTCTGTGTGCAATACATCTACTGTATATAATATATGAGTTTCTGGAAAGGTTTAAAGCACATTGAAACACAGTCTATTGGTGTGGATAACTACCATAGCACTTGCTAGCTATAAACTCTTTCAACACTTTGTTCTAAAGCTAAGGCAGTGTTTGAAGAAGTAAAGCCACTCCACTGAAGTACAGATTTATAATCATTAGAATTAGCTGCTAACCACAGCGCTGGCTCTTTCCACGTGTAGACCTGTATTGACCTGTAGTCTGTGTGTGTACCATGTTAAAACAATCTGCGTGGGATGAACAGCTAGCTGATAGCACCGTGGATTACTGGAACTCTCAGGGTTCCTCAGTCTAACACTGTCAGGTGGCATTTACATCCTACTAGCATTGCGGTTAGCAGCTGGAGAAACTTCACTGAAAACTCACCCTTATACAAAATATTGGAAATCTAAGCTTACTGTAAATGAACTGAAGCACTTTACTCACCCAAATAAAGGGTTTTCAGAAGATAAATCTGTTTAGATTAACATCCAGCACTCGTTTGACTTGAAAAATTGTTTTTTTTTAATATTTATAGTTTTGTTACTTATGCGTTTTCCCCAGCTTCCCTATTAGTAGGGAAACATGGCGACACTCCTGTTTACTTCAATGTAGGCATCCTCACTAGTGTCGCAGAATGTGCCTTATGTATGAAAATATACCAGAAAATAAACATTTATTGATAGTGCGCCTTATAGTCTTAAATATACGGTATGTCTTCTATGGTATTGCTGTATGGCATAAACTTGAACTTTGAAGCCTCTTTATCTTTGAAAATGTATCATTGAATTCCAACATTTCTCTACTTCAACTTAAACCTTTACCTAAAACCTAGATTTAATACTTAATCCTGCTCTTAAATCTAATGTTAATACTGTTAATAAACATTTTGACCAGACTGCTGACCAGTTTGAGTATTAGGCCCAATCCCATTTCACCCCTTGGCCCTACCACTCACCCCTAGCCCTTCTTTTAGAGTGTACGCCTTCCCCTTGGAACAGAGTAATTACAAGAGGTGTAAGGGGTGAAAGAATTGGGACAACCCTTCAAGCACCCGAGCACTTCAGTAAAGTTCAGTAACCTAGCTGCTGCTGCTGATTAACTAGTTAACTTTAAGGCGTATTTTATTGTATGTCTTCATAAAGGGGTGGAGATGATGCAGAAATTAATTATTAATGTCCATTCCCTAAATGCTCTGCAATGGGGAGCTTAAATTAGCTTTGATCAGCTTTTATTTTATTTTATTTTATTTTACCATCCCGCCTTAAATGCTGCAGCCCCTGCCGTCTGTTGCACCATTTAAGGTGGAACGGGAAAGTTAGTTAGCTAGCTAGCTAAGACTAACTTACTACTAAGACTAACTACTAGTGATCTTTTTATGCTTGTTATGAAGAATTTAGCCATTAAACATTGAAACTGCACAAAAAAAAGATGTTGATATAGTGCTAATCATCACTTTTAACAAGCAAAATAACCCTTGATTTGAAGTGTGCATCTGAAAATTATCCGTTTGAAGAGCTAACAAGCCCTATCTATCCCATGCAAAACAGAGGGGTAGGGGTAAGTGGTAGGGACAAAGGAGTGAAATGGGACTGGGCCTTAAGTTATTAGTATTTATGCTTGTTATAAAGAATTTGGCCATAAAACATTGAAACTACACATAAAACATATGGTGATATAGTGCTAATCATCACTTTTAACAAGGAAAATACCCCTTTGTTTAAAGTGCCCTATCTATCCCTTTCTAGACACCCCTAACTCTTGGTGTGCACATGCAAAACAGAGGGGTAGGGGTAAGGGGTAGGGACAAAGGGGTGAAATGGGATTGGGCCTTAGAGTGTAAGCAACCGGGGATCCAAACATAAAGTTAAATTTGCTTTCTTCTAAACGTTTCTTTGCAGAAAGAGCTTTGCATATGTCTATGCAAACTCTTTAATGCAAAACCCACACTTAGAAAAGCAAATCCTGGGGGCTAATCCAGTACCTGGGCTTGCATCATCATCATCCTCATCAGCTTCTTCATCATCCTCCACACCGTGCCAGGTTATGAGCTGCAGTCAGGCACCATAGAGAGAGAGAGAGAGTGTGTGAGAGGTTTGAGTGTGTGAGGTTTGAGGGAGGGCTGGTTAAATTGCTTAAATTGAGTTTCTGAAGGTAGAACTCTGATGATTACGGAGGAGGAACCGTCGCTAAATTGCGTCCTCCGATTCTCGGGCCTCATCAGCCAATGTGGAGCTCATACAAACCACCGTCTTCTTTGTGCTCTGGGTTCTAATTATGGACGAGGACGAGGAGAGATGCTGGAGCTTTCATCTCCTTTCAGCCAGGCCTCGGCCTTTTAGCCCCCCGTCTACTCACCCTCACATTACAGCTTCAAAGACACGAGGCGTATGGGGGGTGGTCTTCATTCTGTTCATTCTGTTGGGTAAAAGAATGAAGTTGTCCTGTGGGTTTGATTGGGGCTGTATTGGTCAGTAACGACCCCAGCAAGAAAAATGGATGTACGATGGTTTAAGGTTGAGGGTTCATTATGTAGAAAAGCCCACCCACCCACTTACATCTCCAGCATCTCCAGCACTGTCTGGGTCTGGGTCTGTGTTTGTTTCTTGTTTCTTGTTATTCAGGAGTTTTATTAGTAGGATTTTACTGTAAGCACTAATGGCCTTTCCACTGAATAAACAATTAGACGTCTAAATGAAAATGGTGTGCATCAGATTGTGTGTTTGAAGTATCTTGATTAAAAGCTGTATACTGGTTTCCATCTCCATCATCATCAGACAGAGACCGTGAAATTAAATTAGTCTGCTTTTCAGATCATTTTGAAGCAATATCTAAGTTGTACTATGGTGTATTATATTTTACTTCACTTTTTTATGTTTATTCCTTCATATATTACAGACTAATGCAAAAGTTTTGCAACCATTTTTGTTGATATTCTAACTTTAAATTGTAAATATGTAAATATATCTATACTACCGGTCTTAATATTCAAATGTTTCGTTTTAGAAATTAAATTCTTCTAAAGCAGGCTAAGTGCTGCCACTATGATTGGGAGATCGCTGGTTTGAATCCCAGTCATGCAGCTTGCCATCAGCTGCTGGAGCCCTGAGAGAGCACAGTTGGCCTTGCTCTCTCTGGTTGTGTAGATGGTGCTCTTTCCCCTCATCGTCGATCGATGTTGATCAGCACCAGGCTGCGTCTGTGAGCTGATGTATCAGAACCGAGTCGCTGTGTTTTCCTCCAAGTGGAAAAGACACAGATAGACTGGGAACATCTGGTACAGGTAATGAGATGGCGGAGTGTTCTGTTCTTGTGGATTCAGGAAACGTCATCAGTCGCAGCCCAAGTACTGTTCCATGTAGAAGTTTGCAATTAGCCAAGTACACTACAAATACCCGCATGTGTTCTTGCTCCTCCCTCATTATCGAGGATGCATGGAAGGTGAATTGAGTGGACTTCTTATAGGCTGAAACCCCACAATTCACCTCACAGCAGTATTAGTTGAGAAGGAAGTACCTACCAATAAGTTGTACATTTTGAAAACAGTGCTGCTGTGTAATAAAATAAAGTTAGAAGTTATTTTTAGGCAAGAAAGTAATGATTTAGACTTCAGAAATGTGGTTTATTCGACTATGGCGACTATGTAAAACTGTGCTCCTATATTTTCGGAACATCGCTTTCCCCTCCCCTGAGAGGGTGACATCATCAAGTATGCAGCTGTTCCAATTACAGAATAAAAGTCCTGTATCCTTGGGAGTATGCACTTGGGAAAAAAAATTACCACTTAAGTCCATACTGGCCAAGTACAAGATTCCAAACTTGCGTACTCTGTATTTAGAAACTGCCTGTTTCTCTCTGTTACTGTCATGCCCTTGTCACGTGTGTGTAATTTGTAGCTCCACCCCCTCGTTACCTGTTTCCCCAGGTATGTGCTTCCTGTGTGTATATATAGTCCTCCTGTGTCAGTGTTTCGTGGTCGGTCTTTGCACCTTATAAATAAATAATTTCAAATAAATTACAAATAATTAGAAATAAAATAGTAAAAAAAAAAATTATAATAATAATAAAAAAATAATAAAAAATAAAAAAATAAAAGAAGTACCAATTTCAAATCAACATTTTATAAAATTCTAAAATACTTTGAAAAAAAAAACAAATTTGACACATAAACGAAAATAAAGGTATAAAATAAGTAAATAGAAAATAGTAAAATATATATTTTTTTAAATGATAAGAAGTGATTAAAATGAATAATAGAGCATCAGTCAGAGCATCAGCATGATTCTGAAACGGATATTTTTAGGTGAAATAGTTGTATATTTTGGATTATTTTGTTTAGTCATGGCCGTATTTCTCTCTCAGTGTAAATGTATCTTGTTTGTGGAATTTAAAACCGCAGCTTTCCGGCAGTCTGTTGTGTATAAATCAAAGCGTGGCCTTTGTTTTATAGCCCCCGTAGTCTACATTGATCTCTCGGCAGGTTGTTTGAAATGCAGCCCTTTCCTGGCCCGAGCTGAGGTGTCTAGCTTTTGCCATCATTAATTGACAATGAGGTCTAAAATGTCTTTGTTTGTCAGGCCTTTTTCATTAAACGCCTGAGAAAGCCGACACCCCGTCCTTTATTGCAGGGTGCATGATAAGGTTCCTCTCACAAAAGAGGAGCTTCTCCTTGAAGAACCTAGAGTGTGTATACACACATATATGTGGCATATTCCGCCGAATGGGTTCCATTTCTGTCCCCAGGAAATTACATGTATAAATGTGCATACAAAATACCTTTAAAATATGTATATTTTAAAGCTGATGTCTGTTTTGGGATTTAGGGTCCTCTCTGGTGAGAATGGGTAATTGCATCGAGCATGCGGAAGAATCATTTTAAACTGGGTGGGTGTGATGCGGTCTCCTTTCAGAGCGGATGAATCCAGATAGATTCCAGGTTATGTTCAGTCAGAGAGAGAGAGAGAGAGAGAGAGAGAGAGCTCAGTCAGAATCTTCACTCCTTCGTTTCTTTGGTTTTACTATGAGTGAATGAATTACGCTACTGAGCTCTGAGGTTCCTCTTCTGAAGTCTCCATTACTCCACCAGCTGCTCGCGTTTAGTAAAACTGATCCAGATCCTCTTTCATAGGCTGTACTTGTAACGCAAGTACGTAAAGACGTGTGACGTGGACAGAAGAAGAACTCCAACGAAAAGCAACCAGACACCCCAGTTTTTAGAATGAATATACTGTATTAGGCTTAGCAGGGATGGACGTTTCAGCACACTGATACCATTAAACACAATATTTTATCCATATTCTTCTCCACTCAGAAATGCTTCTGCTTCCAGTTTAGAAACACAATAACACTGACTGCCACTTTAAATACACAGAGGACATGCAAATAAATCAGAGAGAGGTAGGTTTTATAGTTAAGGATTATTTTACCACCGCACATCAGCATATCCACTGGTTTCTGACCACTGACAGTGATCGTGTGGTTAACCCCAGCTTTACATCCTTAACCCAGCAGCTTTATATCACCTGCTGGTCTGTGATTTACATGCAGGAGACCACAGACAGGTGAGAAAACAGCAGCCATTGGAATATTGCAAATGGACAAAAGTATTGGAACCACTGTTCATTCATTGTTCCTGTTAAATGAAAGAGTTAAAAAGAAATTTATCCTGCTTGGGTTGGAGAAAATGACTGAGTAGAGTAGCTGGATGCAATCATTAGAAAGGGTTCCCACAAACATTTGGACAAATAGTTTTTATCTTTGAATTCTCCCATGGAGACCATTTTCCCCCAGTCTCTTTCTTATTATTGAATCATTAACACTGACCTTAACTGAGGCGAGTGAGATCCTGCAGTTCTTCAAATGTTGTTCTGGGTTCTTTTGTGACCTCCTGGATGTGTTGTTCATGCCCTTTTGGAGTAATTTCCTTCTGGATAAATAAAGTATCCATCCATCCATCCATCCATCCATCCAATTTCAATGGCCGGTCACTCCTGGGAAGGTTCAACAGTGTTCCATGTTTTCTTCATTAGTGAATAATAGTGTAGCTCTCACTGTGGTTCTCTGGAGTCTAAGTGCTTTAGAAATGACTTTATAACCTTTTCCAGACTGATAGATGATCAATGATTATCGGTTCTTAATTTTTTTTTCAGATCAGGGTATAATAATATGTTGTTTTTTGAGATCTTTTATCTGCTTCATGTTGTCAGACAGGTTATATTTAAGTGATTTCTTGATTCTACAGGTCTGGCTGTCATCAGGCTCTTAAAGGGAATGGCAGGAGACACACTGATTTATTAAGGTTAATTTTTATGTTACACCCAAAACACACCCATGATTAATTAAGAAAATGAATACATGCCTGTTGTGTGTTTTGAGTCAAGTAATGTGAAGGTCGTTATGATAGCAAAGACACACTGCCACACCCTAAATCAAGCTGCACACCGCACAGTTTGCAGCTCACCCAATGTAGTGGGATTGACCTAGCTTTTTTTTTTTAAATGTGTTTAATCACAGTTCATTTAGTTAAATATTTTCTTTTTTATGGCCCTGTATATGTAAAAAATGCCGTATGTGCTCTTTTATAATTTTGAAGCATTCAGTATTAAGCTAATTGTCATGGTCAGAACAGAATAGCAGACAAGCGCAGATACTGATAAAAACAATATACGTTTATTATAAGAATAAACAGATGTAATCAGGGTCGATACAGAAACAAGGGTGATCACCAGTAGACAGAGCAATGAAGACAAAACCATACCATAAACGAGAGACAGTCCAGAGTTCATACACGAGATATCCAGTATCAGAGATAATCCAAGAGGCGGTGGTGAAAGTACAGTCCAGGTCATACACAAACAATCCAAGATCAAAGGCAGAGGCAAAAATCGGCGTCGAGGAAACAAAAGCAAGGTCATACACAAAGTAAACTGAGACAAGAGATATAGAACGCTTTGTACGAGGATAACCTACAATACGCGGCGATGAAGTCTGTTTGGCGTGCACCTTTATAGTGCCAGAAATCAGTATTCGGGACTTCCTGGAGGAAGCAGATGTGGTGTCACGTGATCAGGTGAGTGCGTGATGTCAGCGGGTGGTGCATTCTGGGTAGTGTAGTTGTTAACCTGAGAACCTCCGTTAGAGCTGGGTGTGGAAGGGACAGAGGAGCTAACAGCACCAGACGTGACACTAATTATAATAATATAAAGAGAAAAGCATTCAGTTAACAGTTTTAAAGGACACTATACACTGTAAGTTAGTACAACTTTATGGCTCATTTGTTCTCTGCACTTACACAATTAAGTTGACCTAACAAGTCTTAAATGTTAGCTAAACTTTGTTCTTTATCATTATCTAATATTTTAAGTTGTCTGAACTTAATATATTTAGTAAAGAGTAGCATACATTTAATACATTTAGTAGTCTAGCATACATTAATTAAAATATATTTAATAAATGTATGCTAGACTTGCCAATTAAAAAAATGTGTTAAAATTAGTTGCTAAAATATTTTTAGTTAGATTAACAAACTCAGAAACAGAAAAACACTACTAAACTGAACAACAAAAATCGAGAAAAAAATATTTATTGGCTCAACTTAACTCTCTTTTAAGTCATCCTTTTGCTTTGACTCACTTAAGTTGTAAATATAAAACATTTCAAGTTTATTCAACTAAACTGAGTTTTGTTCACACAACAATAGTTTAATTAGCTCAATAGTTTTTTGTCAAGTATTGCGGGATTAAATAATTTAGTTTGCATATTTTTATAGAACTGCTAACACTGACAGTATAAAACTGGAGCAGCATAAGAGTGAAGTCTGTAAAGAGTGCAGCTCCAAGCCAACATACTGTAAGCACTAGGAACACAGAATAAAGGTAACTTGCTCTTACAGCCTAGAACACTGAGACCTGGCAACTAATCAACACATATATTATAACACTGCACGCCCAGGATAAGGTAGCTTTGGCAACAGACAACACAAAGATGGTAAGTAAGGGAGAGGCCACACCCATTATGCAAATATATGGTGCCAGGAGCCTATGGGAAAGCTGTATGAACCCTACTGTGGAACGTGCACTGACATGTTTAGTAATTAAATGTTGGTTGAAATCACATTTTTTAATTTTTAGATTTTCAGCTTGGAGTTCTTTGAACTCATTTTATTGAGTTGTACTGGCCGGTAAATTCCCTCAATTTGATAATATTATTTCTCCTGACTAAAACACAAAAATCACTTTTTAGAGTGTACTGCATAATTTTACCTAATTTGTCAAATCTAAAACCTAAAATCAAATCAAAATGATTATCACACCGTTTCTCAGTGTAATCAGTGTGAACAGGTTAAAACTGTATTTTTTGCTGATGGCTGGTATAAATAGATGAGGGTGAGGGCAGTGCAGAGGGCAGACTGGCAGCAGGTGCAGATAGATGATGGCAGAATGTGCAGAATTAGCCCTGAGTCTCTGTTTCAGCTGCATGTGAGGAATTATGTTGAAGGCCTGTCTGAAGATGACGTTAATAACGTGTCTTCAGCTCCTGGAGTTAATCTGGAGTGATAAGCGTGAGGGAAAAATAAGCCAGAGCAGGAATTAGAGGAGCGTTCTGTTTATAACGCTCAGGACGGAGAACCGTTACACATGTGACTAAATTCTCCTGTCAGAGCTTCTGTAGGAGCTTTCACTGAACATCAGCCCAGCTTTCCTGAAGAGTCCCTTCACTTTCTGACTCAGAACTCTGATTTTTTTCAGCATTACTGCAGAACCTTTACCAGTAAAGACTAGGGGTGGATTCACTCGAGGTTCGTGCTATATTGTGTAATAATGGCACTGCTGTGCTGCGGTCATAGTGCCGTAGATCAGCACAGCAGCGCCAATATTACAAGTTATAGCGTGACCCTTGAGTGTATTATTGCTTAATTATACCACAGTTCCATTATCGCTGTTTATTGAAAGATTTTGAGTTAAATATGATGAGAAAATAGGATCTATTTGGTTATAAAACTCTGCGAGTTCCATAGCTGCTCTGTTTGTAGCTGTGCTGTTTGGTTTGTAAGCGCTGCATTGTTGCTAGGTTACCTGTATGTTGCGGACTACATGGAGAGCTTCGGTTACAGTGCATTACCGGCTGATAACGTCACTCGTAAAACGCCTCTTAGCCAATAACATTGGAGGGTCGGAACTAACTGTGGTAAAATCCCAAATAATCATGGATTATTTAGAATGCCTATGTTTCAATACAAACACCCGTTTCTGACATTACTTATTGATATATTGGACCCTATTTTACACCCTGTGCATGGCACACCATGATGCTCATTGCTATCTTACACCCCGCCAACAGTCTATTTTCACTCCCTCTGCCCACATTGTTTAAATAGCAACAGTGCTGTAAATAAATCTACACTGATGAGTGTGGTGGTCTGGAAATGAGGTGTGTTCAGGTAAATTTCTGACTTATTCTGCTATCTCGACAGTGGAAAACACAGGTGCTTCACTCACTGAATACAACCTAGACAATGACCTCAACAGTCAGACACTCATTGCTATTTTGGCAGTGAATTGTCAACACAGTTGCTTGCCCAACGCACATATACCCACGCCTTTTATAGACAAATTAACACAAGCAGCAGTGCACAAACCCATAGTGCATACCTGTTGGGAGCTATACAAACATGTACATCAACAATAAAACAGAATGAATAAGTAGCTTAGTTTTCTGCGCTGTTAAAATAGCAATCTGCCAAAGTCAGAGCACACCTGGTTCTTAAAGGTAATGGCAAGTGACATGCTGAAGAAAATTAGTACATGGCTTTTGCGTGTCTTGAGCCACACAAAGTGTACTTTTCCTGTCATTACGATAGCAAAGACACTCTGCCACGCCCTAAATCAAGCTGCCCAGTGCGCCACTGTGCACCTTGTCCCACCCCTACTAATGGCTGTGTGAAAAGTTTACACAGCTGAATAGTGAGTCTTGTGTCTTGTGCAGAACTTTCTTAGAGCTTCTTTGACTGTTAAAACGTTGTAAGTCATTAATGCAAATGTCACAAGAGGTGCAAATGATGCTCTGCATACACTGTAAAAAACAGTTTCACCACTCCGACCAGTAACTGTAGAAAGCAATGAGAGTGTAGCATCTCACAAAAAAGTGAAGCCACCACTGGTCTAGGGACTCTTCTGATTGGTTGCAGTGTGATGATTAAAGTAGCTTTGACCATCCCTATAGGTTTTAATGACAAATTAGCCCCTGGGCTAGGGTGTAGTAGCTTTGGTTAGTTTCAGTGGTAAAAGGGCTGAGATCCAGTACACTAATTTAAAGGAAATGTAATGGTTAGGTAATAAAAGACCATGTTTATAACACTTTTTTAAAAACGTCACTTTTACTCTTAGGACATTTTACTTCTAACTTGGTATCTAAAAGTGGAAAAATCCACTTTTCTTCTGGCTCTCATTTATTTAAAGTGTTTTTTCTCACTCTTTACATTACATTACATTACATTACATTTGGCAGACGCTTTTGTCCAAAGCGACTTACAATAGTCAAGTACAATGTAAAATAAGTTTAAAGGTAAAACATCTTTGGATAGGGATAAAAGGAGGTCAAAGGGAAATAATAGGATAGAGGAGTGAAGGAGAGGAAGAAGGAAATGAGGTTAGAAGTAGTTAGTGTGTTAGAGGTGTTAAGAGAGTAAGTGCTCTTTGAAGAGCTCTGTCTTCAGGAGTTTATTAAAGATAGTGAGAGATTCTCCTGATCTGGTAGTAGAAGGTAGTTAGTTAGAGGTGTTAGGAGAGTAAGCGCTCTTTGAAGAGCTCTGTCTTCAGGAGTTTATTAAAGATAGTGAGAGATTCTCCTGATCTGGTAGTAGAAGGTAGTTAGTTAGAGGTGTTAGGAGAGTAAGTGCTCTTTGAAGAGCTCTGTCTTCAGGAGTTTCTTAAAGATAGCGAGAGATTCTCCTGATCTGGTAGTGGAAGGTAGTTTGTTCCACCATTGGGGAACTCTGTATGAGAACAGTCTGGATTGCTTTGTGTGAGTGTTTGGCAAAGCGAGGCGACGTTCATTGGAGGAGCGCAGCGGCCGGGAGGTAGCGTAAGCCTTCAGGAGCGAGTGCAGGTAGGAAGGAGCTGTTCTGACATCACCTTGTAGGCGATTGTAAGAGTTTTGAATTTGATGCGAGCATCAACTGGTAGCCAATGGAGCTCAATGAGCAGCGGGGTGACATGTGCCCGTTTTGGCTGGTTGAAGACCAGACGTGCTGCTGCGTTCTGGATCATCTGGAGTTAAAACTCTAGTAGTTAAAACATATTAGATTATTTGCTTGAATGCAAGTAATTAATTTATACCTGCAGTTTGAACCTGTTTTACATTGATACAGTACAGAGAGTCAGCTGGACATGAATTTGTAATTATTAATTTAATTAACTCTTATTCTTAGATTAAGAAACACTTGTGAATGCGCATTCTTTAAAACGTTTCTTATCACACGGTGGCACTAATGAACCTGATCACTAATTTCCACCAGTGTTCATGTGTTTTTATGTGTTTTTATATATAAAAGAAACTTGTGTTCCCACCTTATTTTTTTATGATACTAGGTCACTAACCTGTGGGCTCTTAACATTTGTTCCACCCTGTTCCTCCACTGTGTGTATGGAGATATAGTATATTTGTCTTATTTTTCTATTGCCAGCTCCTGGATTTGTCTCTCTTTATTGGTATTAAAGCAATTTGGAAATTCAGTGCTAAACACAATAAATGTGTTCTAAAGCTATGTGCAGTTTTCATTAGTCATGTTAAGCAATTTGCTATCATTTTTCTATAGTAGTAATTTGCTATATTTTTTATAGTATAATTAGCTATTTTTAATGACAAATATTTAGTGTGATCGATTTCTTAATTTTTTTTTACGTTTAGCCAATGTTTTATTTTTAACAGTGTATAAATACCCCTCAGTTTGCTCTTAACTTTGCTGAGTATTGAATGTAGGTTCTCTAGCTCTTCTATGACACGTTTCTCTTTGTTTATTGGCTTGTTTATTGCTTGTTTTCTGTTGTATTTTTTAAAACTCTTTTGCCTCTTCCTCTTCTGCTGGATTACCCGTGTACTGCCATCTTGTTGTTGACCCTGTCTGTCCCTGACTTCTCTTATTAGGGGTGTGCCATATCGTATCGTACGCAATAATATTGACAACATTTTTGAATATGGTGAACGATATTGTACCCTGAAATATGGTGCCATATCACCTATCCCTAATTATCACATCAGGGTACTACTTTTTTACTGTTTTTAGCAAAAGAAAAATTCACACTGCTCTCATTTCCCATTATATATCTACTAGAGACAGATTATATCTGTCCAGTATCATTTATTTTACTTTAATCCAAGATATATGGAGATATTTGGAGTGCATTATTAATATTATTAGTATCATGACATTCTGGATCATTTACTTCTGTTAGATATCTGATAAAATTCTTGTATTTTTTTAATATCTCAGTTAGGGATGTGCCATATCATATCATATGCCATAATACATTTTTTTATTTTATTGCAGTCATGTTTTCTTGAAATATTTTTTTTAATGCAGTGTTTTGTCAGATCAGCAAGAGTATTGTTATCGCAAAAATACCATGAAATATTGTGATATTATTTTTGACCCATATATGTCTGTCCCCTTTGTTAATAAACTGTTGAAACTGTTTAACTCATATCAGCGTGTGTCTCTCCTGGTCCTGGTCTGCGTGACACTACCAAATCTTTCATTTTGCAGTAAGAAGGTGTGTTCAGTGTTATCACACTCTCAGCTCTCAGGTCTCAGCAGGAAAATGAGGTCAGAAAAACCAGTAACAGTGAAAAATCCCCATTAACCCACAGTAAGAACCACTGCTTTCTTCTCCAGCCCAGTTTCATTTGTAGGTCGTGGATAAGTTTAATACTGTATAAGACTCTTATTCTCTCAAGTCCCTGTGTACCACCTTTTAATCTCACATAATCACCCGCTACCTGAAGAGTTTCTGATTTGTTTTCTTGCTCACAGTGAGAGTAGTCTGAAGCAAGGGTCAGGTGTTTGTTATACTGTATTCTGTACATGTACACTGTGAACCATAATATGTTAGGCTTTTTTTAAACATTTAAGGTAATTTGTTGCCTCTAATGAATGAAATATGTTTTTTTTAGTCATTTATTATACTGTATAGAGTTGAACAAACGTTGCACTTTAAGTTCAATAGACAAACGGCAAGTACTTGACACTCAAAATGTGGTGAACGTGAAACTTAACTTTTTAAGTTAAAGTAACTACTCTATCTTATTCGTTTAAGTTAATTTATGGCAATGATTACATTAAGTTATTTTCACTTAACATGAACAGGCTTGTCTCAGCAGAATGAGCCAAATAGTTGCCCTTTGTATTCCTTTTATTTCTGTAAATTAATAGTTTATTAATAGCTTAATACGAGTTAATCTACAGTTACAGTAGATACAGAAACCATCAGTGTAACCTGTTGTCATGGTTTTTTGCTGGTAGCTGGTTTCAGATGGTTCTTTTTGATGGTGAACAATGTTAAAATCTCATCATCCAGATTGAAAACATTGGGACTTAGTCACCGCGACCTGGTAGTGGGGTTTTAAAGCATTTTGGAGGCCCCAAACATTTAAAAATAGCCTCTTTACTCATGTTTTATCTCACTGTATAAACAATCCCTATCCAGATAAATCTCTCCATGCAGATAAAGTGAATCTGATTGTGATTGGATGTAGAGAAATATAAACATAAAGCATTCTGACTCCCTATTGGTTTATACTGTTATCCATCACACCTGCACATGTAACAACCCCCCCCCCACGTATGTAGTCTAGTATGAAAATGATCCGTGAAGAGACTCAAGAGAACTCCAGACAAACTCCAGTCCAACTAAACTTTACCTTTAATATATTTACATTCTACTAAAATACATTCATTTACAATCAGCATATATGCAGCTGAAACAGAGAGGAGCCTAATGCATCGCAAATTATTTAATATTTTAACATTATAGTCATTATGGGTTTTAGAAAGATGTGTTTTGGGAAGGAGGGATAGTGCACTATAGGACTCTGTGGGCCTATGCTTTTTCCTTAATGGATTTATTTTTCCCCTTAAAAATTACTTTTACTTTTATACTTTAACTAGTTTAGAAACCAGTACTTTTACACAACTTTTACTTAAAGAGTCGATACTTCAACTTGTACAGAAGTATTTTAAATTTTAATATCTACCGCTCTGAAAACGGCTGCCCTATTTATAGGTTTATGTTTGAGTAAAATGAAGATTGATGTTTTATTCTATAAACTACAGACAACATTTCTCCCAAATTACAAATAAAAATATTATCATTTAGAGCATTTATTTGCAGAAAATTGGAAATGGCTGAAATAATAAAAAAAAAGATGCAGAGCTTTCAAACCTCTAATAATGCAAAGAAAACTAGAAAGTTCATATTCATGAAGTTCAGAAATCAATATTTGGTGGAATAACCCTGTTTTTTTAATCACAGTTTTCATGCATCTTGGCATCATGTTCTCCTCCACCAGTCTTACACACTGCTTTTGGATAACTTTATGCTGCTTCACTCCTGGTGCACAAATTCAAGCAGTTCAGTTTGGTTTGATGGCTTGTGATCATCCATCTTCCTCTTGATTAAATTCCAGAGGTTTATAATGACACTCATCATTTTTAAGTGCTCTCTTATTGGTCGTTAAGCTTGGTTTTGTAAATCATGCTTCTTGACCAGATAACCCATCAAACCCCAACAAAATCACATCCTATATGGTTGTATAGCAAAGTTTGGCCCATGACCTTCTTTCTGAAACTATTTCTGCAAGGTTGTCTGGCTTCAACACATATTTAATGGTAAATCTCGCAAACAGCAGACCGTCAATGACTATTGATGTCTCTCTCCATCCAACCCAGGCTCTCGATTATAGATTTTACTGTTACAGTGAAAAAAAACATGATTTTGGCTCTCATTCTGCAAATCGACGGCTATAAAAGGCCGCTAGGTATCAGATGATGCGTCCAATAACCGATTCTGGTTCCTACAGTCCCACTGCAGCTGTTGCAGCTGTGGAAGACCCATGAATATAGGAGGTAGAAAATAAACAGCCCACCCGGACTGTTATTATAGACTTTTTTTCATCGTACGGCAGATCGATAGATAGCTCGGCTTGTGGCTCAGAGACGTGTACTGTAAGCTCCCCCCAGCCCCCCCTGCTGTTAGCTCAATTAACTTCAGTAAATGGCAGCCAAACGGGAAGGTGTGCTACAATGGCACAGCGCCCTGCGGGCATGATGGAAAAAAACGAGAGCACACAATGGCCCCTGCGTCTCTGGGAATACATCAAACACACACACCCACACACACATATACACACACTGACTGTACAGTTTTTCTACTGTTAGCATTTTAACCTTTCCTCTTCAACTCAATGACAAATGTCACTCTCTTCAGATTCCTGAAAAGCCAGTTCTGCACACCTGTTTTAATGGGTCAGTGTCGAGAGGTTGACCCTCGAGGACGTTTTTTGGTGTGTTGTGTGTGTTTGGATGTGATTTTCCCAATGATCTTAACCAACATGACCCAATCAACTAAAGTTCAGCAGAGAGGTTTTAAAACATAATTTTTTGCCATTTAAGTTCTGCAGGTCCAGGGTTTCTCAATGTAGTCAATGACTGCACTGTAAAAAATGTGCTGTGAAATTTACAGTAAGTAACTGTCAGTAATTAACAAGTAATTTACTGTGGACCAAAAGCAAATCACAGTAACTAACTGGCAAAAACTTAACAGTAAGTTACTGTAAAAACAAAAATCCCTGTAAAAAAAAAAACTGACAGCAGCTGAATAGTAAATTAGTAAATTAGTAAATTAGCTGAATAGTAATTTATTGCATATTGTAATTTTGCAGTCAGTATTAAATCACTTTTAAACATTAGCATTTCTTTAATGCCATGTATTGCATGACATTTTTTATTGTTCAACAAAATCTGCAGAGACACAGCAAACAATAATCTTTAACTATTTTTCCCTCAGTATGTAAAGAACAACAGGTTAAACTAATTGTTTTTCCAGTCAAACTCTGCAGTACTTATGAAAGAAATAATGCATGGGTTCATATCTGATGTTTTCCGCTTTACAGTTCTTCCAGTTTTCTGGCTTTTCTTGAACTTCTTACTGCCTTTGCTGGAGTCAGGATTCATTCTGACAAGGAACCAAACAGAAATGAAAATGAAAGTTAATTTACACAATCAACAAACGGGTTTGTTAAGCAAATCATGTTAATAAGAGGCTCTCGGGGCAAGTCAAAGTTTTTATAGAAAAAAAAACTCTTAATTAAAAAAATATAGAACAAACACAGAACATTTAAGAGCAAGTTTAAAAGTTAAACAGGCCAGGCTCACAAACGTTTAAATCTAATTAGAATTTAGCTTAGCTTAGTTTTATTTTTTTGCAACTTGCTTTTTCATCTAGCACTTTTCTTCTGATTTCATTACTTTCACTACTGTGACATAAAAAATATTATTAGATTTAGATTTTAGTTAGTCAAGAGACAGCATTGTGCTGTGTGATACTTACATGGAATGGTGGATTTAGTGCTGCTCCACTTCTCAAACTTCTTCTTCAGGTTGTAGGTCGGTTGAATCCAAAATGAATCCAAATGACTGCTGCCCGTATTTGATTGTCCATTAGTGAATTATTACAGTGTATTATTGTGATTTTCTACAGTAGTGGGATTACTACTGTGATTTTCTACAATTGTGGCATTATTACTGTGATTTTATCATTTTCAAATTAATTACTGTGGTTTCGTCTGCATTCAGAGTGTAATACTGTAAAAGTATTTACAGTAGTTAATTGTGCAGGAACACATGTGTTGATCTAAAGTCTAAAGTCAGTGCAGTTTTGTTTTCCCACTAAATCTTACAGCACTTCATGCTTCCCTCTGCTACTGACAACTTTTATGGAGATGCAGATTTCATTTTCCAGCAGGACTTGGCACACTGCCCACACTGCCAAAAGTACCCATTTAGTTGGGTATTACATCTGTATAATAAATGAGTTTCACATTTAGAACTGAATTACTGAAATAAAGTTATTTTTTTTAATGATATTCAATTTTTTTTAGATGTACTAGTGTGCCATGATGCAATGTGATTGGGTTGTGTTGTGTCATGACATTCTCAGAGCATGATCATGAACAAAGATGGCTTATTGTTTAGTCAATACTTTTAGCACAGAATAGCAGCACTCAGTATTAAATACAGAATGTTATCAATATTTCCCAGCGCTGGTTGGTTATTATGTGTGTCTACTGCACACTGTGTCCCTTTCCTTTTTGTCTTTATAGTCGTATTTTAAGCTGTGAAATCCTAAAAAGCAGAAACCAGTGAGAGACAGTGAATTAAACCCCACATCAGGCCTTTATGCCTCTTGCGACAGATATCAAGCCCAGCCTCTTCTTCCTTGAGGTCGATTTTAGACAGTCCCAAATAAGAGGGTGCCGTTGTTGCCGTGGCAACACACAGGACAATTTAGCGTAATTTCGAGAGCGCTTGCTACGGACAAAAGAGCCGTTCCTCACCTTAGCTTTCCACCGACTGCAGCCAAACAACAACGGCAGCAGCGGCAGCAGTAGCGTAATCAGAGCGCCGAGTTCAATTAGCTCGCTATTGTTCTTCCACTGCAGCCCATTGGAGGAGAACACTCACAGCCTGCTTTCTACCTAATGTGTCTAATGATAGACTGAAAGGCCAGGGAATGAATTAGCTCTGCGCTGCCTTTAGCACAGATTACTTCAAAAAGGCAAATCCTGATGCTTTAAAATCCTTAACCCTTTAGCATCCTCAACAAATAAACAATTCCTATCATTCAATCCTGTTTTTCCAATGCATTTATCATGTATATGGCATGCATAATGCATTATAATGACTTTTATAAGCATGTGTAGTAACTCATAAGTAATTATAGCATCATATATTACACAATATAAAGTTCAAGCATGTGAAATTAGTAACACTTTCGGTAACACTTTCTATGAATGTCATCTTTATTAGATGCTATAACCACATTCATAACATATTATGATGCATTCATAAGGCATTATAAACATGGCTATAAATGTTTATAAAAATGCATAACCCATTATAGCCATGTTTGTTAAGCATTATGACCTGTGATCATAATACATTATAAGCTCTGCTTATGATATACATGTTAAAATAGTTTATCTCTATCATTAATAACCTAGTCCTACAATGAAAGTCTGGCACTTTATTAGAGCGCACAAAGACCTGTTATAATACATTATAATTGACTATAATGAATATTATATTCAAGACAAGTATAATTCATGAGTGGTTAAAAATATATTAATAGGATTATTGAGGGTGTGTTTATAAGTTGGAAGTTTTTTTAGTCATGATACACTATGCAAGCTGGGACTGAGTTTCTTGGGATTAATGTATAACATGTTATAAACACAGCTATTAATGCATTATACTCACAGTTCATGATGCATAATAAACATTGCTATAATGAATTATACATTTTTATAAACATGTATAGCCATGTTTATAATGCCTTATAAATGCATTATAATGTATTATGAGTATGTTTATAGAGTCTTATAGAGGTGACATTCAAAGAAAGTGTTACCACACTTTCTATCAGCATTATGTCTATAAGACCCTATGAACATACCCATAGCACATTATAATGCATTATAAACATGGCTATAAATATGTATTAAAAATGCATAGCTGTGTTGATTATGCGATGATAAATTGTGACCATAATGCATCATCAGATGTTACATGTCGATACCAAGAACCATAACAAAACTGCCTCAACAAAACATGCTATAATTATTTTTTACCTACTATTATAAAAGCTTATATTTATTTATAATTTATTATAATCAGGGCTGTCGCCTCCAAGTTTGACCTCAACTTCTGACATAATGTGCCCCGCCTCCGCCCAACGCATTTTTTTACTGGAGTGGTGAGAAGCGTTATCTGGTCTCAATCCGACCCACCTATCAAACGCTGCCTCTGCTGCTCCATGCTGTTTACACACTAAGAGTGCAGTCTGTGCAGTGTTCACTGCTCACTTCTGCGCTGCACATCCCATTGAAAGCACTGTGTTTGAAAGGGCAGCGGCAAATTTTCAGTGTCCTGTGTTAAAGCAGCTTCACAGTGACAGCTCCGACCAATCAGAGGAGACAATGTGCTCGCATGGTTTATTGGTGCACATTTTGGTGCGTTTAGTTTTTTATGCCTGTGTGAAAACAAACCAAACAGAGGGAGAAACGCTCCAAATAAACAAACTTATCAACTGATCCGGATCATAGGAACTATAGAACAACTACAGGTGTGAAAAGTCTCTTTTATACTCAGCTAATTAAACTCTAATTCAGAAATCCTTACAACCAAGTAAAAAAAATAAGTTTCCTCTATACGATTTATCATGCATTCTTTATTTCAGTGCCCTGTGTCGGCCTTATCTCCCCTCAAACATAAAAGTATATAATAGTATTTTAATTAACACCACTAATATAAATGTAACTGCATTTTACATTTCTTACATTCATTTTTTTAATTTACATTTAAACACCCAGTATAAAAACTTGTGTTTTAAGAAGAACAAGCGCGATTTATCTTTAGTTAATCACAGAATATTGTTGTGATTAATTTGTTTATTTTTTTTTATCGATTACCACCACTAGTAATTAGTAAATCTTTTATTTTAAAGGTCATTCATATCATTTATGTTCATTTTTTTAAATTGACAGAATCTGCCAGATTTTCACTGACCTGCATCCAAGTCCTCGGCTCTTCACATTTGTCTGTTTACCTTTCTGTTTCTCTATTCTGTTAAACTGAGTGAAGCTCAGCAGTGCATGAAGTCGAGCAGGGAAGGCAGAACGACACTCTCTCTCCTTAAAACTGATTTCTGACTTGTCAAACTGCCAAAATCATTCAGACTAAAGATAGTCCACTCAGAGAGGCTGGAGCTGGAGGAATACTCAGAGTACACTGAACCATTACTGAGAGCTAATGCTAACAACAAAAACAGAAAAGATGAAGCAGGAATAAAACCAAGTGGAGAGTGATGGGAGAGTCTCTGATTTTGTGGTGCCCACACTTTACAGAGAGTAATCAATCAATCAATCAATCAATCAATCAATCAATCAATCAACCTTTATTTTGACTCAGAAGTACATTGAGGGCAACCCTCATTTTCGGTGGGCATTTACAAAAACAGGGATTGACATAACAAAGAAAATAATAACTAAATTTAATCATTTTAAAATAACTGTAAATAAAATATAACAATATAAGAAACTATTATAAGAAAAAGAAGATAAGAACAAAAAACAGTTAAAATAACATAGTACAATAAAAAATAAAATAAAGAAATAAATTAAAAATAATAATAGATATAGTGTGTGTTGTGTTGATAAAGTGAGTGGATCGGGTACAGCAGTTCTGCTGGAGTTTTTAAACAGTGTTTAATCTCCAGTTACTGTCCTCCACTCTTCTATTACACATTCCTACATTCGGGATAAATAAAGTACCTACCTACCTACCCACCCACTTACTTTTTTTAGTAAGGAGTAATCTAACTAATTACTCTGACTGTAACTATAACACTGTTACCATTTTCCACACCCCGTTACTGCACGTTACTTTAGCCGCTCAATTAACTTTTTTTTTTAACTTTGCACATACAGACAAAGACACATGTGTGTGTGTGTGCGTTGTGTGTGTGAGTCACAAGGGAGAGGAGGATGAGATAAATGCCTAAGCAATGATTGTTGTCTTTGCTGTTGTGTACTCTATTCATCTGGCTTATGAAACACGCTCTGAGAAGGTGGGGGCTGAGGGGGGTGAGTAACACAAAAGTAAAGCAATAGTTACTTTTACTGGTAGTTAGTTACTAGTTTTATAGTGGAGTAACTCAGTTACTAACTCAGGTACCTTTTTGGAGAAGTAACTAGTAACTATAACTAATTACTTTTTCAGAGTAACGTGCCCAACACTGGTCATCACCCAAATAATGATAAGATTAAGAATAAGAATAAGAATAATAATAATAAAACTCCAGTCTGAAAGGGTTAATCTTGAGCATAGATTCATTGAAAAGCAGACATTTCTTGCTGTTGTTGCTGATCATTTAGCTGCTTTTCTCTGTAAATCAGTGATTTTATAGAAAACATTGATGTTTTCTATAACCTATTCTTTCTTTTGTGTCATTTTTTTCAGCTGTGTAACGGAGGCTCAGTGACCGATCTGGCCAAGGGCATGCTGAAGAGAGGAGACCGCATGGATGAACCTATAATTGCATACATCTTACACGAGGCCCTGATGGTAAACTATAGGGCTACATCAGTTGCATCAACCTCATCATCATCATCATCATCATCATCATCCCCTTCATCCCTGAATAGAGCAGGGTCTCTAAAAGGCTTCTACAGCTCTGGCAAAAAATAAGAGATCACTTAAAAATAATATGTTTCTTTGATTTTACCAAATTGAAAACCTCTGGAATATAATCAAGAGGAAGAGGAATGATCACAAGCCATCAAACCAAAATGAACTGCTTGCAAGCTGAATTTTTGCACCAGGAGTAAAGGCATAAAGTTATCCAAAAGCAGTGTGTAAGACTGGTGGAGGAGAACATGATGCCAAGATGCATGAAAACTGTGATTAAAAACCACCAGGGTTATTCCACTAAATATTGATTACTGAACTCTTTAAACTCTATGATTATGAACTTGTTTTCTTTGCATTATTTGAGGTCCAAAAGCTCTGCATCTTTTTTGTTATTTCAGCCATTTCTCATTTACTGCAAAGAAATGCTCTAAATGATAATATTTTTATTTGGAATTTGGGAGAAATGTTGTCAGTAGTTTATAGAATATAATAACGTATATAATGGGTTATAATAGTATTTAACATGTCGATATGTTTGCTGTAGACTTTGCGAAGCCTGGTTCTGTTAACCAGCACTGTAATAAATCAATAGGTTACTGTACAGTGAATAATTTCACACTGAACCCCCTCTCTCTCAGTAACTGATTATGTGTATATATATGTAATTCTTAGAACAGCTCCATTGCTTTTCATGCAGATACTGACTGCCAAGCCACTGAATGCAGTAAAAGCGCAGGAATTATAAAGGGATAAAGCCTGGCAGAGACATGCTGTATGTGCTGGATGATGGTTGGATGATGAGGATGATGGGAATGCGTGTTGTTTAGCTGTTTAAGTTTAGATGTGGTGTTTTTTAGGATGTTTTATCTGAGCTGCCGTCCTCTCCGCAGGGTCTGAGTCACCTACACGAGAATAAAACCATCCACCGAGACGTCAAAGGGAACAACATCCTCCTCACCACTCAGGGGGGGGAGTAGCCGAGGCGGTGTGTTAAGGGGAAGGCAGCAGCGTGTGTGTGTGTGTGGTAAATTGAGTGTGCGGCAGAGAAATGATGCGTTTGCATGTGGGTCAAAGCCATTACCTCCCAGTGTTTGCAATGCTAATTCCACGCTACTTATTTCCTTTTATTAAGAGCAGAATGCATTTCAGAGCCTCTTCCATTACGCCCCCGCCCCCGCTTACTGTCATCAGGCCAGCTCTCGCTCCTCACTACTCATTTACTGCACACACTGTTTCACAAGTGTGTGTGTGTGTGTGTGTGTGTGTAAATAAGTCTGCATTAAAGGAATAAGCACACTGTGACCTCCTCCAACTCACTGACTCACAGAGTTCCTCCAGGCTCAGGAGGAAAAACAGTGTCCTTTCTCATATGTTCACAGTACATACTGGACAATTCATAGTGGATACTTACTAATTTATATTAGATACAGAATAATTCATAGTGGATAGAGAATAATTAATAGCAGACTCATTATATCTCCAAGTGGATACAAAAGTATTCATAGTAAATACAGAATAATTCCAAATGCATATAGAATAATTCCTATTGGATACAAAATAATTCTAAGGAAAGACACAGAATAATTTCTAGTGGATACAGAGTCATTTCTAGTGGATACAGATTAAATAATAGTAGATACAGAATAATTCATAGTGGATACAGAATAATTCTAAGGAAAGACACTGAATAATTCATAGTGGATACTGAATAATTAATTGTGGAGACTGAATAATTCATAGCAGACAAAGAATAATTCATAGTGGATACAGAATAATTCCTAGTAGATACTAAATAATTCATAATATATATATATATATATTCTTTTTCCTAGTGGATACATAATCATTTCTAGTGGATACAGAATAATTCATAGTGGATATAATATAATGAATAGCAGATACAGAATACTTAATAGTGGATACAGAATAATTCCTAGTAGATACAGAATATATTCAGAGTGGATACGGAACAATTTCTAGTAGATACAAAATAATTCATAGTAGATACAAAATAATTCATATCAGACAAAGAATAAGTCATAGTGGATACAGAATACTTACTAGTGGATACAGAATAATTCCTAGTAGATACAGAATAATCCATAGTGGATACAGACTAAATCCTAGTGGATACAGAATAACTGCAAGTGCATACAAAATAATTCATAGTAGATACAGAATTTTTCCAAGTGGGTTCAGACTTATTTCTAGTGGATACAGAACAATTCATAGTGGATACAAACGAATTAATAGTACACATAGCATAATTCATACACGATGGATACCAAGCCATTCATAGTACACCAGTACATATTTTAAAGAAGATAATGACTAATTCATAATAGGTACTAAACAATTCATAGTACTTACTGAATAATTCATAGTTGATACTGAATCACTCACAACAGATACTGAATAATTGCTAATACATACTGAATAAGTCTCCAAATACTACATTGGCCTACTTCTGTAATAGGAAGAACTTTGTAAGTCACTCTGTTTAAGATACAGCAAAAATCAGTAAATATATAATATATTTACTAAAAGTAGATTTTGCATAAGTCATACTGGATACTAAGGAATTCAGAATAGATACTGAATGACTAATAGTAGATACTGAATTTCTGAACTACTGGGACATTAAAGTAGATAGTAATTTATTCAAAGTAGATTTTGAATAAGTCATATAAATTAGGATTTACTCTCACTGACTACTGTCAGTGTTTTATAAGAGTGTGTGTGTCTGTGCATGAATGTGCAATAGAAACGTAAAAAGCAGGAGAAAAGAGAAAAAAAATAAATAAACGTTTTTCTATAAACCGCAAATGAAAAGAGACGCTGTGTTTTTCCTGCAGAAAACTCGTAAGTGGGACACTTCTTAAGAGCCGCAGCCAGCTTTCTGCATTCGCGCTGCGCTTGTCGTCACAAAGCTTCGGAAAGCTCCTGTAAATGCTCTCCCCTCATAATAACACAACTAATCACATTCTCCACCCCAACACCCATCCACCACCCGTCCCTCCCTCTCTCCGGCCTGCTTTAGCAATGCGGCACACGTTCAGCTCACACCCCCACTTTTACAAAGCTTTCACTCCTCTGCCCCCTAAACCCCTCTCTAAATGTAATCTCTGCGCTCCTGAAGCCCCCTTGGTAACACTTTATAATAACGTTCAGCTATAAATCATTTATAAGTTTTTAATTCCTAATTAACTAAACATGAATTAATCATGTACTCATATCTATAAATCATGCATAAATATATTAGTAATGATTCACAAGACACATACAAGTTATTATTTCATTCTTAACAAATGATTAACAAATGATGAATAGGTCAGGAATTCTTATATATCAGTTACATACTTTTAATAATCATAATTCATATGTAAATAGAATATTTACAAAGGAATGTAATGTTAAGGCCTTTTTAGCCAAACATACTTAATGAATAAAACATCTATAAACTTTGATTTTATAATTTATTTATCATGAACTAATCAAGTATTAAACAGTAATTTACCCAGTAGCCTTGTGTGTGCTCTGGGTTCTGTTGTAGCTAATTATTTTTACATATTATTTTAATGATTATTTTAAGACAGATTTAGACAGGTATATGATGTTCGCATTCAAAGCAAGCTCCTAGCTCCTTCCTACCTGATGGACTTCATGCACAGCTTTGTTGACCCAAAAACTTCAACTGCAGCTTATGTGGCTAAACGAACTTCCACTGAGCAGGAATCAAACACACTCAAGATTGAAGCATTTAAATGACCAGTAAACCAGTGTATTCGTCTGGGTGATCTTTTTCTCTCACAGTCTACCTACCTACTGTCAGGTGATGCTGAATTTCTCCCTAGGTGTGTGTGTGTGTGTGTGTGTGTGAGAGAGAGAGAGAGAGAGAGAGAGAGAGAGAGAGAGAGAGAGAGAGAGAGAATGCTTTATTCTGCTTGTCTGTGATGGACTGGTGGTCTGTCCAAGGGCTTACATGTCTTTTGCCCTATAAACACTGGCATAGACTTCAGTACCCCCCATCATCCAGAAGGATTAAGTTTATAAGAAGGTGATTAATACATATCTAAAAATCATTTATAAACTATACTTCTTTTGTTAAATCATTTATAAATGAATTGTTCAACATTTATAAAACATTTTGCAGCACCTAATCTAAAGTGTAAACTATTCTCTGTATATAAATATCTGAAAATGCCTGTAAATCATTTATAAACTATATTTCTTTTGTTAAATCATTTATAAATGAATTGTTCAACATTTATAAAACATTTTGCAGCACCTAATCTAAAGTGTAAACTATTCTCTGTATATAAATATCTGAAAATGCCTGTAAATCATTTATAAACTATATATTGTTTTGTTAAATAATTTTAAAATTAATTGTTTAACATTTCCAAAACATATCCAAATATCCAAGTACATATAAAAAATCAACTTAGGAAAATCAACTTACTGGTAACAACTTGCAGGTCTTTATTAAATTCAAAGTGGCAACCAAAAAACTTATTTTTCAAAAACAGAAAAGAAGATGACAGTAATAACAATTTCACTCAAAAATGACAAATTCAACAAAATCTTCTGAATCATTAACAACTGAAAAATAACTCTGCCATTGCTGCACTTTTAAAACATTGTCTTCACAGCCAATAACACTGTCATCTGTTGGATGTCCATTTTAGTTTTATTTACAGTCCAAAACAATAGGCAAGCTTGCGAAACATTACAAAAAAAACTTACTTTCTTTTCATTAAAGGCAGAAGCTTGTTTTTCTTTTTGTACATTTCCACATTGTTTAACAGCTGTACATCATTATTTAAGACATCTTCACACTTTTTTGCAAACACCTGCAGTTTCTCCTGCCTTGAGTAACCCTCCAACACCTTACTGTACTCTTGGGGTGCCACGATAGCTAGCTCTGCAATGGGAGCATTGGCCACTACAGTGTTTCTGTCTACTCCAACAGCCCTGTATGCATCACGGAGATTTTTCCCCCTTCTGTACTGATGCAAAATCTTCTTGTATCTTCTAACAGTCTGCTGAGGATTTCCAGCTACAGAGACAAACACAAAGATAAAAACACACACACAAATAAGAAAAGTACAAACAAACTAAACAATTCCTATAAAATGCCCTTGTTACTTTATTTTATTTCATATGGACTTGATTTAGTGACTGCCAACTCGTTCCTCAAGACTTATGATTCATTAGGCTTCAGACAGAGAAAGTAAAATATTTAAAATCTAATCTTTATAGCTTTAATTTGGCTAACTGATACAGTGTTGCTCAACCATTGCTTAAATGTTCACCTCACAGTCTCTGGTAATGAGCAGACATTCACAAATTTACTTCTGTATATCAACTGCAGACTAAACAGTCCAAGGTACATACATGCATGTGTATATATATACAGGGCCAGCTCAAAAAATGAGAATATCTTTGAAAAGTTACTTTATTTCAGTAACTCAGTTAAAAATGTGAAACTCATATAATATATATATATATATATATATATATATATATATATATATATATATATATATATATATATATATATATATGTATTAAACTCAGAGTGATCTATTTTAATCGTTTATTTCTTTTTTTGTTGATGATTTTGGCTTACAGCCAATGAAAACCCAAAAATCAGTGTCTCAGTAAATTAGAATATTATATAAGACCGACTGATACTGTTGGCAGTGTGGGTAGTTTGCTAAGTCCTGCTGGAAAATGAAATTCACATCTCCATAAAAGTTGTTAGTAGAGGGAAGCATGAAGTGCTGTAAGATTTTGTGGGAAAACACTGCACTTTGGACTTGATAAAACACAGTGGATCAACGTCAGCAGATGTCTTGTCTCCCCAACCCATCACTGATTGGTGGAAACTTCACACTAGACCTCAAGCAGTTTGGACTGTGTGTCTCTCCACTCTTCCTCCAGACTCTGCTCCCTTAATTTCCAAATTAAATGTAAAATTTACTGATGATCAGTGATGGTCTGGAGAGACATGTCATCTGCTGGTGTTGATCCACTGTGTTTTATTATCAAGTCTGAAGTCAGTGCAGTTTTGTTTTCCCTCAAAATCTTACAGCACTTCATGCTTCCCTCTGCTACTGACAACTTTTATGGAGATGTGGATTTCATTTTCCAGCCGGACTTAGCAAACTACCCCCACTGCCAACAGTATCAGTCGGTCTTATATAATATTCTAATTTACTGAGACACTGATTTTTGGGTTTTCATTGGCTGTAAGCCAAAATCATCAACAAAAAAAGAAATAAACGATTAAAATAGATCACTCTGAGTTTAATACATATATATATATATATATATATATATATATATATATATACGTATATATATATATATATACATATATATATATATATATATACATATATATATATATATATATATATATATATATATATATATATATATATATATATTATATGAGTTTCACATTTTTAACAGAGTTACTGAAATAAAATAACATTTCAAAGATATTCTAATTTTTTAAGCTGGCCCTGTATATGTATATATATATATATATGGATTTGTCTGTGGTTTTAGGTACCTCTCTTTCTATACTGCTGCATCTTTTCTTCTTTTCCTTTTTTGTTCTTCTTTCTTTTGAGCTTCTTCTGGTGGCTGTGCTTGTGTTTCTTTCTCTTCTTTCTCTGCTCTTCAGAGGAACTTGACATTGACGTAGAAGAGGAAGATGAAGAAGATTCAGAAAACTCTGATGACTCTTGGTCCTCACATAGATCAGACGAATCGTCCTCTGCGGTGCCACCTTTCAGACCTTTCTTCTGGTCTAATATCAAACAAATCAAACTTGAGTGAGACATTTTTAAAATGTAGGATTTTAAGTGGTGGCAAGTTAGAGGGCCGGGGTTTATGTTTTTGTACAGCCATTCTGGTGCTAAGTAAATATTTTATATTAATTACCAAAATACTCACATTCGTCTAACTGTTTTAGAAGACCGTCCCTTTCTTCTTTCAGGTCAGCAATTGTTTTAGACATAGCCTCCTCATTCTTCTTTGCTTCAGCCAGTAGAATCTGGTGTTTTTTCAAGGACATCACAGCTGTTGGGGCTAACTGGGTAACTGCAAAAAAAATAAATAAATTCTAATAGTGGACTGTGGACTTGTTAACCACTAAGTTAATAAATTATGTTGGTGGATTCTCTACATAAGTTCAAATATTATAAACTGTTTAAAAATGACCTACAAGTCAAAGATAAGTAACAAGATTGGCACATAACATTAGCTAATTGTAGTCCAACTGTCGCACAGCAGGAAAAAAAGTTGCCTAAAACAATGTCTAACAGGTATCGCCATCCCTGGTCCTTGGACTGATGGGCTGGTCTATCAGTCATTTTTTGCAGTACTTGTGTTACACCAATAACTCATACTTTAATTATAACAACTAACTAGTGTGCTAACATCATCCTTATAAATTCTCAGCTAATGGTGGCCTGCTAAAATTTGACTGAGGATGGTAAACACATATTATTCATAATGAACAGTGATCCAACCAGCTAGCTAAGGTTAGGTTAGCTAGGTAAGCTAGTGTAAGCCAAGTTTCCTCGGAAATCACAGGATGTAATGTAGCTAGTAAGCTACATTTCCTAACATTAGTTTTAATAAAAGCTAACGTTACATATCTTACCTGTGCCATGCTCCCCTTCTTTGTTGGTTTCTGCAGATTTATTGGTCTTTTTGCCTCGTTTGGGGCGAGCTGCAGATATACTGCTCAACTCCATCACGACCGGACTTCTCCCTGCAGCAGCGGCGGCGTTATTAGTGGCCCCCCTGGTGCCCCCCTTAATTAACTCAACCCATATTACAAAGTTCCACCTGACAGTTTTAATAGTAAATAAACGATACATACGTGAATATATATATGTTATACATACACAAAACGTAATTCAAAGTAGTTGTTTAAGCTAAATAAGCCAAATAAATATTTAATAAGCAAGCTTTATATAAATAATATATAAATAATTTATAATAAATCGTGAAATAAGACTGAATCAAAGCCAGTTTATGGAGAGCCTACCTACTTCCTATCTTCTCCGCACTAGAAAATCACAGACAACCTCTAGAGGGAGCCCGCGAGTGAGTTCTGGATGAATGGGGGTGAATGGAGCTAAAGGCTAAAACCTCAAAATAAAAATAGTAACTATTCATTTGGTCAGTATATTCTCTTAATTTAGGAAAACAGCATGTTACTTATTGAAGACATTAGTATTTTTTTCAGTATAAGAAGTATTAAATATTTATAAACTCTGATTTTGCTCTATTTCTCCATACAAACCTATTCGTTTTGGACTCACTCGGGAGCGCCTCTGGTGGTCAAATAAACACAGAAGTGATTCTCAAGTGGGTGTTCTCCCCTCTATTAGAGATTCTCTGACTGAATCCTGTACATGCAAGTTAGACACGTTTAACTGACAGTCATCCGGTTATAAATGCGCCAAAATGATGTATTTGGAGAGAAAAGTAAGGAAAATGATCGAGGGAAAGAAATCAAAAAGAAAACATTTAAAATTAATAAAGTGGCTTCATAAGAAGAAACTGTTGCAGAAAAAGGTGAAATGCAGTCTCTGTCACCACAGAATGAAGCTGAAACAGAGCAACTGCTCAGATTGCTATGAATGGTAAGTCAAGCTGTCATATAATTATCATGCGTTTAGTTAACCTAATGTGCTTGAACAAATGTGCACTAAAGAATGTAAAGATTAGCTTTTTATCTAAAACTAAATTAAGCCTTGTTCAGTAATTATAACCTTGTACTGTTATGCTTTTTAACACCATTCAAGACGTAAATTATTAAATTCGTTTTTTTTTATTCTGTCAAGCATTTCTAAACATGTCATGGATATCTATATGTGTGCCTGCATATGTGCAAGTTATGTTTTAAGGCACATGTTTTTAATGTGGCACTGCATTGTCTGTTCCATCATATCAAATCTCAGGAAAACCATGTTCAAACCATTGCTTCATCACTTAGCTCTATAATAAAAAGTAATTTATTAGTGTTGGAATTAAACAGAACATTATAATTTGAAAAAAAAAAATGTTAGATTAATACACCTAAATTCACATCAATATAATTCCCATCCCTGCAGGAGGTGTCAACGAGCTATCCACAGAGGAAGGCAAATGAAGAGATCTGTCAGGCACAACTCTGTGTTTAGTCATTCCAAAGTGTCTCTCTTCAAATGGATGGAATTTGTGTACAGGTGAAAGCTGCTTACACATACAGGTTTACTATGTCTCAGCCTGCTACATGTACTGTATAGTTTACGTTTCATGTATATACTTGGGTTTTTAAGCCCACATGTAGATTTATTAAGTACTAAATAATACTCTTATTCAGAGCTTTATATTCCAGTCTAAATTACTTTAATTTGGTAAGGTATTTTTAGGTTACAGTTTAAGAGTTGGTATTATTATGTGCTTGCAGGTTTTCTCAAGGTCTGCATTTGCGCCAAATTGACATGATAGCTGATGAAATAGCAGGAAGTTCAGCAACTCTGTCAAAAATGGCCAAAAAGGTGAGAGAAGCTTGCGTGGTGTCAATGGAAAGACTCAGAAGAAGAAAAGGACAGCGTATTGGAGGACGCAGGCAGTTCATTGTTATAGACGAGAGTCACTTCAGACATAAAAGAAAGGCAGGTGTCATTGTATCTTGATATTTTGTATGATGTTGATGTTAAATTGACATACATTTTATATTTATTTTCTTTCTTTTATATTGTTAGTAGTAATTAATACTTATACATTGCAGGTATTTTCTTAAGCTATTAATTTTAAGATTTATTAAGAGTAGCTTCATCAGCAGCTCATCCAGCCACATCAACAGTTTATTTGCAGTTCTTTGGAAGTACCTAGAAATAACATTTCTACCAGGATTTTCTAAAAAATTAGGATAATGTATGCTAATGTATACATTTTTATGTTAGCTTGTGTTTGTTATCATGGAATATGGTGTTTTTTACGCCTTATGCTTTATGCTATTCAGTAATATCATTCTTAAATGTTAATGTGTTAATTATGTAGTAATGAAAATGAAATTGCAAAAAAGTGTTGTATATGAATTTTGCCTTGGCCTGCTATTCTGTAACTAGAAAGTAGAAACTGGCCAAGATAATATTTTGTAACAGGAGGTACTGGCAATTGTATAAAATTTTCCTTTTTATCTAATCTAGTATGGAAGAGGACGGATGGCAGGGGGATGGAGAAGGAGGAAGTGGGTGTTTGGGATGCTGGGTGTGAAAGCTGGGGGCACAAATCAAAGAAAGCCAGTTCTTCGCTTAGTCGAGCGAAGGTCCAGAAGGGAACTCTTGCCACTCATCACTCGACATGTCAGGAGGGGATCCACTATCTTAAGCGATGAGTGGCGTGCATATCGGCAAGCTCTACCTCAGTTTGGCTACAGACATTACACAGTGAATCACAGTGTCTCATATGTTGATGCTCAGACAGGGGCTCACACCCAGCATATAGAGAGAGCCTGGAGAACATACAAGGAAACTGTTTGGAGGCTTAGAGGTAACCGGTCAGAGGAGCTGTTGAAAAAACACTTGACTGTAATAGAATGGTATGAATGGCTAGCTAAAAAACATCATAATGGCCCTCTAGGACAACTAATTCATGACCTTGGAAAACTCCATGAATAAAATGGGACATTTGAATTCCACAAGAACTAATAATCTAGCAAGCAATCTAAAAAGTTTTTAGGTTTATGGTTTTAAGGTTTATGAAAAAAGTTATAGTTATTTCAGGTTATGCAGTATATCACATTTTATTAATTAATTTGTGCAACAAATTGTGAATGTTTTTTAATAAGCAGATGAAGTTTTGTATTTAATATCACATGCGATACAAATTGTAACAACTTTTTAGTCATATTCATGTTTTAATAAATGGCAAGTTAAATTAAGTGTGTATATGTGTGTGTGTGTCAGTCCACGATTAGTACCAGCAAAAGTGCTGACTGAAGAGCCTCACTAACACTCGCATTGTTATTTAAGTCCTAACCATTAAATCTGTTTTATTAAATGATATACAGGCCTTTTTATATATTTGTATGTTCTGAAAATACAGTATAGTTTACAATTTAGATTAGGTGCTGCAAAATGTTTTATAAATGTTGAACAATTCATTTATAAATGATTTAACAAAAGAAATATAGTTTATAAATGATTTACAGGCATTTTCAGATATTTATATACAGAGAATAGTTTACACTTTAGATTAGGTGCTGCAAAATGTTTTATAAATGTTGAACAATTCATTTATAAATGATTTAACAAAAGAAATATAGTTTATAAATGATTTACAGGCATTTTCAGATATTTATATACAGAGAATAGTTTACACTTTAGATTAGGTGCTGCAAAATGTTTTATAAATGTTGAACAATTCATTTATAAATGATTTAACAAAAGAAGTATAGTTTATAAATGATTTTTAGATATGTATTAATCACCTTCTTATAAACTTAATCCTTCTGGGTGATGGGGGGTACTGAAGTCTATGCCAGTGTTTATAGGGCAAAAGACATGTAAGCCCTTGGACAGACCACCAGTCCATCACAGACAAGCAGAATAAAGCATTCTCTCTCTCTCTCTCTCTCTCTCTCTCTCACACACACACACACACACACACCTAGGGAGAAATTCAGCATCACCTGACAGTAGGTAGGTAGACTGTGAGAGAAAAAGATCACCCAGACGAATACACTGGTTTACTGGTCATTTAAATGCTTCAATCTTGAGTGTGTTTGATTCCTGCTCAGTGGAAGTTCGTTTAGCCACATAAGCTGCAGTTGAAGTTTTTGGGTCAACAAAGCTGTGCATGAAGTCCATCAGGTAGGAAGGAGCTAGGAGCTTGCTTTGAATGCGAACATCATATACCTGTCTAAATCTGTCTTAAAATAATCATTAAAATAATATGTAAAAATAATTAGCTACAACAGAACCCAGAGCACACACAAGGCTACTGGGTAAATTACTGTTTAATACTTGATTAGTTCATGATAAATAAATTATAAAATCAAAGTTTATAGATGTTTTATTCATTAAGTATGTTTGGCTAAAAAGGCCTTAACATTACATTCCTTTGTAAATATTCTATTTACATATGAATTATGATTATTATAAGTATGTAACTGATATATAAAAACTGAATTCCTGACCTATTCATCATTTGTTAATCATTTGTTAAGAATGAAATAATAACTTGTATGTGTCTTGTGAATCATTACTAATATATTTATGCATGATTTGTAGATATGAGTACATGATTAATTCATGTTTAGTTAATTAGGAATTAAAAACTTATAAATGATTTATAGCTGAACGTTATTATAAAGTGTTACCGCCCCCTTTAGAGGAGATAGCTGCTCCCCGGCTCCCCTGCGCTCTTCAGGCCTATCACAGCCGGAGCAGATGCAAATAAAGCCTGTAATTAGTCAGCTGGTATCTGCGAGAGGGGCGCGAGAGCGGGGGGAACACTGCACCTCCTTTAAAGCGGGAGGGGGGGGTTCTTCTGCACGTGTGAATGGAGAGGAAAGCAATGGAGCGAGAGGAGAACCCGCGGAGAGATGGAGAAAGAAGAGTGATGAGTCAGATGGAGAGAGTTTAGGGGGGGCGGGGCTGTGGGGTGCAAAAGTTGAAGGTGATTAGTGATGGTAACAGTCTAAAAAAAAATTTCTCTTTTACATAGCAACCACCTAACAACACCCTTGCAACCACTATGCCGTGCTATGAGTAATCAATTTGCAACACATGTAGTAATGTACACTTTACAGCCACCTGGGAGACCGTAGCAACCATTACCCTAGGCACACCACCACCATCAACAGTTTTGGATACCTCAGCAGCCCCCAAGCAAATTACTAATTAACATACCATAGCAGCCACATAGTAACCTCTTAGCAACAAACAAAACAAGGATAGGACTAGGATACTCTGTAGCGAACACCTAACACACCACAGTAACTAATCTGGATACCAAAACAACTATAGCACTTAGGAACACCATAGCAGCCACATAGTAACCATAGTATCAACCACAGCAAGCACTTATAAACTGCCTAGCATTCTCTGTAGCAAACACCAAAAGAACACCACAGCAACCAATTGGATATCTTCGCAGCCATCAAGCAATCATCACCATATCAACACCATAGTAGCCACCTAGTAACTACTTATCAACAGCCAAAACAACTGCCTAGGATAGTCTTTAGCAACCACTTAGAAACACCACAGCAACCAGTCTTGATATCAGAGCAGCCATCTAGCAACCACTTATTAACAGCCAAAAGCAAGCAACAGCTTATGAATACCACATAACAACCACCTAAAAACTGCTTAGCAACAACCTAAACAACTAAATCAAATACCACAGCAAACACTTATAAACTGTTTTGCGTACTCTGTAGCAAACACCTAAAGAACACCATAGTAACCTATTTGAATACCTTAGCAGCCACCAAGCAATCATTACCATATTAACACCATAGCAGCCACATAGTAACCACATATCAAAAGCCAAAACAACTGCCTAGGATAGTCTTTAGCAACCACTTAGAAACACCACAGCAACCAGTCTTGATATCAGAGCAGCCAGCTAGCAACCACTTATTAACAGCCAAAAGCAAGCAACAGCTTAGGAATACCACATAACAACCACCTATAAACTGATTAGCAACAACCTAAACAACTAAATCAAATACCACAGCAAACACTTATAAACTGCTTTGCGTACTCTGTAGCAAACACCTAAAGGACACCACAGTAACCTATTTGGATACCTTAGCAGCCACCAAGCAATCATTACCATATCGACACCACAGCAGCCACCTAGTAACCACATATCAACAGCCAAAACAACTGCCTAGGATAGACACTAGCAACCACTTAGAAACATAACTGCAGTCAATCAGGATATCAAAGCAGCCACCTAGCAACACCATAGCAGCCACTTAGCAAGAGCGAAAACAACTGTCTAGGACATTATTTAGCAATCACTTTATCACTTTATCGCCACAATCACCTTGCACCCACTTAGCAACACCGTAGCAGCCATATAGTAATCACTTTTTACACTGTTATCCAGCTCAAAGTAGCTCCACACCTCCTTGCTAGAATCTGGAGAGTACTGATATTTAAAGCGAGGCATTAATAACTTAAAAAGTGCACAAGAAGCTTATTAAAAACACTGTTTACATCCTATAATGCAAGCTACAGCTCCGAGCACCGACATTACTCCCATTACTGCTACGTTATGCAGAGTCTATATACAGGGGTTGGACAATGAAACTGAAACACCTGGTTTTAGACCACAATAATTTATTGTGGTGACGGACAGTTCTGGTGGAAACAGGAGAGTTGAGGTGCACATTGAATTCTGCCGTGATTTGATCAGCCGTGGTTTTATGTTTTTTGGATACAATCCGGGTTAGCACCCGAACATCCCTTTCAGACAGCTTCCTCTTACAGCATCCACAGTTAATCCTGTTGGATGTGGTTGGTCCTTCTTGGTGGTATGCTGACATTACCCTGGATACCCTGGCTCTTGATGCATCACAAAGACTTGCTGTCTTGGTCACAGATGCTCCAGCAAGACGTGCACCAACAATTTGTCCTCTTTTGAACTCTGGTATATCAGCCATAATGTTGTGTGCATTGCAATATTTAGAGCAGAACTGTGCTCTTACCCTGCTAACTGAACCTTCACACTCTGCTCTTACTGGTGCAATAATGTGCAATTAATGAAGATTGGCCACCAGGCTGCTCCAATTTGGCTACTTTGAGCTGGATAATGATGTAAAAAGTGATTTATCAGGGCAAATTATGCCCCGTGTCACAAAGTCTGAAGGGTGTTTTTGGACAAACTGTTAAAATATCTGGATCTCTGAACTCTGTGGGAGAACAGAGGTGTGCTATTCATCAAAGATAAGTACTTTTTATCATGTTTTACTACAACAAAAGTCCACTTTACAGCAGAGTTCTCCTTTAATTCGGAAGGGGTGGGGCTGCATATGTGAATGTAATGTAGAGCACAGTGAGAGGACGAGAGGAGACCTGTGGAGAGAGAGAGGGAGAGAGAGGGAGAGAGAGGAAAGAAAAGAGGAGTGATGAGTCAGATGGGAGGGAGGGAAAGTTAAAGATGCTCAGTGGTGATGGAGACAGTCAGCAGAATAGCTTTAGTCCCTCCAGGCTCAGTCAGACCGGCCCGCCTCCTCTGTGACGTCAGTAAAGCATCATTGGTACATTTCCATCACAGTCTGCTCCTCCCCCAGAGACATCACTCACTCAGAGAAGAGCCAGCGTAAGATAATAGTGCATTCACACATATAACACCAGCACAACAACCTGTTCAACCACACCTACTGATTCTAGCTTTCACTGTGCTTTCTCTAAACATTTTACAATAACTCTAAACAACATCAGAACTATAGAATTACTTACAGACTGGACCGGGTCAGACACTCATGCCAACTATTTATTTTAATATATATTTATTTTTATTTTTTTATATTTAAAGGTCTCATCCCATTGTTTTTTTTTCATTGTTTTAATGTCTAGTTGTGTCTCTAGTATGAATAAATACCATGTGAGCTGTTTTTTGTGCTCTGGTGTTTCTACTTAGCCCTGCTTTAGACCACTGAATTAGTGGTCTCTGAAGAAAGACAGGATTTGGCTCTTGCTCATGAATATTCATACATGCAAATACATCACCTCTGATTGGCTAACAGCACTGCAGCAGAGAACACTTACCCCAAGTCGAGGTGGGCGAGGCCATGAAGTGACTGGTGGATGTAGACACCCTAACGTCTCTCTGATCAACTCGTATTTCTGAGGATTTTCTTTTATTAGCCACTGCAGACAATGGAGTCTGAGAAAGTCATGTGCAACATCATATACAAGTCAGAGAGACCTATAGTATTTCACAAAGAACAAGAAAAAATGGATTTTAGCGGAATAATAATTATTATTACTAATAATCATCATCATTACCTCCATTATTAATACCATAACTACTATGATTACTAAAGTACATCCGAACATAATAGTCTAGTGGTTTTTATTAATGATTGATAACTGGAATCTGAGTTTATTAATATTAATTTTATTGTTATTATTATTGTATTTAATAATTTATACCAAAATACTAAAATACTTTGTTAACTTCTGGTTTCTGATGCTGGTAACTTTGATGAACTTTCCTCATATTTTTTTTATGTCTAGATAGACAGACAGACAGACAGACAGACAGACAGACAGACAGACAGACAGACAGACAGACAGACAGACAGACAGATAGATAGATAGATAGATAGATAGATAGATAGATAGATAGATAGATAGATAGATAGATAGATAGATAGATAGATAACTGATGCAAATACACAGTTATATAATATAATCATTTTAATTTAGCAGTGCACATTTGTAGATATGTAATCAGTGGACAGTAAATAAACTAGTAGTGCAGAATAGAAAAATTTAAAATGAAAGGAAATCTCTGAGGGTGTATCTGTAGGGCTGGCATGGGGTTGTGTCCTGATGAGAGCCAGTTTCCTCATATTTTTTTCTATGTCTTTGCGGCGACTGCACTTGAATATACTTACTTAAGTTGTTAAAATGTTTCGAATTGACTGACCTTCATTACTTAAAGATTTTATTTCTTTACTTAGTAGAGTAGTTCTTAACAGAATATGGATTAGAACCTTATATAAATCTTACAGTATCTTACAGTAGTATCTGGATTTTAAGGTATAAATTCTGTATTAAGGGTCTCCTGTGTAAATTTCTCCACTTTCTCTGAATAACCGCTTCATTAAACCGAAGGCAGAGCTTGTGAAATATGTATTTTACGCATTTGCATAATTCCTGTAATTCTGTGTGTGATGCTTACGTGAGCAGTGGACGCTGGGTAATTGGAGTTAATGCAGCTGTGTGAAGCTGTGAGTGTTAATGTGTTATTAGAGAGTGACCCGCTCTGCCCCTGAGAAACAGCAGAACTCACAGCAGTTTAAAGGGTTTAGCCTGGTTTATGGTGTTTGTTGCTGGGAGTAATATTATGGTTTGTAGAGATGAAGAAATAGCAGAGAAGATTAGTGAGAAAGACTTCAGTAAGAAATCAAATACTGATCACGTTATATTGAAAGTTGGAGCCAAAAAATAACCTCACACTGTAAAATCATACGTTGTTTGAACTCAAATGATTTGAGTCTGTTTTACATAAAATTGGAAATTTCTAAACAACACTCAACTATTTTGAGTTAGTTGAACATTTGTGGGCACATATACTGTACTATTCAAACTGAGATCTTTGAGTTGAACCAACTTATAATAACTGAGTTTAGTCTGTTTTCATTGGCAGCTTCTTTTTCATTGGCTCCTGTCACAATCTATTTGCGTACTGGGTGGGTCCAACAGTTTCTGACAGACACTCACCATCAGTGTGTAGTGATTCCCTCTGGGCTACCTTACAAATAAATCAACTTCCCCTTTAGTTGTGATTGCTTGATGTTTTATTTTATGCTAACTCAAGTTTTTGTTCCCCATTAATTAAAAAAGAATTGAGCAAACCGGCTGCCTTAAAAAAGTTAATTAAACTCAACTTATCCGGTCTTACAATATAAAGAGTTAAAAAAAAAAGTTAAAAGTTCCCCTTTAGTTGTAATAACTTGATGTTTTAAGTTATGCTAACTCAAGTTTTATTACCCATTACTTAACTTTTTTAAGGCAACTGGTTTCCTCAATTTTTTAAAGTATACTCAATTTATCCGGTCATACAATATAACAAGAATAAAAAAAGTTAAATCAACTTTTCCTTTAGTTGAAATAACTTGATGTTCTAAGTTATGATAGCTTAAGTTTTCTTTTCCCATTACTTAACTTTTTTAAGGCAACCGGTTTCCTCAAATTTTTTAAGTAAATTCAATTTATCAGAGCTTACAGTGCAGTGAAAGGGTCCTATTTTAGTGATCTATAGCGCACCAGTCAAATGCTGATCGCACAGCTGGATTTAGAGCACGTCGGTGTGTCTTTGTTATCATGAGGGCTCGAAATGTGCTAAAGGCATTAACTAATTCTCCTAATTAATCATGGGTGTGGTTAATTTTGTGCGTAACGTGAAATAAACCAATCAGTGTGTCACATCAAGAGTGGTGCGTTCGTATCTTAACTTTGGCGCGTTTGTATCTTAACAGCGTGGCGCTTTTGTGCGTCTCAGCAGAGCAGAGCAATGTTATTTTATTTTTTATTCTGTTTATTGTTGATGATAAAGTTAGATTTGCGTGCTGCAGCACATTTAATTGTGTGTGTAATGAGTGGGGGTGTTGCTTTGATAATTTAGGTGGTTGCTATGGTGGTGCTACGTGGTTGCTAGATGGGTGCTGTAGTTTTGTGAAATTGTAGCTATGATTCAAGATTCAAGATTCAAGATTTTTATTGTCACGTCACAGAGTACAGATGTACATGTGGGTGAAAAACTTGGGTGCAGATTCCCACCAATGTGCAGAGAACAGTATTTACCAGAAGAAGAATAAAATAAAAATATATAAAATAAGAAATACAGATAGCTTTACAGCACTCAATAACAATACACGTAATAACTTAAACTATAGACAAATATTGCACAGAAATATGTTAAGTAAGACTGAATAAGTAATATATGATGCTATGTAGATATGCAGATATCTAGAGTGTGTGTGTGGAAGTGAGGAAATAGTCCAGTAGGTGACAGAATAACTATGAGTAAGTGCAGGTTAGGAATGAGTTGAGTGGGAAGTGGGAAGTGCAGGGGGCCGAATGCTGTATAATATGGGAAAGTCTGATAGATGCAGTGTAAAGTAAGGTGCAGGGTGCAGAGTTTGCATGGGTGTCAGTGGGGTGGGTTGGGCAGAACACTGTTCTACTGGCTGTTTCACAGCCTGGCCGCCTGGGGGAAGAAGCTGTCTCGGAACCGGCTGGTTCTGGTCTTTAGTTGGTAGCTAGATGGTTACCATAGTGTTGCAGGGTTGTTGTTCTGGTATTTCTGGTGGTTGTTGATGTGTTTCGTAGTGGTTGCTAAGGTGTTGCTAGCCACGTACATTGTACATGGCAGTATAAATTCAAGAAAGCTAATTGGTTTTCCAGTATATGAGCATTATATAGACATTTTAATATAATGGCATTTCTTAAATGATTAAACATCTCCTTTTCTGTCTTTATATGGCTTTAATCTAATAGAGTACAGTCAGAATGATGCTTGGTGTGCTGAAGAATTGATTAGTGCTCGGAGTCATGAAGTGCTTCACACAATGCTTAACATAGTACCTTTTCTTTTTTTCAACATTAGCTAATTTAATCTACCTCTTTTTCTCTTATCTTCATAATGTTGCTATCAGCTACAGCTAAGATGTTTCAGTTTCTCAGTTTCTAAAAGTTCTAATCTGTTGTTCTACAGCAGAAGCATGGTGTTCCCCTGCACAATTTATGATGCTACACCAGTTCAGAAGTGTTTTATCACCGAGGAAAGTTTGAGCACTCCTGCTATCTTCCCTAAATTTCTACTCTTCAGTAGTCTGCGGGACTCGTCTAGCTGCGTGATAGCATCAATAATTATAGTGTTGCTGAAGCAGTCGCCCCGTGCCTGTGGTTGATTATATTCTGCTGGGGAAAATATATCTCAGATAAAGCAGAGATTAGACTAGGGGGTAAACAAAGGCACTGGTGGAGACACTGGGATGGTTTGGGAAGCTATGGTAATTATAGATGGGCTCCTTTGTGATGACAGAAAATTTTATTCATCCACCCTCACACCCTCCATCCGCACGGATCTGCGGAGATAAGCGCTTCAGCTCCGGCTCTGGATTCATGGGTTCTGCTGGAGGGTCCTGAGAGCTTTAGGGGGGCTGGACAGCTGCCCTGTGCCTGTGGTGAGTGGGGGGTTGGGTGATAAAGGGTGGGGTGGGGAGGTGGGGTTGTAGGGTGGAGTTAAAGCATGTGGGACCATGAGAGTTAAAGAACATGTTATCTACACCACCAAACATCTCAGTGATATCAGAACATTTAGCATTAGTCATCCAATCAGGTGTGGATGCTTTAAACGTGAACCTCACTCAGCCATAGGGACAGTAGTGCTGTTATCCACTAGTCTACACACCCTAATGCTGATATAGTGTTGCTATACAGTTGCTGTGATGTTAATTGGTTGCTAGATGGGTGCTAGAATGTTGCAATTATATTGCAGGTGGTTGGTGTGGTGTTGCTAAGTGGTTGCTAGATAGGTGCTAGAGCATTGCAACATAATTTCTAGATGGATGCAATAATTATAAGGTTGTTGCTATGATATTTATTGTGGCTGTTATGGTGTTGCTAAGTGGTTGCTAGATGGGTACTGTAATGTTGCAAGGTTGTTGCTATGATATTTTAGATGGTTGTTGTGGTGTAACTAACATTTTTGCTAGATGGGTGCTAGAGAGTTTCAAGGTTGTTCCTAGATAGATACTAGTGTTACAAGGTTATTGCAATGATATTGCAGATGGTTGGTGTGGTGTTGCTACGTGGTTGCTAAATTGGTGCTAGAGCACTGCAAAGTTGTTGCTATGACATTTCAGGTGGTTGGCATGGGGCTGCTAAGTGGTTGCTAAATTGGTGCTCGAGCGTTTCAAGGTTGTTCCTAGAAGGTTGCAAGAATTGCAGTGTTGTTGCTAAGATATTTCTGGTGGTTCTTATTGCACTCTTATTGATAAGAGTTTGCTGGATGGGTACTATAGCATATTTTAGGTGTTTGTTAGATGGTCACTAGAGAGTTGTCCTGGTTGTTCCTAGATGGATGCTAGTTTTGCAAGGTTGTTGCTATTATATTTTTGGTGGTTGTTATTGTGTTGAAAAAGTTTAGTTTGACGGGCCCTAGAGAGTTTCATGGTTGTTTCTAGATAGATGCAAGAATGGTAAGGTTGTCAATATGATATTTTAGGTGGTTGTTATGGTGTTGCTAAGTGGTTCCTAGAAGGATATTGTAGCATTACAAAGTTGTTGCTTTGATAATTTAGGTGGTTGTTATGGTGTTGCTAAGTGGTTGCAACAGTAGATGGATGTTCTTAGATGGACGCAATAATTGCAGTGTTGTTGCTATAATATTTCAGGTGGTTGTTATTGTGTTGCTAAGTGGTTGCAAGATGGGTATTATTGCATCGCAAAGTTGTTGCTATGATACTTTAGGTGGTTGTTGTTATGGTGTTGCTAAGTGGTTCCTAGATGGTTATTGTAGCATTACAAAGTTGTTGCTTTGATATTTTAGGTGGTTGTTATGGTGTTGCTAAGTGGTTCCTAGAAGAATATTGTAGCATTACAAAGTTGTTGCTTTGATATTTTAGGTGGTTGTTATGGTGTTGCTAAGTGGTTCCTAGAAGGATATTGTAGCATGACAAAGTTGTTGCTTTGATATTTTAGGTGGTTGTTATGGTGTTGCTAAGTGGTTCCTAGAAGAATATTGTAGCATTACAAAGTTGTTGCTTTGATAATTTAGGTGGTTGTTATGGTGTTGCTAAGTGGTTGCAACAGTAGATGGATGTTCTTAGATGGACGCAATAATTGCAGTGTTGTTGCTATGATATTTCAGGTGGTTGTTATTGTGTTGCTAAGTGGTTGCAAGATGGGTATTATTGCATCGCAAAGTTGTTGCTATGATACTTTAGGTGGTTGTTGTTATGGTGTTGCTAAGTGGTTCCTAGATGGTTATTGTAGCATTACAAAGTTGTTGCTTTGATATTTTAGGTGGTTGTTATTGTGTTGCTAAGTGGTTGCAAGATGGATTTTATTGCATCGCAAAATTGTTGCTTTGATATTGTGGGTGGTTGTCATGGTGTTGCTAAGTGGTTGCAACAGTAGTTGGGTGTTCTTAGATGGACTCAGGAATTGCAGTGTTTTTGCTATGATATTTTAGGTGGTTGTTATTGTGTTGCTAACCTTTTTGTCAGATGAATGCAAGAATTCTAAGGTTATTTCTATGATATGTTAGGTGGTTGTTATTTGTGTGTGTGAGAGAGTGTGTGTGTTATAGTTTAGTTCTAATGTGATTTGGGGAGTAACAGTGCGTCTATAGTATGCTAATATGGTACAATGAGATATGTGGTTTAGGATAAGGGTGTAGTGTGTATGCAGTTTGGAGGTGTGACGCGCGCTTGCGGGTGTGTGTGCAGACCTCACGCAGGGCTAATGCTCACTGCGTGTGGAGGTGCTCACGCTACGCTGAGCAGATAAAGCCCCCTCACTGAGTCATCTTTCAGAAGACTGGCACAACAGCACATTACTGACCGAAAGAGGCAGGCGGGCGGCGGGGCGGAGGAGGCAGCGCTGCCACGTTCTTCATGAATATTTTAATTGGCAGTGTTATCACTGATGATTATTAAGCATGGCCTTGGGGTTCGGCACTGAGCTAATGTAGCGGAAACAAGTAAAGGCCACAGGAGAGCTTTTAGCTGTTTGTGTGTATAGATTTGTGTGTGTCAGTGGTTGCTATGCAATTGCTTCATGGCTGCAGTGGTATTTTGGTACTACTTTAAAATAAGATTACCCTTATAAAGGGTTTATAAATGGTTTATACATTACAACAGTGTCAAATCTATGGTTTGCTTAGTTGTTTAATTCAACTAAGTCTTTTAATTTATAGTAAATAGTTAAACATACTTACATATATATTACTATGACAGGATTAATGCTGACTGATGGAAAGCACAAAGTAAAATCAGCATCTAGAAAGATCTGAGGTTTATCAGTATAAATAAAGTGTAGAATCACTATTTTGCAAATTGTCAGCTCACTGTTGCCATTTCTGTTTGGGCATTGTCATGTATTTAACTGCTTATTAATTGGTTTTAAAGTATTTCCAACCTAATTCTTACTCAATAATAGACTCTTTTATAAACTATTTGTAAACCCTTTATAAAGGTAGTCTTATTTTAAAGTGGTACCGGTATTTTTGTTGCATTGGTAACATTAATAGGGTGTTGCTAGATGGTACATGGCTAGATGGTACGTGGTATTTTAGGTGATTGCTGTGGTATTTTTAAGTGGTTTTAGTTAAACGTTTGGACACACCCTAAATTCAGTGATTAGTTCTAAACTCATCAAATCTATGAAGAAAAACAAAGTAGCTCCTCTTGCTTAGATGAGAGTTTTGCACATCTTGGTCAGTTTTATGAGGTAGAGTCTCCTGGAGTTCAGGCTTTTAGTTAACAGCTGTGCTGAACTCATCAAGAGTTAATTACTTGAATTTCTTGTCTCTTAATAAAGTGTTTGAGAGCATCAGTTAAAGTAAAGTAGTGAAGAGGTAGAGTTACAGGTATACAGTGAATAGTGAATATTTGAGTAATGTTCTAATCCAGGTTATGAGAAGCAAAAACTACTCAACTAAATAAAGAAAAAATTATTTAAGAAATTCCCCAAAAAATTAAAGTATCCTCAAGTGCAGTCACCGCAAGACCATCAAAAACATTATGATGATAAAACTGGCACTCATCAGGACCGGCCCAGGAAAGGACGAGCGAAAGTTTCCCCTATGGTACAGGATAAGTTCATCAGAGTTGATTCCTTAGGTGTTCCTTCATAGTCTGATAGATCACTTCACTATTCATTTGTATAATGTAGGAAATAAAAAATAAAACATTGAAAGAAAAGGGATGTCCAAGCTTTGTCTGGTCACTCTATGTAAATCCAAAACTATTATCTCCAGTAGTAATTTAAATAAATAAGAAAATTAAACATTTCTATACCAAATATAGGCTTCATATGAGTCCTGCTTCCAGCTCCTAATATGCTTGGAACCGGTTGGTTATGAGTTCATCCAGAGGAGCATCTGTTCAGCCTGCATATACTAGTGCATTAAAAAAAATATAAATATAATTGAAAAATTACTTTATTTTAGTAATTCAGTTCAAAACGTAAAACTCCTATATTATATAGATGTATTAAACACAGAGTGATTTATTTTAACTGTTTATCTCTTTTATTGCTAATTATTATGGCTTACAGCCAATGAAAACCCAGAAAATCAGTGTCTCAGAAAATTAGAATATTATACAAGCCCAATTGGTACTTTTAGAAGTGTGTGCAGTGTGCCAAGTCCTGCTGGAAAATAAAATCCGCATCTCCATAAAAGTTGTCAGTAGCAGAGGGAAGCATGAAGTGCTGTAAGATTTTGTGGGAAAACAAAACTCCACTGACTTTAGACTTGATAATAAAACACAGTGGATCAACAGCAGCAGATGACATGTCTCTCCAAACCATCACTGATTGGTAGAAACTTCACACTAGACCTCGAGCAGTTTGGACTGTGTGTCTCTCCACTCTTCCTCCAGACTCTGCTCCCTTGATTTATATATGAAATGTAAAATGTACTGATGATCAGTGATGGTTTGGAGAGACATGTCATCTGCTGGTGTTGATCCACTGTGTTTTATTATCAAGTCTAAAGTCAGTGCAGTTTTGTTTTCCCACAAAAACTTACAGCATCTCCATAAATAAGCTCTTTGTAGGTTTTTAATATGTTTAACCTTTAATAATCTTCCAATGATATATTTTATATGATATAAGGAAAACCTCCCTTACTGGTTTGAACAGATAAGTAACTTTAAATACTTTAAAAATAAATCTCGTCAAACAGTTTGAGTTTAAATGTAATTGGATGTTTCACACACATTAGTATTTTGGGAGATTTGAGACGGGCTGTAAGCTCTGAAATGAAAAGACTTACGTTAGGTTTCTGTGACTCTGTTGGCTTCTGGTTCAGAGGCTGATATGCGCCTCAGCCATTATAGAAATTGCCTTATTATTTTGAGCCAGAGAACAAAAAGACATCATCATCATCATCAGAAGAAGCATCATCATCATCATCTTCTTCACTATCACAAAAGTGCTATATATGGTCTTAATGGCTCAGAGCAGATGAATCTGTCCCCTGGCTGCTGCGCCGTCTATTCAAATACCCTGTCTCTGTTCTGCTCAGCTGAAGGAGGAGATTACGTGGCTATTTTGTAATTCAAAACAATTTATCATTTGTCTGAAGACTATAAAACATGCCGGTGAGTTTGTTTGCCTGTCTTGCGTAATGTTCAGAACGTTCAGTGAGAACGTTCAGTAAGAACACCTTCGGGAAGCTTCTATAGAGCTGGAACCATTTAAAAAAGACAGCTTGGAGAAAACATCTCTATAAATGTATAAAATCACAATAGAGGAACTAATATAGCTGTTTATTTGAGCGTAAGCTTACTGGACACTTTATTATAAACTTCTATTCGTCTTGTAGTTACTGGTGTACAGTGAAAGACTGCGGCCTATGTGTTGATGCACGTTTTCATCAGTGGCCAATTTCAAACCACAGATCCATTAAAGCTCCTGTCTGGACATTTTTATTGGGTTCTCACAACATAACTACAGCAACACTGTAGCTGATATACAGTACTTTCCAATACCTGCACCCAGAGTCCTGCACGGGTCCGTTTTTTGAGACCGGCACCCACCCGTATCCGCAGAGTACAGCACCCACCCACCCGCGAACCCGTGGTTATTTCAAAGTTAAATCCGTACCCACCCGGATGCGTTAATATTCTACCCGTTACCCACCCGTGCCCGTGAAAAATCACACAAATCGAAAGTATTCCCATAGCGCAAGCCAACGAGGCTTCTATAGGAAACAAGTGCCAAGCTATTAGTAACATGAGACATGTTTTTGTTTCAAAATTTCTATTTTTTTTTTTCGAGAAAAAAAACGTCAGTATGACAAAGTAAAATCGCCCTGTGCATGGTAGGGGCTATCTATATATCTATATATCTCAAGTTGCTGTGCAGGAACAGTAGCCTATGTTCATTACGTTGCAAATAAAAGGCTACTAAAAATGACCGCTTATTCACATGCTACCCACCCGTATTTAACTTACCCGCCCGCATACCCACCCATAAAATTTTGGTATTTGTAAAACCCACCCGTTTCAGCGGGTACCCGACCCGATGGAGGACTCTGCCTGGACCCATATATGTTTTTGAATGGTGAGAGGAAACCTTTGTCCCATCTGTGGAGGAAACCCATGCAGATACAGGGAGAACATGGAAACTCCACCCAGATAGGGACTTGAACCCAAGACCCCAGTGCTGGGAGGTGAACATGCTAACCACTAAGCCACTGCACCACCCATGGATATAGTGAACTGACATCAAGGATGATAAACTATGCTGCAGGCTTTTGTTTTATTTAACTTATGTAGAAGTAGAGTTTAAAAATGAACTTAAACATGGCGTTTTTGCCTCTTTGTAGTATTTGTTCCTATACTTATTCCTTGAATTGTATTTGTTTGAAGAAAATATGGGGCCTTATTTTTTAATCTATACTGACTGCAAGGCATGTTGGTGTGTCTTTGGTATTGAGGCCACAAAAAATACGCCTTATGCGGCTCAAAACACGTAAAAGGCATTAACTAATTCTCTTAATTAATGATGGGTGTGGTTAACTTTGGGCGTAACGTTAAATAAATCAATCAGTGTGTCAGTTGTCATTCCCTTTAAGAGGCAGGTGAGCTCTGACTTTGGCGTGTTCGGATCTTAACAGCGCAGAGCTTTTGCGCGTCTCAGCAGAGACAGATACTGATCTGCTCGTTCACACTGTGAAGATACACCAGCAGCTAGCTCATTTAAGGGAACAGTAATGTTATTTTATTCTTTATTCTGTTTATTGTTGAGATAAAAGTTGGGTTTGTTCCCTGCAGCGCGTCCGTGTGTGTGTGTGTGTGTTTAACAAGCAGGGGTGTACAGTGCGCTGGGAGCACCTATAGGAATGGACTTGATGATTGACTGTTGTCAGGGTTTTAATCAGTCAGTGGAGCTCCTGTGTTTTCCACCACCAAAATACTGTAGCAACACACCAGAAATTTACCTGAACACACCTCACTTCCAGACCACCACACCCATCAGTGTACAGTAGATTTATTCCTAAACTCTGATGCTATTTTAAGGGCGTTGGTGCAAGGTGTGAAAATAGACTGTTGACAGGGTGTAAGATAGCAAAGAGCATTGCAACGGGCCTTGTGCACGTGCAGTGCACCTGATATTCTGTACATTTTGCATGTATTTAATTGTATCTCTTTAGGAAATTGTCTTGAATACACTTTAATTATAAGTTTGTTTTAGCACATAGCAAAAAAATGAAAGAAATGCTTTTGCCTGCAGCCTCTGAACCTCCTGTACTGAATGATTGAGTGTCAGTTGCCCAGTCTCTTGCCTATAGGTTCAATGTTGGTGGCTTGGTTGTCTATCAAGCCAGCCCTTAAGTCACTGGCTCCTGTCCAGCCCCCCCATCCAGCAGTCATTCCAGCTTTTGCCCAGCTTTGTGTATTTCTCCCACACTGGCTTCCCAGGCTGCACTCTGGCCAACCTCCCAGTTCCCTGCCAGGCCTGCTACACTCCTGTTGCCTCATAATGCTCCTGTTTTTTGACTTTTTTGTTCCTGTTTCTGCCCATTTCTCTAATTCATGCGTTTGTGTTAAGTCTGTGCTAAACTAAATGCTTTTTACTTCTACACAATTATCTGAACTTACTCTACTCCTTACGGTTCAAAAATAGCCTTGTTACTCCTTTTTCATTTCAACTGTTTTCATTCCGGCTTCTCATCGTTCAATAAAACCCCTATCCAGATAAATCTCTCCATCCAGATAGAGTATAGAAAATCTGTTTGTGATTGGATGTAGCGAAGTATAAACATATACCATTCCGACTCCCTATTGGTTTATACTGTGATCCATCACACCTGCACATCACGCCACCCCCCTGGATAAGTTGAGTTTACTTAAAGAATTTGATGAAACCGGTTGCCTTAAAAATGTTAAGTAATGGGTAAAGAAAACATAAATTAGCATAACTTAGAACATCAAGTCATTACAACTAAAGGGGAAGTTGATTTAACTTTTTTTTTTATTGTTGTTATACTGTAAGACCAGATAAGTTGAGTTTAATTAACTTTTTTAAGGCAGCCGGTTTGCTCAAATTTTTTAAGTAATGGGGAATAAAAACTTGAGTTAGCATAAATTAAAACATCAAGTTATTACAACTACAGGGGAATTTGATTTATTTGTAAGGTAGCCCAGGGAGGAATCACTACACACTGATGGTGAGTGTTAGTCAGAAACTGTTGGACACACCCAGTATGCAAATAGATTGTGAGAGAAGCCAATGAAAAAGAAGCTGTTAATGGAAACAAACTAAACTCAGTTATTGTATATTGTTGTAACTCAAAGATCTCAGTTTAAATGTATGTATGTGCCCACAAATGTTCAGCTAACTCAAAATAGTTAAGTATTGTTTAGAAATATCCAATTTTATGTAAAACAGACTGAAATCATTTGATATCAAACAATGTAGGGGTTTACAGTGTACACTCCAGCCCCTTATATCACTTTTACTTTTATACTTTAAGCAGTTTTAAAACCATCCCCAGTTCTGCTGTATGCACTGTCCATTCAATCCTGTATTGTCCAATACAGTCAACTGCCTGGAAGCTTGTCCACGTCCTGCCACATGTCAATTCTCCTGTCTGTTTTATCATTCCCTTTCCTTTACCCCTCCCTGCCCTGTCTAGTTTATTGTCCTTCAGTTCAGCCCTTTGCACAGTCTACTGTTTTATCAAGTCCTCTGTCCTGTCTCCTGCCTAGTGTCCCGTCACCTGTCAAAATGTCCTGTTTGTGCCTCTCTCCTGTCTACTGTATGTCCTCCTTCACTGAAGTGCAGAGCTGTGGCTTTTCCTGCCATGCCTTCCAGGTCAACTTCTCATCCTCTTCTGTTCGTTTCTTCCGTCTCCATCTCTCTTTTTTTCTACTAATGTCTCTTTCTACTAATGTCTCTTTCTACTAATGTTTCTTAAATCCTGGGACTGGTTGCTTGATTTAAGTCTTACTTCACTTATTTTGATACTTATTAAGAAAAAATCTTAATAAAAAAAAATGCTGACCCCATTGGAAGTTTGTTTGCTTAATTAAAGCACTTATGTCTCAATTTACATATATTTTGTCTAGTTTTTGCCAATGGTTTTCTTGCAGTGCTATCTCTTGAGAACAAATCTGTTCCTGAAACGTCTCACATGCTGCACATTAATACCTGTATAAACGTCTCCTTCTTTACCAACAACAAAAAAAATCATTAGAGAGACGAGAGACTCGTATCTTTATAAAGGGAAATGGATGAGTTAAAGTTAGCAGCTCATATGTGGAGCATCTTTTGCTGGAGTGGAGAAACAGCAAACAGCTGAAAAAAGGCCAGGTGGTTTGCTTTTGCTGTTTTTTTTTTGCAGGTATAGCTGCACAGCTGCTGTCATGTCTTGGCCTCGTCTCGTGTCTCTGTGTGTCTTCCCCACGTGACCTGTGCTCCCCTGTGTCTCCCGTCTCAGTACTTTTCCAACTGTTTCTCATTTGTAGCTCCGCCCCTTCCCCAGGTGTTTCTAATTATAGTGTGTTTCCTGTTTCTTTAAATAGCCCTCCTCTGCCACTTTGTCTCCGTCGGTCTTTGCACCTTCACCTGTCGTTTGTCTCTCTCAGTGTTTAATAGCTTTTCTCAGTGTTTCCTTGTTCTCTCATAGCCTTAGTTCCTTGTTTCTTGTTTATTTCTTGTTTTCTCGTTTATAGTTATTTGTTTATTTCTAGTTTCTTCCCTTGTATATATTCCCTGTTTATTTTATTATCTTTATCTCTTGTTGGCTTAGCTTATGTTCTTTTGTTTCACTGGTTTGTTTTGGTTTTTGGTTTATCTTTGTTACATGTTTACTTGTTCCTCGTTGCCTTGTTTCTTTGTTATTTATTTAATAAATTATTTATTTATTTCGCCCTTACCTGCACTTGTGTCCGCTTTCCTCATCACCCTGCCTGGGTATTCCTGACAGCTGCACCAAGAGATGTATGAATATGAGAGAGTAGCATGTAGCGCATGTGTAAAAGCTAAAAGACACACAAATTCAGATTTGACTGTACACATATATGTTGCATGTCCATGTATCGGATACGTGTCTGATTTAGGACCACATATGAAAGTGACTGAAATCTGATTTGGCACGTTCACACAGCCATAAAAAATTCAGATCTGAGCCAAATTAAGCAGAATATTAGATTTGAGTCACTTCATCCTGGTAATGTGAACATAGCTTTAGTTTTTTTAATTCCAGTCCAGTTTCTGCATTTCTGGCCTGTGTTTTTTTTTTTTTTTTTTTTTAAGAGACGATGCTTTAGGGCAGGAATTTCTGAAGGTCTGTGATGGAGTTTTATGGTGTGTTTTCTGTTTGTGTATGCTCCTGTCTCCACCCTCGCCCCGCCCTGTTCCAGTTCCTCACCTGTATAAACAGTATTTTGTTACCATGCTTCTCCTTCATCGCCCCCGGGGGTCTCTCCTCACTCTGTGCTCTGTTTATGATTGATTGGTTGTTTGTGGATGGAATAATTTTTTTATGGGTCAAATGATTCTGGTTTGGGTTTGTTTTGTACATTTAATTGCGTCACCAATCTTCTCAGCACGAGATGTACTTTACACATTTGCATCCAGCTTATTCTTCTTTCCATTTATCATAAACATGAATTAATTAACCAATGAACTAACTGATCAATCAGAGAAAAAAGATATAATTTCTACATTGTAATTTCTATATTTAAAAGCGATTCTTACCACAAAAAAATATCATATTATGTGGAATAAAGTGGAATTTCTTATTGTCTGTAAGTTGTGAGGTGTTATCTTGTGAGTGACGTTGAACACTGGCCATCATGGTGATTAATCAATTAATCAAATCAGGAATACATTGAGTACAATGCAGTCGAGCATTTAGTGTATAAAAGAGAATAAAAACATTAAATAAGAATTTAGACATAATAATAATAATAATAATAATAATAATAATAATAATAATAATTATATAATTTATTCATATTATTCATCAGATTATCAAAGAAATCAAAGAAATACACACTTTATATAAATAAACACATTTAATATAGATGATTTAAAAAAACAATTATAAAAATAGACAATTTATACAGTTTAAAATAAGTACAAAGAACTAAGATCATAAAAAATGAACAAAAAATAATATTATGAATAAATAAAAATAAATAAAATAAAATGTGATAACAATAAAAAATTACATAACAAGAAGAGATAAACCCAGGTAAAACAATCACAGGCTTTCTGATGGTGATTAGAAACTAAAAGCTGAGTGAGCTGAGCTTTAATGTTTCCTGTAGTGAGTTTCAGCTCACTGGTGCTCTCTCTGTAGCTAAAAGCAGATTTTCCCAGTTCATTAAAAACTCTCTGTGCTTGACAGGTGATCCATCTGATATGTAGTCTGATATTTATTGATATTTATTAAGATTAGAGAAGAGATAATTAAGCAATAGAACACGAGAGGGAGTGTGTTATCACGAATAACATCACGTGATAAACACATGACCTCGAGTGTTTTTTTTTTTACAAAATGAATAAAGAAAATAAATCAAATAACTTTAAGAAATTCAGTTTGAATATGCTTTAATATGGACTGAGCCTTCCGCCAAAAAGTAGTTCCACAACAACTGTAACAGAACTGAAACTTAACTACATACAGTGAATGGTTCATATAGACTAACACCACGAAAGTTAGCTTGAAATCAAAATTGGGAATAAGTGAAGATGGTAACGTTAGGAGCGTGAAATAACGCTAATACTCTCCTCTCCTGCTCCGTGGAGTCGTCTTCAGGTGAACGCTGAGCATTTTTTGAGTATTTCTGCTTGTTTTGCTGGGTGGTGTTGGTTTGTTGGCTGGACTGTGGTTAGGTTAGCGTAGCTTGCTTTAGCTCAGCATTAGCTTAGCTTAGCCTAGCCTGGCTGGTTATGTTAGCGTTCTGGCTGTCAGATGGCATTAGCCGAGCGATTTTATTTCCCTTTTTTCCACAAAAGATGAGCCAGCGCTGCGGGCTGCGGGCGAGCGTGCCGCGGCTGAGCGCTAGCCTGTGCTAAGCTAACGCTGCTGCGGGTGTCCTGTGTGTATAAATACGCCGTTACTCAGCAACACTTCTGCGGAGTGATACAGGTTTGGTGTGAGAAGGCCGTGATGTTATCACATATATATCAGCACGGCTAGAACACTTCTCAACCAATCAGATTGTGAGGTCAGAACTAACTGTTGTATAAAAGCTGGCAAATGGCTAGAAAGGGTTTTTTTATAAAGAAAACAGAACGTTTTAAAGCAAACCACTCTGAGTGGTTTTGTTTGCATCTGAACCGTTCAGAAAATGTAAAAAAAACTTTGTGTAATATTTTCTGTTTTTTTTAAGTGTTTTAAAAGACTCCACTCTCAGCATTTTAAGTGTTTAACTGTTTAAAAATCTGCATTTTTGTCTTTAACACTTTAAAATCATCTTTTTTTTCTCAGGAGTTTCTGCCCAGCTGACTAACACCCGTCTCCGGAGGAACACGTCGGTGGGCACACCCTTCTGGATGGCGCCTGAGGTGAGGCTGAGTTTTGTTTAAACCCTCATAAGGGAATAACGTCACAGAGCAGGACTGATATCAGTGTAGAAATTCTTGCGGCTGATGTTCGTGCTTACTGTAAATCTAGCGTCTGAATTGCAAATGTAGCTGCTGGCAGGTCCTTCAGTTTTTACATAGAGTTTACATAGGATTTGGGCTTTGCGTCACAGTAAAATTACAGCCCTGAAATTCGTGATTTACCAGGAGAAATGTGATCAATCACAGCTGATGGGAGGGGGAATCACAGAGGAATGGAAACATCCAGAATTCAGCCCTTTAACCGATCTTGGTTTATGAGTGAGTGAGAAGAAAAGGGTCAATCAGATGTTGCATTGGCATTAGCCTGTGGATTAAATGAGAAGGGCGTTCTGGCTTTACTGAACTCAGGTAAAAATAATCGGCAGCTTTTTTATTCAATTTATGCAATTTTATACTCAAGCATCACAAATTTTATTTGATTTTTTTTTTTTGCATTTTAGAGATTCGGATTGTGATATTATGCTTTTTTGAGTTTTTTGGGGTAGCTTTTGTCTTTTTTATTTATTTATTTATGTATTTATGTTTTTTATGTTTATGGTTTGTCTATTTTAGCTTTAAACTCTTTATACAGCTCTGAAAAAATAGGTTAATTTGCTATTTATAGGGATGTGTTTGAGTAAAATAAACATTGTTGTTTTATTCTATAAACTACAAACAGCATCATTTAGAGCATTTATTTGCAGAAAATGAGAAATGGCTGAAATAACAAAAAAAGATGAAGACCTTTCAGACCTCAAATAATGCAAAGCAAACAAATTTAAATTCATAAAGTTTTAAGAGTTCAGAAATCAATATTTAGTAGAATAAACCTTGTTTTTAATCACAGTTTTCATGCATCTTGGCATCATGTTCTCCTCCACCAGTCTTACACACTGCTTTTGGATAACTTTATGCTGCTTTACTCCTGGTGGAAAAATTCAAGCAGTTCAGTTTGGTTTGATGGCTTGTGATCATCCATCTTCCTCTTGATTATATTCCAGAGAGAGATGTAGATATATTATATCATTAAATGCATAGTTTTTAATTGGTTTGATAAAACTGTTAATCTCATTCATATGTTATGATTTACTATTATACCCTATAATACCCTAAGTGTACTTTGCTCTTCTATACACAATATAGAATATAGCCAGTGTTAAATCAACATTATTATGTTCAATGTGTTCAGTGTTTTCAGTGTTAATTTAACACTAAAAGTGTTGATTTAACACTAGGGAATTCACTGTGTACATCTAGGAGTGATGTGGGGAGAGAGCATCATCTACCCATCCGGAATGAGGATGGCCAATAGTGCTCTCTCGGGCTCTGGCTGCTGAGAGCAAGCAGCATGATGCCTCTTATCGCAGGGCTTCCATTTTTCAGTGTAAAATGTTATCTCTAGTTTGGTTAATTTTGAGTTTGCTACATAATTTAAAAAACACAAACTGCCCCTTAGACTGTATTAAAATATCTTGATGAATGAACCAATATAATTTCTCCAAAATTGTAATTTTTTTTTACATTGACTTTCATTGAATGTTAAGAATGTTTTATCTCTCTCCTGTAAAGTTACTGTTTTGAAGATGCATGTTTTTTATTGGACGGCAGCGATATGTTTTCCTGGAATCGCTCCACAAGATTGCAACATTTTCTTTGACAGCCCGGTTGCCAGATTTATCCCCAGTCAAGCATTTATGGGTTCAGCTGGGTCACCAGCTTCAGCAAGATATAAGTGTAGAGTCTCCAACAGGATACCAGAGCCTTCTTCCAATTACAGTAGAGTTTTCCTCAATAGAAATCTTATTCTTTTACTGTAATATTGTTATAAATTACATAAATTATCACTACATTCACACAGATATACAGTTTCATTCCATTCCAACAGTGAAATACATGATATGTTTTTTTTTGTTTGCTGCAGGTGATAGCGTGTGAGCAGCAGCTGGACTCCACGTACGACGCTCGCTGTGACGTGTGGTCTCTGGGCATCACTGCCATTGAACTAGGCGATGGAGACCCGCCCCTGGCAGACCTCCATCCAATGAGAGCGCTGTTCAAAATCCCAAGGTAACACACTATATTCATACACACACACCTTGTCTATTTGCTTAGCTTAGCAACCACTTAGCAACACTATAGCAACCACATTGACACAATAGCAACTCTTAGCAACCACCTGGAAACACCTTAGCATCCACCTAGCAACACCTTTGCAACCACCTAGCAACCAACACAGATACCATAGCAACACCTTAGCAATCATCTATAAACCACTTAGCAACATCTTATAAACCACCACTGACACCATAGCAACCAGCCATGAATCAGCACTGCAATTATACTCAATCTAGATATTATTATTATTATTATTATTATTAATATTATTATTATCATTATTAGTGTGATTGCAGTGCTGTGCGTGTTTATGGAGCAGCTATTGGTGAAATTAATTATTCGGCAAAAGTTTGAACATCCCACAAATCCAGAGGAACCAAGCATCCTTAGCCATGCCATGTGTTTGCCCGTTGCTCAACCACCTTGCAATGGCTTAGCAACACCATAGCAACCACCACAGATACCATGGCAAACACCTTAGCAAAAACCTAGCAAACAACAAAGATATCATAGTACCACCTTAGCAACCACCTAGCAGTGCCTTAGCAACCACCATGGACACCACGGCAACATCATAGCACCCAGCCATGAATCAGCACTGCTTAGCCTTGCCATATGTTTGCCCATTGCTCAACCACCTTGCAACTGCTTAGCAACACCATAGCAACCAACACACATAACCATAGCAACACCTTAGCAACCACCTAGCAACACCTTGGCAACCACCTAGCAACACCTTAGCAACCACCTAGCAGCCACCACAGATATCGTAGCAACACCTTAGCAACCACCTAGCAACACCTTGTCAACCACCTAGCAACACCTTAGCAACCACCTAGCAACAACCACAGGTGTCGTAGCAACACCTTAGCAACCACCTAGTAACACCTTGGCAACCAACACAGAGACCATAGCAACCAGCCACAAATCAGCACTGTTTATGCAGGAAACCACAATCTAGTTATTATTATTATTATTATTATTATTATTATGCTGGAGTGTTCTGTCAGGATGGTTTTAATGCTGTTTTTAAACGTGAGTGATGGTTTGTTTGTAGCAGTTCGGATATTAATGTTCATGTTGGAGATAAACCGGCGTGTTTTCACTGCTGAAGCTCTGCAGACTCCTCCAGGCTGCTGCTGCGCTGCTGTAGGCTCAGATTAGCTGATGTGAGGCTGTTCTGGGGCTCCAGGCTCGAACCCGTCTGCTTTAGACCACTGTAGTGCAGTGTGTGTGTGTGTGTGTGTGTGTGTGCTCGTCTCTGGCTGAAGGTGAAGGCTGATTGTCCTCTGACTTCACACTCAGCCCTGTTATCTCCCTGTGTCATCTGGATGCTGCAGCACTTTTGTTTCCTAACCTGCTAACACACAAACACACACACATACACACACACACACACACACCCATATATATACACACTTGTGAATAGACAAACACATAATTGCACAAAAGAAACACACACACATACATGCTATCAAACACAAAGAGTAAAAAAAATGAAAAATGCAACCCCCTCTATGTGCACAGACACAAAGAAACACACACACACACACACACACACACATACACACACAAACAGAGAATGCGTCTGCAGCCGTTTTGCTTGAGGACACACTGGGGGACTTGTCACAGAGCAGTGTGTTAATCTTTCTGACTCCTGCTGCACACACTACAGCTTCTGCAGGGCTACACACACACGCACACACACACACAAACACACACACAAAGAAACACACACACACTACGATTTGCACACTCACAGTCTCTTTCTTTCCTTCAGTTTCTCTTGCGTTCTCTCTCACTGATTCTCCACTGTTCACACTTTATGAATCAATAAAGATACAGAGGGTCACGTGACCGTAGGTCCTGCGTCCTGACTGAATGAGTGCAGCTGTCTGATTCAGGACAGATACGTGGGAATCAGGGGGGCTTCTATCTCTTCTTTAGGCTCCTGGGGGGATAATCTCTAATGGAGAGTTTCCTATAATGATAGATAATGAGGCTGCAGACCCAAATAACACTGAGCCCTCAGTGCAGTGATGTCTTCTTCTGATGATGATGAAGCAGCAATATAAATAATAATAACAATAAAACAAATGTAGCATATTATAATTATAATTATAATAATAAGTACTATGGTTGCTAAAGCAATGCGCAACTATACTGTTATTCTGCATTAATATTATTATTATATTATTATATGGAGCCAGTGCTCCAGTACTGTGAGTGTATGGAGGAGCTATTGGATAAACCAGCTATCGGTCCAAAGTTTGGACACCCTGCACGGCCAGAGCAACCTAGCGTCCATAGCAACGCCATGTGTTTGCACGTTGCACGTTGCGCAGCACAATTTAACCCGATTTATGCAAATATGTTATTTAGGAACCAACTAGCAATCGCTTAACACCAGAGCAACACCTTAGCAACCATAATAGCAACCACCTAGCAACTGCTTAGCAACATCATAACAAGCACTACAGACATCATAGCAACACCTTAGCAACCACCTAGCAACACCTTACCAACCATTTAGCAACTGCTTAGAAACACCATAGCAACCACTACGAATACCATGGCAACGCTTTAGCAACCACCTAGCAACTGCTTAGCAACACCTTAGCAACCAAAACAGAAACCATAGCAAGCGCCTAGCAACATCATAGCGACGACTATAGTGATCGGTGGGAGACATTTTAGCTGCGCAACCATCCTGCATTTCCTTCAAAAAATGCACTTTTCTAGTTATTATTATTATTATTATACTCCATGCAATGAATCAGATAAATCATGTATGTGCATATACACAGTAATAAATGGCTGTAAAATATGAATTTTTCACATATCACATTTATCCCATAATTCATCACTACACTCTTCATCAAAACATTTATCACTGCACTCATCATCATACTCATCCCCCACACTCATCATCACACCAGTCGCCTTACTTATAACAACAATCATCGCCTCATTTATTACCTCATTTATCACCGCATTTATCAACACACTTATTCCCACACTGCACTAATCACCTCACTCATAACCACACTCATCATCACACTAATCACCTTACTAATAACAAAAATCATCGCCTCATTTATTACCTCATTAATCACCACACATTTATTACCTCACCCATAGCCACTCTCATCACCACACTCATCACCTCACTTATTATCACATTCATCACCTTATATATCATCAAATTTATCAACACACTCAACACCACACTGCACTAATCACCTCACTCATAACCACATTCATCACCTAATTTATCACCACATTTATCATCACACTCATCACCAAATCCATCACTGCACTCATCACACTGATCCCCACAGCACTCATCACCTCACCTATCATCACATGCATCACCATACTCATCAACTCACTCATAACCACTCTCATTACCTCATTTATCATCACCACATTTATCACCTCACCCATAGCCACACTCATCACCTCACTTATTATCACTTTCATCACCTTATATATCATCAAATTTATCAGCACACTCAACACCACACTTATCACCACACTTATCACCTCACTTATTATCACATTCATCACCTTGTATATCATCAAATTTATCAAAACACTCAACACCACACTGCACTAATCACCTCACTCATAACCACATTCATCACCTAATTTATCACCACATTTATCATCACACTCATCACCAAATCCATCACTGCACTCATCACACTGATCCCCACAGCACTCATCACCTCACCTATCATCACATGCATCACCATACTCATCAACTCACTCATAACCACTCTCATTACCTCATTTATCATCACCACATTTATCACCTCACCCATAGCCACACTCATCACCTCACTTATTATCACTTTCATCACCTTATATATCATCAAATTTATCAACACACTCAACACCACACTTATCACCACACTTATCACCTCACTTATTATCACATTCATCACCTTATATATCATCAAATTTATCAACACACTCAACACCACACTTATCACCACACTTATCACCTCACTTATTATCACATTCATCACCTTGTATATCATCAAATTTATCAAAACACTCAACACTGCACTGCACTAATCACCTCACTCATAACCACATTCATCGCCTAATTTATCACCACATTTATCATCACACTCATCACCAAATCCATCACCTTATATATCCTCAAATTTATCAACACACTCAACACCACACTTATCACCACACTTATCACCTCGCTCAAAACCACATGCATGACCAAATTTGACACCACATTCCTTACCTCATTTAGCATCACACTCATCACCAAATCCATCACTGCACTCATCACACTAATCCCCACAGCACTCATCACCTCACTTATCATCACACTCATCACCTTACTCATCTACTCACTTATAACCACTCTCATCACCTCACTTAGAACCACATTCATCACCTCCCTTATCACCACAATTATCACCACACTCATCACCTCACTCATAACCACATTCATCACCTCCCTTATCACCACAATTATCACCACACTCATCACCTCACTCATCCCAACATTCATCATCTCATTAATCACCACATTTATCAACACACTCACCACCTTACTTATAACCACACTCATCCCAACATTCATCACCTCATTTATCACCACATTTATCAACACATCTACCACCTTACTAATTACTGTACTGAGAGCATGGGAACCTATGCATAGTACAGGTATCTGGTGGGACACAGTTGAGGAACGTACCTGGATGTGTATGTACAATGGCTGTATTCGGAATGGCATACTACTATACTGCGTACTGCATACTGCACTAGTATGTACTGCATACTACACGCTGCCCAGTATGTAGTATTCGGTACTGTAACACTTTTGATTGTAGTACCCTACACGGTCCTGCTGTGACACACCAGTCAGTGCTCTGTAGTGCTCCGAATTCCTCAGAGTGAGTTGTAAACAGAAAGAACATGAAAAATGTCCTACCTTTTCATTATTAAAACTAATGAGATCTGCATACTGTCCAGAACAGCAATTGCTGCTTTTATTTTAGAGTTTAGCAGCTAACCCAATTCTAACAACCAATTAGCAGCAGCCCCCACAACCCAAGTATGTTCCAGTTATATTTAAATATGTTTTTCTATTTATTTTAGTAGATTACTATTTTCATCTATGTAAGTACCAACAAGAAGAAAACATTTAAACAAACTCTCATTCATATTTACACAATCTCAACACAAATCAAACAATTTTATTAATTTGTATTCAAATAATTCCCTTATTTAAAAGAAAAATATGTATTTAAACACAGGGAATTATTTATTAAATCAACAGAACAATTTATTAAACAAAGGTAATTATTTATTAAATAAAGAGAACGATTTATTAAAACTGAGGGAATTTTTTATTAAAGTAACAGAATAATTTATTAAAACTGAGGGAATAATTTATTAAAACTGAGGGAATCATTTATTAAAATAACAGAATAATTTATTAAAGCTGAGGGAATAATTTACTGCATCAAGGAAAGTAATGGCTCACCGCTGTCGAGACCCTCCGCTGTCCCGGCCGCGGAAAGCGCTCGGTCGCGGAAGCGGAGGGTCCCGGCCGCGGAAAGCGCTCGGTCGCGGCAGCGGTGGGTCCCCGCCGCGGAGAACGCGCGGCCGCGGCAGCGGAGGGTCCGCACTCGCGGAGAACGCGCGGCAGCGGAGAGTCCCGGCGGCGGACAGCACTCGGCCGCGGCAGCGGAGGGGGCTCGACAGCGGTGAGCCAATACTTTCCAAAATAATTCCCTTAATTTAAAATATATATTTATTTATAAAATTTAAAAATCTCTCGCACTCGCCTCCATCTTGTTTTTTTCTGAAGCGAGCTGGAGAAGCCAGTCGCAATGCATGTTGGGATGCAGTACACCGCAAAGATAGCTCTCCATGCACACTGCGGAATCGGAGCGGAGTAGTATACCATCCGGGTACCTGTAGTGCACTACAGATCCTCAGTTTGGTCACATACTGTGTACTGCATACTGGCTTTAGGCAGATTTAGTACGCGAGTAGTATGTAGTATGCCATTCCGAATACAGCCAATGTAGAGAGTGGAGCGGTGTTAATAAAAGCTCAGAGTTAATGCTACACCCAGTGACTGTGAGTCATTATATATATATATATATATATATATATATATATATATATATATATATATATATATATATATATATATATATTCATTATATCTGTTCTATAGCGTCAGAACTGAGAAAGGAGGGAGAAGAAAGGAAGGAGAGTGCTGGTGAAACAGTAACGCATATCAGCTGGATACTAAACACCCTTTTTGTGCGCCGCTTTTAAAAGAAACTCTGCTTTCAGCTGCAAATCTCTGGCCTTGTTTTCCAGCCGCTCTCTGTTTTTTCTGCGCTGTGTTTTTGTGTTTTTGGTCTCCTGATAAGAAAGCGGTTTAATAGTCTGAGCGTTTGTGCGACAGAACTCGTTTTTTAAGCGTCTGTCAGACCCCTGTCTCTGCAGGGTGTAGTGTGTGATAAGCGGAGATGTATGCCCCCCTTCCCCCCCACCAACACCATTAATATAATTAATCGCTGTCACTGACAGGAGGGGTGGGGTGGGGGGTGAACGCAGTGGCTGGAGTGTCTGGCTGGAGGTTGGGCTGCTGCTGCTGCTGCTGCTAAAAGGCTCTTTACCGGGACACTAAATTATGCCTAATTAGCTGGATTGTTGGGCTGCAGTGTGGGCTTGTCAGGTCCTCAGGAGGGCAGTTAAGTGTCTATCTGTGTGCTTATCTGAATGCTGAGGGTACTGAGCTGCTTTTTTGGGGAGCCCTTTCCACCTAAAGTGGTTTGTTGTCTGGCTTGTTTTGTCGTATGCAAAGCAGCAGATAAGTAAAGAATATGTTGACCAGAAATTTTAATTTTTAATTTCTGTCAGTTTTACCACTGACTTTAATCAAGACATCTCTCTGGATACCCCTTAAAATTCAGTGTTTTTCTTTATTTTTAAATGCAAATAAAAGAAATATATCAGCATTGTAGATTAATACTAAGTAATACATCATCCAAACTATGAAGAACTATGAAGAATGGCTTTCAGTTAACAGCTGTGCTGAACTGGTCAAGAGTTAATTAATTGTGAATTTCTTGTCTCTTACTAAAGTGTTTGAGAGCATCAGTTGTAAAGTTGTGAAGAGGTAGAGTTACAGGTATACAGTGAATTATAGCTCTATACACTGAAAAAAATGATGCGTAAAATTGACTTTAAAAAAAAACTTTCGCAACTTTCTGCATTTGCTTTTTTAATTAAAATGTGATTTCAGATAATTCAAAGTAACTTTAACTCGGTTTCAAGACTTAAATGTTACATAGAGTAAATAATTGAACTGAACTTCAGTCAATCCTTTCTTTTAATAAACTTTACTTAATTTCTGCATACAGTATTACCTAATTACAATTACGTAATTTATACAATATTTCTCAAATCATTTATGATACATAATATATTATAATTCCTAAAATGTAAATATTTTTAGTTAAAACACACATATTATACTGTCTCAACACATTTACTAAAAGAGTGCATTGATACTTAAATTTATCTAAAAAAAGCAAATGCAGAAAGTTACAAAAGTTTTTTTTAAGTCAATTTTACTCATCCTTTTTTGTTCAGTGTAGTTGAGTAATGATAAATAGATGGATGGATGCATGGATTAATGGATGAATGGATGGATGGGTGGGTGGATGGATGGATGGATGGATGGATGGATGGCCATCATGGTCTTCTTTTCTGCCACCGTCACCAGAGAGTCCTGCCTTAACATTTATTTAACTTACTGATTTCTGCTTAATAAAGTTGTTATGAATGGGAAATGTGTAATCACTTATAATCATAGGATCTAAAAATCATTCATAGATCTTATGTCAAGTTGTGGGCAATAACATGAGTCTTTGTATATTGCTGAATAATTACTGTATATTATCCAGTGCATATGAATGTTTTATAAAGCCTCTATGTACTGTAGATAGTAGGGGTATCACAAGACAAGACGAAACACGATACTGGGTTCACGAGAAGGAGACGAGACGAGATTTAAAAATACAATTTTAAAGAAAAGTTAAAACAATTCAAATTAAAAATTAAAAATTAAAAACTAGAGTTTTATTTGACAAAATCATATAACGCAAACTTAACAGACTGGTTTAAGAAATAAGAAATAAGAATAAGAAAAAATAAATACAAAAAAAAAAACATTTCTAGGTCTCTTATATAGTGCAAATAAGTGCAAACCATAACCAGTCATATTAAGCCTATGGTTTGTGTTTTTTCCTCACAAATCTCTTGTAATTTACCAGTTAGATTAAGACTATGCTTTAAGTGCAAACAGAGACAGAACATTTTTTAAATACAGTACAGAGCTAAGGGATTAGTACAGCTGTCTATGAAACAGTCACGTGTAGGATTTATTTACAGTATTTACATATGGTTTGTGTCTTGTTGGTCACTCTGTTACCGTTTATTGTTTCCACTGGAGCCAAAATGCAGCCAGACATACAACTTAAAAGTAGCAGAAGCATCTTCTATTCAAATACCTGAATTTTCCTCTTCTGCTGAGAGCTGCTCTCACTGCTCAGCCACCATACTCTATCGCTATCTCTACTGTGTTGCCAGATCACTCTTAAAAAGTCCACACTAAACTGTTTTTTTTTCCCGTGAGACAGGTTTAAGCTTGACAAGAAATATCGTCACATTTTAATCTCAGGAGATCTTGAGCCACGAGATCTCATCACACCCCTACTAGATAGCCTTTAAATGAAGTTTAACCTATATTTCTGTAAATTTCCATAGTGAAGTAAGGTAAATGTTAAGATTTACACACTATATATATATATTTACATTTACATCTTAGAATCTTCCTCTTCTCTACTGTGAATATAACATTTCGGTTGTCTGTATCTTTTCTCTTATCTCATATCTCTCTCTCTTTCTCCCCAAACAGAAATCCTCCTCCGACCCTACACCAGCCCGAGATCTGGTCTGATCTTTTCAACGATTTCATCTGCAAGTGAGTGAACCCTGTGGATTCAGGCTGAGTGTTTGTGCTTGAGATTGTTGGCTGATATGAAGTGCAATATTTCAGATTTAATATAGTATTTAATATTCTTCACTCCTGATACAAGCTTACACTCTCTATCGGTAAGATCACATATGCTGTGTGTGTGTGTATATATGTGTGTGTGTATATGTGTGTATGTGTGTGTGACTGGTTGATCCAGGTGTTTAATAAAGGACTTTGAGCTGCGGCCGAACGTTCAGGATCTCCTCCAGCATGGCTTCATCAGACAGATCTCAGGCCGAGAGAAGACGCTGCAGAAGCAGCTGATGGAGCTCATCGACCTCAACCAGCAGATGGGAATCATCGAGAAAACCAGGTACTTACTGAACCACTGGGAACGCTTGAATCCAGATTCAGAGCTCGATTAGAAAATGCACTCTGAGCAGAGATTAACAATTAAATAACTCAACTCTGGATGTGGCAGAATGGTAGTAACTTGCAGACCTTCCCAGCCAACATGTATACAGTTGCATAAAAAAAGTATGTGAACCCTTCGGGATTATACTTGGATTTCTGCATAAATTGGTTAATTAATATGTTCTGATCTTCATCTAAGCCCCAACAATAGACAAACCGTCTTCTTAAACTAATACCACACAAAAATATATATTTTTGCCTGGTTTTATTGAACACAACATGTTAACATTCACAGTGAGGGGGGGGGGGAGTATGTGAACCTTTGGATTTAATAACTGGTTGACCCTCCTTTAGCTGCAATAACCTCAACCAAACGTAAATTCCTCCGTGGTGTCCTCCCATAAACTCCATTTGTCTTTAATGTTTTTCTAATTGTTGTAGATTTTTCAACAAATATGTTAGCATGTGCCAGAGATTTCTGTAAGTCCTTAGGTGACACTCTGGGATTCTTCCTCACCTCATTGGTCATTCTGTGCTGTGCTCTTGCAGTCATCTTTACAGGACTTTACCACACCTAGGAAGAGTAGCAACAGTCCTAAACTTTCTCCATTTGTAGAGCGTCTGTCTTACCGTAGACTTATAAACATCAAGGCTTTTAAAGACATGTTGCAACCCTTTCCAGCTTAATGCAAGTCAACAAATCTTGAACGTAGATCTTCTGAGAGCTCTTCCTAAAAACAGCAAACTCAAAACTTTTGGCAGCAAAAACCTCAACCAGACATTTCCTGTAGTTGCGGGTCAGACCTGAACAACAGTCAAGAGGAATTTTGGAGCATTCTTCTTCACTAAACTGTTTCAGTGTGATGTCTGGTGTGAATTGATCGCTCTCTTGAGGTCATGTCACAGCATCTCAAATGGGTTGAGGTCAGGACTCTCCAGAAGGTGTATTTTCTTGTAGATCAGAACACATTTAATGACCAATTTATGCAGAAATCCAAGTATAATCCCAATGGGTTCACATACTGTTGCAACTTGCAACTATATACGGGGTCACATAGGTGGACTGTAGTCGATGTGAATTCCAGGTGGGCATTGGGCCATCTAGGCCCCATGTTTACTGTACAACCCTAATAGGGTCCATGTTTAACCCTTCTAGTCCCATCGTGGACCCTAATCCAGTCAATAATTGACATGTATACACTATATTGCCAAAACTATTCCCTATTCTTAATACATTGGGTTTTGAATTATGATGTTTATGAGAATTATGTGGTTATTTTTTAACTATTCTTCCAGAAGCTCATGTGTAAGGTCAGATGTTGATGTTATACAAGAATGTGTGGCTCACAGTCTCCACTGTAATTTATACCAAAGGTGTTCTATCAGGTTGAAGTCAGGACTCTGTGCAGGCCAGTCAAGTTCTTCCACAGCAAACTCGCTCATTCATGTTTCTATGAACCTTGCTTTGTGCACAATCATGTTGGAACACACAGTTGGACACATAAAATTGTCCAGAATCTCTTAAACTGCTCAAGATCTTGAAAAACAACCCCACACCATAATCCCCCCTCTACCAAACTTTACACTTTACACAATTCAGTCAGACAAATATTGTTTCATTTGGCAACCACCAAACCCAGACTCGTCCATTGGATTGCTAGAAGAAGAAGCGTAAATTCACTATTCACTCCAGAGAACCTGCTCTAGGATCCAGTGAAGACTTGCTTTATACCACTGTATCCAAACACCTTGCACTGTGTTTGGTGATGTGAGGGTTGGATGAAGCAGCTTGGCCATGAAAACTCTCTATTCCACGAGTCTCTCTACACTCTACTGTTCCTGAGGTAATCTGAAGCTACATGAAGTTTGGTGGTGTGTAGTGATGATGAACTCTGAAGCTACATGAAGTTTGGAGGTGTGTAGTGATTGATGAACTCTGAAGCTACATGAAGTTTGGAGGTGTGTAGTGATTGATGAACTCTGAAGCTACATGAAGTTTGGAGGTGTGTAGTGATTGATGACTCTGAAGCTACATGAAGTATGGAGGTGTGTAGTGATTGATGAACTCTGAAGCTACATGAAGTTTGGAGGTGTGTAATGATGAACTCTGAAGCTACATGAAGTTTGGAGGTGTGTAGTGATTGATGACTCTGAAGCTACATGAAGTTTGGAGGTGTGTAGTGATTGATGACTCTGAAGCTACATGAAGTATGGAGGTGTGTAGTGATTGATGAACTCTGAAGCTACATGAAGTTTGGAGGTGTGTAGTGATTGATGAACTCTGAAGCTACATGAAGTTTGGAGGTGTGTAGTGATTGATGAACTCTGAAGCTACATGAAGTTTGGAGGTGTGTAGTGATTGATGACTCTGAAGCTACATGAAGTTTGGAGGTGTGTAGTGATTGATGAACTCTGAAGCTACATGAAGTTTGGAGGTGTGTAGTGATTGATGACTCTGAAGCTACATGAAGTTTGGAGGTGTGTAGTGATTGATGACTCTGAAGCTACATGAAGTTTGGAGGTGTGTAGTGATCTAGTGACTCTGCAGAAAGTTGGTAAACTCTGTGCACTATGTTCCTCAGCATCCGCTCTGTTATTTTACACTGACAGAGCACAGAGTTGCTATTGTTCCCAGTCTCTTCCACTGTGTTATAATATCACTGACAGTTGGCTGTAGAATATTTAGTAGTGAGTAATAAGGAAATTTCATGATTGCACTTTGCACAGTTGTTGCACAGGTCCTGCATCCTATCACGGTTCCACAGTGCTGGAGTTCACTGAGCTCCTGAGAGCCTGACACCCATTCCCACACTAATGATTGTAGAAGCAGTCCCAGCATGCCTAGCTGCTAGCTGCATTTTATTAAACACCTTGTGGCCATGGAAGAGTGATTGAGGAACACCAAAGTTCTACGAGTTCAACGGGTGAGCAATAAAGGGTACTGTAAGTTCTGTAAACCACTAAAATTTTCCATTTCCTGAAAAAGAACTCCAGAGTAACTCCCCTCATTCTATTTCTGGTACAGAACAGTTGGATAATGCTGATGGTCTGTATGAATGAATGGTGTCCGGTCTCTGGGACTGGCACGCCTTCGCTGCAGCACAAAAGGCTTCAATTCTGTGTGACTAGTTTAAAGTTCAGGCTTCTGAAAGCTCAGAAGCTCAGTGTCACACTGCATTTCTGAGATGCTCACGTTATTTCTGTTGTTTTAAGCCATCATGGAAAGACTGAGAGGAGAGAGAGTGAGGACAGGTAGGAGAACACACCGGTATCATTGAACAGTAGAATAGCGCTTTTTATAAATCACTGGAGCAGTACTGTAGAAGGTGTAGAAGATGTAGAAGATGTGTAGCTGGGCGTAGTTCTGTGCTGTAGTAGCTGTAGTGTACTAACTGTGTCTGTTGATTCATGGTATGTACTTTTTAAATAATTTTTACATTGATTTGACAGTTAAATTGTTTGAAATGGTCTACAAATCATGACAAGCTGGCATAATCACTTAGCTTTGATTTTTTTTTATCACAAAACGTTGTTATACTATCAAAATTATATCAATTATGTTTAACTAACACACCAAACTAACACAATATCTTTTTTTAGTTTAGTTTTGTACTAATCTGACGTATAATTCATTTTTTAAGTCTAAAATAGCCTGGAAACTCTGATTTGGCCGGAAAATATTAACATTGTTATTCTGTGATGGCTATTAGCTATACTGACATGCCACAAAATGATGGGAAAGGAACTTGTGTCATGTCTCATGACTTTTATCATGTTTCACGGGAAGCTTAAAAACACTGTTCTAGCCTCTGAGAAATGCATGTGGGGTCTCCTGCATTAAATGTATATAAATATAATCTAAAATATAAAACATACAGACTAATACAGACTAATGTGTTCCTGTATAGCTTTAATATAGTCTTCAGTATTAAATTAACAATGTAAAAAAAAGTCATTAAAAAAAAAAAAAAAAAAAAACACACTGGATGAGAAGAGAGGTGTGGGGACCCAACAATTTGGATTGGTACTGGACATGGTGAATTGTGGAATGGTTAATCCCTGCACAACAGAATGCTTTATTAGTGTAGCACCTTACTCACGAGATAACACCTTACAACTTACAAAATTTAAGTATGTTCCTCGTTAAAAATGACCAAAACCTCTATATTACCATAGTATAAAGGAAACTGGGGAACCTCTACTATCCTACAGCTTTCTGAGATCTAGTAATTTAGTGCTTTTTGCCCAGCACTCTGTACAACGGCCGCTTCGGGGCATAATTTGCCCCAATAAATCACTTTTTACACTGTTGTCCAGATTCAAAGTAGCTCCACTCCTCTTTGGTGGAATCTGGAGAGCCCTGACATTTAAATCGAGACATTTGTTAACTTTAAAAGTGCACAATAAGCTTATTACAAACCACTTTTAAAGACCAGTTCTCCTTTAATGTGTAGTTTCAATGTTTTATGGCCATTTTCTTTCTAACAAGCGTTAAACAATATAGTAATAGTAGTTAATCTCAGTCATTTAGTAGCTATCTAATGAGCTAACTTGAGCTTCCATTCCACCTTAAATGGTGCAACATACTGTAGCAGGTGGAATGGATAAATAAAAGCAAATTTTTTAGCCCCCATCACAGAAGAATTAAGGAATGGACAGTAATTATTAATTGCTTCATCACCTGCACCATCATTCTTAGGGGGATGATTTTATCCCTTCCTCTTGTAACTCTGTTCCATGCGGAAGGGTTACACTCAAACTAAAGATCTTAATGTAGATATTAAATTAGAGGCGAGAAGTTCTGTAGATATCTAAACAATTTTTTTGATGTTATAATGTTTAATCTGTGTGTTTCAGGCATGAGAGGATCCACACTAAAAAAGGCAGCAACATGAAATCTGACGGCCAGTCCCTGGATGATGCGGATGATCTAGCAATCCTGGAAGTGCTTGATGAAGTGAGTGGGTCATTTACACTGTTTAACTATAGACCACTGAAGAACAGGGAGAAAAGATGATAATAAAGTATATAGAGAAACAGATACAGGACCTATACAGATACAGAATCTAAATATATAGTGAATATAACAGCCTAACTAAAGGTAGGGAGCCAGAAGGTAACATAGACACGGAAGCATCCAAAAACACTGGCATCCACCCAGTGGGCAGCACAACAGTGTTGGACAGAGTAAGGAGTGTAGAAACAAGGAAGTGATGTCAGTGATGTAAATTACTCTAATCTACCCATTTTTTTCAGCAACGAGTAATCTAACTCATTACTATGTCCAATCACACACACACACACACACAGAGACTCTACGCTCTCACCACCTCTCTCACACACACACACTCACACAGCGAGCCTCCCTTTCTCTACACCTCTCACACACACACACACACACACATGGCAAGCCTCCCTCTCTCTCACACGCACACACACACTCACACAGCAAGCCTCCCTTTCTCTACACCTCTCACACACACACACACACACACACACACATAGCAAGCCTCCCTCTCTCTCCACCTCACACACACACACACACACACTCACACAGCGAGCCTCCCTTTCTCTACACCTCTCTCTCTCACACACACACACACTCACACACTCACACAGCGAGCCTCCCTTTCTCTACACCTCTCTCTCACACACACACACACTCACACACTCACACAGCGAGCCTCCCTTTCTCTACACCTCTCTCTCACACACACACACACACACACACACACACACTCACACAGCAAGCCTCCCTTTCTCTACACCTCTCACACACACACACACTCACACAGCAAGCCTCCCTTTCTCTACACCTCTCACACACACACACACACACACACACACACATGGCAAGCCTCCCTCTCTCTCCACCTCACACACACACACACACACACACACTCACACAGCGAGCCTCCCTTTCTCTACACCTCTCTCTCACACGCACACGCACACACACACACACACTCACACAGCGAGCCTCCCTTTCTCTACACCTCTCTCTCACACACACACACACACACACACACACACTCACACAGCGAGCCTCCCTTTCTCTACACCTCTCTCTCACACGCACACACACACTCACACACACATACTCACACAGTGAGCCTCCCTTTCTCTACACCTCTCTCACACACACACACACACACACACACACTCACACAGCGAGCCTCCCTTTCTCTACACCTCTCTCTCACACACACACACACACACACACTCACACAGCGAGCCTCCCTTTCTCTACACCTCTCTCTCACACGCACACACACACTCACACACACATACTCACACAGTGAGCCTCCCTTTCTCTACACCTCTCTCTCACACGCACACACACACTCACACACACACTCACACAGTGAGCCTCCCTTTCTCTACACCTCTCTCTCACACACACACACACACACACACTCACACAGTGAGCCTCCCTTTCTCTACACCTCTCTCTCACACGCACACACACACACACACACACACACTCACACAGTGAGCCTCCCTTTCTCTACACCTCTCTCACACACACACACACACTCACACAGCGAGCCTCCCTTTCTCTACACCTCTCACACACACACACACACACACACACATGGCAAGCCTCCCTCTCTCTCCACCTCACACACACACACACACACACAGAAACCCTGCACTTTCTCGCCCAGTTCTCCCTATAGTCTCCCCTGATCACACGTTTGTCTTCTACTCTGCATTTATTAGCAGTCAGTAAACACAGAACATTACTGCAGATTCACTACAGTGTGTTCCTACTGTCTCCTTGTGTCTCGGTGAGTTACATCTGGCCTATGCGACACACAAGATACACCATGCAGCGACACAAACACTGCAGGGAGGAGAGAGAAGCACGTTTTCTAGCTGGAAATACAAAAATACAAAATGTTCTGAGTTTGTATCAGTTAAAGATCAATATCAAGGTTGGTTGTTCACTCTGTGCTGCAATAAAGTACGACCTAGTTTCAAAAACACAACATCAATTTTAAATAAACATTTGTCACAGTCACAGCGGCCCACTTACAGAAGTCCCAAAGGTGGAGCGAAGCATCCAAAAAAGTGAGTTTTCGGCAACTAAATGTAACTTAGTTACTTTTAAAATCAAGTATTCCATAAAGTACGTGTAACGTGTAATCAGTAATCAGCTTATTTTGTACAATGTAGCTACAGTATTACATCACTGGTTATAATAATGTGATTTGCCTCTATAATTCAGACTTACTGTACACTACATCCCACTTCAGACAGCTGCAATAATACTCAACACCCCGCCTGCTGCTATACATCTGATATACCTGTAAAATAGAAGTTTTTCAATATGCTTTGTCTTTTTTTTCCTCTGCATTCTCAATGAGACTGTCAGGAGAGGATAACTCATCCCAGCAGGCCTATTTTTTAAACGTCAGATAAATGCAGGAGCAGATTAGAGAACAATAACAGTTTGTTTGGGAAAAAGGCGTTTGCGGTGATCGATCACCGAGACGGCTCCCATTGACTTATTGAAGATACGAATCGCTCAGACACCTGGAGATGTATTTCCTCCATCCGTCTGAGCTGTGGGCCAGGCCGGGAGGAACTGGAGGCTGCTCACTTCATTCTCACGTCCTTGGAGTGATGGAGGAAGCTGATAGGCTGGGATGAGCTGGGAATCTGTCTTGTGTTGCTGTAGGTAGAATGAGCTTGTTAAATGTGTTCAGGCGTGTTAATGGTGATTGCTGTTTTTCCCTGAATGGCCTCATCAGTGGATTAATAAGCCAGTTCTGAGTCGAGTCATGTTTTTATGTGAGAAGCTCGTTTGTTTGTGGGTGAGCTGACAGTGCTCGTTACTGGTGACTAGCTGGTATTTAGCTTGATGGATAAAATGAAGCAGTCTGGACTCCTATCTGAAATCTGTGAGCCAAAATCTGACATAAGTAATCTGATATATTAGTCAAAATGTATTTAAAATGGGGCTCCGAGTGGTCCAACAGTCTAAAGCGCTGCCACTATGATTGGGAGATCACTGTTCGTTTCGAATCCGGGTCATGTAGCTTGCCATCAACAGCCAGAGCCCTGAGAGAGCACAATTGGCCTTGCTCGATCAGCACAAAGCTGCGTCTGTGAGCTGATGTATCAGAACCGAGTCGCTGCGCTTTCCTCCGAGTGTTAGCACTGTGATGCTACTCGGTAATGCTGCATCAACAGCAGTTCAAAAAGAGGCGGAGTCTGACTTCACATGTGTCGCAGGAGGCATGTGGAGGCACACCTCCTGGTGTGTTGGGGCATCACTAGTGATAGAGGGAGTCCTAATCAGAAGGTTGGGTAATTTGCTGTGTAAATTGGGTAGAAAATGGAAAAAAATAAAAAGAATATATATATAAAAAAATAGAATGTAGCTAAAATTAGTAGGAGTAGTAGGAGGAGCTTTTAGTCTTTATCCATCACCTCCATATAATACCGTCTCTAGACTGTTCCTCACACATATACTGCTGTAAAGTGGAGTTTCATTTCATGTTGGATATTCAGAGGAGTATAAACACATTTAATGATGTAGATGATTTAAGGTGGAATAACTATTACTTTAAGAAATCAAGTTGTTAAGTTGAATTTCACTATTTTACTATTTAAGGTGGAATAGCCAAACAAACAGCTGTAGAACACTACCTCTATAAAAGCTAAAGCATTTAGGGTGAAACTACCTTGATTGCGTTAATATATTGGCAGCTTTTATGGTGAAACTAGTGGAATAGGTGGAACAGAGACAATCAAAACATTTTATTTTATGCACTTTTTAAGGAGGAATGCAAGAGTACACTGTAAAAAATACTTCCTTAAAAAAATCTACTGGTTGTTTCATTACCTAGAAATGTTCTTTTTTTCCATTTAAATACTAAAATAGACAAAACATATTTTAATTTTCAAGTTTTTTTTCATTATTTTACAATCAGTCCCTGATATTTCTTTTTTCAAATATAGTTTATTTAGGAAATTACAGTATTAATTAGCTGACTAAAAGTATAATGCCATTACCCACTCTCGTTGGGTTTTTTCCGCTTTTCATGCCCTGAAGGATTCTTTTGCTTTATCTTCTGGTTGAAATGGGACACTAACTAAAACTAGCGTATAGCATATAGGGTGGTTTAGTGCTGGTAATGCTCTAGGGATTAGTTACACTCTCACAGACAACATGAAATGAGCTGAGAGCCAATAACCAGAGACAAACAAAACCAAACAACAAAAACAAAGAAAGACATTAATAATAGAAATTTAGACAACAGTAATAGTTGGCAATACTTTACAAAGTTCACAGACAAACAAGCAGGATTTTATACAGAGTAGCATAACGATTTACAGGTGATAGTCATTTAGTACTCAGGTGACAGTGAACATGACCTTCTTCCTGATTGGTCAAGGGGTTGAATGGGACAGAGACCAACGGTAGAGTGGAATTATGGAAAGCGTAGTGTGAATTGTGTAACTGTAATTGTTGTATTGATTCTTTGTTATAGCTATACATATATTGTATATAGCTGCATCCCAAAGCCTAGGCTGCATTTTTATTATACTATTATACTGTAGAATGATATATATGTTTGTACTAACTGCATCGTAAAATCCATATAGCTGCATACATAGAGTACATAGATATAAGAATGTGCCTGTTGGAAGTCCTGCTGGAAAATGAAATCCGTATTGAAGCATGAAGTGCTGTAGAATGTTTTGAGAAAGATCTTTAAAAAATATTTTTAAAAAATCATGTTTGTACAGTCTATAACTTTAATAATAAACTTTAACTTGATTTATATTTTGCTTTTGTCTTCTGAGCTGCACGATATGTCTAATTATAAGTCTGAAAAGTGCTATAAACATAAAATCTGTGTGTATAGTGAAATGCTACAGTAATGTTTAACTTATTTTAATCTTTTATGTAGAACACGATCACAGAGCAGCTGCAGAAACGCTACATGAAGGATCAGATCTACACGTACGTGGGCGATATCCTCATCGCCGTAAATCCCTTCCACGCCATGGATCTGTACACTCAGGAGGTACAGTGTGTGTGTTTGTGAGTGTAAAGAAGCATGCACTGTCACACACCATAGACTAAAGGTGGCCATACCTCATTACGCATATGTACTGTCTGCTGCATCCCATCTAATGGCTCATCACTCTTCCTATGCTCTGTCTCTCTCTATCTTCCCTGACAGTCATTATCTGTCTGGCGTCTCTGTGGCCTCTGCTTCAGGGTCTCATCATTTCATCTTCTTTCCTCCTGTTTTCGCTCTGTTTTTTTGAGTGTTGTTTAATGAGTGTTTGTGTTTGAAGGCTGATTGGCGTTGTCTTGTCTCCGGCAGTTCTCAAAGGTCTACATTGGAGCCAAGCGCACAGCCAATCCTCCTCATATATTTGCAGTTGCTGACATCGCCTACCAGTCCATGGTGTCCTACAACTCTGATCAGGTGGTGTAACACAATTTACCATGCTTTTAAAAGAGATTGTATTTAGCCAAAGAATCAATATGTTAAGGAAGAAATACCAATACAGGGGTTGGCCACTGAAACTGAAACACCTGTCATTTTAGTGTGGGAGGTTTCATGGCTAAATTGGAGCAGCCTGGTGGCCAATCTTCATTAATTGCACATTGCACCAGTAAGAGCAGAGTGTGAAGGTTCTGCTCAAAATATTGCAATGCACACAACATTATGTGTGACATACCAGAGTTGAAAAGAGGAAAAATTGCTGGAGCATCTGTGACCAAGACAGCAAGTCTTTGTGATGCATCAAGAGCTACGGTATCCAGGGTAATGTCAGCATACCACCAAGAAGACCCAACCACATCCAACAGGATTAACTGTGGACGCTGTAAGAGGAAGCTGTCTGAAAGGGATGTTCGGGTGATAACCCGGATTGTATCCCAAAAAACATAAAACCACGGCTGATCAAATCACGACAGAATTCAATGTGCACCTCAACTCTCCTGTTTCCACCAGAACTGTCCGTCACCACAATCAATTATTGTGCTCTAAAACCAGGTGTTTCAGTTTCACTGTCCAAACCCTGTAACTTGGAGTGAAGCTCCATAAAATGTCAAAAAAAGTTGTAGATCATCTAGCATTTCTTTTGAAATCATGGATTTTTTCCCACTTTGTTGGTCCAACACTTATATCATGACTGACTTTACAGCCACAGGCTGCCAATAGAGCAGCTCAACATTTATGCTCAGATGTTTCCTCAGCTCACTGCTAGAGTGAATCTATATCATAACTCCCATTGGTTTTCTTGACCTGCAACTAAACTAACTTAAATCATGGTTCATATTGTCGCTGTCCAAAGAAAAACAAGTATCTCCAAAACAGCAATTTAACTAGAGAGAGGAAAACAGTAATGCTTTATAATACAGCCAGTGTTTTAGAGGGTAAGTACTGTGTACTTACAGAGTAAGAACGGTAAAACACTGTACACTACATAATACAGCCAACCGCTCCCTGTTGTTTCTGAGTACTTACTGAGAAAGTACTGTGTACTTAGAGAGTAAGAACAGTAAAAATCAGGTGAGGTGTGGGTTTATTAACCATTAAAAAAACCCCTGTGTATTAATTAATACATTTTCTTTAAAATCTCTGCATTCCTGATTAATTATAATATTTTGTATTTTCTTTCCTTTTTTTTTCTTTAACATTGTTCTTACACTATGTTCTTAAATTATAATGATTCTTCTACATGTTTTTAACTCTGCTTATCTTTGTTTTAATCATGTTTGAATCATGTTTTTTCCATGCTTAATTCTTGTTTTATTCTTTTATTTCCATTTTATTGTAACATGTTTCTGTAATTTGACTTCTCTTTGTATTTTCTAATTTATGAAGCACTTTAAATGACCATTGTGTATGAAAGGTGCTATGTAAATAAACTTGCCTTGCCTTTGTTAAGGATTAAAAGTTTTAGTTTAAGTTTTAATACTGTGTTTCTTTCTTGTTTGCAGTGCATCGTGATCAGTGGAGAGAGTGGTGCAGGGAAGACTGAGAGTGCCCACCTGCTGGTCCAGCAGCTTACAGTGCTTGGCAAGGTCTGTCCAAAAGCATTTATTGTGTTTTGTTGTAAGGCTTTAGTTTAGAAGACGTTTGGCTAGTATGTATGTTTAATAGCATAGGCCCTATCATATGCCCTGAGAAAGGTGTGTCATGATGCTCATTGCTATCTTACAACCTGTTAACAATTTATTTCCACGCCTTGCGCCCACGCCGTTAAAATATCGTCAGAGTTTAGGAATGAATCTACACTGATGTCCGTGGTGGTCTGGAAGTGAGGTGTGTTCAGGGAAATTTCTGGCATGTTGCTACAGTATTTTGGCGGCAGAAAATAGAGATGCTCCACTGACTGGTTAAAACCCTGACAACAGTCAATCATCAAAGTCCATTCCTATAGGTGCACATGGACGCGCTGCAGCATGCAAACCTGATTTTAACTAAATAAAATAACATTGTTGTGCTCCTAAATGAGCTGGTGGTGTATTTTTACAGTGTGAACACGCAGGTCAGTATCCTGCAGTATCCTGCTGAGATGCACAAAAGCGCCGTGCTGTTAAGATACGAATGTGCCAAAGTCAGAGCTCACCTGACTCTTAAAGGGAATGGGAAGTGGCACATTGATTGGTTTATTTCATGTTATGCTAAAAAAAACACACTCATGATTAATTAAGAGAATTGGTTCATGCCTTTTGCACGTTTCGAGCTGCACAAGGCATTTTTTTGCATGCTCACAATCCCAAAGACACACTGACACGCCCTGAATCAAGCTCTACAATCTGCAATTGACCAGTGCTTTATAGATCACAAAAAATAGGGCCCCATGGGTGGGTTAAATGTGGAGGTTAAACTGTTGAAATTGTATGCATATCACCATCTTCCCCCTTCACAGGCCAATAACCGAACCCTCCAGGAGAAGATCCTGCTGGTGAACAGCCTGGTGGAAGCCTTCGGTAACGCCTGCACGGTCATCAACGACAACTCCAGCCGCTTCGGGAAGTACCTCGAAATGAAGTTCACGTGTGGAGGAACGGTGGTGGGCGCTCAGATCTCAGAATACCTTCTGGAGAAGTCCCGTGTCATCCACCAAGCTGTGTGAGTCTGTGTTGATTTTGTTGCAATGTTCCATCATCCATCTGCACCCACTATCACATTGCCTTGCCATGAGCATGTTGGCTTAGTGTTGGGGTACTCAGGCCTGTTGCAACAAGACTTACCCGAGGCCCCGAGCTGACTTGGGGCTCCCAGAAAATGACTAGTTATGAATTTAATGCAACAACAAACTGTGGGAGAGGCTACTAAAAAACTGTGACAGTCAATGAAGGAAAGTACAACAACACCTGTTATCAGAATCCCCCTCGAGGGGGCCCCTTTCACTAGTTACTGACAGTAGAATATAACCAGACTGGAACATGTTCAGAAGTATTCATGCACACCAGTTGTTCACTGGACACTTTAACACTAGAATGATTGAACATATCCTACATATTTGACAAAATCTTATTACATTTACACTTTCTTTAACTTTATTTAACTGAACTAAGTTTTATATGGTTTTATTTGTAGCCGTGCTCTGTCTGAAATAAGTTCCACAAAATCAGGGGTTTAGTGTCTCTTTAAAGGAGAACTCTGTTGTAAAATGGACTTTTGGTGTAGTTAAACATCAAAAACTAACCTTTCTTAAATAGCCCATCTCTGCTCTCCCACAGCTTTCAGAGATCCTGTAATTTTGTGCTTTTTGCCCAGCACTCTGTACAACAGCCGCTTCCAGGCATATTTTGCCCTAATAAATCCCTTTTTTCACCGTTATCGAGGTTCAAAGTAACTCCACACCTCACACCTCACCTCATTACCTGCACTATAGGATGTAAAAAGTGGTTCTTTATAAACTTCTTAAGTTTCTTAATGCCTCGTTTTAAATGCCAGGGCTCTCCGGATTTTACCAAGGAGGTGTGGAGTTACTTTGAGTCTGGATAACGGTGTAAAAAGTGATTTATCGTGGCAAATTATGCCCCAAAGCAGCCATTGTAAAGAGTGCTGGGCAAAAAGCACAACATTTCTGGATCTCAGAAAGCTGTAGGAGAGGTGGGCTGTTCAACAAAAGTAAGTACTTTTTATCATGTTTTACTACACCCAAAGTGAATTTTACACCAGAGTTCTCTTTTAACACTAGAATAAATAAACATATCCTTTATATTTGACAAAATTGTATTAAGTTTACACTTCTGAACTCAGCTCCACAAAAAAATCAGGATGGGTTAGTACCCCTTTATGCATCATGGAGTTCTATAAGCTTTAAAGAACCCCTCATTTTATGACCCTTGCAGTTTAAAGGCATAAAGAAAAGCTGTAAATAACTGATTTAGTTTCTCTCAGCCCTTAGACATCTAACACCTCTCTGAGGTTAATCCTTCCTCATTCTCTCTCAGCCTTTGTCTCTCAGTCTGTCTTTCTCTCTCTCTCTGTCAGTTAGGCTGGAGAATAGCAGAAGTGAATGAGATTTTTCTCTTTTAATGGAAAGCTGAGGCTTCATAAGCTTAGCTCTTCTGACCTTCACCCTCAGGACCCTCCGTACATCCCTCCCAAATCCAGAGGAAAACATCGAGAGCTGAGGAAAGACAGAGCTGATCGTAAACTGCACTGTTTTAAACGTTTCAGCACAGCTGATCTGAACAGCATAATCAATCCAGCCATTCATTCAGCGTCAGCAGTGAAATCTCTCGCATGCAAATGCAGAAACATGAACGCTAATTACAGAGCAGAAACACAGTAATTACAAACTGCACTGTGAGGGGGGCGGATTATGCACGGCCTTGTTGCTTCCCCCCTTTATACTGATCTCAACACCAGCTTTATTTCCTTTACAAATATCCATATTATCATGCTTTCACATGAAAACATTGTTTCTCCACTTCTAAAAGCTTTAAGCTTTTAAGATTTTACTCCAAGTCATTTTGGAGCATTTGTATTGGTCCATTTATCATCAAATTCTGTTACAACATAAGGAAGAACTGGCAAATTCATTTTACCGCATTTTTCAGATTATATGGTCCAAAAATTTACAGTGAACCTTATAATCCGGTGCACTTTACCGTATTTTTAATATATATGAATTCTACTAGTCAGGTGTTAAGGAGCAGTAAAGCCACTCCACTGAAGTACAGAGTTATAAGGGTGAGTTTTCAGTGAAGTTTCTCCAGCACTAAGGCTGGAGCAGCAATAATAGCATTAGCTGCTAAGCACAGCACTAGCTCTTTCACAGTTCAGAGGTGAGTATATCGGACTGCAGTCTGTGTGTTTATCAAGTTAAAACAAGCTACATGGGACGAACCACTAGCTGATAGGGCCCTGGTTAACTGGAACACTCATGGTTCCTCAGTCTAGCGCTTATCATTTTAGTGTTTAGCGTTTTTCATTTTCCCGTAAAGTTACAGTTTGCCAACATGACAGTAAAATTATTTTTACAGTGAGTGTACTTAACAATTTAATCATCAATAAACTGCAATAAACGGATTTTTTTCTGTAATCTGATCAGCACATCTACATGCAACAGTTGTACATTACATTACATTACATTACATTACATTTGGCAGACGCTTTTGTCCAAAGCGACTTACAATAGTCAAGTACAATGTAAAATAAGTTTAAAGGTAAAACATCTTTGGATAGGGATAAAAGGAGGTCAAAGGGGAATAATAGGATAGAGGAGGAAAGGAGGGGAAGAAGGAAATGAGGTTAGAAGTGGTTAGTGTGTTAGAGGTGTTAGGAGAGTAAGTGCTCTTTGAAGAGCTCTGTCTTCAGGAGTTTATTAAAGATAGTGAGAGATTCTCCTGATCTGGTAGTGGAAGGTAGTTTGTTCCACCATTGGGGAACTCTGTATGAGAACAGTCTGGATTGCTTTGTGTGAGTGTTTGGTAAAGCGAGGCGACGTTCATTGGAGGAGCGCAGCGGCCGGGAGGTAGCGTAAGCCTTCAGGAGCGAGTGCAGGTAGGAACAAGAGCAGGTAGTTAACAAGGACATTCTTACCACATTCTGTTATACATTTGTTAAAAAAAATAGCTGGTTTCAGAATAGAAACTGTCTGATGAAAGTGGTTAAAGTCTGCTCCAAGATCATTGAACAACTTGTTTTCTTACCACCTTTTGTGATCAGCACAGTTTGAAGTTGGCCCACAGGATTTTACAGGACCCATCTCGTATCATGTTTCCCGAATTTGATTGGCTTCCCCTTTAGTACGTAGACTTATGGTTAATGAAATCTTGAGTTAGCATAACTTAGAACATCAAGTTATTACAACTAAAGGGGAAGTTAATTAAACTTTTTTATTTTTGTTGTACTGTAAAACTGGATAATTTGACTTTACTTAACTTTTTTAAAGCAGCCGATTTGCTTACATTTTTGGCTCAAAGTAATGGAAAATGAAAACTTGAGTTATCATAAATTAAAACACCAGGTTATTACAACTAAAGAGGAAGTTGATTTACACACTGATGGTGAGTGTTAGTCAGAAACTGTTGGACACACCCAGAATGCAAATAGATTGTGACAGAAGCCAATGGAAAAGAAGCTGTTAATGGCAACAGACTCAACTCAGTTATTAAGTTAGTAAGTTGGTTCAACTCAAAGATCTCAGTTGAAACGTATTTGTGCTCACAGATGTTCAATTAACTCAAAATAGTTCAAACAACATCTGGGTTTACAGTGTATAATGATGTTTTAACATTCATTTATAATGAATGTCTGACCAGAGGAGGATGGGGCCCCCCTCATATATACATGATATGATAGTACATGTGAGTCTTGGTTTCTCCTGAGGTTTTTTCTTTTTTTTTTCAATCTCTAAGAGAGTTTCTTTAATGCTCATTGCTTTTATTGTATGTATGGTTCTTCTGCTATCACATTTCTGTAAAGCTGCTTTGCAACAACATCAGTTGTAAAAAGTGCTATATAATAAAATTTTGATTTGATTTAATACTAATAATATGTAATGCATGTAAAACTGCAAATTCTAATTTGTAATCTCATATTATTATTGTAGTTTTTTATTATTTAGGGATGAATTAGTATATTTTATTTCTTTGTATAGATTTGTAGTGGAATAAACTGCATTTTGACTCTGTTCACCAGCAGAAATGCCATGTAGATCCTGTAGTTGGTGAATAAAAGCTCTGAAAGCGAGAGCCTGCACTAACACGGCTGTTTTGTTCTCTGATTTCTGTTTGTTTGATTGTTGCCTCACAGCGGAGAGCGCAATTTTCATATTTTCTACTACATCTACGCCGGCCTGGCGGAGAGAAAGAAGCTCGCCCACTACAAGCTGTCTGACAGTAAAACTCCAAAGTAGGTTCCCACTGAGCTTTATAATCTCACTGCTTTATTTACACCCCACCTCTGCTCCTGTTTCACTTCCCACAGCACTTTCCTTTCTTTCTATTGTGCCTCCATTATAATTTCAGGTACCTGCAGAACGAGCACATCAAGCTGGTGCCCGACATCGTGGGCAGTGCCTTCTATAAGGAGCAGTTTGAGGCGGTGGAGCAGTGCTTTAAAGTCATCGGCTTCACTCTGGAGGTACTTTGTTCTGTATAAATGAAGTAGACTAATATTAAAATAATAATCTTTAGCTAAGAAAATTTTAACCAATTAAAATAATGAAGTGTAATTAAATTAATAAGGTTACCTTGTTCATTTTCATTTTGGTTAACCTACAGTTAAGTTTCCCACATGAGCCTCATTATTACAGCCCACCTTAATCACATATAAAATCCATCACTGCCATCCATATGCAGGGCCAGTGTTACAATATTAGGGATGCACCAGTGTGGGAATTTAATTCCAATGTCCGATATTACACATGGATATCCAGTATATCAGACGATGCTGATGTCAATGCTGATATCGTCGCTGTCCAATAAAAATGTCACGTCCTGGCCTTGTCTCATGTCTCTGTGTGTTTTCCCCACATGAGCTGTGCTCCTCTTTTTGTCTCCTGTCTCAGTAGTTTTCCACCACGTGTCTCATTTGTAGCTCTGCCCCTTTCCCAGGTGTTTCCACTTCTAGTGTGTTTCCTGTTCATATAAATAGATCCCCTGTGTCACTTGTCCTTCGTCGGTCTTTGCACCTTCCTCTGTTGTTTTGTCATTCCTCGTTACTCTTGTTTATTCTCCTCGTTCCCTAGTTCCTTGCTCTGTGTTTTTCTCTGTTTTTGCCTTGTATATATATTTAGTCTATTTCCTTGTTTATTTCTTAGTTTATTTCTTGTATATATTTCCCTGTCCTGTTTAGTTTGTTTCTTATTATTATCCCTAATTGGTTTAGTTTATGTTCTTTAGTTTCTCTCGTTTGTTTTGGTTTTTGGTTGTTTGTTTAGCTATTTTCAGTTATTTAGTTTATTCCCCAGTTCCTTGTATATATCTCCCTGTTTTATGTTTACGTGTTTACTTGTTTCTCGTTTCTTTGTTTATTTATATATATTTAATACATTTCTTTCCTACTTGCACTTACGTCCGTCTCCACGTCTTCCCTGCACCACATCCTGACAAAAAAAAAGTATCTCCATTTTTGTTGATTTTTAGATCATTACATAATTTATACAGACAATTTGTCCATTTCAAGAGTCAAAACTTCTTGATGAATGGACCAAATGTTCAAAAACGTTCAATCTGAAATAAACTCTTTTTACATTTTTCACACAACAATTTGTAGGTTGTTACAAATTTGCTTAGCATTTTTTTATTTGACATTTAAATTTATTTAACACTGTATCCCATAATTTACTCATATTTATATTTTCCTAATTATAATTACAGAGCATTAAAATACATTTAACTACTATATTAATGCAATACCTATATATATATATATTTTTTTTTATTATTATTATTTTTTTTTATTTTTTTTTTATTACCAGTGTAGTAATTTAATTTACTTTCTAAAAAGTTACATAACATATTGTACTTTAGGTGAACTGCTGTAACAGTTGTTTTTATCAAACTTTGCTAAAATTGTACAAAAGTGTATTTGGAAAAGTATTTCAGCGCATTGTGCACAAGGAGAGGAGGAGGCAGTATGGGAGAGTAATGCAGAAAAAGCACAAACGCCACAAACAGAGTCGCTTGAGGTATGCTAAAGCTAAAGCACATTTGGACGAGCCAGCTTCATTTTGGAATGAAGTTCTTTTTAAAGTAAAATCGTGAAAATTATCAGGGGTGCCCAAACATTTTTACACCACTGTTATAATAAATTGAGACATTAGCTTAATAATTGGTTAATAAAGTATGTCGTAAGTACTGATAAATAATGTAATCTTATTATAAAGTGTCACTAAATTTTCTACACCAGCAGAATCTAAACATCCCTCAAACAGAATAACAGGATATAATCAGACAAGTGTCCATCTGGAGCAGCAGAGACGGTGTAGAGTTCAGACTGGGAGCAGTGGTACATGTAGCGTCTCTGAGACGTCAGGTCGGTTTTGCTGATACTCAGCGGGGTGGGAGGGGTCTCAGCGTGAGCCGGTGAGTGGCAGTGGTGTGACTGGTGTGATGTAATGGAGAGTGGCGTACAGGGGGGACGTCTCCTAATGGAAAAGACAGCCGTAGAAACAGTCCACCAGTGACTGGCTGCTGTGGAACGGTCACAGAGATGCTAAATGTGTAATACTGGAAATCCCAAATGCACAGCTTATCAGATTCAATACAGATATCTCATTACTGAGCACCTGTGTAACCAATCACAAACCAGGGCACTGAGCCAATTCAGATACAGCACATTTTTCTAAGAAAAACTCTGGTTGGTTGGAAATGAGGTGTGTTCTGGTAAATTTTTGCCCTATTGCTATCTTGGTAACTGAATTGTCACAGGCACATGCCCAATGCTCATATCGTCGCTGTCCAATGAAAAACACTTATCTCCGAAACAGCAACTTTACAGGAGAGAGAAAAAACCTTCTAAACTTTCAATGGAAGTCACTGTAAAAAGAGTTTATTTCAGGTCATTTTAAAGAGTTTCTATTGGTCCGTTCATCAAATTTAACAAATTCTGGCACAGTGTAAGGGAGAGTTTGTCTGTTCAAATTATGTAGTAAACTAAAAATCGACAAAAATGGAGATACTTGTTTTTCATTGGACAGCGACAAAAAAAAGTTGCAAGAAAAAGTATGTGAACCCTTTACGATGTCTGCATAAATTGGTCATTAAATGTGTTCTGATCTTCATCTAAGTCACAACAATAGACAAACACAGTCTGCTTACATTAATACCACACAAAAAATATATGTTTGCATGGTTTCATTGAACACAATATGTTAACATTAACAGTGAGGGGGAAAAAGTATATGAAGAGCTAATTGGAGCCAGGAGTCAGCCAACCTGGAGTCCAATCAATGTGATGAGATTGGATTTGTTGGTTAAAGCTGCCCTGCCTAATAAAAACGCACACCAGTTTTGAGTTTGCTGTTCTTAAGAAGAGCTCTCAGAAGACCTACGTTCAAGATTTGTTGACTTGCATGAAGCTGGAAAGGGTTACAAAATGTCTTTAAAAGCCTTGATGTTCATGAGTCCACGGTAAGACAGACGCTCTACAAATGGAGAAAGTTCAGCACTGTTGCTGCTGCTCTCCCTAGGCGTGGTAAAGTCCTGTAAAGAGGACTGCAAGAGCACAGCGCAGAATGATCAATGAGGTGAAGAAGAATCCTAGAGTGTCAGCTGAAGACTTACAGAAATCTCTGGCACATGCTAACATTTTTGTTGACAAATCTACAATAAGAAAACATTAAAGACACAATGGAGTTTATGGGAGGACACCATGGATGAAAAGGAAATTTAAGTTTGGTTGAGGTTTTTGCTGCCAAAGGAGGGTCAGTAACCAGTAATTAAATCCAAAGGTTCACATACTTTTCCCCATCACTGTGAAAGGTAACGTTATGTTTAATAAAACCATGCAAACATAAATATATATTTGTGTGCATTGTATTAGTTTAAGCAGACTGTTTGTCTATTGTTGTGACTTAGATGAAGATCAGAACACATTTAATGACCAATTATTGCAGAAATCTAAGTAATCCCAAAAGGTTCACATACTTTTTCTTGCAAAATTATATTCTACATTCACCTTCACAGGAACTGGGGAGCGTCTACAGCATCCTGGCTGCGATCCTAAACGCCGGTGACATCGAGTTCGCCTCAGTGGCCTCTGAGCATCAAACTGACAAGAGCAACATCACTAACATGCCCGTACTGGAGAGTGGTGAGTTAGCGCTCTTGTTAGCGTGCTGATGCTACAAAATGAATAGCATGTGTTTGGTAATCCTAGTGTCGGCATGCCGTCGTGTTACTGATACCAAACCGATGGCACTGAGGCAGATTAGCCCATTGTTAGGATCTTAGCATGCTAGTATTGCAGAGTGCTCACTTAGTCCTCTGTTGCTCTGTCACTTTATCACATGCTAATCCTTTCTCAGCTGACTTAGCTGACTTTAGATACCTCTGCACATAATACATGATCACCTGATCTGACCTGATCAGCTGGAAAGAGCCTCTCGCTGTTAGAGATGTTCTCCCACACAGGCTGGGAAGCCCATTAGCCAATAGACCATTAGCCTGTTAGCTTGTTAGCTACTACACTGTGCTGCATTGAAGAGCTATTGTCCAGAATCTTACTGTAAATCCCCACAATTTTCACTATACACTATAGACAATAGACCAGCAGTTCTCAAACTTATCTAATTAGAGGTCCCCTCCCCAACTCCCCACCCAGCTGTATATCCCCCATTCACCAGGAGGGTGAAGACTAGCACATGCCTCCTCCGATACATGTGAAGTCAGACTCCGCCTCTTTTAGAACTGCTGCTGATGCAGCTTACCGAGTAGCATCACAGGAAAGTGCAACGGCTCGGTTCTGATACATCAGCTCACAGACGCAGCCTTGTGCTGATCGACATCACCCTAGGAGTGGTAAGGGGAAAGAGTGCCATCTACTGTACCCACCCAGAGAGAGCAAGGCCAACTGCGCTCTCTCAGGGCTCCGACAAGCTGCATAACCGGGATTCGAACCAGCGATATCCAAATCAAACCACTTTTTAGTATATGGCCAAAAAAAATATTACCTCTAATATTTTTCTGTGGCCCCTCAAACCCCCTAGTAGTGAGCTGTGGAGTAGTGGAATTGTGTTATATATATATATATATATATATATATATATATATATATATATATGTATAGTTTAATCTTACAGAAATGTGTGTTTTAATATACAGTAAGTATATGTGTATGTTTCTCTGTAGCCGCCTCGTTACTCTGCATCCGACCAGATGAGCTGCAGGAGGCGCTGACCTCGCACTGCGTGGTGACGCGGGGTGAGACCATCGTCCGGTCGAACACTGTAGAGAAAGCCACGGAGGTGCGGGACGCCATGGGTAAAGCCCTGTACGGACGCCTCTTCAGCTGGATAGTCAACCGCATCAACTCTCTACTGAGACCCAACAAAGAGTCTGGGTGAGACTGCTGTAATCCCTAAAATATAGACCACACCCAAACTAAGGATGAAAGAGGTGTAATATAATATTCAATCAGATGATGATTATTATATTTACTGGTATTAAATGAAGATGAAATTAGGTGAAGGTGAGTGGATTCCTTTTAAAGAAGCCATCATGCCTGCATTCAAAACTTTTAATACTTATTAAACCCATAATGCCTCTAATAGGCCCCCATAAAGTATGATTAATGGCATTGCTTTATGTCTGGCAAGTATGATAATGATCTTCCAGTCCTGTTATCCTTCTGCACTGAAAACAAAAATGATGAGTAAAATTTACTTAAAAAAAGTTCTGCACTGTTATGCACTCTGCAAATTTAATTTCAGATCAATTTAAGTAAATAAGTGAACTGAACTTCAGTCAATCCTTTCTTTTAGTAAACTTTACTCACTTTATTTTTGCTGAATCAATCCTTTCTTTTAGTAAACTGTACTTAATTTATGCATACAATATTACCTAATTACAATTACTTAATTTATACAATATTACTCAAATAATGTATGATACATAATATAATATAATTCCTGAAATTTAACACACATATTACACTGTCTCAACACATGGATGGCATGTAATATATTCTTTTTAGTTTACTAAATACATACATTTATTAAATGCCATCCATGTGTTGAGACAGTGAGACTTGGTCTGTTTGCAAAACAAGTCTTTGAGATTATGTAAATATTTGAATGTGTGTTTTAACTAAAAATATTTAAATTTCAATAATATTAAGAAATGATTTATTCAGCAAAAATAAATGAAGTAAAGTTTATTAAAAGAAAGGATTGATTCAGTAAAAATAAATGAAGTAAAGTTTACTAAAAGAAAGGATTGACTGAAGTTCAAGTTCACTTATTTACTCTGTGTAACATTTAAGTCTTGAAATTGAGTTGAAGTTACTTAAATTTATCAGAAATTAAATTTAAAGCAAATGCAGAAAGTTGCGAAAAAAATTTTAAGTAAATTTTACTCATCATTTTTTTCACTGTGCTCATCCTACTTGTTTTTTTTCTAACTCAGAGAGGAAGACAAGGATCTGAACATCGGCATCCTGGACATCTTCGGCTTCGAGAACTTTAAGCGCAACTCTTTTGAGCAGCTCTGCATTAACATCGCCAACGAGCAGATTCAGTTCTACTTCAATCAGCACATCTTCGCCTGGGAGCAGGTACGCCGCTCGCCGCCGCGCCGCTGTGCCGCGGATAGAGCCGTCTCCTCCCGGTTATGAATAGTGCATGAGTGCTTTCCTCCATTGTGGCTCATAGAGGCATTTATACAACTTTTTCTCCTTGGAATTAACTTATTTCCATCTAAATGGTGATAGCACATCATCAGTTATCCTGACGCGAGGAGGGGGGGGGGGTGTGAGTGTGTGAGTGAGTGAGGCCTTGAGGGGAGGGATGTTTGGAGGTGCTTTAGTCTAACCTTCCATAGACCCTGAATAAATCAGCCTAAATAAGGGTCAGATAGGAGAAACACACACACACACACACACACTACACAGTGTGCCATTCAGTTCCACTTTGCAGCTGTTAACTGTATAACTAAAGTTATTTCATTTTTAGTTCAAGTTTTGCTCTATGCTATTGTACATAATTTAGACTTATTACACTCTGTGTATAGATCCACACCTCAATTTCTCTTTTACTAATAGCAAAATAACCTGCAGAATACTTTCTATACATCCTATATTAGTATATATATATATATATATATATATATATATATATATATATATATATATATATATATATATATATATATATATACAGAATTTATAGTACCTACTGAATCATTTCTAAAAACTACTAAATGATTCATAGTAAGTACAGGATAATTTATAGTATATTTAATACATAAACAGTTTTAATTTAGTAGTTAATGAATTAAATAGAAAAGAACAGAAATACACTATTCCTGGTTCATACAAAATAATTATAGATTTAGAATAATGCATTCTAACTCCTGAATATTTTATTAAATATACTAAATAATTAATAGTAGATACTGAATATTCCATAGTAGATACTAAATCATTGTTAGAAGTAGATACTAAATATATTTAATTAAAGATACTGAATAATTAATAGTAGATACTGAATATTCCATAGTAGATACTAAATCATTATTACAAGTAGATACTTAATATATTTAATTAAATATACTGAATAATTAATAGTAGATACTGAATATTCCATAGTAGATACTAAATCATTATTACAAGTAGATACTTAATATATTTAATTAAATATACTGAATAATTAATAGTAGATACTGAATATTCCATAGTAGATACTAAATCATTATTATAAGTCGATACTGAATATTTCAATAAAGATACTGAATAATTAATTGTAGATACTGAATAGCCATAGTAAACACTAAATGTTTTTCATTACAGATACTGAATACTTAATACACTTTAAAAAACATATTAGTACTTTTTTGTACCTAAAGGTTCACTCTTCATAATTGTACCCTCAAAGGTACCATATTGGTCTTTACAGGGTCAGATTTGTTCCCTCTGAAGTACAAAGTAATTTCTAACAGCAATAAGTACAGATTTGTACCATTTAACCAGACAAAAGGTACATTCAGTATTCTGTTTCACTGTACTAATAAACAATATATAATTTAATTGCACATTTTTTATTTGAAAGCCAGACAATTTTCAATCATCTTTTTGAGCCATATTTAGTTGATGATGTTTGTAATCTTTACTGGCACAATATAAGGTACAGCCCCAGCGACAAGCTTTATACTCTTTTAAGTACAAATCTCTACTTACTTTTCTTAGTGTGTAGCAGATACTGAATAATTCATGATTGTTGCTCATTAATTATAGTTTGTTCTGTGTTATTTTGCTTATTTTGTATTTATAGTGTTTACATAAAAATATATAACATCCATAAACTTTCAAATTATTTTTAACTTTTACCATTTCCACCTCTAATCCAGACTTTAGCTTTTCCACTTTACTTCAGCAAGATACTGTATGGGAAAATACCCAAGCAGTGTGATCATAAATCTATATAAATGAAGAATGACTGAAGTAATCATATAAACTGTGGAATATCTAAAGATTTGCCTTATGTAAATACATTTTTTTTATTGTAATACAATTGTTTATTCTACAGCATTTCTCAGTCAATTATGTGTGTGTGTGTGTGTGTGTTACTCTTTGAGTTCAGTGACAAACACACAGGGTCATGTCCCCCCTTTCCTCTGTCTCTATACTGTTCACTAACTCACATCAGTTTACCCCCCAAGCAGCAACAGCAAATATACTGTATAAAATAAATATATAAATAAATATATAAATAAATAAATAAGAAAGAAAGAAGTTGTTCCGTGCTGGATGACTTTACCCTGGGCTAAATGTTCTATTCTACTCCAGAAATGAGATTTCTTATGTGTGTGTGTGTGTGTGTGTGTGTGTGTGTATGCATGTACATGTGGGTGCTGTAGGCACGTTTATGTGTTTGTGTACCAAACGGTGTTTCCTGAAGATTGGAAAGGCCATACATCTGCACACACACACACACACACACACACATACACACGCACACACACACACAGTAAACATGTTGGCTTTAAGGCGTTATCTGACGACACATCCCGCTCTTTCACTTTTTCACAGTTTCTCCCATTTTCTCATAACAACATACACTACAGCACTACAGATTATATTCATATAATCATATTTCCACATAAACCATTCTAGTTTTAATATGTATTATTACCTAATCAGCCATGCTAGTTAATGGCAGTTAGTGAACAATCATGTTTTATATAAATTAGAAAATGTAGTATGTAATTCATAGATATTAGATGTTAAATCATTTATACTAGTGATCTAATAATCCATTCTAGATAGTGAATAATGCATAGGAATATTCATATTAGTTACTGAATAATTCATATTAATTACTGAATAATTCATATTAATTACTGAATAATTCATATTAATTACTGAATAATTAATATTAATTACTGAATAATTCATATTAATTACTGAATAATTCATAGTAGTTGAATAAATCATAGTAACTGGTGAAAAATTCATAGTGGCTACTGAATAATTCATAGTACTTGATAAATATTTCATAATGGTTACTAAATAATACATAGTAGTTGCTGAATAATTCATAGTGTATACTGAATAATTCATTGTAGTTACTGAATAATTCATAGTGGATACTGAATAATTCAAAATGGTTAATGAATAATATGTAGTGGATTTTAAATAATTCATGGTACTTGATAAATAATTCATAGTAGTTGCTGAGTAACTCATGGTGGATACTGAATAGGCCATAGTAGTTGCTGAATAGTTCATTGTCATTACTGAATAATTCATAGTTGTTAATAAATAATACATAGTGGCTACTGAATAATTTATAGAACTTGACAGAAAATCATACTGGTTACTGAATAATCCATAGTAGTTACTGAATAGTTCATAGTGGCTACTGAATAATTTATAATACTTGTTATAAATAATAGTTATTGAATAATCCATAGTGGTTGCTAAATAATTCATAGTGGTTACTAAATAACCATACTGGATACTGAATAATTCATAGTACTTAATAATTGAGGTAATTGAATTATTTATAATGGTTACTAAATACTCCTTAGTAGTTGCTGAATAATTTATAGTGGTTATCAAATAATGCAAAGTGGTTACAAAAATACTCAGAGCAACTGCTGAATAATTCATAGTGGTTATTGAATAATGCATGGAGGTTACAGAAAGATTCATATCTACTTCTGAATAATTCATAGCGTTTACTAAATAACCATAGTGGATACTGAATAATTAATCGTAATTCCCCAAAAATCATAATGATATTGTATAATCCATAGTGGATATTAAATCATTCATAGTATTTAATAATTTAAGTAACTTAATTATTTATAATGGTTACTGAATAATCCATAGTAGTTGCTGAATAATGCATAGTGGTTACTTAGTAATCATAGTTGATACTTAATAATTCATAGTGGATATTAAATAATTCATAGTACTTAATGATTTAAATAATGCAATTATTTATGATAGTTACTGAATAATTCACAGTGGATACTAAATAATTCATAGTACTTGTTAAATAATTCATAATGGCTACTGAATAGTCCATAGTGCTTACTGAATACTTAATTTTTAAATATTAAAAAAATCATAGTACTTAATAAATTAATTGACTTAATTATTTATAATGGTTACTGAATAGCCCATAATAGTTGCTGAATAATTTATAGTGGTAAAAAAAAAAATTATAGTGGTAACAGAATAATTCATAGTGGTTACGGAATAATGTATAAGAGTTACTAAATAATTTGTAGTAAATACTGATATTAGCATTAATAGTGAAATAATAAGCCTGTAATTAAAGGAAATGTAACACATATACAGCGTTTAGTTTTGGTAGTTTAGTTTTTAGTACTGTTGGTCAGAGTGAGGCAGGGACAGTGTGAAGCAGAGACTTGGCTTAATCCCAGCAGTATAATTTCATCAGGTAACATTATCTAACTGTCCTGATACTGAATTCTCACAGCTAATGAATAAAGGAGGAAGGACAGCGCTGATCCTGAGGACATGTGTTGGTCTGATCTGCAGGATGAGTACCTGAACGAGGACGTGGACGCTCGGCTGATTGAGTACGAGGACAACCGACCCCTGCTGGACCTCTTCCTGCAGAAGCCCATGGGCATGCTGGCCCTGCTGGACGAGGAGAGCAGGTTCCCCCAGGCCACAGACCAGACCCTCGTCGGCAAGTTACCTGCAGACACCTGTATCACCTGTATAAATAAAAAAATACACTGTACCAATCAAAAGTTTAGACACACTTTAAATTCACAGTTTTTTTTTCTCATTATTTTAAATTGTTCTGCATTGTAGTTTAATACCAAAGTCATCCAAACTATGAATAATAAAAACTGAATATGGTAAGAGTAGGTATGCAGTTTTGCACATTTTGGCTTTCATTTTCTCAGGCAGCTTTATGAGTTGGAGTCTCCTGGAATTCAGGCTTTCAGTTAACAGCTGTGCTGAACTTATCAAGAGTTAATTACTTGAATTTCTTGTCTCTTAATAAAGTGTTTGAGAGCATCAGTTAAAGTAAAGTAGTGAAGAGGTAGAGTTACAGGTATACAGTGAATAGAGAATATTTGAGTAATGTTCTAATCCAGGTTATGAGAAGCAACAACTACTCAACTAAATAAAGAAATAAAATATTAAAGAATACGCTATGATGAAACTGGCTCTCATCAGGACTGCCTAAGGAAAGGAAGAGCAAGAGTTTCCTCTGTTGTACATAATAAGTGTATTAGAGTTTCCAGCCTCAGAAACCACAAGTTAACAGCTCCCCAGATATGAGCATCTAAATGTATTTTGGTTTGTTTAACAGTAATTTTAAGTTACTACATGATTCCTTATGTGTTCCTTCATAGTCTCAATCACTTTAATATTAATTTATAATGTAGGAAACAGATGAATAAATGAAAACATTGAATTAAAAGGTGTGTCCAAACTTATAATAGCGGAAAATAATAATAAACATTTTGAGCTAGTTTTCCGTGTAATAATCAGGAATCTTAGGTATTTTATTTTGCCCAAAACATTACCCACAAGGGAAAACCCAATACATAACCTACATACAGCTCTGTAACAAAAATAAGAGTCCACTTCAGTTTCTGAATCAGTTTCTCTGATTTTGCTATTTATAGGTTTATGTTTGAGTAAAATGAACATTGTTGTTTTATTCTATAAACTATGGACTATAACTATAAACAATCTCGCGCAAATTCCAAATTAAAATATCCTCATTTAGAGCATTTATTTGCAGGAAATGAAAGATAAATGGCTGAAATAACAAAAAAAAAAAAAAAGATGCAGAGCTTTCAGACCTCAAATAATGCAAAGAACACGTTAATATTCATATTCATAAAGGTTTAAGAGTTCAGAAATCAATATTTGGTGGAATAAACCTGGTTTTAATCACAGTTTTCATACATCTTGGCATCATGTTCTCCTCCACCAGTCTTACACACTGCTTTTAGATAACTTTATGCTGCTTTACTCCTGGTGCAAAAATTCAAGCAGTTCAGTTTGGTTTGATGGCTTGTGATCATCCATCTTCCTCTTGATTATATTCCAGAGGTTAATACACACATATTGTATAGTACACACACACACACACACACATAGCAGAACACTGTAAACTTGCTCTACTTGCACTGACATGAACTGGTCACATGACCACGGGTTTCACATGGCCATGCGTCCTTGTGTGACTCAGGTCATGTCTGACATTTGCACACACACACACACACACACACACACACACACACACACACATGCACAGGTAAATACAAGCTCTCTGGAGTATATACAGGAACAAAGCGAGGAAGAAGCATCTCTCATTTATCATTAATGATCAGGAGGCATGATCAGGTGTTTCTCCAGAGCAGAGAGAGAGAGAGAGGCTCCCACTGCCAGCTCAGCGTCCATCTGAATAATGGAGAGTGTTTAGACTGGACAGCCATTTATCTCTTTTTCCATGAGATCTCTGTCGCCTGCATATCAAATGAATGAACTTACTTACTGATTAAATGAATTAATTAATGAATTATTTATTAAATTAATAATGTTTATGATCAATCGATTGATTTATTATTTTTTTTTTTAGAAAAATTTGAGGACAACCTAAAGTCTAAAAACTTCTGGAGACCAAAGAGGGTAGATCTCGGCTTTGGAATTCATCATTACGCTGGAAAGGTACCCAAATCTTTTATTTTACTCAAGCGCATAAAAAAATGGGTAACACTTTATTTTAAGACAGACAGACAGACAGACAGACAGACAGACAGACAGACAGACAGACAGACAGACAGACAGACAGACAGATAGATAGATAGACAGTGAACACCAGTTGATGTGCATAAAGTGAGGATAACTAATGTCAGCCATACAGAAGGTGCAAATACACAGTTATATAATAATTAAAATTTAGCATTGCAAAAGATACATAAACAGTAGATGAATGAACTAGTGAATGAACTACTAGTGCAAAATATTATATGTTCACTATCTGATTTATTGCATATTTATACACTGCCTGGCCAAAAAATAAAAAGTCTCCACCTGGATGTAAGTAAGTAAATGATGTGGGGTTGGTTGATGCTGCAGTTGGTCTGCAGGTTTAGGTTCAGCAACAGTATGTGCTGCTGAAAGAATGAGGTCAGCTGACTACCTGAATATACTGAATATAGAACAGGTTATTCCTGGATCAATTAATGTTTTTCTTCCCTGATGGCACGACCATATTCCAAGATGATAATATCAGGATTCATGGGTCTGGAATTGTGAAAGAGTTCAGGGTTCAGGGAGCATGAGATCATCATTTTCACACATGGATTGAGAGAGAGTTCACCACAGAGTCCAGATCTTAACCTCATTGAGAATCTTTGGGATGTGCTGGATGGAGAAGAGCTGCTTTGTGCAGTGGTCAGACTCTACCAAAATCAATGCTAATGTAAGATCTTGGTGAAAAATTAATCCAGCAACACTGGATTGAATAAATAAATCTTGTGACATTGCAGAAGCTTATTGAAACAATGGCACAGTGAATGTGTGTAAAGACGGTTTAACCAAATATTAGAGTGTGTGATTTTTTTTTTGGCCAGGCAGTGTATATTTATTAATTATCTTAAATAGGAAGTTAATTATTGTAAATTATTGATACATTATTGAGTCCCTGAGTATATACACAGTAAATTGACATGCCACAAGTCATGGGACAAGGACAAGTATCACGGCTACATTACTGTCTGTTAGTGTTAACAAGGTTGTGTTTGATGGTTTTGGATTTATAGAGTTTGACTCTTTTTTTGATCAGGTGATCTATAACGCCGCTGGGTTCCTGGCTAAGAACAGAGACGCTCTGCCTGCTGATATCGTCCTGCTGCTGAGATCCTCTGAGAATGACCTGATCCGCAAACTGGTCACCCATCCGCTCACTAAAACAGGTACTACAGTGCTGCTATTCTCATTTCATGTATTTATGGGATGAAGGGCAGTATGACAGAATACACAAAGTGTGTTTTTTAACATTGGTCTTTTCTTCCGAGCCTGGGTGCGCTTTCCCCGCGGGTTCAGTACATTTAATTGTGAAAGCTGCTCCTGGTGAGGAAGCTATCAAAGCCTGAGTCCGCGTGGGAGTTTGTGTGATTAATTATGTAATGTTATGCTTCAACTTATTGTTTGGGTTAGGGTTTGGAAGTGCTTCCACTGCTTTATGGTTGAACACCATGCCCACACGAGTTTGCTAAGTCATTACCTGGACTTTATACTAGGGAAATGGCAGGATAAAGTCCGGATAATGTCCGATACAACTAGTAAATGTATAGACATTAGTGTTTATACAATATTTACAGCTCGTCTGATTAATATACTTACAAAATTCTGGGTTAAAATATGCCTTGTGCAGCTCAAAGCGCGAAAAAGGCATGTACTAATTCTCTTTATTAATAATGGGTGTGTTTTGCCCGTAATGTGAAATAAACCCTTCATTGTATCACATGTCACTCTCTTTAAGAGGCAGGTGAGCTCTGACTCTGGCATGTTCGTATCATAACAGCGCATCGCTTTTGTGCGTCTCAGCAGAAGATACACCAGCAGCTCATTTAAGGGAACAGCAATGTTATTTTATTCTTTATTCTGTTTATTGCCAAGTTAAAGCTGGATTTTTCGCACTACAGCACATTTATTTGTGTGTGTTTAACATGTGGAGGTGCACAGTGCACACGGCTTAGATGGGTTAAGATAGGATTGGGCAGCTGACTGTTGACTGTTATCAGGGTTTTAATCAGTCAGTGGCGCAGTGTATTTTCCTCCACCAAGATACAGTAGAAACACACCATATATCTACCTGAACACACCGTACTCCTCACAAACCACCATGCCCATCAGTATAAATGTACATATCATATTTTTTACCTGGCTGGCTACTGTTAGCAACTAGTGGAAGGGCATCTTTTAAGGGGTTTCTGATAAAAATGACTCATCAGGAAAAAAAATACTTTACTGGTTTGACCATGTATACAGTTTGTCTTTGCATTGGACTCATAACCAGTGGTTGTCTGGGGGCCCAGGCCAGCTTGGGGTTCTATGTAATTAATTGGTTTGCTTGCCCTGTTGCAACAGGACTGGTTAGAAAACACAGTTGTTTTCTATTGTATTCTATTCTCTTGGTAAAATATTAAACCACAGCCACAAAAAAGTGCCTTTCACTTCTTCCAGCCTACCATCCATTTATCCCTGGTCATCCTCTTACAGCCAAAAGCTGGCCCCTGCGGAGTGAGTAAAGGACACTGCCAAAACAGGAGGCCAATCCAATCAACCTGCAGATATACTGAATAATCACTCTTTAACTAAGCTAAAAGGTCAAAACGTACAGGGGTTGGACAATAAAACTGAAACACCTGTCATCATTTTAGTGTGGGAGGTGTCATGGCTAAATTGGAGCAGCCTGGTGGCCAATCTTCATTAATTGCACATTGCACCAGTAAGAGCAGAGTGTGAAGGTTCAATTAGCAGGGTAAGAGCACAGTTCTGCTCTAAATATTACAATGCACACAACATTATGGGTGAAATACCAGAGTTCAAAAGAGGACAAATTGTTGGTGCACGTCTTGCTGGAGCATCTGTGACCAAGACAACAAGTCTTTGTGATGTATCAAGAGCCACGGTATCCAGGGTAATGTCAGCATACCACCAGGAAGGACCGACCACATCCAACAGGATTAATTGTGGACGCTTTAAGAGGAAGCTGTCTGAAAGGGATGTTCGGGTGCTAACCCGGATTGTATCCAAAAAACATAAAACCACGGCTGATCAAATCACGGCAGAATTCAATGTGCACCTCAACTCTCCTGTTTCCACCAGAACTGTCCGTCACCACGATAAATTATTGTGCTCTAAAACCAGGTGTTTCAGTTTCATTGTCCAACCCCTGTAGTTCTGTGATTAATGATTTCTAACATTTCCTTCTTTTAACCCATATATAGTGAATCAGCCATAACATGCTCAATCTCTCTCTCTCTCTCTCTCTCTCTCTCTCTCTCTCTCTTTCTTTGGTCTCTTTTATTAGAACTCACTGAGATCCAGCTCTGATTGCTGGCTGTCTGCAATAGTTCCTTTTGGTGATTGTAGTTAAATAGAAGTAGAAATTGATCACAGTCTTTTTAAAAAAGGTGTTTCACCAATTTATTTTCTATATGGGCGACTTTTCAAATGAATGGTAGATTATTCTGCAGTTGATACTGTATCTAAAGTTTCTAATCCATGGTTTTCTATCTGGTTGAGGGGATGAGCCCAACATTTTTCAGTGGATTTTGATTTCGCGACCCGTTGTCTGATGTTCCTGTACAGGTAATTTGGCTCACACCAAGGGTAAAACGTCTGGGACGGCCCGGCTGGGCACACACACTCCTCAGCGCACCATTAACTTCGCCAAGGTACCTCTTCCTTCCTTCTCAGATTACTAACTTAAAATTACTGCACTTCTCGAAATGTGTGATTTGACTTTTCTGTATTTTCCATATTTCTTACTCTTGTTCTTCTCTTCTTTCTCCTGCTCTGTTCTTTATTTCTGCTGCACTGCTGCTTGGTTTTGGGCGTTTTTATTGTACAAAGATGGGAGTTCTGATGTTGTTCAGTTCCCTCTCAATCAGTGAGGTAAAAACACACCTTTCAGTATCTGATCAAACCATTTAGACCAGAGGAAACGCATGTGATCTGTTCTGCTTCTACCATCTGCCCCACAGTGTGTGTGTGTATTGCATATGGTATATGTATATGTGTGCATGATTTAGTGTGTGTGTGTGTGCATGATTGAAACCAACCATTTTCGTCCAATGTTCTTACATACATTATATACAGTACCAGTCAAAAGTTTGGACACACCTTAAATTCAGTGTTTTTAGTAATTATTTTAATTTTTTCTTCATTGTAGATTAATACTAAAATCTTCAGAACTATGAAAAAAAACATATGGATTTAAGTGATAACTTATATGTTACTTAGAGACAGTTTTGCATATCTCTGCTGGAGATTTTCTCTGTCAGTTTTATGAGGTAGAGTCACCTGGAATTCAGGCTTTCAGTTAACAGCTGTGCTGAACTCATCAAGAGTTAATTACTTGAATTCCTTGTCTCTTAATAAAGGTGTTTGAGAGCATCAGTTAAAGTAAAGTAGTGAAGAGGTAGAGTTACAGGTATACAGTGAATAGTGAATATTTGAGTAATGTTCTAATCCAGATTATGAGAAGCAAGAACTACTCAACTAAATAAAGAAAAAAAAAATACTCAAGAACTTTGAAAGTGTTTAAGCAAAGTCACAAAGACAATTGAAAAAGATGAAAAAATGATTAAACTGGCTCTCATCAGGACTGCCCCAGGAAAGAAAAAGCATCCAGATTATGTTCTTTCATTGAATGAAGGAGATGAATGAGAAGACATGTCCAGACTTTTGACTGGTGCTGTACATATCTATTATACAGGCATAAATGCTTTGTTATTGAGACAAAAGTGGTTCTTCAAAATAACCGAGAAGTGGTATAAAAAAGTTTGGGCACCCCTGATAATTTTCATGATTTTCCTTTATAAATCATTAGTTGTTCGGATCAGCCATTTCAGTTAAATATATCATATAGCAGATGAACACAGTGCAGTGATACTGGATACTTCAACAAGACAACGACCCTAAACACAAAACACTAAACCCTGCTCAAAATCTAATAAAGCACTAAAGCATTCATGCAGAGGAACAAGTACAGTGTTCTGGAATGATCATCTCAGATCATCTCAGTCATCAGACCTGAATATTACTGAAAATCTGTGGTGTGATTTAAAGCTGTTCATGATCAGAAACCATCAAACCTGACTGATCTGGACACGTTTTGTAAAGATGAATGGTCTGAAATACCCTTAACCAGAAGCCAGACACTATATATGCATGCACATTGTAGTTTTATAAAATATGCAAAGCCATTTTTATCTTTTAGGAAGACCCCAAACTCACTCCTGTTACTGGCACTAACTCCTGTTACCTGCGCTCATTCCTGTTTCTTTTTATGTTATGAGTAACAGGACTAAGAGGTACCAGAAATTAGTTTTTTAAAATAGAATTAGCGAAAACATGAAAACTAGTTAAATGGTGGCTTAGCTAATAGCATGAGGAGCACATTCTAGTGATTTTCCACAAAGTTTGTATTTTAAAAATAAACAAATAATCTAAAAAATCTAAGAATTAATTTAGGTAACAGGAGTGAGTGTTGAGATTGAGCTCCTCAGTCATAGTTAGAGTTTAAAAGAGGACAAATTGTTGATGCACGTCTTGCTGGAGCATCTGTGACCAAGACAGCAAGTCTTTGTGATGCATCAAGAGCCACGGTATCCAGGGTAATGTCAGCATACCACCAGGAAGGACCAAGCACATCCAACAGGATTAACTGTGGACGCTGTAAGAGGAAGCTGTCTGAAAGGGATGTTCGGGTGCTAACCCGGATTGTATCCAAAAAACATAAAACCACGGCTGATCAAATCACGGCAGAATTCAATGTGCACCTCAACTCTCCTGTTTACACCAGAACTGTCCGTCACCACAATCAATTATTGTGCACTAAAACCAGGTGTTTCAGCTTCATTGTCCAACCCCTGTATGTATATATATATATATTTTTTTTTTTATTATTATTATTATTTATATATATTTAACTGAAAATGCTGATGTGAACAACCAATCATGAATATTATCAGAGGTGCCCAAACTTTTTCATACCACTGTACTTCTACGAGTGTATATATATGCACAGGATGAATATAATGATAATCAATAATCAATAATATCAATAATATTTAGTACACAGGATAATCAGCTGCACTATTACAGTTCTGTTGTACAGTACAGTGAATGGGTTCTATTATCTATGTTTCTAAAGTGTCTTTTTAGTTGTTTTTTTTTTTAGTCTTGGGAAAAAAAACACTGTGTACATTGAAGAATCTCACTGTCTGTCTGAATTTCCCTGCCTGGAACTAATTGAGATTTTAAACATATTGTAATAAATGTTCTTTGATGAAGATGTGAATATATTTCCACCCATTTGCATAGTAAGTCATGCTCCCTTTAGAAATTATACATCAAAGATTCTGCCCATTGTTTCCGTCGTGAAGATAAGACCACCTGTACCAGTGTCTCCACTCGGCACATTCACTCTGTGTTTGATGTAGTTTAGCAAAATGTCCTTAAAGTGAAAGTTCAGCAGAAAAAATCACATTTTAACCTTTTTTCCTCAAGACCAAAACATTATTGGACCTCCATTCCTGGAGGTATGATTCTTTAAATGCACACTGAATATACATAGAAGGCTAACATATGTACATTTTATAGACAAAAGTATCGATTTCACTACTTTAAATAATTTCAACCAGGTCTGATTATTGCCAGACCTGTATAATCATCAATAAATCACCTAAATAGAACCTGTCTGATAACATGAAGCAGATAAAAGATCTCAAAAATCAGCACATTGTTATACCCCCATCTGAAGAAATTCAACAACAGATGAGAAAACAAAGTCATTGATCATCTATCAGTCTGGAAAAGGTTATTAAGTCATTTCTAAAGCTTTGGGACTCCAGAGAACCACAGTGATTGACTATTATTCACTAATGGAGAAAAAACATGGAACACAGGCGAACCTTCCCAGGAGTGACCAGCCGACCACAATTACCCCAAAAGGGCATAAACAACTCATCCAGGAGGTCACAAAATAAAGAACCCAGAACAACATTTGAAGAACTGCAGGTCTCACTAAAAAAAAGCCTCAGTTAAGATCAGTGTTAATATTTCAATAATAAGAAAGAGACTGGGTGAAAATGGTCTCCATGGGAGAGTTTCAAGATATAAAACACTGCTGACCAAATAAAGAAAACAACCACCCGTCTCACATTTACCAACTAACATCAAAAACACCACAACCACCCGTCTTACAATTACCAATTAACATCTTGATGATCTCCAGAACTTTGGGTAAATATTCTTTGCACTGACAAGACAAAAGTGGAACTTTTTGGAAGGTGTGTGTCCCTGGCGTTACATCTGGCGTAAAACTAACACATAATAATTTCAGAAAAATAACATCATACTGAACATAGTAAAACATGGTGGTGGTAGTGTGTGTGTGATGGTCTGGAGCTGCTGAATAAATTGCTGTAATAGATGGAACCAGGAATTCTGCTGTTTACCAGACAATCCTGAAGGAGAATATCTGACCATCTGTTCACAACCTCAAGCTCAGGCGTACTTGGGTTCTGCAGCAGGACAATGACCCAAAGCACACAAACAAGGAGAGGCCTAGTTAAAGTCTGATTGAGACGCTGTGGATGATCTTAAACAGGACGTTTATGCTGGAAAATCCTCCAATGTTTCTGAACTAAAAACAATTCTGTAAAGAAGAGTGGAACAGAATTCCTCCACAGAGATGTTAAAGATTTGTTGCAGTTATCTGTCATCAGTTATCTGTAAAGCTTGATTGCAGTTGTTGCCGCCAAGAGTAGCACAACCAAATTATTCCTTTAGGGGGAAAACACTTTTTCACACTGAGCTAGATTGATTTTAATATATATATTTTTTTTAATACATAAAATTATCATTTAAAAAGTGCTTTTTCTATTTAGTCAGGTTATCTTTGTCTGATATTAAAGTTTTTCCGATAATTGGAAAAATATAAGTATGACACAATATATATATATACATATATATATATATAGGAGTTGGACAATGAAACTGAAACACCTGTCATTTTAGTGTGGGAGGTTTCAAGGCTAAATTGGAGCAGCCTGGTGTTCAATCTTCATTAATTGCACATTGCACCAGTAAGAGCAGAGTGTGAAGGTTCAATTAGCAGGGTAAGAGCACAGTTCTGCTCTAAATATTGCAATGCACACAACATTATGGGTGACATACCAGAGTTCAAAAGAGGACATATTGTTGGTGCACATCTTGCTGGAGCATCTGTGACCAAGACAACAAGTCTTTGTGATGTATCAAGAGCTACGGTATCCAGGGTAATGTCAGCATACCACCAAGAAGAACCAACCACATCCAACAGGATTAACTGTGGACGCTGTAAGAGGAAGCTGTCTGAAAGGGATGTTCGGGTGCTAACCCGGATTGTATCCAAAAAACGTAAAACCACGGCTGATCAAATCACGGCAGAATTCAATGTGCACCTCAACTCTCCTGTTTCCACCAGAACTGTCCGTCACCACAATCAATTATTGTGGTCTAAATCCAGGTGTTTCAGTTTTATTGTCCAACCCCTGTATATTATATATATATATATATATATATATATATATATATATATATATATATGTCAGAGGTGATAATCACACTAGTAGAGTGTATGTAAGATGGGAGAGACCTTGAGAAATTACATAGGAAATTGCCTGGAGTAAGATGGATATAATTAGGGCTTGAAAAGTGCATATTTCCTTGCTGTCAGGCCCACATGCTAAGCTGTTATACTGTCCCTTGATTTGATTTGACACATCTGTGTTTACATTGCTCTTTTTATGCGTCTCTCTTTCAGCGTCGCTCGCGGAAATTAACACTCACCCCTGAAAAAAAATATACGCTTGCCTTGCCCGTTGAGCACATCGTGCCTTTACAAATGGTGACTGTGAATTCCCCCTGACCCACGCCCTGTTACTGTTATTCTCCTGTGTGGCTTCTAAACCCAGCATGTGTAGAAACAGGCTGTAGAGTTGTTCCCCCCACATCATTTAAACCTCACTGCTGTTTACTGTTGTCAGTAGAAGGCAGTTAGACCGTCACCCCACCCTTAATTCTGCATATTCTCACTGCTATGAGTTTTCAATAGGCTGAATATTTTGTGTGTGTACAGGGGGACAATGTTGGTGACAGCATCCACCACCCCCGAGAGACCACCAACATGAGGACTCAGACTGTGGCCTCCTACTTCAGAGTGAGATTTTTATATTGTATATTTTCATTAAATTGTCACGCAAAAGCCTTACATGACCATTTCGGTTTGACATAATTTGAATAATTCATTCCTCCCTCTAAAATCAAGAGTATTTAAAAGTTTATTGTGTGATTCTATTATTATTATTATTATTATTATTATTTGTTTGCATTCAACAACAAGAGCATTAGTGAGGTCAGGATGTTGGATGATCAGCTGTGTGTGCATTTGCACATCTGTGTAGGTAGGTGGGTAGATAAGGTTGTTGGGTAGGTAAGGTAGGTTGAGTATGCAGGCAGGCAGGTCAGTAGGTGGGCAGGTAGGAAGGTAGGTAGGTAGATGGTGGGTAGAGTAGGTTGGGTATGCAGGTAGATAGGTAGGTGAATGGTTAAGTAGGCAGGTAGAAAGGTAGGCAGGTAGGTAGGTTGGAAGGAAAGAAGGTAGGAAAGTAGAAAGGTATGTATGGAGGTAGGTATGTAGGAAGAAAGGAATAAGGAAGGTAGAAGGGTAGAGAGATAGGTGGGTAGGAATGATGGTAGGTACGTAAGCAAATGGTTGGTAGGTGGGTAGGTGGGTAAATAAGTAGGCTGGTAGAAAGAAATAAGGAAGGAAGGTAGAAAGGTAGGTAGAAAGGAAGAAAAGAAGGATGATAGGTAGGAAGGAAGGAAGGAAAGAAGGAACAAGTACAGTAGACAGGCAGGAAAATAGCTGGGTAGGAAGGTAGTTAGGTAGAAAGGTAAGTAGAAAGGTACGTAGGTAAGTAGGTAGGTAGGTAGGTAGGTAGAAAGGTAAGTTGAAAGGTAGGTAGGTAGAAAGGTAGGCAGGTAGGTTAATAAGTAGGTAGGTAGGAAGGAAGGTAAGTTGAAAGGTAGGCAGGTTGGACGGAAGGTGAGTAGAAAGGTAGGTAGGAAGGTCGGTAGGTAGAAAGGTAAGTTGAAAGGTAGGCAGGTAGGAAGGAAGGTGAGTAGAAAGGTAGGTAGGTAGGTAGGTAGGTAGGTAGGTAGAAAGGTAAGTTAAATGGTAGGTAGGTAGGTAGAAAGGTAGGTAGGTAGGTAAATAAGTAGTAGGTAGGAAGGAAGGTAAGTTGAAAGGTAGGCAGATTGGAAGGAAGGTGAGTAGAAAGGTAGGTAGGAAGGTCGGTAGGTAGAAAGGTTAGTTGAAAGGTAGGCAGGTAGGAAGGAAGGTGAGTAGAAAGGTAGGTAGGTAGGTAGGTAGGTAGGTAGGTAGGTAGAAAGGTAAGTTAAATGGTAGGTAGGTAGGTAAATAAGTAGTAGGTAGGAAGGAAGGTAAGTTGAAAGGTAGGCAGATTGGAAGGAAGGTGAGTAGAAAGGTAGGTAGGAAGGTCGGTAGGTAGAAAGGTAAGTAGAAAGGTAGGCAGGTAGGAAGGAAGGTAAGTAGGGAGAAAAGTAGGTAGGTAGGTAGGAAGGTTGGAAGAAAGGAAGGTACGTAGATAGATAGGTATGTATGCAGGTAGGTAGGTAGAAAGGTAATTAGGTAGGTAGACAGGTAGATAGGTAGGTAGATATATAGGTAGGAAGAGGAAGGTAGGTAGAAAGGAAGGGAGGTAGATAGCTTTGTATGTATAAAAGTAGAAAGAAAGGTATATGGGTGTGGAGGAAGGAAGGTAGGAAGTATGAAGGTAGCTAGGAAGGTGAGTAGATGGGTAGGTAGGTAGATAGGTAGGTAGGATGGAAGGATAGAAAGGAAGGAAGGTAGGAAAAGATGGTAGGAAAGCAGATAGAAGATAGGTAGGTAGATTAAGTGCCACTTCATTTATACCTAGGAGATTTAAGGCATCCAGTAGCTTGAATAACACATAGATGAATAGATAAGTATACAAAGCAAATAAATAAATAAACTGTCAAAGAAACAGTGCAGTAGATGGAGCAATGTTTAAAGAATCCTAGATGGATATCCTTTCCTTTCATTATAAGGTATTGTTTAGCTATTTTTGGCTCTTAAACTCTTCCTCTCTTCTTTGGGGACAGTATTCTTTGATGGACCTACTGTCAAAGATGGTGGCGGGGCAGCCGCACTTTGTCCGCTGTATCAAACCAAACAACGACCGCCAGGCCAGTAAGTTTGACCGGGAGAAGGTTCTGATCCAGCTCCGCTACACCGGCATCCTGGAGACGGCCAAGATCCGGAGACAGGGCTACTCTCACCGGATCCTCTTCACCAACTTCATCAAAAGGTCAGTCAGGGACGAGGGGACATTTAAATGTAAATGAAATACACCAGGCTGTGGGATTAAATGCTGTAGAAGTCCAAAACTGCAGTTATATAAGTGATTTTCAGCTCTGTCCCACCTGATTCAGCACAGGAAAGTCTTGATAAATAGCTCTGCACTTAAAGGAGAACTCCTGTGTGAAATGGACTTTTGTTGTAGTAAAACATGATAAAAAGTACTTACTTTTGATGAATAGCACACCTCCGTTCTCCCACAGCGTTCAGAGATCCAGAAATTTTAACAGTTTGTCCAAACGCCCTTCAGACTGGGCGACATGGGGCATAATTTACCCTGATAAATCACTTTTTACACTGTTATCCAGCTCAAAGTAGCTCCACACCTCCTTGCTAGAATCAGGAGAGCCCTGACGTTTAAAATGAGGCATTAATAACTTAAAAAGTGCACAAGAAGCACAACAGAGATAACTCTTGCTCTTCCTTTCCTGGGGCAGTCCTGATGAGAGCCAGTTTCATCATTATGTCTTTGGTCTTTGTGGTGACCAACCTTCATTTTTCCTTAAAGTATTTTTTTCTTTACTTAGTTGAGTAATTCTTGCTTCTCATAATCTGGATTTAAACATATAGAGCTTAAATATTCTCTATTCACTGTATACCTGTAGCTCTACCTCTTCACTACTTTACAACTGATGCTCTCAAACACTTTATTAAGAGACAAGAAACTCAAGTAATTAACTCTTGATGAGTTCAGCACAGCTGTTAACTGAAAGCCTGAATTCCAGGTGACTCATAAAGCTGACTGAGAAAATCCAGTCAAGATGTGCTACTTTTAAGAATCTAAAATATAAAACACATTCTGGTTTGTTTAACACTTTTTTGTTTAGTAAATAATTCCATATTATAGTTTGGATGGGTTAAGCATTAATCTACAATGCAGAACATTTTAAAATAATGAAAAAACACTGAATTTAAGGTTTTTCCAAACTATTTAACCCCTTATATTCCCATAGTCTATTTTAATATGTGGGGCTGCCTCTGACTGGTCCAGTGGACTAAGGTGCTGCCTTGCTGATCAGGAGATCGCCAATTCGAATCCTGTTCATGTAGCTTGCCATTGGCTACCGGAGCCCTGAGAGAGCACAATTGGCCTTGCTCTCTCTGGGTGGGTACAGTAGATGGCGCTCATTCCTCTTATCATTCCTAGGGTGATGTCGATCAGCACAAGGCTGCGTCTGTGAGCTGATGTATCAGAACTGAGTCGCTGCACTTTTCCTCCGAGCGTTAGCGCTGTGATGCTACTCGACAGTGCTGCATCAACAGCATTCACATGTGTCGGAGGAGGCATGTGCTGGTCTTCACCCTCCTGGTGTTGAGGCATTACTAGTGTTAAGGAGACTCCTAATGAGTGGGTTGGGTAATTGGCCTTGTAAATTGGGGTGGAAATGGGAGAAATATTAGAAATTATATAATATTTGGGGCCAACATGAAACCAGGTAATATTTTTTACATTATATTGTCACTATCAAGAAAAAACCTTGCATCTCCATTGTTCCTTTTGTCTGTTTCTCTTTTGCAGCTGACAGTTGCTCATTATTTAATAAAAATATAACAATGAATAGATCTGCATAGAAAATCACAAAAATGTCTTAGTATAAAATCTGTGGCATTTTTTTGTAGATATTGGGCTTTTCTGTGAGGTTGATCATATTCAGATAATAAAATAAAGCATTCCTCAGCTGTGCAGTGTTGATGCTACTTGTGTAATCATAACATTTGTATCTGCAGGTACTTCATTCTAGCTTTCCGAGCGAATGAGGAGCCAGCTGTGAGTCCTGAGACGTGTGCAGCTGTTCTGGAGAGGGCCAAGCTGGAGAACTGGGTCCTGGGGAAGACCAAGGTAGAAACATAGACCTGGATAAAACTATGCTAAACCTAAATGTTTTGCTAAATGCTAACGCTAATCTACTGCAATAGAGTACACAGAAAACACAACAAAGGCCACACTTGTCAATGGTTTATATGGTTCATATTCATAAAAGCAGTTGCACACAGTCAAAAATACACATTTAGGGCCCTATTTTAGTGATCTGTAGATGATGTAGTCATCAACCGCGCACTGTGCATCTAGATTTAGGGCATGTCAGTGTGTCTTTGCTATCGTAACCATGGGAAAAGTACACCTTGTGTAGCTCAAAATGCGCTAAAGTTATGAACTAATTCTCTTAATTAATCATGGGTGGCCGTAACATTAAATAATAAACCAATCAGCCTGTCACTTGCTCAAAATTCTCTTTAAGATCCAGGTGTGCTCTGACTTTGGCGGATTGCTATTTTAACAGTGCAGTACTAGAGGAAACTGAGGTGCTTGTTTACACTGTGAAGATGTGCAGGCAGGTCATTTACAGGAACAGCAATGTTATTTTATTTTGTATTCTGTTTATTGTGTTGATGTAAAAGTTGGGTTTGGGCACTGCTGTTACCATCTGTCTAGGTTGTATTCAGTCAGTGGTGCACATGTGTTTTTCATTGACAAGATAGCAATACACCAGAAATTTAGCTGAACACACTACACTTCCAGACAACCGAGCCAATTGGCGTAGATATATTTAGAAGTACTGTTGCTATTTGTACGATGCAGGTGGAAGGAGTGAAAATAGACGATGTTGGCGAGGTGTAAGATAGCAATGAGCATTACTACGCACCTTGCGCAGGGTGTAAGATCCCCTGAAATCGGATTGACTGTTCACATACATGTGGCTTGCTCAGAAATCGTTAAATTATATATTTAATATAGGACTATATGTGAAATATGAAATGATGTGTTCAAATTTCTAGTCCAATTAGATTGTATTTAAATTAATTTAGATTTTTTTAATAGCCTGGGCAGCCAGAAATCACATCAAAATGCATTTTTTGCAAATCAGATCCAAATCACATATTGAGGCTGATGTTAAATAAAGGATGAAAGTATATGAGTCCATGTATGCTTTTCATTTTCAGGTCTTTCTGAAGTACTATCACGTGGAGCACTTGAACCTGATGATCAGAAGAAACACAGACCGGATTGTTCTGGTTCAGGCATACGTGAGGGGATGGCTGGGGGTCCGAAGGTATCGCAAAATCCTGGAGAGGAGAGAGCAGAGCGCTGTAGTTCTGCAGTCAGGTGAGAGAGCACTGTCTGGGCACTCTTATTTGAAGACTTTTCAGATTTCCCAGTATAATCTTTAGGTCTTCCCATATGGACCACCACACTGTATTCATGATTCTAAGGCACCCCTATTAATCTTAATCATTTTTAGTTCTAAATATTTGGGTGTTTGCAACAGCCATTTCAGTTTGATATATCTAATAACTGATGGACACAGTAATATTTCAGGATTGAAATGAGGTTTAAGAAACAAGAACTGTTCCTGTGGTCTTCCTTTTCCTTACTATGTTCCTCACAGTGGAAACTAACAGGTTAGATCTCTGAGACAACCTTTTGTATCCTTCCCCTGAACAACTATGTTGAACAATCTTTGTTTTTAGATCATTTGAGAGTTGTTTTGATGAGCCCATGATGCCACTCTTCAGAGGAGATTCAAATAGGAGAACAACTTGCAATTGGCCACCTTAAATACCTTTTCTCATGATTGGATACACCTGGCTATGAAGTTCAAAGCTCAATGAGGTTACCAAACCAATTGTGTGCTTCAGTAAGTCAATAAAAATTAGTTAGGAGTATTCAAATCAATAAAATGATAAGGGTGCCCATACTTTTGCACCGGTCAAATTTTGGTTTAATGCATATTGCACATTTTCTGTTAGTACAATAAACCTCATTTCAATCCTGAAATATTACTGTGTCCATCAGTTATTAGATATATTGTTATTAGATATATCAAACTGAAATGGCTGTTGCAAACACCCAAATATTTACAACTAAAAATGATTAAGATTAATAGGGGTGCCCAAACTTTTACATATGACTGTATTAATAATCATGAATACAGTGTGCTGAAATTTGATCTTTTTCATATGACTGTTATTAAATGTGTCCTAGGACACACAGAATGTATGACTGGGAAGACTCCAAGTACTGTGTTAAAAGCCACTGCTTTTCTATTTTTCTGCATAAATGTGACCTAATATTTACAAAATTCCAAAGGGTTCACAAATTTTCAAGCACCACTGTAAATGTGGAGTTCATCAAGTATCAATACTGGGGCACTTACTGTTTTAATCTAAACCAATGACCTGTATGTAATAAAAAACTGCTTCAAACTAATTTCAACTATGCCGTTTTAATCAACACTACCTCCATTTCTTTATTTTCTTTGTGTATTCCTAAACTCACTGTTTGAAGTATTGTGCAATAAAAAAAAACAATAAAATTAAACATATGTCAACTGTTAATTGGTATTTTCTTTTTTTGTTTTTTTTTCTCAGCATACAGAGGGCAAAAAGTGAGAAAACAAGTGGCTGATGATAAGAGCAAAGCCAAACAGGAGAGCATCGTCACTAAGCTTCAGGCTGGTGAGAACATGCAGTATTTCTGACCATCAAATATATAAATAATGCACTATACTGTATGTCCAAATGTTTGTGGATACCCCTTCTAGTAAATGTCTTACGCTTTACTTAAGGTTGCACCCATTGCAATACCAGCTACCAATAGAATACATTGGACATTCTGTAAAAGATAAATAAACGAAATTAAACTTTTGCCACCATACCTAATGCCAGGTGTGGGCTAGAGGGGTATAAACCCCCCCAGCACTGGGCTATTGAGGAGTGGAACTGTGTTTTTTGGAATGATGGATGTCTTTCATCCAGTACCTTTGAGATAAGTTGATGAGTTGCGGATGAAGTGAAGTGATGATCACCCAACATCTCTAAAATCTTAGTAGAGACAGTTACTCCAACAAATGCAAGATAAACTCTTTTTAATACCCTCAAAAGTAACAGTGAGTGAGTGGGTGTCCCAAAACTTTTGTCCATATCGTGTATCATAACCTAAGCAACTTCATTTTCTTCAATCAGGCTTTTCACAACAATGTTCCCTCTTCTTTCGCAGTGTGTCGAGGATATCTGGCAAGAAAGACCTACAAGGAACTAGTTGACGAGAAGAACAAGGCTGCTGCCAAGATCCAGGCGCACTACAGAGGACACAGAGACAGGAAAAGCTTCCAAAAGAAAAAGTATGCACTTAAAATTAAGATGCTAATCAGAATGAGAGATCACAGAAATATATTACAATAAGGGATGCAATGTTGACTGAATGTTTTTTTATAATTTGTCATTTTCTCACATTTTCTTACACAAATTGAATTGTATAAACGTGTAGTGTGACAATGCAGAGCATCAGAAAGGCTGCCAGGGTGATTGTCAACTGTCCTTCTACTTTGTTTGGGGTTATTTATGGTGGTGTTTCTCAACCTGTGAGCCAGAGACCACCAATGGGTCGCGGTTCCATCTTCAGAGTGAATCAATAGTAACTGATTGTGTTTGTTAAGTTTAGTTGTGGCAGTTTTACTAATGCAGTGTTATTCACCCTCCTACTGTTGGGTCAGAGGGTGAATAAGGGTCTTCCCCCCAGTGGGCTGCCACAGAGAGAGATTAACTGCTCTGTGTTCGGTGGTCTTTTCATGCTCTCACTGTCTTACTGAGAAAAAAAGTCTAAAACATTTATTGACCACTTTTTTTACAATTTGGCAGACAACAAATACTGTACGGTTAAATTATTCGGGCTTTGATATCACTTTATTTGGATGGTTCATTAAACATTCAACCAACATTTGACTGCATATCTATGTAAATGATTCTGTATAAAACCTATCCCAACCATAACCCTAAGCCTAACCCCAACCATAAATCAACCCTAAAGTCTAACCCTGACCAAAATCTTAATCTAAACCCTAAACCTAGCCTCAACTATGAATTAACCTTAAAATCGAACCCTAACCATAAGCCTATCCTCAAACCTACAACCTAACTCTGACTAAAAAACTTAATCTAAACCCTAAACCTAACCTCAACCATGAATCAACCCTATAAACTTACCCAGGCCAAAACCTTAATCTAAACCTAACCCTAAATCTAGCCTCAACCTTAAATCAACCCTATAAACCTACCCTGGCCAAAACCTTAATCTAAACCCTAAACCTAACCTCAACCATTATTCAATCCTATAAACCTACCCAGGCCAAAACCTTAATCTAAACCCTAAACCTAACCTCAACCATTATTCAACCCTATAAACCTACCCAGGCCAAAACATTAATCTAAACTTTAAACCTAACCCTAAATCTAACCTAAACCATGAATCAACCCTATAAATTTACCCTGGCCAAAACCTTAATCTAAACTCTAAACCTAACCCTAAACCTAACCTCAACCATTATTCAACCCTATAAACTTACCCTGGCCAAAACCTTAATCTAAACCCTAAACCTAACCCTAAACCTAACCTCAACCATTATTCAACCCTATTAACTTACCCTGGCCAAAACCTTAATCTAAACCCTAAACCTAACCCTAAACCTAACCTCAACCATGAATCAACCCTATAAACTTACCCTGGCCAAAACCTTAATCTAAACCTTAAACCTAACCCTAAACCTAACCTCAACCATTATTCAACCCTATTAACTTACCCTGGCCAAAACCTTAATCTAAACCCTAAACCTAACCCTAAATCTAGCCTCAACCTTAAATCAACCCTATAAACCTACCCTGGCCAAAACCTTAATCTAAACCCTAAACCTAACCTCAACCTTAAATCAACCCTATAAACCTACCCTGGCCAAAACCTTAATCTAAACCCTAAACCTAACCCTAAATCTAGCCTCAACCTTAAATCAACCCTATAAACCTACCCTGGCCAAAACCTTAATCTAAACTCTAAACCTAACCTTAAACCTAACCTCAACCATGAATCAACCCTATAAACTTACCCTGGCCAAAACCTTAATCTAAACTCTAAACCTAGCCCTAAACCTAACCTCAACCATTAAAAAATAACCTTTAAAACCATTAAAAAAATAACCTTAAAATTAACCTTAACCATGAATCAACCCTACCCAGGACACAAATCTATCCTAAACACTAAACCTAACCCAAAATCTAACCTCAACCAATATTCAACCCTAAAACTCTAAACTTAAACTAAACCTTAAATCTAGCCCTCAAACCTAACCCTAACCTCTACCATGAATCAACCCTAAAACCTAACTGTGACCCAAATCCTAACCTAATCTTTAAATCCAACCCTAAACCTAACTTCAAACATAAATCAGCATTTCAACTTAATCCTGACAAAAACCTATTACCTAAACCCTAAATCTAACCCTAAACCTAACCTCAACCATGAATCAACCCTTAAAAATTAACCCTAGACAAAAGCTTAACCTAACCCAAAACTACAACTTCACTCTAACCAAAATCTTAACCTAAATTTCAAATCTAACCCTAAACCTAACCCTAAAATGTGAAGATTATAGTTTGGATTTAGAGTTGGGTGTAGAGCTACATTCAATAGACAAACATTTTCTTTCACCTTAGAGTTCAGTTGCATTTAATAGACATGCAGTTGAATGTTAGTTGGCATCTCTAATAGACCATCCAAATAAAGTATTTTCCAGGCTTTTCAATTTTGGCTAAACAGGAAAAGGAACATAGTTTTTTTTGGACAAATAATATCTATAATACAGGCCAAATAATATTGTTAATGTCGGTGCATCCCTAATAAACCAATATATCAATACTGTGTTAACATACCGATGCTCTTGTCTTTTAGAGAAGCCTTGCAAAAAGAGAAAGAACAGAAGCAGGAAGAGGAAGAGGAAAAAGACAAAGATGAATCTGAAGAAGACACACTAGTCCCTTCAGATCCAACCGAGGACGGTGAGAGTCCAGAGCCGAATGATAATGATGAAGACGAAAAAGCTGCTGTGGTCCTTCAGAGCAACTACAGAGGCCACAGAGAGAGGAAGAAGCTCAAAGAGCGACAGGAGCAGAACAAAGCCCTGTCTGGAGATGAGCTTGCTGTTCCTTCTTCAAGTCCTGAAGAAGAGTCTAAAGAAGAGCCTGGAGAAGATCCTGAGGCTTCAGAAGATCAGCAGGACCTCCAGGCTGAAGATGAAGGGATTTCAGAGGAAGGTGCAGAAGATGTGGACCCTGAGCAGGAGGCCAAAGCAGCAACGGTCCTGCAGAGCAACTTTAGGGGCCACAAAGAACGCAAGAGGCTGCAAGAGGAGGGGAAGATTCCTGCAAAGAAGACAGGCAAGAGCCCCCAGGTAGAGTCTGGGGAGAAAATGGACCAATCAGCAGTGAAAGAGCCAAATGAGATGGTAGAAGAAGAGGAGATAAAAGAAAAAGAAAGTGCATCAGTGCATTCAGGAGGAGAAGAAGATGAGGAGAAAGCAGCCGTGGTCCTCCAGAGCAACTTCCGTGGCCACAAGGAGCGCAAAAGGCTTCAGGAGGAAGGAAAGATCCCGAAGAAGAACACTAAACAGGATGAAACAGTGGAACCAGTGCCTGAAGAACAGGATGCACCTGAAGCAGGACAATCCCCAGAACAGCTCAGCCCTGAACAGGAAGAGCAGGATGAGGAACGGGCAGCCACTGTCCTCCAGAGCAACTACAGAGGTCACAGAGAGAGGAAGAAGCTCAGAGAGCAGAGAGCCATAGATGAACCAGAAGCTCCAGCTGAGGAGCAGAACCAGGAGAATAACCAGGAGCCGGAAACTGAGGCAGAGGATGGGCTGTACGATGAAGAGCAAGCAGCTGTGAAGATCCAGAGTAACTTTAGAGGCTACAAGGACAGAAAGAACCTGAAAGCAACAGCGCAACGAGACGAGGAGGAGGTAGAAAAGTTCTGCAAACAGGTGATGACCCAAGGCTACACTATATACTCCCATTGCTGACACAGAGAGGGAAATGCACACACACACAGCTTAATACACAGTCTAATCCTGCTAAAGAACCATTGTCAACCATTGTCAATTGACCTGTTCCATTGGCACCGATGCCTAATGCCACTTGTGGGTTAGAGGGGTATAATGTCCGCCAGTATTGAGCTGTGGAATGGTGGAGCTCCATCATTTATCTAGTATTTTTAAGATTTTTTAGTTTATTTTTATCATCATAAATGTCTATTTTCTGGTCTTTTTTTAATACATAAGGTGCATCAGATTATAAGGTGCACTATTAAGAAACAGGGGTGTCGCCATGTCTTCCTTTTAATTCAGCAGATCTCATAGCTAAGTAAAGCTAAGCTAAGTAAACAAAACTCTTAAATTCTTAATTCTTAAAAAGAAACATTTGCTTTTAAAGTCAAATGAGCGCTGGATGTTAACCTACACAGATTTCTCACCTAAATACTGTTTATTTGGGTGAGTAAAGCACTTCCATTTATCAACAGTAACCTTAGATTTCCAGATTTTGACTAAGGTTGGGTGCATCAGCATTAGCATTAGCATTAGTGGCTAACCGCTAGTGCTAGCGGGATATAAATGCCAAAAAAATAAAAAGTGGAGACAGTAACCATGAGTAAGCAGGTATTTCAATACTTTCATCCATTAGTGTATTGATAAATTCTGAATTCTAAAAATATACAGTCCTAGTTAAAAGTTTGGACACTTAAATTCAAGGTTCAATTTAGTTCAATGTTCTGCATTGTAGAAAAACAAGTTATTCAAACTATGATAAAAAACATATGTTATTATTTATGAGGTGGAGTCACCTGGAATTCAGGCTTTCAGTTAACAGCTGTGCTAAACTCGTCAAATTACTTGAATTTCTTGTCTCTTAATGTGTTTGAGAGCATCAGTTAAAGTAAAGTAGTGAAGAGGTAGAGTTACAGGTATACAGTGAATAGAGAATATTTGAGTACTGATCTAATCCATATTATGAGAAGCAAGAACTACTCAGCTAAATAAAGAAAAAAAAACACTTTAAAAAATGAAAGTGAAGTATTCTCAAGTGCAGCCACTGCAAAGACCATCAAAAACATTATGATGAAACTGGCACTCATCAGGACCGGCCCAGATAGGAAAGAGCAAGAGTTCTCTCTGTTGTACAGAATAAGTTCAACAGAGTTACCAGCCTCAGAAACTGCAAGAGGCAAATGATACTAGAATCCTCTAAATCGTTTGCCGTTCTGAATACACTGCCTGGCCAAAAAAAAGGTCACATTCTAATATTTGGTTGAACCACCTTTAGCTTTGATTGCTGCACACATTCACTGTTGCATTGTTTTAATAATCTTCTGCAATGTCACAAGATTCACCAAGATTAATTTTTCACCAAGATCTTGCAGCAGCATTGATGATGGAAGAGTCTGACCACTGCACAAAGCAGCTCTTCTCCATCCAGCACATCCCAAAGATTCTCAATGAGGTTAAGATCTGGACTCTGTGGTGAACTCTCTCTCAATCCATGTGTGAAAATGATAAATGATGATCTCATGCTCCCTGAACCCTGAACTCTTCCACAATTCCAGCACCATGAATCCTGACATTATCATCTTGGAATATGGTCGTGTTCATCAGGGAAGAAAAAATCTATTGATGGAATAACCTGGTCTATATTCAGTATATTCAGGTAGTCAGCTGACCTCAGCACATACTGTTGCTGAACCTAGACCTGACCAACTAGATATCTTTTTCTCTCAGTTTAGTGAATATAAATGTATCAGAGTGTCTCCCGGTGTGGCACAGTGACAGATGTTGGAAGGCTGTGCAGCTAATATTGATAATTTATCATTATAGTGTTGGAGTCCAGGCCTGTGCCCTATTTCTGACTGCTGCCGCTGTGCCATCGAGCCGAGCACTTAACCCCTCGTTCCCTCAGGCAGCTCTGTCTGCTCTGCCCACAGCCAGCGTGAACAAGAGCAGGAACTGCTCAGTGACCTTACCGTCACAAACTAAAGGTCGACATAAATCACGGGACACTGATTCATATCGTCGCCCGAGCTTTCTTTCATTTTAACGGAATAGTAACTGTGGTTTAATGCTAATAGGAATGTGTTGATCGCTCCTCCCAGCAAATTTCCACAGCCCTCGGGATCAAACCGTCTAAACGCTGTCAGCAGTTCTGACATTACTGTACAGCTTCCTTTTGCCAGCTCTGACATTTTCCTTTGTGCCTCCGTTTAGATAAGCAGCGTCTCTCAGGACTACCTGACTCTGCAGCAGAAGCTGAGTGAGATAATTCTGGCTCATCAGATCAACCCCAGCAGCAACGGCATGTTCATGAAGGGACAGAGCGTCAACGGCTACACCGATCAACAGACAACAGGTAAAGCCACAAAGCAGGAATGGTACAGTTATTCAGTAAAGCTATTTATAGCTACAAGGGTTGGACAATGAAACTGAAACACCTGTCATCATTTTAGTGTGGGAGGTTTCATGGCTAAATTGGAGCAGCCTGGTGTTCAATCTTCATTAATTGCACATTATTGCACCAGTAAGAGCAGAGTGTAAAGGTTCAATTAGCAGGGTAAGAGCACAGTTTAGCTCTAAATATTGCAATCCACACAACATTATGGGTGACATACCAGAGTTCAAAAGAGGACAAATTGTTGGTGCACGTCTTGCTGGAGCATCTGTGACCAAGACAGCAAGTCTTTGTGATGCATCAAGAGCCACGGTATCCAGGGTAATGTCAGCATACCACCAAGAAGCACCAACCACATCCAACAGGATTTACTGTGGACGCTGTAAGAGGAAGCTGTCCGAAAGGGATGTTCGGGTGCTAACCCGGATTGTATCCAAAAAACATAAAACCACGGCTGATCAAATCACGGCAGAATTCAATGTGCACCTCAACTCTCCTGTTTCCACCAGAACTGTCCGTCACCACAATAAATTATTGTGCTCTAAAACCAGGTGTTTCAGTTCCATTGTCCAACACCTGTAGTATGTTTGAGTAAAATAAATATTGTTGTTTTATTCTATAAACTACAGACAACATTTCTCCCAAATTCTAAATAAAACTATTGCCATTTAGAGCATTAATTAATTTATTTGCAGAAAATGAAAAATTAAATGGCTGAAATAACAAAAAAAAGATGCAGAGCTTTCAGACCTCAAAAAATGTTTTTTTAATCACAGTTTTTATGCATCTTGGCATCATGTTCTCCTCCACCAGTCTTACACACTGCTTTTGGATAACTTTATGCTGCTTTACTCCTGGTGCAGAAATTCAAGCAGTTCAGTTTGGTTTGATGGCTTGTGATCATCCATCTTCCTCTTGATTATATTCCAGCGGTTTTTAATTTGGTAAAATCAAAGTAACTCATCATTTTAAGGGGTCTCTAATTTTTGTCCAGTGCAAATCATTATAAACATGGTTATTCATATTTATCCATTAATATTTATTAATGTGCATCCAAATTATTCAGTGTACCTCAAATATCACTCTTGTGATATTTTAAATATGTGCCATATTTCTGTATTTTTAGATTGAAAAGCAATACGTGTCAAGTAGATTTTTCTACAAACACCTACGTTAAACTTTTCTCTTATCACTGGAACAGTTATTTTCTCTGCTTCCTGCTGCAGCTGAACCTCCGGCAGGTGCCGAGTCCTCATTCTGCTCAGTGCTGCTGCTGCTGCTTCTAGGTCACCTACAGATTTTATCAGAGAATGAAGTTGTCTTTTTTCTCTCTCGCCGCACGATCGTATCAAACGCAGGAGATGTCAAGTGTCAAAACAGGGAAGAGCTTCTCGACACCACGTGTCATCAGAACATTCCCTCAGCGGAGCATATCTACTGTTCCATTTACTCAGCTGAAACATGTAATTGCTTTAGTGATGAGAGAGAGAGAGAGAGAGAGAGAGAGAGAGAGAGAGACTTAAACATGCTTTTTATTTAACATTAGACCAAACAAAAATATGGAAAAAACATTAAAAACAAGTAAAACATCATGTATAAAACAGACATACTCATATATATATATATATATATATATATATATATATATATATATATATATATGAGACATACATATATATTCAGATAATCAATTAGATAACTAGATAATCCTAATCAATTATCCTAATATTTACATTAGAGTACAAATATGCTTCTTGTTCTTGTCTTTTGTAAGTAGCACACTTCTAGTATATTTTAATATTCTGTACTAAAATTTTTAGCGTGTTACAAATTTACTTTATATATTTTTAATTAGTAGTAATAATTTAATTTGCTTTCTAAAAAGTTACATGATATATTGTACTTTAAGTGAATTACTGTAACAGCTGTTTTTAACACACTTTGCTAAAAATGTACAAAAGTATATTTAGTTATTTTGAATTACATTTAACTGAAAAATTTTAATACAATATATTGTACTTTTTAAAAAGTGTGATCAAAATTTACTTTCAAACATTTGATGAAATCATAATATTAATGTACTTTTAATATATTTTATTTTTAAGCACATAAATTAGAGTTTCCGGCGCTGACGAGAGCGGCAGCCTTCCAGCAGCTCCGTGTAGCGTTTCACCTTAAGTGAACTTTTTTCACTGTTTACTTTCTTTTTTCGTCTCTTACTACGCTGTAGTGTGTGTTAATATGTATCCCATGGATACGGATCGCCAAACTCTGCACATGGGCTGCAGAAACTTTGTTTACTCGAGGGAAGAACTTCTCGCGCTCAGAACAAAGAGCCGCGCCGGTGCGAGGCACCCCATTCCGACGGAGCTTAAGCGACGCTCCAGGGGCTGTAAAGCCGGAGCTAAGCTAAAGGCTAAACAACGGGAAAACCGCTGGAGATACAAGCCCTGTATTCCAGCAGTGGTGATGGGGAACGTGAACTCGCTGGCCAACAAGACAGACGAGCTCGCAGCGTTAGTGAGAAACCAGAGGACCTACCGGGAGTGCAGTCTCTTCTGCTTCACTGAGACTTGGCTAACCGCTAGCATCCCCGACGCTAATGTAAACATCCCCGGATTCGTCACTGTGAGAGCGGACAGAGACAGCGCGCGGAGCGGCAAATCTAAGGGCGGTGGGCTCGCTATCCTCATTAACAACAGATGGTGTAATCCTGGCCATGTGACTGTTAAAGAGACTATCTGCTGCCGGGATGTTGAACTGCTGGTGAGTTTAAGACCATATTACGTCCCGCGGGAGTTCTCACACGCCATTGTTGTTTGTGTGTACGTGCCCCCCCGAGCGGACGCGGAGGCTGCGTGTGACGTCATACACGCGACCATCGCCAGGCTCCAGACACAACACCCGGATGCTTTTGTCGCTCTCTCTGGTGACTTCAACCACATCACGCTGGACTCCACACTGACTTCTTTTACCCAGTATGTGGACTGTCCCACCAGAAAAAACAGGACAATTGACCTCCTGTATGCTAACATCAGTGATGCGTACACCGCCATCCCACTGCCCCCACTTGGAAAATCTGATCACAATCTGGTTTTCCTGAAGCCTCATTACAAACCCTGTGTGATGAGGCAACCAACCACAACACGCTCCTTCAGGAAGTGGTCTCAGGAGGCAGAGGAGACCCTGAAGGACTGCTTTGCATCCACAGACTGGAGTGTGCTTCAGGACTGTCACGGTGAGGACATTGAGGGGGTAGCAGACTGCACAACTGACTATCTGAACTTTTGCATGGACATTGTGGTTCCTGTAAGAACTGTTCGCTGCTTTGCCAACAACAAGCCCTGGATTACAAGCGACGTAAAGGACCTCTTAAACAAAAAGAAGAGGGTCTTTAAAGACAAGAACCAGGAGGAGTTGAAGAATATTCAGCGTGAACTCAAGTCCTGCTTAAAGGAGGCTAAGGAGACCTACAGGAAGAAGGTTGAGCAGAAGTTACAAGTTAACAACATGAAGGAAGTTTGGGACGGTATGAGGACAATCACAGGGTGCAAGCCAAAGAGTGATAGTGCAACAGCTGGTGGTGTGGAGAGAGCGAACGAACTCAATCTCTTCTATAACCGGTTTGATTGCCCTGTTTCATCCTCACCTGCTTCTGTCTGTCCTGCTATCTCAGCAACCTCAGCTTCTGCCCCACTGGACACCTACCTACCTCTTCTGAGTGCTGCTCAGGTCTCCCTCTCACAGACTGTCAGCACATCCAGTCCGCCCTCCCTCACCTCCCCCCTCCACCTCTCTGCAGACCAGGTCACAGGGGCGATGAGGAGACTCCGCTCAGGGAAATCAGCTGGACCTGACGAGGTGAGCCCGAGACTTCTTAAGGCTTGCGCCTTTGAACTTGGGTTACCCTTGTCGAATATCTTCAACATGAGCCTGCAGTTGGGGAGGGTTCCTACGCTGTGGAAAACTTCATGCCTGGTCCCTGTTCCCAAGAAACCTCGCCCCAGTGGGCTCAACGATTTCAGGCCGGTAGCTTTGAAGATATTATGAAGACCATGGAACGACTGCTTCTCCCACTCCTCAGACCCCAGGTACAGCATGCACTGGACCCTCTCCAGTTTGCATATCGGGAGAAGATTGGTGTTGAGGATGCAGTCATCTACCTCCTCCACCGAACCTACTCTCATCTTGACAAGGGGAGTAGTGCTGTGAGAATCATGTTTTTTGATTTCTCCAGTGCTTTTAACACCATCCAGCCTCCACTTCTCAGAGACAAGCTGGTGAAGATGAATGTGGATCCTCACCTGGCGTCCTGGATCACAGACTACCTCACCTGCAGACCACAGTACGTGAGGCTCACTGACGGCACATCGGAGACTGTGGTCAGTAGCACTGGAGCACCACAGGGGACTGTGATCTCCCCCTTCCTCTTCACTCTCTACACATCAGACTTCCAGTACAACTCTGAGATGTGCCACCTGCAGAAATTCTCGGATGACACTGCCATCGTTGGGTGTGTGAAGGGTGGTCAGGAGGAGGAGTACAAGAGACAGGTGGATGACTTTGTTGCTTGGTGCCGACTGAACCAACTGCAGTTGAACATATCCAAGACCAAGGAGATGGTGGTGGACTTCCGTAGGTCTGGACCAGCCTTGCAGCCAGTCTCCATCGAGGGGGTTGATGTGGAGACAGTGAAGACCTACAAGTACCTTGGTCTGCAGCTGGACAACAAACTGGATTGGTCAACAAATACAGACACCCTGTACAGGAAGGGACAGAGCCGGCTCTATTTCTTGAGGAGACTGCGGTCCTTTAACATCTGTAAGAAGCTTCTGCAGATGTTCTACCAGTCAATCGTGGCCAGCATTCTCTTCTACGCTGTGGTGTGCTGGGGAGGCAACATGAAGAGGAGAGATGCATCACGGCTGGACAAGCTGGTCAGGAGGGCCGGGGCAGTGGTTGGAATGGAGCTGGACTCTCTGGTTACAATAGCTGAGAGAAGGACTTTGGATAAACTGCTTTCTATCATGAACAATGATAGTCACCCACTTCACACCACCATCATGAAGCAGAGGAGTGTGTTCAGTGGGAGACTGCTGTCACAGAGCTGCACAACAGACAGACTCAGACCCCATCGGGGACGGGATGCTGCTGACGACTGAGTTTAATCCAGGCACACCACTTGGACATTATTCAACAACTTAATTATTTATATTAACACTTCCCCAACCTCGCTTACATTAAAGTATACCTTACTCATGATTGGGTATTCACATTTTCACATTCTCTTTTTAGAACTGTCTTGTAACGTATGCATACTTATATTATATTATATTTCTATGTCACATCAGTCACTTTCGTAATCGATGTCATTGCACTTTACTCTGTTAATTATTTAATTATTTATGACCATTAGATCTATCTATCTATCTATCTATCTATCTATCTATCTATCTATCTATCTATCTATCTATCTATCTATCTATCTATCTATCTATCTATCTATCTATCTATCTATCTATCTAAATCTGTAAATATTTACAGCATACTTTTCATACTATTTTCAGAGGTGGAAAGTAACAGATTACATTTACTCACATTACTGTAATTGAGTAGATTTTATGAGTAATTTGTCATTTTTAAAGTAGTTTTTAAATTAGGTAATTATACTTTTACTCAAGTTCATTTTGAAAAGTAATTTACTTTGCTACTTTGGAAAACTCCCCGGTACTGAGTAAAAAATAAAATGCTGGGGGGGAAAAAAAAACTAATTGTTTGAATAAAAAAAAATGAGTTTTGTTCTCCATGGCAGCGCAGCTGAACTTCTCCATGCAGTGTTTATTATGGTAAGCAGGAGAGACGCTGTGTTTGATGTTTTTAATTATAATTTCTTAAGTTTTTATTGGAAACATTAATTAATCTGGATGTTGCTTGGATAAGCTTGGATGTAAAAGGAAAAAAAAACATGTAAATAGCAGTTAAAGCATAGCAATTACAAGTTAAAAATATTAAAGAACTGTAAAACTATAAAAATACGGTTTATAACCACCTACATGACCATAACCTGAATCATAGAAACCTATGCCACTTGTTCTTAAAAAATGTTGTATGGGGTGGTCTTAACAAATACTGCCTAAGAGTTTACAAATTATTTAGTTTAATAATTATTTAATTAATGATTTGTACTTTTTGACATCAAATAAATAAAAGTAACTATGTAACTTTTACTCAAAGTAAATTTCAAATTGAGTAATTTTTACTTTTACTCGAGTAGATTTGTAGATGGATACTTTTACTTTTACTTGAGTAGATTTTTAGCAAAGTAAATGTACTTTTACTTACTTTCAGTACTTTTTCCACCTCTGGATATTTCGCTCTTAATTATATATTTTTTTTCACCAGGGTGCTAAACCAGAGCATCAGGGTGTCAGTAGTGAGAATGTGTTCTGCCCATAGACTGTGTATAGCTGGACAGAGCATCCTCTCTCAAAAGTGAAGCCACCACAGGTCGGGCGCCCCCTGCTGTTCGGCTGCAGAAAGCTGTGTAACTTCACCCATCCCCATAGGTTTCAATGGCAAAACAGACAACTTTCAATCACGTTTTTTTTCTAATATACTGTAATTCTACCTCCTTTATTTAAATGTAACAGCTAGTGTAACCTCTGCTTATATTGTCAATTTTTTTATCCCCACAGAATTCGTTTTTAAAAACGTTATTCAGCTCTATTCAAAAAAGGTGTGGTTATTGTAAAAGGGCTGGTTATGGGCGGGACCAATAACAGACCGTCACCTCAGCTCCGCTCCGCTCTGCAGCCTGTGACCTCGAGGCAGCGCTCAGGGGCGGGGTTATTTAAATGAGTAGGCTCTCTCTCCACAGTCTTTCTCCCTCCTCTGGTCTCTACTGCGCTCTACAGACTCAGGTTTCAGGATCGCCAACATGAAGGAAGATTTTGGCTTCATTTTCATTGAATGAATGGGAACGGCGTCACGGCGTCCATCTTTTTTTACAGTCTCTGGTTCAGACTGACCTCCATTAAAATTGTAATTCTTTTCCGCAGGTAAAAATTGAGCAGTAATTAATCACAGCTGTGAGATGTCTTATGAAAAGTTCCAGCCTAATAATAATCAATCTAAACAATCATAATCAAACTTTATTAGAGTCGCTCTCTCTCCGAGACGCAGAAAAGCAGAGTGGCCTTTCGAATGGCAATCGCATTTCTCTTTATATTAAAGGTCATTAAATGCTAATCATGTTTCATGAGAAAGTGCTCCTGTAATCACGTCAAGCATTATTATGAGAGCCTTAAATTGGCTTCATTTCTTCCAGCAACAGAGAATTACCGATGACCTTTTGAGGGCCGTGTTCAATAAATATGACAAACTCCCCCCCCACCCGCGTCCACCGAAGCTGCCAGCTGTTGATTAATGGGTTTGATGGTGGACGTGGGGCTTTGGATGAGTAGAAAGGTCTGAACTTTGGGATTTTGCAAAAGCAAATACTGTGATAATACTGTCACAACAGATAAAAGATCACATTTGTACCTTTTACTGATGATCCCAATTAGCTTAGAGAAGGTACAGATGATACTAGAGATACAGAGATGATACTGACACACTGATACTGTTTCTCCATCTGTCACTGCCTCCTCAATACAGGATTTATAGAGATTATTCTTTCTCTTATTTTAGGAATAAAAGTCCTAATCAATCTTGCTAAGAATTTTCAACTTATTTTAAGTAATTTAAAAAAAAGTCACCACACTGCAAAAACCTAAATCTTAACAAGTGAAATTTTAAGTTTCAGGCAATAAATCTTATTTTCGTCAAATAAAGCTTCACTTTATTAAGTTATTCAAACTCAAAATAAGCACAGAAAGTCAGCAATCAAGTTATTCTTATTCTTATGTCCAACTCAAAGGCAAAAAATAGTGATTTGAGTCTGTCAGGAATACCCAGGCAGGGAGACGAGGAGGCGGACACAAGTGCAGGTAGGGTGAAATCAATAAATAATAATTTAATAAATAAATAACAAGTAACAAAGAAACAAGAAACAAGTAAACACTAAAACCCGGAACAGGGAGATACATACAATGAACTAGGGAATAAACTAAATGTCTGAAAATAACCAGAAAACAAACGAGAGGAACCAGAGAACTAAAACAAACAAACTAGAGATAATAATAATGATAAACAAACAGGGAATATATACAAGGAGCTAAACTAGGAATCAACACAAAGCAGGGGTATTTACAAGGAACTAGGGAACACGGAAATAAACAAGAAACTAGAAATATAAACAAGAGATACAGAAACTAAGGCGTGAGGAACAGAAGCTAATAAACACAGAGAGAGACAAACGACAGGTGAAGGTGCAAAGACCGACGGAGACAAAGTGGCAGAGGAGTGCTATTTATAGTAACATGTAACACACAAGAATAGGAAACACCTGGGGAAGGGGCGGAGCTACAAATGAGAAACAGGTGGAAAACTACTGAGATGGGAGACACAGGGGAGCACAGGTCACGTGGGGAAGACACACAGAGACACGAGACGAGGCCAGGATGTGACAGAGTCTTACTTCACTCATTTTGAGACTTTGCAATTGCTTTGTAAGAAAAAAAATATATATCTATACTATATTTTTGCTTAATATAAGCATATTATGTCTTAATTTACATATATATTTTGTCTAGTTTTTGTCAATGGATTGTGCAGTCAAGCTTTTCAGGAATTTGTTTTTGCTTGATTTAAATCTTTAAATATTTAAAATAATTTACATGTATTTTGTCAATTTTTTTGCCAATATTTTTTTTGCAGTGCAGTCAGGCTCTTCTTCTTCTTCTTCTTGTGTCCAAATGTAAGGCACAAAAATGTATGATTTTTGCTAGATTTAAGTATTACTTCACTCATTTTGAGACTTTGCAATTGCTTTTTGTAGGAAATCTGACAAAGAAATTATCTTACCCCATTGGCAGAGTTGTTTGCTTAGTATAAGCATATATGTCTTAATTTATATATATTTTGTCTAGTTTTTGCCAATTGATTTTTTTTTGCACTGCAGTTAAGCTATTCTTCTTCTTGTGTCCAAATTAAAGGCACAAAAATCTGTGATTTTTGCCTGATTTAGGTGTTACTTCACTCATTTTGAGAGTTTGTAATTGCTTTATATAAGAAATTTTACTACTAAAATATCTTACCCCATTGGCAGATTTTTTTTGCTTGATCTTAGCATATATGTCTTAATTTACATGTATTTTGTCTATTTTTTGCCAGTGTTTTTTTTTTTTTTTGCAGAGCAGTCAAGCTCTTCTTCTTCTTGTGTCCAAATTTAAGGCACAAAAATGTATGATTTTTGCTAGATTTAAGTCTTACTTCATTCATTTTAAGACTTTGCAATTGCTTTTTTTGTAAGAAATCTTACGAAGAAATGAACTTACCCCACTGGCAGATTTGTTTGCTTAATATAAGCATATATGTCTTAATTTACATATATTTTTTTCTAGTTTTTGCCAATTTTTTTTCTCAGTTCATTCAAGCTATTCTGATTCTTGTGTCTAAATTTACACCAAATAATCTGTGATTTTTGATTGATTTAAGTCTTGCTTCACTCGTTTTGAGACTTTGCGATTTGCTTATTTTAAGAAATATTACAAAAATAAATTATCTTACCTCGTTGGCAGATCTTTTGCTTGATATAAGCATATATGTCTTCATTTACATATATTTTGCCTAGTTTTTGCCAATGGATTTTTTTTTCAGTGCAGTAAAGCTCTTCCGATTCTTGTGTCCAAATTTAAGACACAAAAATCAAATTACGTTTGTTTGATTTAAGTGTTACTTTGCTTGTTTTGAGACTTTGCAATTGCTGTTTGTAAGAGATTATACTACGAAAATGTTGCTGACCCCATTGGCAGTGTATATGTTTTAATTTACATATACTTTGTCTAGTTTTATTTTTTCCAATGGAATGTTTGCACTGCAGTCAAGCTATTTTGATTCTTGTGTCCAAATTACGTCAAAGAATCTGTGAGGTTTGCATAATATAAGCATATATGTTTTAATTTACATATATGTTTTGTTTAGGTTTTGCCATTTTGAGACTTTGTAATTGTTTTTTGTAAGAAATCATACTAAAAAATAGCTTACCTGATTTGGCAGACTTGTTTTCTTAGTAAAAGCATATATGTCTTAATTTATATATATTTTGTCTAGTTTTCATTTTTATTTTCTTCTAGTTTTATTTTAGTCAATGGATTTTTTAGCAGTGCAGTCAAGTTATTCAGATTTTTGTGTTCAAATTTAAGGCTAAAATAAATAGTGATTATTGCTTGATTTTGAGACTTTACAATAGCTTTTTATAAGAAAATTTGCTACAAATATATCTTACCCCATTGGCAGATTTTTTGCTTTATTTAAATATATTTTTTCTAGTTTTTGCCGATAGATTTTTGCACTGCATGGTGTTTGTCGTCAGCAGTCTGATTGATCGGTGTTGGAAAATCGCGAGTGGCGCTGCCGCAGGGTTAAACTGTGCTGAGCAGTCTGGCTCAATAATGGCAGCGGGTCGGGCTTTTGTTCAAAGTCCTCTGCTGCTCTAATTCAGAGCGGTGGCGATTTGCCAAAACCATTTTCAGTCACTCTTGAGCCGTGACCCCCGTCCCACCAATCAGCATGACTCAGTACAGTAGAGAGGTAAGAGGGGTCTCCAGCAGGGGCCTTTTCAGCTTTCAGTCTCTAATTCTAGGAAATCTCAGAACATTGTTTTCTGTTTCTCTCTGCATAAAACTCTGGGAAAACCAGTTACTAATACAAATCAACTGCATGAATTGAAATCTTATGTAGGTCTACTTAAAAACTACCTCTGGATCTCTGTCTCCTTATACCCATAATTCAAATATATTCAATTTAACCTTTTATTCTAAGCACTAAAAAACTATAGAAGGATACTGGGAGCAGAATGAAGGCATTAGCATGGTTTTATTGATTCGTGCTGGAGCATTGTTCGGCCCCCTCGTCACCCCCCCGCTGACCTGCACTGACACTGCGTTTAAACAATCCGTGCCTGAGCACGCTTATGTCACTCACTGAGTCACTCACTCAGTGGGCTTCTTGGTGTTGTGCTGAATTCAGCACCCCCGCCATGAAAAGCACCCTCTCTCACGAGTGCAAGAAATATTCTGCTTTAACTTGCTTAGAAATATGCACCAAAATTCGCAGTTATCGCAGTCACAGTTCCATACATAGTGACACAGTGCACAGGGAGAGAGGGGGTGCTTTTCCTGGCAGGGTGCTAAATTCGGCACAACACAACACCGCCATGTTTGATTACAGGAGCGTTGTATCACTGAGATCATCTTGTTCTGTGCTCTTGCCAGGATAGCACTTAGACTGCATGCGTACCGTACTCGAGTCCAAGTAAACCGTGGCACAGTTCGGACTGATCATACTAGTCAAATGTGCCGTGCTTTGGAAGGTAACCTTTAGAAACGGTGTGGATGTGTACATGTAGCTGGTTGATTTGCCCACTCACGTTAATTTGAACCATGAACTGTTACATAATCAGGTTGACTAAACAACAGATGGAATCACATTAAAATGAATCACTCTTCTGTGTCCACAGATGTATAATAATAAAAGCAGCAGCTAGGCATGCTGGGACTGCTTCTACAAACATTAGTGAAAGAATGGGTCTTAGGCTCTCAGGAGCTCAGTGAACTCCAGCACTGTGGTTCTGTGTGATAGGATGCAGCACCTGTGCAATAACAAGTCCAGTTGTGAAATTTCCTCACTACTAAATATTCCACAGCCAACTGTCAGTGATATTATAACTGCACCACTACACACCTTCAAACTTCATGTGGTGCATTCAGTTTATCAAAAATATGCTACACTGCAAATAAATAAATATTAGGAAGTGAAATGATCTAATTTCAAGGCAATAAATCTTATTCTTTTATTGACAAGATATTTAAAAATATTTAAAAAATAGTTTACATATATTTTGTCTAGTTTTTGACAATGTTTTTTTTTTTCAGTGCAGTCAAGCTCTTCTTCTTGTTGGGTCCAAATCCATTGGCAAAACTAGACAAAATATATGTAAATTAAGACATATATGCTTATATTCTCTCACTACTATCTTATTGACAAGATTTTTTGTCTTCCTAAGCATTGTAAGTGTAAGATTGCTTTACTTATTTTAGGAATAATGATCTTTTTCATTCTTACTTTATTATAATTTCCACCTTATTGTAAGTAATTTGAACTCAAAATAAGCACTAAAAGTCACCAGTTAAGTTATTCTGATTCTTGTGTTCAAATTTAAGCCACAAAATAAGGAATTTTTGCTTGATTTGAGTTTTATTTTACTCATTTTGGGACTTTGTGATCGCTTATTTAAAAAAAAATCTTACTAGGAAACGTTTGCTCACTGTATTGGCAGATTAGTTTGCTTAACTTAGGCATCTACGTCTCAATGTACGTTTATTTGGTCTAATTTTTGCCAATGTTTTTTTGCAGTGTACTCAGTCCAGAGTTTTCAGTCTGATACCATGTCTTTTGTTTCTCCTGCCGCCCACAGCTGAAACCAAGCAGACGCGGACCCCCCGCCGCACCCAGAAACCAAAGACTCTCAACACGCCGGAGGACTCCACCTACTACAACCTCATCCATGTGAGCTCACTCTATATAAACAGATATATCACTCTGAGCCACATCCCTTACTCAGATTATATATAGAGATGGGCCCTAAAATAATATCACAGAATTTCAAGGTATTTTTTAATTATCATAATTAAAAAACTATTTTAATAACAATTCAATGTTGAATGATATTCTTGGCAATATGATATATATTTATAAAAAAATATTTTATGAATTTTAGAATTATACAACTAAATGTAAAAGTTTTATTTCTTATCAAACAAGTAATAGAAACAGATGTCTTAAAAGCTTAAAAGCATAATGCAAATATTATTTTCTCATTTTTAAATCAGTTTTTAGACATTGATATCTTTGCCACAGATTGGATATAATCATCAATAATTTGCATATAATCACAAACTTTATTCAATGAGGGGAATAAGGACAGACAGACAGACTTTTTATTACAGTAATTTCACAGTAAAAAAAGATTAATACAATTTTTTTTAAAATAAGCAATTTTAAAATCTCAAAATAGCTGAAGTAAGACTTAATTTATTAGAATTTGAACCCAAAAATCAGAATAATTAAACTGGTGACTTTTTGTGCTTATTTTGAGGGTTACAGGTAAATTTACTAAAATATTGTTAAAATTATAAGTGATTTAGGTCATTTTTCCTAACTTTTCTTATTAGAGAACAAAAAATATGATTTGCTGCCTTGAAATTAGATCATTTCACTTGCTAAGGTTTTGTTTTTTTGCAGTGTACTCACTGCAAAAAAACCTAAATCTTAGCAAGTGAATTTTTTTTTTTATTTAAGGCAATAAATCTTATTTTCTTCTCTGATAAGGCTTTTTTTTGTCTTACCAAGCATTGTTTAAGTGTTAGATTATTTTGCTTATTTTAGGGATAATTATCTTAATCATTCTTACTTAGAATTTGTACCTTATTTTAAGTAATTTGAACTGAAAATAAGCACAAGCAGCAATCAAGTTATTCTGATTCTTGTGTCCAAAAACAGTGACTTTTTTTTTTTGCTTGATTTCGGTGTTACTTCACTCATTTTGAGACTTTGCCATTGCTTTTTGTAAGAAATCTTACTAAGAAAATTTTGCTTACCCCACTGGCAGATTATTTTGCTTAATATACATATATTTGTCTTAATTTGAATATATTTTGTCAAGTTATTGCCAATGGATTTTTTGCAGTGCCGACATGAATTTTACCAACAAATATTTGTACGTGCTATAACTTTATATTTATAATTTATAATTTTTTTTTTTGTTATAAATATTGTAGAACATATTACAGAAAATATAAGGAAATAAAAACTCACCTGTAATGCAGTTATTTTATTGTATAATATATGGATGTGGGAGTTTTATCACTATGAAGTTGTATAAATATGATAATCTATGATAATCCCAGGTGGGCTTTAGTTAGCATTTTAAAATCATGTTCCCTCTGTAGCTAAAAGTAAGTATCTCCTTTATATTCCCTCGTTTTTCTCTAATTTAAAAGAGGAAATACTGTGAGTGTGAGTGCAGGGCAGGACTCTGCTATAAGGAGTTACTGGTTTATAGTAAATCTTACTGGCTTATCTCCTCCTGCCTCCACAGCGCTCCGTCCAGGACGACAAGAAGAGGCCGAGGAAGCAGAGGTACATCATTTATCTGTTACTCAGAGTTTAGAGCTGATGGAGATGAGTCCTGTGTCTGTGGGTGAGGATAGGTTAGATTCGTGTGAGGGCTGGAGCAGGAGAGGGTCTGAATTTAACAGCCTGTAAATCAGCATCATCTCACTGCCAGAACCTGCTATCAACTACTGCTGAACTACTGCTGAACTACTGCTGAACTACTGCTGGAGCTGCTGAACTACTGCTGAACTACTGCTGGAGTTTAAGTTCTTACACAAGAGTAGAAACAGGAAACAGAATATTGTATTAATTTTATTCAGGACAGAGTTCACATAAGAGACCACTTCAGTTTCTGATTTCACTATTTATAGGTTTATGTTTGAGTAAAATGAATATTATTGTTTTATTCTACAAACTACAAACAACATTTCTCACAAATTACAAAAAAATATATTGTCATTTAGAGCGTTTATCTGCAGAAAATGAGAAATGGCTGAAATAACAAAAAAAAGATGCAGAGCTTTCAGACCTCAAATAATGCAAATAAATCAAGATCATATTCATTAAGTTTTAAGAGTTCAGAAATCTTAAATATTGGTTGAAATTACCCTGTTTTTTAATCACAGTTTTCATGCATCTTGGCATCATGTTCTCCTCCACCAGTCTTACACACTGCTTTTGGATAACTTTATGCCTTTACTCCTGGTGCAAAAATTCAAGCAGTTCAGTTTGGTTTGATGGCTTGTGATCATCCATCTTCCTCTTGATTATATTCCAGAGGTTTTTAATTTGGTAAAATGTATGAGGTAGGCTTTCAGTTAACAGCTGTGCTGAACTCATCAAGAGTTAATTACTTGAATTTCTTGTCTCTTAATAAAGTGTTTGAGAGCATCAGTTGTAAAGTAGTGAAGAGGTAGAGTTACAGGTACACAGTGAATAGTGAATATATGAGTAATGTTCTTATACATATTATGAGAAGCAACAACTACTCAACTAAATAAAGAAAAGTAAAAAATGACTTAAAGAAATTGAGGTCAGTCAATACGAAAATAAAAATCAAGAACTTTGAAAGTATCCACGAATGCAGTTGCAAAGACTGTCAAAAACATCATGATGATGAAACTGGCTCTCATCAGGGCCGCAAAACTTTCCTCTGTTGTACAGGATAAGTTCATCAGAGTTACTAGCCTCAGAAACCACAAGTTAAGAAACAGCTCCCCAGATAATGCTTCACAAAGTATATTTGTAAAGAGCAGAGGTGGAAAGTAACTAATTACATTTACTCACATTACTGTAATTGAGTAGATTTTATGAGTAATTTGTAATTTTTAAAGTAGTTTTTAAAATAGGTCATTTTACTCAAGTACATTTTTACTCAAGTTATTTACTTCGCTACATTGGAAAACTCTCCGTTACTGAGTAAAAAAACAAATTGTCTGAATTAAACAAAAATTGAGTTTTGTTCTCCATGGCAGCGCAGCTGAACTTTTCCCAGCAGTGTTTATTGCGGTTAGCGGGAGAGACGCTGTGTAAATCAGCTGGGGTCTGTGTGTGCAGCTTGGGGGAACCGGTGTTCTGTTGAGTTATGCTACCCATCAATATGTGCTTCTTTAAGGCACTACGCATGCACTGACCAACATTCTTTTTTGTATGATTTCATGTTTTTCATGATAATTCCTTAAGTTTTTTTATTGAGAACATTAAACAATCTGCTTAAACGTTAGAAAAAAATGTAAATAGCAGTTAAAGCAAAGCAATGGCAAGTAAAAAAATAATAATGAACTGTAAAACTGTAAAAATATGGTTTATAGTCACCTATATGACCATAACCTTTTAATAGTAAAGAAAAAAAATGGATCATAGAAACCTATACCACTTGTTCTTGAAAAGGTTTTATGCGGTGGTCTAAACAAATACTGCCTGAAAGATCCAAATTATTTAATTTAATAATTATTTAATTTACTTTTTTACATCAAGTAACTATGTAACTTTTACTCAAAGTACATTTTAAATTGAGTACTTTTTTACTTTTACTCGAGTAGATTTTTAGATGGGTACTTTTACTTTTACTTCAGTAGAATTTAAGCAAAGTAAAGGTCCTTTTACTTAATTACAATTTTTTAGTACTTTTTCCAGATTCTAAATCTTTAAGTGTAAGGTTATAAGGCTGGAGCAGGTCAGCAAAGCTTACATGCTCCAGTTACGAAGAGAAAAACTCCAGAAAACTGCACAGAGAAGGAAAGACAGATAAAACAAGAGAGAGAGAAAGATGGCTGTCGTTTGGCTGAGAAAAGACTGTTTGCAATAAAGGAGGACAGCAGCGTTAATCCAGAGGAGCGAAGAAAGACTAGACCTTGTGGAGAAAAAACAAATAGACATACTGCATCTCTGACACAGCTGAGAGAGTGATAGAGAGAGAGAGAGAGAGAGAGAGAGAGAGAGAAAATGTGATAAAGAGAGTGAAAGAGAGATAGACAGAACGTGAGAGAGATTGTGAGAGAGACATAGAGAAAGTTACTATTGTTATTATTATTGTTACACTGCAAAAAAATCCATTGGCAAAACTAGACAAATATATGCAAATTAAGACAAATATATGTATATTAAGCAAAAAAATCTGCCAATGGGATACGCAAAATTTTCTTAGTAAGATTTCTTACAAAAAGCAATGGCAAAGTCTCAAAATGAGGAAAATAACACCTAAATCAAGCAAAAAAGTCACTGTTTTTGGACACAAGTATCAGAATAACTTGATTGCTGCTTGATTGTGCTTATTTTGAGTTCAAATTACTGATTAAAAGAATGATTAAGATAATTATCTCTAAAATAAGCAAAATAATCTAACACTTATATAATGCTTAGTAAGACAAAAAGTCGTATCAGAGAGGAAATTAAGATTTATTGCCTTAAATTTAGAAAATTTCACTTGCTAAGATTTAGTTTTTTTGCAGTGTACTATTGTACTTTTGTCATTGTTTTTTTATTGATGTTTCTGTTAACATTTTCATTAATGTCTTACTATATGTTCAGTTTTTGACATTTGTGTGCTTTGGCAACATTGTTTTTAAAACAGTCATGCTAATAAAGCCAATTTGAATTAAATCATATTAATTGATATAAAGAGTGAGAGATATATATATATATATATAGAGAGAGAGAGAGTGATAGAGAAGTGTCTGATGAGTCTCATACTGATCACAGATCTTCTTCTCTCTGTTTATCAGCCCAAAGAAGCTGCTGGACATTGACGACCAGTACTACCAGGGTCTGAGCACCAGTAAATCCACCGGCTGCCTCCCCAGCGAGACCCAAACCTCCAGTGAGCTGAAAACTCCAGCAGAGAGGAGACAGTCCACTGAGAGACCACTGTCTGATATTCCACAATCAGACACTCCCAAACCACCCAAAGATAAGAGGTAAGTACACCCTAGTGAAAGATTAAAGTAGATTATAGTATACTAAGCATTATTATACTATAGTGCACTAAAGTGTTCTTGTAGCCACATTATTATTAATCAGTATATTTAAAGAGTGATAAAATGGAACAACTTATTTTTGTACTTATTATACTTTAATTATAGTATAAACATAGTACAAAAAATCTTACTTAAATTGTGCTAAGTGTACTTAACTGTACTAAAATGGAACTATTTTAAATATACTTTAAAAGTAACATTTAAACATTTAAACTACTTTATGTATTTAACCCCATATTTTAAATATGCTTACAGAAAAATTATAATACATTTAAAAATGAGTATTACAACTGTATTATTATTAATTATACACCAGATATATTAGAAATGTACTAAGAATTGATGTTAAATATATATATATATATATATATATATATATATATATATATATATATATATATATATATATATATATATGTGATCTAATTACATTACAGTACATATATGCTTCTTGTTCCTGTCTTTTGAAAGCAGCACACTTCTAGTATACTTCGTTGGGTATAAAAATATATTTTAATATAACGAGTAACAAAAATATGAACACCACGCAAGGGTTAATAAAGAAGACTGGGCAAAAATCTCAGTCTCTAGATGCCCAAAACACTTACAGTTGTATTTGCAGCGAATGGTGTCTCTACTAAATATTGATATAGGGGGGCTGAGTACTTGCTTAAAGTCACACTTTTTAGATTTTTATTTGAAAAAAAAATGTGAAAACCATGTATCATTTTTGTTCCTCTTTACAATTATGTACTACTTTGTGTTTGTCTATCACTTAAAATCTCAATAAAACACATTTATGGGTCTTGCCCTGCTCTAGCCACCTGTTGGTTTTCAATTTTTACATTTTTATCAGACTTTCTGAACATAGATCTCCAGCCTAATCCACTTTTACTGCCATATTTGGTATCTGATATATATCTATATCTGATAAAAGTCACAGAACAATCAACAGGGGACCTGTTTAGGGGTACTTTGTGTAGGATTGAGGGAGATAACTGGGTGGGTGGAGTAAAGTAATGGGAAATCTTTCATAAATGTAAAAAATGGAATAATTTCATTGTAATTGCTTTGTGACTTGTGTTGCTATACACTCCCAAAATAAAAATGATGAAGATTTATGTTTGTGGTTCTAAGGTGAGAGGTATGAATACTTTTGCAAGCCACTGTATTCAGGTGTCCAAATACTTTTGTCCAGTGTGTAGTATATATAGTGCATGTGTGGGGGAACAGGAGATTATATGGAAAGATACAGATGTACACGATCATACAGGAACACACACACACACACACACACACACACACACACACACACACTCCTGTATCTGCTCGTCCTCTGCACACGTTCTGCTTACCAAGTTGAGCTTTATCTGCTCTGCTCTGTCCACAGGCTCTCTTTTCCCAGAATGCCCTCTACCGAGAGTCAAAGTGAGGACAACCCTTACGACTACAGGAAGCTGCTGAGGAAGACCTCCCAACGAGGAAGACTTATCAAACAGTACTAGCCTCTCTGTGGCTACAGGCGTAATGCTAACAGTACTGTGGGGTTGTGAATATGTTGTATATATATATATTAATAGAATGGCTGTCAGGGTGTGTGTGTGTGTCCTTGGGTTATGCAATGCTAAAGCTAATGAAGGAATACTTTAACCAGAAAGCTGCATGGTGGCGTTATGATCTTGTACTAACAATGCTAACAGTGCTAATGCTAACTAGCGTATAGAGGGGAAGGCACGGGAGTCACTGCATTTATGAGTTACGCCCCCTGATAGCGCTTTTCCACCAACGTGGAACCAGTACCAAGCTAGTTTGCCAGTTGAACCAGTTCGCCGTGTTTTCACCAACAAAAGTAGATTCTGGGACCAGGAACTAGGGCTGCATGATATTAGAAAAAAATTACATTGCAAATTATCTTTTTTCAACTATATATATTGCAAAATTAAAACTATGCAGGGCCTATGATGTCACCAGCCCTGCCCCCATCCATGCATGCGTCTTGCTTTCGGACCAATCAAAAGCCGAGTCAGCGCTGAGCTCTCAAAACCCGAGGAAAACAGCAAAAAAAATCTGACATTTAAATGGTTTTTTAAAAGTTAAATAAGAGCGTTTGTTTTTCTAAGATTAAAAGAGTGAATTCAGCTGTAACTGGAAATATCTGCGCCGCAACAATGTGCTGGCGGCCATGCAGTTACCTCATGTTTACTTCTGCCCTCCCCTCGCACTCCCCCTCTCCCTCGTGCTTCTCAGGCAGCAGCAGCCTGTCACTCACACAGACACAGAGACAGCGCTGTGTATCTACAAAAATGTTGTACTATTCAGGCCACACCTGACTATAAACCTGCACTTTTAATTCAAATTAAATAGACCATGTACACAAATAACGTTGTGTTCTGCGAACAGTGCTGCAACATGGCTGGTTTATAAAAGAAATGCAGAGAACAAATTGGTAAATATTATGAGAAAAAATAAAAAGTTGATTAATTATTGGGTTGCCAGTTTAAGAAGCTCAGAGGAAAAGGAGCAATTTCCGCTCATGATTTTACAGGGCTGCTGTGATTACCATCAGTTAGTGTTCAAAGCTTGTGAAAGCAGTAGCAGTTTATAGTCCGGAAGTTACGGTAATTATTGTGACAGGCCTGCCTACCTACATGCACCGTCATTTTGGCTTTGGAAAACTTTGGAATCATTTTTAACAGATTTTAGCTTTAATTTGCATTAATAAAGTTAATCATTAAAGCAGTTGTGAAGGGACAGAACAGTGGCATGTATATATGTACATATTATATTTACATTTTATTTCTACAGTATGACTTCTGTATTTCATTTAATAAATTAAGGGGAAATAACTTTTCCATCATGGGTTAAATTATACTTACTTTCCTCCTTTACAAGTTCTCTGAGAGTTTTAAATGGTTTGTGCTGAACAGTTTGTACTTTATTTCATGATTTTGATCTTGTGTATCTATAATATCTAAAAACTGTAAAGTGCTCAGTTTACTATTAATTTTCCATGCTGTAATTTACCAGGATGTTTACAAACCAGGGCAAAAAAAACAATCTTAATAAATAATAAAACTGTAAATATATCATGTAAGTCCTGTAACTGGAGAATTATGTTCATTATCGGAGAAACAGATATCTATATTGTACATATTGTCCAGTGATAATGATGCTGGAGTGTAAAAGTGTCATGTGAAGATAAATATTTGATGTTTTATTCAATTAAATGGTGTGTTTACCGTTCATATGTATCGTGTTGTATTGTTTTTTTTTTTTCTCATTAAGCCGGTCTTGTTAGTGTTGGAGTATAAAAATCATCATAATTCATCATCTCTCAGTTTGCTAGTCTGTCTTTATCATCAGATGTCCTTGTTTGCTGGTTTGTGGAGGTGAAGGAGGTGAATGAGGTGGAGTAATGTATTTTTACTACAGGACATCTGTGAAATTAATGATGAGAAGTCTTGACATAAATGATTGAGATGGGAGTAGCTACTCCATTTATGCACTTCCATCACCCCTAAAAAACAAGATGATATTATCTTATAATCAAGTCATAGCAATGATATAACTTCCTGAAGGAAATGTATGATGGATGTATGATGGACCCCGATCGCTAAGATCATTACGGTATTGTTAGGTGGTTGTTATTCTATCCCAGGTGGTTGCTTTGTTGTTACTAACTGGTTGCTAAAGTGATGCAGAAGTCTTTTTTGTGTGGTGGTTGCTATGGTGTTCTTTTAGATTTTCTGCCCTGGGGCTTTTAATTTGAAACCAAAAATGGATAAATAGCCTATCGGCTAACTATTGAATTTGTTGTGATTGTACTGGATCTTTTTTGGAGTTACTGCTTTTTCTTTATTTGTGAGAGAGAAAGAGGCCATGTCTCCACTGTTTTACTCCCAGTATCCCATAATTCACAGTGACAGGGCAATAACTTGGGATTTGATCTGACAAAAAGACAACGCAAGACCCTAAAACACAGTGGCTCTCAAGTGGAGTGGGAGTGTGTTTGAGGATAGAGAGTCAAACATACAGATTTATACAAAGAAGGTTATGGTTAAATTGTTGTGTTACTGTGAATAATCAAAATATATAAGATAAGAAAGATAAAATGTATTATTTCCACATTTTACACAAAATGAATGTACAATTGTTACATTTTTGGTAAACAAAAAAAAATCTCTCAGAACATTACAATAACTGATGTGGTGCACTACTAGGGCCAGATAAAATCTTTTTTTTAGCAAATTTGGTGATTTAATTTTCTGTTTTTTTCATCACATTTAGGATTTTTACTATTTGAATAGTGTTGTCAGGCAATTAAAATAATGAATCCAAGTACTGTGGTTGCTAAGGTGTTGCTACATTGATGCAAAGGAGTTGCTATGGTATCTGTGGTGATTTCTAGGGTGCTGTTAGGTGGTTGCTATGTGGTTGCTACATGGTTGCTAAGTGGTTGGTAGGTGTTTTGCTATGGTGCTATGGTGCTATGGTGCTAAGGAGTTGCTATGGTATCTGTGATGATTTCCAGGGTGCTGTTAGGTGATTCCTAGGTGGTTGCTACATGGTTACTAAGTGGTTGGTAGTCTTGCTATGGTGTTGATAAGTGTCCATGGTGATTGCTGTGGTGTTGCTAGGTGATTGCCAAGGTGTTGTTAAGTGGTGGATGATGAATGCATAGCTAACATGGCTCATATGATCGTTAAGATTGTTAAGGTGTTGTAAGGTGGTTGCTGTGGTATCCCCAGTGGTTGATATGTTGTTGCTAACTGGTTGCTAAGGTAATGTAATGAAATTTGTGATGGTTGCTATGAGGTTGCTAAATGGTTGTTAGGTGGCTGTTAAGGAGTTGCTATGGTATCAGTGGTGATTGCTACGGTGTTGCTAGGAGGTTGCTAGGGTGTTGATTAGTGGTTGCTACATGGTTGCTAAAGACTTGCTTTGGTATCTGTGGTGATTGCTAGGGTGCTGTTAGGTGGCTGCTATATGGTTGCTGGTTAAATTGTTGTTTTACTGTGAATAATAATTTTTTATAGAAGATTTTCCACAAGATTATTGTATAATTGTTCATTTATTGTAAAATTTTAGAGCTAAAAAAAGAAAATAAAGGAGCAGAATGCAAAGCTTTGGGCACATGAGAGATTTGAGCTCTCAGGCTACTTTTACTGAAAGGCTTAATTAGCTGGCTAGGGCTGTGGCTTGTTCACAGGTGATGTCAATTACAACAATCAGCAGCCATGAGCTCCTCTAAGTAGCTGCAACTCTCCAGCACTAAGAACATACCCTATAAGGCTAAGAACAAATTCTTGGCTATTCCTAAGAGCTTGGGTTTGGAATGGTTTTAAGGGTGCATTAAAAAAAGGACGCAGCTGATGTATCCTTTCTTGCAGCCTTTGGTTATGCACAGTTCTCCGCACATATGCACTGCAATGCAAAGGGAAAAATGGCTGTTCTGTGTGTGTACTGTGTGGCTCTGACACACAGCCTAGCAAAGCTATTTTTAAGTAGTCGTTTCCTAAGTTTTAAGTTAAGGCCTGGAGGAAGACTTCAGGAAGATTGATCAGGCTCTGGACTATGATCACCAAAATGTCATAAAAAAAAAGGCTTTACTGTGTCTTCATCACTACAAAGTTCAGCACCTGAGGTTCTTAAAGGAGCATCTAAACAAGCCTGATGAATTTTGGAAGCAACTGGAAGAAGGTAAAACATCTAACTTTTAACATTCTGCAAAACATGGGTGCAAAAAGTGTGTTCTAACAAAGCTTTTATGTAAAAAAAATAAAAACAGTTATGTTTCATGTTACTTACCAATAATGTTAAATGTTACATATTAAATTTACAATATCCATGCCTGGAAATATCGTAATAATATCGTAATACAATTTAAAATACCCCTAAAATAGATCATACCTTGTTATCTCTTGCTTCACTAATATTTTTAGTCACCTGGCTTGCTTCTTCATTAACATTGTAACTGTCACTAAATAAAAGTAGATGCTACCTAGCTTTTTTACATATACTTGCTAATTGCCATCAGTAAATTTACAATTCCACTTTAAATACTGCTGTCCTGACAGACAAGCTTTTGGCTTGTAGGCACTTTGAAATAAACATCTTTGGCTTTTAAGGTGGAACAGATCATGCAAATAAGAATCCAGGTTTAGGTTTATATGGACTGTTTGTCATTTCTGCACATAATGTAAGCAGAAATGTATAAAAAAAGTCTTAAAGTATATAAAACATATACTACAGGTCAATATCATGCATGCACCATTTTAAGGTGGAAGGGAAATATATTTTAAGGTGGAAAGGACAATGTGAATAATATATTGAAACTGAGTGTTGCTCCCATATATGAGTACTTCTACAGTTAATTCAGATAACCATGCAGTGAATCTCAATACACTGATGTTTAAACATAACAGTTAATGTTCAGATTCTTTTACATTTTATTATTTAGATTGTTTTGTGTGGGCTATGCCTTTAATGTAGCAATGTACTGTGTAGTGGTATGTGCTTAAAAAGCTGTTGATTTTGCTGTATAATATATATTCTTTAGGACCCCTGACTTTAATAACATTGCATTACATTACATTTAGCGGACTCTTTATCCAAAGCGACTTACAAATAATGATGTACATTTAGCAACAGATGACATAGAAGTTCAATACAAACAAAACATTTTAGGCAGGGCCTAAAGGAGGCCAAATGGAAATAGAGGGGTATAGGAGGAAAGGAGGGAAGGAAGGAAACTGGTTTTCCTTTATATAGTGAAGAAAAACCTGACCCCAATTATCATTATCATATATATCATAAATAGTATATCATGCATATATACAGCTCTGGAAAATAAGAGACCATTTAAAAATGATGAGGTTCTTTGATTTTACCAATTGAAAACCTCTGGAAAATAAAGAGGAAGATGGATGATCACAAGCCATCAAACTTAGCTGAACTGCTTGAATTTTTGCACCAGGAGTGGTATAAAGTTATCTAAAAGCAGTGTAAGACTGGTGAAGGAGAACATGCCACAATGCATTAAAAACGGTGACTAAAAAAACAGGGTTATTCCACCAAATATTGATTTCTGAACTCTTAAAACTTTATGAATATGAGCTTGGTTTTTTTTTGCATTATTTGAGGTCTGAAAGCTCTGCATCTTTTTTTGTTATTTCAGCCATTTCTCATTTTCTGCAAATAAAAGCTCTGAATGATAATATTTTTATTTGTAATTTAGGAGGAATGTTGTTCGTAGATTAGAGAATAAGAGGTCTCTTCATTTTTTTTCCAAAGCTGTATATATACATATATATTGCAATGCACACTCTTAGATGTTGCTCTCCCACCATTTATTTCCTTAAAGGGCTTTTTTTTAGGCTTTCTGCGCATTATTCACGCAGCTGCAGAGAAATACCCGCATATCTGTAGACGCAAAACCAGCAGAGCTCTGCTTTCACCAGCATAACAGAGAGAGAGGATTTGGGTTCCACCCTAACCCTCTACCCCCCAACCCCACCCCCCTACTCAACGCCCCCCATCCAGCCCCCCATCCCACCAACCTACTTGCCTACCCACCCCAAAATTATATACACACACATGCACACATATTTATATATTTATGTACTTTGACCATCTTGAGCTAAAATTGCGCACAGGCGCGAGCTAAGCCGTGCGCCACGAGGGCTCCAGGAGGGGCCAGGAACTGTCACGCACGACTCGGGGACGCAGAGCGGGTCGTCACGAGAAGTGAATCATGCTGGAATTTGTGTGCGTGGGTGTGGGGGGTGGGGGGAGAAGTGGGAGGGTAGGTACGGGGTTCTAACATTAGTGCACCGTTAGTGCGTCCTACTTTTTTCCCTCCACGCACGCTGGATTATGATGCGACCTGCAAAAAAATAAATTAAGCAAAGCCTTAATCCGGCTCGCGGGCGCGCAAACTCGCACTCTCTCCCGCTCTCTCTCTTTCTCCCCACCTCCCCGCACAGCTCGTGCGCGCTCGTGCAAGGGTCTCTCCGGCAGCACCTCTCTGGAAGCATGCAGTGACCGGAGAGCTGCGCAGCTCCACCGTCGCGTGCGCGAGAGGCGGCGGCGTGCATGCGCTGCGTAATAAAAAAGGCAAGGCGAGAAAGGGCGCACCGGTGGCGCGTGTGGACTTTTATTGCGCAGCGCCGGGATTGGGAAAAAGAAAAGCACGCTCACTTCGCTTCTGTGCGTCAGATTTGTTTTGCATGCACGCGCGCTCGCGTACGCAGCTGCGCTTTTTACAGCAGCAACAGCATCAGCAACACCAGCATCCAACATCCAGCGAGGACCTGAGCGGAGCTTCCCGCGCCGTTCCCCCCTTTTCTCCCCTCCTCTCCCCCTTTATTTGTCCTCTTCCCTCCCTCCATCACCCCTGGATGGGCTCGGTTTATCTTTCCTAGCCGCAGACAGCGTCGTTTTCGCGCCATGGCTTCGCACGGCTTTTGGTCTCTGGGCGCCCAGAACGCGGGAGACAACAACAGCGGCTCGAGCACGCGTGAGTACAGCGGAGGCTAATTTTTAGCTAATGATTTATAACAAAAAAATAAAAATATATATAATAAGGATCCAAAACAGGAAGCATAAAGGCTTAAAATGCTTAAAACAGCGCTAAAGCGTTTATTTCGTGTTTTATTCGTTTTTTAAGGTGTTTAAATTGTTTAAAGAGTTTTTAAATACGTCCCTTATTTTTTCGACCAGAAATAACGTTAGTTACTACGTTTCTTACAATCTAAAATTCAGATTTTAATATTTTTGTATCTATTTTTCTCGTTCGCTTTAGCTCGGGCTTGGTGCCAAGCGGCGGCCCAAAAATTCGGAGGAGGCATCGGCTCGAAATTATGTGGTAAGATCATTTATTTATCACCAAAAAGAGGCGCTAATCTTTATTATAAGACTATATAAAATAGTAGTGACATTTTTATTGTGGTTCTTATATATATTTAGTGTATTTATAGGCCTACATCACAAATTTAAATATTTATATATCAAATTGTGAAGAAAAAAAAGTATATAAAATAAAATAATATAATGTAACGTTAATTTGAAGCGCTGCTGAATGTCGGGGAGATGGAGAAGGGCGCAGACCCCTCTGCAGCTAAACAGGGAGAAGACCCTCTGGCGGAGAGCTGCAGCTGCAGTGATAAACCATGCATCTGCTCCAAAGCCACGGTGGGCTTCTCTCACCTCTATTCAACAGGTAAACATTATTCTGGGATGTATTATTATTTTCCTTTTTCTTTTTCGTTTTTTGGATGCAGCCGGATTAGCCAAGCTAACCTACACATCACGCAAGGTCATGGCCATATCTAGCGAAATTATTATTAAGCTTTATGTATAGTGCAACATTTGTCTGTTTTAATGTATATTTATTTGGGGGTTTTATTTTGTATTTATTTCTGTGTTTATGTGTGTATTTATTATTTACTAATTTCCCCGTCATTTTCTGTAAAAAGTGCCTGTTTTTCCTTTGAAAAAAAAAAACAAGAATATATTTATATTTTCTATATATATGTATTTATATATATTCTAAAAAGGAAGTCAACATTATATACACAGAACGTAGCATACATCTTAAAGTACAGTGCATGTGTGTATGTGTGTGCTCTCGCGTGCGTGTCTGTGTGTGTGTGTGTGAATGCGCGCGTGTGTGTGCGTGTCTGCGTGCGTGCGGGTGTGTGTCTAGAAATAGATATGTATTAATAATAATGTATAATAATGTATAAAGCCTACCAACTAAATGCATGCATGTGTGTTTTATTTTTTTTCATTCGCGTTATAATGGGGCTCCTGTTGTTTAAATGTTTCATTTATTTATGCATTTGTTTTATATTTATGTCTTACTGGTAATTATTAATGATTAACGATCATTAATACGTGATTAGATGTACAGTTTAAGAAAGAAAATGATTGTAAATTATATGTTTTTTTTTTTAACTGATATGAGATTTTTTGGGTTTGTTTTTTATAAATCCTGATGATTTGGGATTTTTTGGTAAAGCATTATTCATTTATTTGACTTATTTGATTTATTTAAAACCAAAACTGATTTTGCTAAAACTGAGATTGCCGTTTATCATTAATTCAACACATTTCGCCGATGTTCTTTTCTGATGGTATTTATTATCATATAATAATCGTTATAATAATCTGGGTTCGGTACAGACCTGCTCCCCGCGCTGGACGGCGATATGAAGACGATGAATTTCCTGCAGGAGGTGGTGGATATATTGCTGGCCTACATCGTGGAGTCTTTCGATCGATCCACCAAGGTGATCGATTTCCACTATCCGAACGAGCTGCTCCAGCGGAACAACTGGGAGCTCTCGGACGAACCGGAAACCCTGGATGATATTCTGATCAGCTGCCGAGCCACCTTAAAATACGCCATTAAAACCGGTAGGAGAAATGCTGGAAGCCCTTTTTATATTTTATATACTGTATATATATATATATATATCGTATAGCCTATTTGTAGAATTATTGATTTATATTATTCCTTTCAGAGCTGAATTATGTTCCAGTGATTCATACTAAAATATAGATTATTTGTATTTTTGTTAATTGCAGTGTAATCATTTGTGTAGCATTCTCGTTTGTATTTCATATAAATTTTATTTAGCTTTTTTTTTATTCAAAAATCATCCCAAAGCGGTAAAAAGAACTCAACATGATTATTTGATTTTGTGCAATGCAGTGGGCGGGGCTAAGCTGCTGTTTGATTGGCTGATAAATGTTAATTCTGTTGGACAACAGGCCTCAGTGTGTAATAAGTGCAAAAATACACAAGAAATAAGAAAACCGATTTTCTCAATTGCAATGGACGCAAGGTCTGAAATGGTCATTATATTTTTATTGGATTATTATATATAAACGTATATGATAACACATGTGTGTGTGTGTGTGTCTGTGTGTGTGTGTGTGTGTGTGTGTAGCTGTAGCTTCAGCAAAATTAATGCAGTTATTCAATAGTTATAATAATTACGAACACTTACTGAATCACTTTATAAAAATGGGTCCCTTACATCAATTAACAGTAGGCTACTTACCACAGTAATAAACCTTGTTAATTAATGGTTAATTAATCTATCAGCTAATAATTAATAAAGCTACGAATTTAATTAAGACATTATTAACATAACTGAAGCACAATGGTTAGAATGCTGCAAACAATAATGCACTAAGACATTAGTTTACATGTCTTTGCAATAATTAATAATGTCTTATTTATGTCTTAATTACGTCGTGAGTACTGTTACTGATTGTACCCTTGTTGTAATGTGTTAAATTTGTATATTATCTATTTTAAATTATTTTAGATATTTAAACTATTATTCATTCACAAAATTAACAGTGTTTAAGACTTAAATATTAAACATTGCTAAATGGTTAACTAATGTATCTATTCATTAACTAATTATTAATTGACACTAGTTACGGCATTATTAAACATTAAACATGCGTTTAATCCTTAAGAATGTTGTAAAAACAATAATCGATTCTTTTTTTTGATTAATGATAATGTCTTAGAGAGACATTATTACGTAGTAAGTACTGTGACTGATTGTACCTTTATTGTAAAGTTATATCCTTTTATAATATATATTCTTATATTATTATTATTGCAGTTTTAAGCTGGAGAAAAAAACGTTATTAATATGTGCTGAAATACACCCGTTTTATATTTTTTTTCTAATATAATATTTGCTTGTAGATTTTTATTTTTATGGTTTAATGTTTTGAGTTGAGAAGTGACACCTTTAGACGTATCAATGCGCGGTTCTGCTTGAATGCGGACGTGAACGTGACGAATGGCGGATGTATACGTTTATAACGCTAATGTTACAAATAGTGCGCTTTTGCTGACGCTTTTCGTTATTTCTTCATTATTCAGCTAAATTAGATCAGTCATATTTGCAGTCATTTTTTAAATGAAAAGCTTGAAAAGAAAAGAGTGTAATAATTTAATATTATAGCACTATTTGTTATTTTGATCGAAATGTAGTGTTTTATAATTATGTCGGTTTTGCTCGTTTTTCCGCTATTATACATATAATTCATATATAATCTATTGTTTATTCTGTGAGAGGCAACTGTCATCCATCAGTGTGCACTTGTGCATGACTGCAGATGTTAACCCCTTCATTTCCAAAGCAAAAGAATGAATCAGGAATGATTAGGGAAAGATTTTGGTTCTAATTGAATAAATAATCTATCTGAATGAATAAGAACATATTTAAATATCTTTCTGATCTGTTTTGGGAACATTTCTATACGTTTTAAGAATATTTTTTGATATTCTCAAGCTTGCTGCTGATGTTTGTCCTGGTTGACCTTGATCACCAGCTGGCCTACAAGGTCAATAGACGTTCATTTTAGGTTGAACGTTGGTCATGACGTCAGATGACAAAAAAATACGTCAGATTAAAGTCTAATACATTATGTGCCTAATGCATTGAAACAATGTTGGTTGATTGGTTGATTAAATTTGATTTGTGCAAATTGATTTTACGTTGATTCAACATTATTTATCTTGTTTGCCTTCCATTCTTATAGCTTGTATTGTGTTTTTGCAGTCTAGAATGTGACGTTTTTAATTATAATAATAATAATTATTATTATTATTATTATTATTATAATTGGTGGAAAGCACCTTTCACCCAAAAAGCAATGTTATGTAGAAAAACTTAGCCCAACCATTTAAAACATTTCAAAACCTAAATAAATGTTGATTAAATGTCAGAATTTCAACACTAACTGATGCTTATGTTTAAATGTTGTTTTTCCACTTTTTGCACTAACATACAGCTCTGGAAAAAAATAAGAGACATTTTAAACATTTTGAGTTTCTTTGATTTTACCAAATTAAAAACCTCTGGAATATAATCAAGAGGAAGATGGATGATCACAAGCCATCAAATCAAGGTGAACTGCTTAAATAAGTAAAGGCACAAAGTTATCCAAAAGCAGTGTGTAAGACTGGTGGAGGAGAACATGATGCCAAGATGCATGAAAAAAAGCTTTGATTAAAAACCAGGGTTATTCCACTAAATATTGCTTTCTGAACTCTTAAACTTTATGCACTTTATGCATTCTTTGCATTATTTTTTCTTATTTCAGCCATTTCTCATTTTCTGCAAATAAATGCTCTAAATGACAAATTTTAAATATTTCTTTATTTGTAATTTGGGAGAAATGTTGTCTGTAGTTTATAGAATAAAACAACAATGTTCATTTTACTCAAACATAGACCTATAAATAGCAAAATTAGAGAAACTGATTCTCGTTTCTTAATATTTTCCAGAGCTGTATGTTATTAACACTTTACAACTGACTGGATGTCTCAACTAATTATTAATTGACACTAATGTCTTAGTAATGTTGAATAACGTCCTACAGATGTTTATTACTGTCTTAAGTTCTATTATTTGTTATTTATTACCAAAGTAACCATAGTAAAGCAACCAAAAAAGGAACATTCCTTCAATGTTCTTTGCTGCTATGACTGTATGTATCTCAGCATAGAGAAATTAGCATAAAGGTCCATTAATTTCACTATGTCCTTTTTTCTCTCCCATTATTGCTGCTATTTATAGCACACCCCAGGTACTTCAATCAGCTCTCCACTGGATTAGACATGGTTGGACTGGCTGCAGATTGGCTGACGTCGACTGCCAATACTAATATGTGAGTGCTGCTCCTCTCTTCCTCGCTCTGGTCCAAAAAAAAAGAGAAAACGCTCACACACAGTGAACCACGGTCATTTCCGCTTCCTGCCCCCCCCCCCCCCCCCCCCTCGCCCCTCGTTGTTGATCCGGTGCATGCAGATAGCAGCCGTTCTCCCCTGGCAACAAATTGAAAAGGATGAAATGAAAGGCGGCCCAGCTTTGACGCTGCCCACCCTCCATTACTGCGTTATCACCACCATTCAGAGGGAGAAAATTAGACCGGAATTAAAATTAGCATTCGCTGAAGCTCGTCAAAATGCTAATATTTTTCTGAGCTCGTGATTTGCATGATTTTTCTTTTTCTGCAGTGGAAACGAGGAGAACAGGATTTTAGTTTTTTTTTCTTTCTTGAGTGTATATGGATAGTACCTTCAGGTTGTCACAGATTTAGTCGAATGAGATCCTGATAAAAATCTTCATTCTGTAAAAAATGAAGAGACCACTCTTCAGTTTCTGAATTAGTTTCTCTGATTTTGCTATTTATATTTATTCTATAAACTACAGACAACATTTCTCCCAAATTCCAAATAAAAATATTCTCATTTAGAGCATTTATTTACAGAAAATGAGAAATGGCTGAAATAACAAAAAAGATGCAAAGCTTATATCAAAGAAATATCAAACCAATATTTGATGGAATAATTCTGTTTTTTAATCACAGTTTTATGCATCTTGGCATCATGTTCTCCTCCACCAGTCTTACACACTGCTTTTGGATAACTTTATGCTGCTTTACTCCTGGTGCCAAAATTTAAGCAGTTCAGTTTGGTTTGATGGCTTGTGATCATCCATCTTCCTCTTGATTATATTCCAGAGGTTTTCAATTTGTTCTCTTATTTTTTCCAGAGCTGTATACTGATTTATCTTGTATCTGGTGTATATCTGATAAAAAATAAGCAAAAACACATAAAAGAGTTATGTGGAAGGAGTGGAAAAGGAGTGGAAGGGCACCTTTCCTAGACAGTGACTGACAGCAGATTATCTCACACCTCATGGTGTGAGGGGTGAAGCTAAAGGTCTCAGAATGGAATCGAGTTTAAAGCTTTTAAAAAAAAATGTCTCTCAATTTACAGCTTATTTTAGAATCACATACATTACCTGAGAACTAAAAAAGGAGTCTCCATACAAGCATTATCTTAGTAGTCCAGCTTGGCCAGTACAGTATTTGTTGTGGCGAGTGCCTTTCTAAAAAAATATAAAATTTCTTTAATGCTGGATGCTTTAATATATGTCCCACCTCTTTTTGTTTTTGCTACATTAAAAATATGTCAAATGAAGTCTCTCTCCATGGGCGTGGTAGTGGGGGGAAAAGTGGACCTGACTACCCAGGGCCCAAGTAGGGAGAGGGGCCCATAAAAATCCTGATTTATTCATTTATTTTTAAGTGGTATTTTTATTATTGAATTGGGCCCTCTAATTAACTATTTATTAATTAATCTATCAAAAATTATTGATAACATCTACTGAGAGAATTAACTTTAGTTACAGTCCTCTCAACATATGGGACATTCTGGGAGCCCCCTCCTGGAGGCGCAAGATGGTTTGGTCCGCCCGACAGCGACCCGGCTACAGGTGTACCGTCAGTGAGCCCAGATTAAATGACCTGGGGGGGGGGGGGGGGGGGGGGGGGGGTTAGAGACTTCATGCTGCCCCTAAAACAGAAATCAGTTTATCAGAAGAAGAAAGAAAGAAGGCAGAGTGAGGGGAGGCAGCTGTTGACGGCTTTCTTTCCCAAAGGTGAACAGAGTTTGCTTGTTATGCTAAGTGTAATTAAAGTTAATGTAGTCCTCTCCACACAGCTGCTGCTGATGTCTGTATGCTCACGTGAAGCCGTTAGCTTAGCAAATTACCAACCAGGCTGCTGCTGCTGTAAGAATACAGGTAATTCTGAGCCGCGTAAGGTTAGATATCGACATTAACCGGTCTTAGAAACTCCCCCTTACGTTGGTATGTTGGTTCAAGAGAGAGAGAGAGAGAGAGAGAGAGAGAGAGAGAGAGAGAGAGAGAGAGATTTATTATAAGTTATAAGTAAGTTATTATTTTGGTTCAGTGCGTGTGCTATAGCCTATTGTCTACTAACACAGCAGAGCTGAAAGAGAAACAGTGCTGAGACTTAATAAATGATCCACCTAGCAATATTTCTGCTGCATATATCAACATGTAAGTAGCCTACCAATATCTCTGTAGGTGCGAGTACACACTAGTAATATATTAAGCAATAAAGCAATTGATTATTTTTGTCTGGTAAAAAGCCTTAGCATTGCAGTGCAGTGCTTAAAAAGCTATTATCAACGCTCAATAAATTCATGATGTTACCAAAGCCAATTAATAATCATGTTAAATAACTGTGATCTCAATATTAATCAAAAATAATTGTGATCATGATTTTTGCCATATATTTTTGCCAGAGATTGTAGCTTAAAACTTTATTAATGCTTTTTATTTTAGATAAATACCGCTTTTTTGCTCACGTTCTTCATGTACTTGATAGGGGCCCACTGACATTGCGAGTGTACAGGGCCCAGAATTTGCTGCTACGCCCCTGTCTCTCTCTAATTGTTATATCATACTAAATAGTTTGTTTGGCACCACTTTAAAATAAGACTACCCTTATAAAGGGTTTATACATGGTTTATAAATAAAATAAAATTATTAATTATTATTAATTAGGTTAAAAAAGTCTTAAAAACCATAAGCAGTTAAAACACATCAACTGAAAAGGCAACAGTGATCAATTGTTTGTTTAGTGATTTAATTCAACTTAGTCATTTATTTCTAGTTAATAGTAAAACATACTTACACATATATTAACATGACAGGTTTAATGCTGATCGATAAAAATCAATGCTGTTGCCATTTCTATTGATATGTTGTTGTATTGGTATTAGCTGCTTATTAATGGCAAATATTTTAAATTATTTGCAATCTAATTCATAACCATTAATAAACTCCTTTATAAACCATTTATAAACCCTTTATAAAGGTAGTCTTCTTTTAAAGTTGTACCGTTTGATTCATACATTACAGTAACATTAGATATTCTATCAGATAATCGTATTTTAATGTTGTCTTTTTATATGTTACAGTCTTACAAAAATGTATGTGCTATAAAAGGGCGTTTAGTGATGCATGGTTCTTAAGATTTTTAAGAGTTGAATCTCGATTCACAGCTTCTTTTTTAATCAGAGGTTCCACATTTTTGGAATCAACTCCCAGCCTACACATTACCTGAGAACTAAAAAATATAAGCATCTTTAAATAAGCATTAGCTCAGCTTAGCTAATATACAGGATTTGCTTGTGGCTAGTTCCTTATTAATAAAATAGAGAAATGTTTAAATGCTGGATGCTTTAATAAACGTCCAACCACAAGCTGCTTTAAATCCATTAACTATCCTGCATTATACACATGCACACATTCCACCTTCACATACAGTAGTACCCAGAGACTGTAAAAAAGATGGACCCCATTCATTCAAAGAAAATGAAGCCAGAACCTTCCTCCATGTTGGCGATCCTGAAACCCGAGTCTGCGCAGTAGAGACCAGAGGAGGGAGAAAGACTGTGGAGAGACAGCCTACTCATTTAAATAACCCTGCCCCTGAGGGCTGCCTCGAGGTCACAGGCTGCAGAGCGGAGTGGAGCGGAGCTGACGTTCTGTTATTGGTCCCGCCCATAACCAGCCCTTTTACAATAACCACACCTTTTTTTAATAGAGCTGAATAACGTTTTAAAAACCGAATTCTGTGTGGATATAAAATTTTGACAATATAAGCAGAGGTCACACTAGCTGCTGCATTTAAATAATGAAGGTAGAATTACACTATATTGGAAAAAAACGTGATTGAAAGTTGTCTGTTTTGCCATTGAATCCTATGGGGATGGGTGGGGTTACACAGCTTTCTGAAACCGAACAGCAGGGGGCGCCCGACCTGTGGTGGCTTCACTTTTGAGAGACGATGCTCTGTCCAGCTATATACAGTCTATGGTAGTACCCTTATCTTGTACTGCTACAGACAGAATGCTGCAAAATGCTTTAACTGATGTATCTCCATTTAACCCACCTTTTTGGCCGAAGCAACAGACGAATGACCATTATTTCTCTCTTTTCCTCCTTTTCCTTTGGTCATGTGACCTCTGTTTGGACAGGTTCACCTATGAGGTGGCTCCGGTGTTTGTCCTGCTGGAATACGTCACGCTGAAGAAGATGAGGGAGATCATTGGTTGGGAAGATGGACGTGGAGATGGCATTTTTTCACCAGGTGAGTAAAATTTATATTGTACTGTAATAAAATATCAGGTTTTGCAATACAGTAACGATTTTAATTATTAGTATAGATTTAAAATTGGTGTCAGAAAGTGGTCTTCAGATTCCACTGTTATAACTGCATAAACAGTCAAATTTTCTTTTATTAGCACTGCGTAATTTATTTATAAGATTCTGCTTGATTTAAACAATAGTAATATATCTCTTTGCTTACAGTATAACAGTGTATTGCGATATATTAAATCTTAATATTAAGATATTTAATACCTTGATTGATACAGATAACTGTATCTGATCTTTTTTTTTTTTTGAATAAGGATGCAAAGGATGTTCAGCTACTGAAATTATTCATTTTTATTCACTTTCTTCATTTTTCATCATTGCATAATTGCATAAATTAAATATCCTGAATGCATTGTTAAAAATGCAAAAAAAACTACAATTACATTTTTTTTCCTGAACATTTTTAAAATCACCAACAAAACACAATATGTAATATATTTTCACTATAAATTATACAGTCTTTCCATTTATTTCATATTACTCAACCAAAAATGACAAGAAAAGCACTTTTTGTATTCAAATGAATAATTGTGGTAGCTGAACATCCTGGATCTGTATCGGTCAAGGTTTTAAATATCAAATCATTCGAATTAAGGAAAACCTGCCAAAATTACTCACTTTTCAGCCTTTGGCCAAATACTGCATTTGTTTTAGAATAGTGCAGTTTAATTTGATGTACTCTGAAAGTCTCTTAGTAAAACTGTACAGCAGTGATGCTCTGTCTGCTCTGCACTGGATCCTCTGTGCCTAAAATAGAGCACTAAATTATCACATGTAATTCCAGTATCAGGCTGCTGATAGTAGTAGATAAATTTAACTGCCGGGAATATATATATTGTTTTTTCTGGGTAAAGAGCTGTTTACTGTGCTGATAGGCTCTGCTGAGCTCCTCTACTCTCTGTAATATTGATCTGCAGTGTGTGTACTCAGTCTTTCTCTAACACTGTGTGTCCCACCATCCTTAAATGTCACGCTCAGGTAAATACTTCTTGGTCTGAGTGTGTTTTTTTTCCTGGACTCTGGTCTATTTTTCTTTAAGAGTTTTGGACATTTGACCAAGTGTGGAAGTTTTCTTAAGTACCAGTCCTTGATTTTTTAAAGGACATTGGCCTATTTTTTAGGCTAAAACAGAAAATGAACAAGATGAAACATTTCACTGAGGGGGGCTACTGAATGCTGAACATGACTTTTGCAGTTTTTTTTAATGATTTAAGCATCAAATTTTGTGTTAATTAGCCTACATTAATAGCCAATTTAACAACCCATATACAGCTCTTGAATCAGTTTATCTGATTTTGCTATTTATGGGTATATTTGTGAGTAAATTTTCAATTAAAAATTTTGTTATTTAGAGCATTTATTTGCAGAAAATGAGAAATGGCTGAAATAACAAAAAGATGCAGAGCTTTCAGACCTCAAATAATGCAAAGACAACAAGTTCATATTCATTAAGTTTTAAGAGTTCAGAAATCAATATTTGGTGCAATAACTCTGGTTTTTAATCACAGTTTTCATGCATCTTTGGCTCATGCTCCTCCACCAGTCTTACACACTGCTTTTGAATAACTTTATGCCTTTACTCCTGGTGCAAAAATCCAGGCAGTTCATCTTGGTTTGATGGCTTGTGATTTTAAGTGGTCGCTTATTTTTTCCTAGAGCGGTATTTGCTGCATTGGTTGTCATCTGGGGTGGTGTAGTGGGTAGCAGTAGCAAGCACAGCAAGAAGGCCTCGGTTCAATTCCCGACTAGGGTGTCTAGGGTCTTTCAGTGTGGAGTTGTACGCATATTATCCATGTGGGTTTCGACTGGGTGCTCTGGTTTCCTCCCATAGTCCAAACACATGCTGTTTAGGTGAATTTGAGTTTTTTTAAATTGTCCATAGGTGTATCATGCCTTCCACCTAAAGACTGAAGGAATAAACGGTTGTCATCTGTCAATTTCTTCACATTACTTCTCACATTACACCTAAGAGTGTTTTCACACCTGTAGTTGTGAAAGTTTCTATGGTCCGGATCAGTTGATGAGTTCGTTTTTTGGAGCGTTTCTCCCTCTGTTTGGTTTGTTTTCACACAGGCATAATACAGGTTAAACGCACCAAAATGCGCACCAATAAACAATGCAGGCACATTCTCTCCTCTGATTGGTCAGAGCTGCTGTCTGGCACAGGTACAAGAAAGAAAATGTAGTGAGAAGATTCTGTGTTCCAGTGTGTATATCTGTATATCTGTGCAGTGTGAAGCTGCTTTAACACAGAACACAGGAAATTTACTGCTGTGCTTTCAAACACAGTGTTTTTAATGGAACATGCAGCACAGATGTGCATGTAGTAAACAGAGGCTCACGCCTGTGAGCAGTGAATGCAGCACAGACAGCGTGTGTAAACAGCATGGAGCAGCAGAGACAGCGTTTGTTCATAGCAGTATATTATCCATTATCTGGCTAATATATTCAATTAAACTGCGCCTTTTCAGCAGTTAATCTCAGATAAGAGGAGTAGATTTGGTAGCTGGGTCGAAATGAGACCAAATCACGTTCTCACCATAAGTGAACCGCTTCAGAGTTCGGGACCATTTGGGACCATTTGAGTGCAATAACTGTTTTTTCATACCTGCTCAATCAAACTGCACTAAGGGTAAAAATTAACCAGAGTCCATTTTAACCAGACCAAATAAACAAGCATATTTTTCAGTATATTTCAATAATTTCTGTTTTAAACAGAGGTAGAAAAAGTACTGAACATTTTTTAATTAAGTAAAAGTACCTTTACTTTGCTAAAATTCTGCTCAAGTAAAAGTAAAAGTACCCGTCTAAAAATCTACTCGAGTAAAAGTAAAAAAGTAGTCAATTTTAAATTTACTTTGAGTAAATGTTACATAGTTAATTTTTTAATTATTTGATGTAAAAAAAAAAGTACAAATCATAAATGAAATAATAATTAAATTAAATAATTTGGATCTTTCAGGCAGTATTTGTTCCGACCACCCCATAAAATATATTTTAAGAACAAGTGGCACAGGTTTCTATGATCCCTTTTTTTCTTTACTGTTAAAAGTTATATGGTCATATATGTGACTATAAACCATATTTTTATAGTTTTACAGTTCATTCTAATTTTTTAACTTGCTGCTTTAACTGCTTTTTTAACTGTTTTTTTTTTTTTTAACATTTAAGCAGATTGTTTAATGTTCCCAGTAAAAACTTAAGGAATTGTCATTAAAAACATGAAATCATAAAAAAAAAATGTTGGTCGGCGCATGCGCAGTGCCATAAAGAAGCACATATCGAAACACGGTTCCCCTGAGCCACGTGCACAGACCCCAGGCTACACAGCTGATTCACACAGTGTCTCTCCCGCTAACCGTAATAAACACTGCTGGGAGAAGTTCAGCTGCGCTGCCATGGAGAACAAAACTGTTTTTTTTTTTATTCAAACAATTAGTTTTTTTTCCCCAGCATTTTTTTTTTACTCAGTAACGGGGAGTTTTCCAAAGTAGCAACGTAAATTACTTGTGTCAAAATGAACTTGAGTAAAAGTAAAATTACCTAATTTAAAAACTACTTTAAAAATGACAAATTACTCATAAAATCTACTCAATTACAGTAATGTGAGCAAATGTAATTAGTTACTTTCCACCTCTGGTTTTAAATAATAGAGAGAGTCAGAATCTGAAGATATGAAGATGCCCTTTAAAATGACAGGTGATGCAGTCCAGTAAAGTACAGGTGTTACAGCAGGTATCTGTTTCAGTCTCAGTAACCTGTTGCGTTGTCTCCCTCCAGGTGGTGCCATTTCCAACATGTACGCCATGCTGCTGGCTCGCTACAAGATGTTCCCTGAAGTGAAAGAGAAAGGGATGTCGTCAGTCCCCAAGCTGGCGGCCTTCACTTCTGAGCATGTATGACCATTTATAACATTAATAATAACTATTAATGATTGTTTTTAAGTGTGTAAATGAAGAACTGTACTCAGCTTGAGTGGTAATATACATTTTGTGTACACACTGAGAGTTTAGAAGTAATAATATTACTATATTTGAGTATTATAACATGAGTGCAAAAGAGATAATAACATTTCTAATAATGTAATATTTAAATATGAATGAGAATAAGACTAGATATTAATTACAATGATCTCTGGTATAGTATTAAGCATGTTTTCACATTTTGTCCAAATAAAAATGCCCAGGGTATTTTTATATAATATATCATAATATCATTAAAAAGTTACTTTATTTCAGTAATTCAGTTCAAAATGTGAAACTCTTATAATAATAATAATAATAATAATAATAAATCAGTTTTATATAGCGCTTTTCTTGGTACTCAAAGCCGCTTTACAGAAAAAAAAAAAAAAAAAAAAAATTCACATACATACGTACAATATGCACATGTGTCAATGTTCATATGCAAACTTGAAAAGGTGGGTTTTGAGATGACGTTTGAAGGAGTGCAGGGACTCAGAGTTTCGAATGGTAAGGGGGAGGGAGTTCCATAGGGTGGGGGCAGCGACGGCAAAAGCCCTGTCCCCACGGGTCCGGTATTTGGTGGAGGTAGTTTGGGTGAGGAGGTTAGCATCAGCAGAGCGGAGTTGACGGGCGGGGGAGTGGCGGTGAAGGAGGTCAGACAGGTATGGGGGGGGGCGAGGTTGTTAAGGGCTTTGTAGGTAATAAGGAGGATCTTGAAATGTATGCGTTGTTTTATGGGAAGCCAATGAAGTTGACGGAGGACAGGGGTAATGTGCTGTCTAATGGGGGAGCGGGTGAGCAATCGAGCAGCAGAGTTCTGGACATATTGGAGTTTTTGAAGAGCAGTGGAGGGGAGACCATACAGGATGCTATTGCAGTAGTCGAGTCTGGAGGTGATAAAGGCATGAATTAATGTCTCTGCAGCAGGAGTGGGAAGAGTGGGTCGCAGGCGTGCAATATTACGTAAGTGAAAGAACGATGTTTTAACTATGTGGTTGATGTGTGATTTGAAGGAAAGTGTAGGGTCCAAATAGATTCCAAGGTTTCTGACAAGTGGGGAAGGAGTGACAGAATGGCCGTCAATACAGAGAGTGAAATTTTGACAGGTGGAGAGGCTGGATTTTGGACCAAAGATAATAATCTCCGTTTTATTACTGTTTAGTTTGAGAAAATTATGGTTCATCCAGTCTTTGATATCCATGAGGCAGCAAGTGAGGGTGGAGAGGATGGCAGGGGAGATGGTTTTAGTGGTGATGTAAAGCTGGATATCATCAGCGTAACAGTGGAATTTTAGCCCATGGCGGCGGATGATATGTCCAAGAGGAAGCATGTACAGAATGAAGAGGATGGGGCCCAGAACTGAACCTTGAGGAACACCGTGTAGAACAGGGGTAGTGTGGGATTTGTGTTGATTAATGGTGATGTAATGGAATCTGTCAGACAGATAGGATTTGAACCAGGAGAGGGCGATGTTGGTGATGCCAATGGATTCTAGACGGTTTAGAAGAATGGAGTGATTTACCGTATCGAAGGCAGCACTGAGGTCAAGGAGAAGGAGGATGGTGAGAGAACCAGAATCAGAGGAAAGCAGGAGATCATTCGTAACTTTGAGTAGGGCCGTTTCAGTGCTGTGGTGGGTGCGAAATCCAGATTGGAAAGTTTCATACAGGTTATTTGAGAGAAGGTGGATCTTAAGTTGATTTGCAACGGCTCTTTCCAGTAGTTTTGACAGAAAAGTGAGGTTTGAGATAGGTCGGTAGTTGTTCGGATCCTCGGGTCAAGACCAGGTTTTTTGAGGAGAGGAGTGATGGCTGCAAGTTTGAGAGGTAACGGGACTATCCCAGAGGTGAGGGAGGAGTTTATAATGTCAATAATGAGTGGAGCAAGGGGGGTGAGGCAGTCTTTGATAAGCTGAGATGGCATGGGGTCCAGGGGAGAAGTAGAGGATTTCATAGTGGAAAGTATTTTGGAAAGGTCGACAGAGGTTATAGGTGAAAAAGTTGATAGCCGAGTGTCAGATGGAGAAGAAAAAAGCGTGGGCTCATGGTGTGGGGTAGTGGAGGTGGAGTATATAGATGTATTACACACAGAGTGATCTATTTTAAGCGTCTCAGAAAATTAGAATATTATACTTTTGGCAGTGTTGGCAGTGTGCCAAGTCCTGCTGGAAAATGAAATTGATGGTTTAATGGAGAGACATGTCATCTGCTGGTGTTGGTCCACTGTGTTTTATTATCAAGTCCAAAGTCAAAATCTTACAGCACTTCATGCTTCCCTCTGCTACTGACAACTTTTATGGAGATGTGGATTTCATTCTCCAGCAGGACTTGGCACACGGCTCACACTGCTAAAAGTATCAATTGGTCTAATTTTCTGAGACACTGATTTTTGGGCTTTCATTGGCTGTAATCATAATAATCTACAATGAAATAAATAAACGCTAAACACATCAATATAATATATGAGTTTCACATTTTGACTCAACTTATTAACACATTAGGGGTGTGCCATATCGTATCATGTGCAATAAGATCACCAACATTTTAAAAAATATTGTGACTGATATTATACTCTGAAATATTGTGCAATATCACCCACCCCTAATTATCACATCAGTGTATTACTTTTTTGCTGTTTTTAGCAAAAAGAAAAATTCACACTGTTCTCATTTTCCATTATATATCTACTAGAGACAAATTATATCTGTTCAGTATCATTTATTTTACTTTAATTCTGGATATATGGAGACATTTGGAGTGAATTATTAAGTATTATTAGTATTATGACATACTGGATTTGGATCATTGGCTTCTGTTACAAATCTGATAAAATTCTTGTAGTTTTTAATATCTCAGTTAGGGATGTGCCATATCATATTGTATGCAATAATAAAACTAAATTTTCATTTTGTTACAGTTGTGTATTCTTAAAATAATTTGGAATAATATTGCCAAGAGTATCATTATCATAAAATTACCAAGAAATATCGCAATATTATTTCAGAGCCATATCGCTCACCCCTATTACACATATACACAGCTTAAAGAAACAGTTACAAAAAACTAACAGTCAGTTTTTATTTTCAGTTTTTTGGTGGCCAATCTTCATTAATTGCACATTATTGCACCAGTAAGAGCAGAGTGTGAAGGTTCAGTTAGCAGGGTAAGAGCACAGTTCTGCTCTAAATATTACAATGTACACAACATTATGGGTGACATACCAGAGTTCAAAAGAGGACAAATTGTTGGTGCACGTCTTGCTGGAGCATCTGTGACCAAGACAGCAAGTCTTTGTGATGTATCAAGAGCCACGGGATCCAGGGTAATGTCAGCATACCACCAAGAAGGACCAACCACATCCAACAGGATTAACTGTGGACGCTGTAAGAGGAAGCTGTCTGAAAGGGATGTTCGGGTGCTAACCCGGATTGTATCCAAAAAACATAAAACCACGGCTGATCAAATCACGGCAGAATTCAATGTGCACCTCAACACCTTAACTTATATATATATATATATTTTTTTTTTTTGTAACATCTAGGATGCTAGGATTCATTTAAAATGAAAGTAGCTGTGTTGGTCTATCATGACGTCCATTTCACAGCCATTCAGACAGACTGCAGCTTCATTCTGAGTAATGTTTTCTACTGCAGCTCCTCTTTTGTTAGTGTGAAATGTCAATATGTCACATTATTACAGCCGAAAGTCATTCTGACACACAGTCTAGCAGCAGATGGGTGTACTGGCTGCAGTCTCTGGCCCCGGGCCATTTCAGACATTTTATTATAACTGTTATTAATAGAAGGTTTCATGCCTGGAGAAACACGCTGCACAGGTTTATTGCTCCTGCCTGATGAAGTGCTATTGATTGCAGTGTTTTTAACAGCGGACTACGTGTGTGTTACTGTGTGTTTCAGAGCCATTTTTCAATCAAGAAAGGAGCGGCGGCTCTGGGGATCGGCACGGAGAGCGTCATCTGTATTAAAGCAGACGAGAGGTGGGTCTGGATAATCCATACTGATGCTTTTTTGTCTTGATGTCTTTATGAAAAAGGCATATGGCCGCAGTGCTAACGCTGTGCTGTGCTCTGCTCTTTCCGGCAGGGGAAAGATGATACCTTCTGACCTGGAGAGGAGGATATTGGAAGCCAAGCAGAAGGTAATCAGAAATTCTGGCCTGTAAAGAACATTCTGTGAGGTCTGTCTGCTCTCTGTACGACCTTTTCAGACCAGTGTGTTGAAGTGATCTGTCTGCAGGGGCGCGATGGTCAAGTTCTGACCTTGGTTCAACCTTTTAAACCCGCTTTCTTCATTTCTCCTTTCTCTCTTTTGGGGATTTTTGTTTCTTCCTCTTTCACTTCCTTCCCTGCTCTCTGTTTGTTACACTGAAAAAATGATGCGTAAAATTTACTTAAAAAAAGTTTCGCAACTTTCTGTATTTGCTTTTTTATGAGTAAATTTAATTTCAGATAAATTTAAGTAACTTCAACTCGGTTTCAAGACTTAAATGTTACACAGAGTAAATAAGTGAACTGATCCTTTCTTTTAGTAAACTTTACTTAATTTCTACATAAAATATTACCTAATTACAATTACTTAATTTATACAATATTACTCATTTTTTATATATATTATTATATTTTATTTATTGCAGACAAAGTCTCACTGTCTTAATACATGCAATACATGTAATACATTAAGTAATACTAAAAAGAATGTATTACATGCCATCCATGTGTTGAGACATTGATTTTCTTTTATTGATGATGATTTTGGCTTACAGCCAATGAAAACACAACAATTCAGTGTCTCAGAAAATTAGAATGTTATATAAGACCAATTGGTACTTTTGGCAGTGTGGGCAGTGTGCCAAGTCCTGCTGGAAAATGAAATCTGCATCTTCATAAAAGTTGTCAGTAGCAGAGAGAAGCATGAAGTGCTGTAAGTTTTTGTGGGAAAACAAAACTGCACTGACTTTAGACTTGATAATAAAACACAGTGGATCAACACCAGCAGATGACATGTCTCTCCAACACCATCACTGATCATCAGTACATTTTACATTTCACAGTGCAGTGTTTTCCCCGGAAAATCTTACAGCACTTCATGCTTCTCTCTGCTGTTGTATGAAGATGCAGATTTCATTTTCCAGCAGGACTTGGCACACAGCCCACACTGCCAAAAGTACCAATTTGTCTTGTATAATATTCTACTGTTTTGAGATACAGATTTTTGGAATAACAGATTTTTTGAATAAAAGACATAAACACTTAAAATAGATCACTCTGTGTGTAATACATCTATATAATATATGAGTTTCACATTTTGAACTGAATTACTGAAATAAAGTCACTTTTCATTGATATCTAAATTTTTGGAGATGCAGTAGTATTTGCTCCAATGGCATTGAATGTTTTAATTTTTTGGAAAATAAGGTCTATGGCTCAAACAAAAATCTAAAAACTGCCAATACTTTCGGAATAGATGGTATATATTTATAATGCTTTGTAATTAGCCAAAAATTGCAAAAAAGTGATCTTCCTGATAAAAGGACAATACGGAATATAATATATATTTTTGGGGGGTTTAATTAGTCATTAATGCCATCTTATTTAGAATATAAATCTCTCTCTCTCTCTCTCTCTCTCTCAGGGTTATGTGCCATTTTTCGTGAGTGCTACTGCTGGTACTACAGTGTATGGAGCCTTTGACCCCCTGATCGCTGTCTCTGATATCTGTAAGAAGTATGACGTTTGGATGCATGTGGACGTAAGTAGATGCTGGTTTTGCTGAGCTCATGCTGGGACACTTTCTAGAGACAGTTCTGATATACAGGCTGAGACTACATATATATATATATATATATATATATATATATATATATATATATATATATATCTCACTCATTAGCACACACTGTGGCTTTTGTGAAAAATAAGAGAGCACTTAAAAATGATGAGTTTTTGATGAATGATGAAGTCTTTGATTTTACCAAATTAAAAACCTCTGGAATATAATCAAGAGGAAGATGGATGATCACAAACCATCAAACCAAATTGAACTGCTTGAATTTGTGCACCAGGAGTAAAGCAGCATAAAGTTATCCAAAAGCAGTGTGTAAGACTGGTGGAGGAGAACATGATGCCAAGATGCATGAAACCTGCAATTAAAAACCAGGGTTATTCCATAACTCTTAAAACTTTATAAATATGTACTTGTTTTCTTTGTATTATTTAGGGTCTGAAAAATATTTTTTGTTTTTTTAAGCCATTTCTCATTTTCTGCAAATAAATGCTCTAAATGACAATATTTTTATTTGGAATTTGGGAGAAATGTTGTCTGTAGTTTATAGAATAAACCAACAATGTTAATTTTACTCAAACATAAACCTATAAATAGCAAAATTAGAGAAACTGATTCAGAAACTGAAGTGGTCTCTTAATTTTTTCCAGAGCTGTATATTTGACATTTTCATTTCTGAAAGCGTTTATTAAACTAGGTTTTTAATATTGATTTGGCAACTCGTTTTTTTGTTTTATTGCTGAAACTCTTGTAGACATTTGAATGGTAGTGTAAACTTCATTTTAAAAATAGCAGCCATATTTTTGGAGCCATTCCTCAATGGAGAGGATGTTTTCTCTTCTTATTTCTGCCTATTTAACCAACTAGCTCCAAAGTAAAGCCCTTGTGGATAACACTTGCTACACTGGCTAGTCACTAAATTTGTGACTAGTGAATTTTGAATCGAAAAATAGTAAAATCTAATGATACTTATTGCTGTTTCTGCTGCCTGCTCACTTTCTAGGTATGAAGTTAACCTCACAGCAGTCAGTGTGTTTGTTTTAATGTATTTCGTACAATAACAGCCAATAAATCAGCATTCCTAGTAGGTCTCAGGAGATTAGTTTTTCACTGTTAATCAGAAAAAAAAACAAAAAAAAAACATTGAATTTGACATATATATATATATATATATATATATATATATATATATATATATATATATATATATATATATATATATATATATATATATATGTGTGTGTGTGTGTGTGTCAAATTCAATGATATAATGGTCACACAGCCCAGACACTCAAAGATATGAATTTTATTGACAAAGGGACTAGGCTTACAAGAATAGTGAGGGACAGGCAGGGTCAAACGGCAGCATAGCAGAGAGAGTAGCTAGGCAAACTGGGTTCATCCATAAAAAGACAGAAGGGGAGGCAAGAGAGGAGTCAAAAATAGGTTGGTAATGAAGTAACCAAAAACTGCCAAGGCAAAATATAAAGAAAACTCATTGAAAAAAACTAAGAAAACTAGATTCAATACTCAGCAAAGATTATGGCAAACTGAGAGGTATTCATACTGGGGAGAATAAGTGGAAACAATCAGTAGATTGGAGAGTGGGAACACCGTAGCATCACGTGATCAGTGGAGTGGGGGAAGTCAGATGGGAAATGGCTGACAGCGTCAGGACTGACAGTAACTACTATATGTACAGTATATATTTTGTTGGAACACACAAACACAAACAAACACACATTTTTCAGATTTTACTCTGCTAATCTGAAATGTTAATGTATTTTAATTTTGGAGGGAATGAAGGGAAGGATGATGGTGTACACTATAAATGATTCACCTCCAAGGCACGGTTCCGTTTAATAGCCACCAATTGCCTGCTATTACTTTCATTGAGTGTGTGTGTGTGTGTGTCTGTGTGTATGGGAGTGTGTGGCTATGAGTGTGTGTGTGTGTGTGTTATACTCTGGGGGCCGATGAGATTAATAGCGATAGCTTATTACCTCATTTTGCGGGTGACGCAATGTCGCGTACCCCGGGGGGCTTTTTCAGCAGTGGGTGGGGGAGCAGCAGGAGTGTGTCTGGAGGTTTAGGCTGATAAGTGTTCTGTAGGATCCGCTCCACTGGTTTCGTCTGGTCCAGCCGCTGCAGCCCACAGTACAGACAGTCTGAGTGTTCTTCAGATAATCCTGCTCAGAAATGGACCAACGGAACCGGCTTATTAACATATAGAGCCCTGTTTTACTGATCTATAGGCAAACAGTCAATAGTGCACAGTGTAGCTTTAAATTCTTGCGTGTTAGTATGTCTTTGCTATCATAACGACAGGAAAAGTACACCTTGCGTGGCTCAAAATGCACAAAAAAATGCATGTACTAATTCTCTTAATTAATCATGGATTTGTTTTGGGCGTAATGTTAAATAAACCAATTAGTGTATAACTTGCCATTCCCTTTAAGAGGCAGGTGTGCTTTTTGATTTTGGCGGATTGCTATTTTAAAAGTGCAGCGCTTGTGCACTTTTCAGTTGTCATTTATGGGACCAGAAATCTTATTTTATTTTATATTCTGTTTATTGCTGAAGGAAAAGTTGGGTTTTTGCCCTGCCTGCATTGCCAAGATTGTTATGGTTCTTTAAAGGTAGATGTTGTCAGGGTTTTAATCCGTCAGTGTGTTTTCTGATGGCAATGCTCCAGAAATTGACCACAGTGCCATCAATCAGTGTAGATATATTCATAAACTTTGACGCTACTTAAATGCAAACATAAGGCATTAAAATATAGACTGTTGATGGGGTGTAAGATAGTAACGATCATCTTAAAGTGCCTTGCACGGGGTGTAAGATAAGGCCCATAGTAACTATAGATTAACTATGGCAAGACTGAAACTGGTTTAGAAGTGTGTTGCTGTCCTGACACATCTGTTTTGGGTCTATCAGTTAAAGGAATACTTTGTACTATTACATAATTTGCACCGATCTAGAGGTGGAAGTAACTGGGTAGTTTGTAGATTCCTGCAGTTTTTTGGTTTCTTTTAAAATAAATCTGCTTCTTCTGATTCCTGAAGGTGACTTACAATTTACCTGTTTTATATGGTAGATTTAAAACACAGTGAGATCAATAAGCACAAATAAATGAAAAATCTGAATTTCATTTGATGTTTTGGCATGGGTTTTAAACGTATAAGTAAGTAGGGAAATATATAGGTTTAGGGTAATGTGTATAAAGGTTGTGAAAGCTGTGAAAGTAGGCTATATAGTGTTTAATGTGACCTTGAAACAGCACCGAGGGAGTTTATCAGCCTTGTTAAACAGCCTGGTTATGTATGTGTGTTGGCATTAAGTGTGTATTTCTCCCCGCAGGGTGCCTGGGGAGGAAGCCTGCTCATGTCCAGGAAACACAGGTGGAAGCTAAACGGCGTCGAGAGGTCAGAGCTTTGTGCATTTCATTAATTATATACTGTATATGACCTGTTTTACATATTCAGGTTAAACGTAGAGAAATTTCTGGGCCAATCGAGAAACTTTCAGCCAAGCAGGGCTTCTGTAATGTGCTGTGTACTATCTCTCAAGACGAAATATACTTTACTGTTTAGAATCAACTACATTAAATACACTGTGGAACCTCTTTGCTGACTTAGGATAGTGGATAGTGGTGTTTGTTAGTTATTTTTGTGTGTTGCTGTGCTAATAGCTGCTCACTGTATGGGATGAAAGGTGCACTCTTGAGAGGGGTATCTGGTAAAGTGTGTTAAATGTCTTGGTACCACTTACAAAATAAGGCTCCATTATAAATAAGGAAGAAAGAAGTTCTTAGTGCTTCAACATACGAAGAAACTTTAGACAATTTCACGCTTCCAACTTTGTGGAAACAGTTTAGGGACGGCCCCTTTCTGTTCCGACATGACTACACACCAGTTCACAAAAAGCAAGGTCCATAAAGATATAGATGAGCGAGTTTGGTGTGGAAGAACCTGACTGGCCTGCACAGAGTCCTGACCTGAACCCAGTTGAACACTATTGAATAGAATAGAATTCAACTTTATTGTCGTTGCACATGTCGCAAGTACAGAGCAACGAAATGCAGTTTGCATCCATCCAGAAATGCTTAACAAAAAAAATAAATAAATAAATAATAATAATAATAAATAAATAAATGTATATTACAGATGTATAATAAATTGCTGAATATGTTGTAGCTATGTATAAATATGTACAGGTTATGGATATGAATATATATATAGACTATAATAGATTATAAATATAAATATATAATATATAATTATAAATATAGAATATGCAACGGAAAAAGAGCTGGTACTTTAGTGTAAAGTTTGTGTGTTATTTGTGTGTGTTGGTGTACAGTCTGTCGTTATTGTTCAGATCAGATATTAGGAGGCAGAGTTCAGGAGTGTGACAGCTGTGGGGAAAAAGCTGTTCCGGTACCTGGTGGTCTTAGTACGGAGACTCCTGTGGCGCCTCCCAGAGGGCAGGATGGTATAAAAAGTCCATACGTTGGGTGACTAGAGTCTTCAATTTTAAACAATCTTTAAAATTGAACACTGTTAGGATGAATTTGAGTGGAGACTATGAGCCAGACCTTCTTGTCCAACATCAGCATCTGACTTCACAAATTTGCTTCTAAAGAAATATAAAAAAAAATCCATAAACACACTCCTAAACCTTGTGGAAAGCCTTCCCAGAGGAGCTGAAGCTGTTATAGCTGAAAAAAATTGGACTTACATAATTGGAAACCCTATGGATTAAGAATGGGATGTAATTAAATTAATTAATTCATACGCGTGTGAAAGCAGACACGCAAATACTGTACTTTTTGCACTATAGTTTAAATTAGTTTACATCAGAATAAACAACAAAAAAGATCCATCTACTGATTAAACAAGGAACTGCTGCTTTCTGTGACCGAGAAGCCCCAACAAGATTCAAGATTCAAGATTTTTATTGTCATGTCACAGAGTACAGGTGTGTGGGTGTCAGTGGGGTGGGTTGGGCAGAACACTGTTCTACTGGCTGTTCAGCAGCCTGGTCGCCTGGGGGAAGAAGCTGTCTCAGAACTGGCTTGTTCTGGTCTTCAAGCTTCTGAGCCTCCTTCCACTCGACAGCTGTAAGAACAGGAAGTGGCTTTGATGGTACAGGTCCTTCATGATCCTTTTGGATTTCCTCAGGCAGCGGTTAGTGTATAAATCCAAAAGGTTTGGGAGCTGAACCCCACAATGAGCTTCACACAAAGCTGCTGAAATCATTATCTCACAAATATGATTTCATCATCATGCAGGATAATTTTCATTCTTTTTCAATGGGAAGATATTATTTGCATATTATTTGCCATGCAGTTTGGACCAGGAGGAGCCCTAAAAGCCCATTATAGATGTGATGGAGAATGCACTGGCCCTTGAAAGTGATTGCACGTGATTAATTACGAGCCTGACGTGCACGTTGTAGATTGTGGCACATGAATATGGAGTAAGTGTGTATGGCTGTGGTCTGTGGCCTCAGGGACAAATCTAGCTTGATTTGCTGTCAAATAATTGATGTTGAGTGTCTCGCCTGCTGAGATATTCTTCCCTCTGGCCAAGTAACATGTTCAACATCTGAGACTTCCAGTATAACAAACCGTCAGAACAAAAGCGCTGTATAATTCAACTCACAGGCAGAAAAAACACTGTTAAAATAACCTGCTGTGTGAGAGACCGCCAGGATAAACTCAGTATGACCATATAAGGTATAAAGTTCTTTAGTAAAGTCTCAGCAATAAATGCTGAAGCATTGAATTGATGCTATTTCACTACCAGGCCATAATTGGCACAAGAGTTTATTGTTATAAAAGAGGATTTTTAATATTTTTATAAACTTTTATAACTGATGGCAAGTATGAGAGTGGAGTAAGTCAATGTAAAAAAGATTAAATTCATTCATTATAATTAAACTGATAGATAGATCAAAAAGACAATTGCCACATTACAATAAATAAAAGGATGAAATTAATAAAATAAATAAAATAAAATGGCTAAAAGGTAAAAGATAAAATAAGATAAATAAAAATACAAAATAAATATAAAGGTAAAAGAAAAAAGGCAGTTGAACTGTAGAAGCGATAGATAGATAGATAGATAGATAGATAGATAGATAGATAGATAGATAGATAGATAGATAGATAGATAGATAGATAGATAGATAGATAGATAGATCACAAAATAGCACAAAATAAATGAAATAAAAAGGTTAAAGGCCAAAAGTAAAACCAGTAATAAAATAAATAAAAGGATGACATGAATAAAATAAATAAAATAAAAGGGATAAAAGGTAAAACATAAAATTAGTTAAATAAAAAGACAAAATAAGTAAAACAAAAAGGTAAAAGAGGAAGGATCGATGGATGGATACATTGTTGATCCTGAGGGAAATTTAGCAGCCAGTAGTAGCTTGATGGTTTCTTAATTATTAATACATTGCTTTAACAAAAAAGCTAACAAAATACTGCAATAAAAAAAAAATATATATTATTATTATTATTTTATTAATTATTTAATTAAGTTTTTATTACTTGCCTTTACTGACACAGTAAATGCTGTAAATGCATGTGTTTACAGCTGTTCGTAAGAGAGTATTCAAAGCATGATTTGTATTTACAGCAGTGGAGATAAAGTAAACTTGACTCCACACCTGTAGAGGGAGCACAGGAGCAGAAAATCCCAATGATTTCTAATACCAATACATTAGGCCAAATGTTATGTTTGTTTTTCGTCATGCTTTAAAATATAATTCAGACCTAAAATTGATTATTAAAAATGCAATATAATCTTGCAAAGCAACTAGAATGGACATTGAATTACATGAAGGAATATATCATCAAACGATTTTCTCTATATTTCCCAAAAGCTGAACTTCAATTTAATCAGAATTTAACCTGTTTTTAGGGCGAACTCGATGACCTGGAACCCTCATAAGATGATGGCCGTGCCCCTCCAGTGTTCTGCTTTGCTGGTCAGAGAGGAGGTGAGTATGGAGCTTCCACAAACCACCTATATTAACTAATATATTATATAGATGTATTACACACAGAGTGATCTATTTTATAAGCTTTTATTTCTTTTATTGTTAATGATTATGGCTTACAGCCAATAAAAACCCAAAAATCAGTGTCTCAGAAAATTAGAATATTATATAAGAGCAATTGGTACTTTTGGCAGTGTGCCAAGTCCTGCTGGAAAATAAAATCTGCATCTCCATAAAAGTTGTCAGTAGCAGAGAGAAGCATGAAGTGCTGTAAGATTTGGTGGGAAAACAAAACTGCACTGACTTTAGACTTGATAATAAAACACAGTGGATCAACACCAGCAGATGACATGTCTCTCCAAACCATCACTGATTGGTGGAAACTTCACACTAGACCTCGAGCAGTTTGGACTGTGTGTCTCTCCACTCTTCCTCCAGACTCTGCTCCCTTGATTTACTTTAAATGAAATGTAAAATTTACTGATGATCAGTGATGGTTTGGAGAGACATGTCATCTGCTGGTGTTGCTGGTGGAGATGCAGATTTCATTTTCCAGCAGGACTTGGCACACTGCCAAAAGTACCAATTGGTCTGTTTTTTGGGTTTTCATTGGCTGTAAGCCATAATAATATGTAATATATCTATATAATATATGAGGTTCACATTTTGAACTGAATTACTGAATTATCATGTTACATTTTTCAGTAAATGTTACAGCAGGAACTCATGCTTTGCTTGTCTTGCTGCTCTTCTGCCACCAGGGTTTGATGCAAAGCTGCAACCAGATGCACGCCTGCTACCTGTTCCAGCAGGACAAGCACTACGACCTGTCCTACGACACCGGAGACAAGGCCCTGCAGTGCGGACGCCACGTGGACATCTTCAAACTGTGGCTCATGTGGAGAGCCAAGGTACGGGAGGAGGTTTTAATGCTCCAATGCTCCAGGTTGTAATAATATCATTGGTTATAAGCCTTAATAAGCTAACGTCTGCCTTTCTGAATGCAACTACACATATTAGCAGAGGCATTTAATATTACTAACATTTGACAACTCAAATTTTTCACATGGAAAAAATAAGTAAGTAAATGATGTGGGGTTGGTTGGTTGATGCTGCAGTTGGTCTGCAGGTTTAGGTTCAGCAACAGTATGTGCTGAAAGAATGAGGTCAGCTGACTACCTGAATATACTGAATATAGACCAGGTTATTCCATCAATAGGTTTTTTATTCTCTGATGATCACGTCCATATTCCAAGATACAGACAATGTCAGGATTCATGGGGCTGGAATTGTGAAAGTGTTCAGGGTTCAGGGAGCATCATTTATCATTTTCACACATGGATTGAGAGAGAGTTCACCACAGAGTCCAGACCTTACCCACATTGAGAATCTTTGGGATGTGCTGGATGGAGAAGCTCTTTTTTTCCTGGGATGATCCTGATGAGGGCCAGTTTCAATATAACATTTTTGATGGTGTTTGAGGATAATTTTTTTTTAAAGTTTTGTTTTTACTTAGTTGAGTAGTTGTTGCTTCTCATAATCTGGATTAGAACATTACTCAAATATTCACTATTCACTGTATACCTGTAACTCTACCTCTTCACTACTTTACTTTAACTGATGCTCTCAAACACTTTATTAAGAGACAAGAAATTCAAGTAATTAACTCTTGATGAGTTCAGCACAGCTGTTAACTGAAAGCTGTTAACCTCATTGAGAATCTTTGGGATGTGCTGGATGGAGAAGAGCTGCTTTGTGCAGTGGTCAGACTCTACCATCATCAATGCTGCTGCAAGATCTTGGTGAAAAATGAATCCAGCAACACTGGATTAAAATAAATCTTGTTACATTGCAGAAGCTTATTGAAACAATGCCACAGTAAATGTGTGCTGCATTCAAAGCTAAAGGTGGTCAAACAAAAAAAATATTTTTTAGGTGGCGACTTTCTTTTGGCCGGGCAGTGTATGTGCACAGATATAAATGTCTTTGCGTTGATTAGAAACATTTGAGGGGGTCATACTGTGCCAAAACAGTACAAAATAAGTACAGCCAATAGAATAGAACTCTCTGGAGCAGATAAACATAAATCTATTATCACCATGCCCAATTCCAGTCATGGGCTAGAGGGGTTTCAAACTTTATAAATGTTAAAGATCTAAATCTTTTAAATGATTTGCAGACGTTGGCTCTTTTTTATAGTAGTGCTGTTTTATCATTTGATTGCATCTGTGTGAGGAGGCTTCAGACACCAGTGAGGTTATCTTTGACCAACAGGCCAGCAGTGTGTGTGTGTGTGTGTGTGTGTGTGTGTGTGTTTGAGTGTGTGTTGAATGAGCTGTTTGATGATCAGTATGTTGATAAAGCACCAGGATGAAGATGTGATTCATTCTGAAGTCTTCCTTGTGTGGATGAAAATGATAAGCTAATGCTGAGGATGTTTATATGTGAATATACTAACAGTAGTGATGGTATTTATGTTGGATTATGATGGTTTGTTGTATATATAGTATGTTCTCTGTGTTAATTTGATTATTATCACATCATTATTGGTAGACATTTTATTAGAAAGTCAGACAGATGAGAGATGTTTAGATCTGGCTGAAGCTGATGTGAGCTGATCTGTGTATTAAACTCCAGAACGTCTAGTATATGGAAACATATGGAATTATTTAGTATACAAAAAAGTGTTAAACAAACCAGAATGTTTTTTTTTAATATACAGTTTAGATTCTTCAAAGTAGCACCTCCTGCTTAGATAGAGACAATTTTAAACATCTTGGCTGGATTTTCTCAGTCAGTTTTATGAGGTAGAGTCACCTGGAATTCAGACTTTCAGTTAACAGCTGTGCTGAACTTGTCAAGTTCAGTTAATTACTTGAATTTCTTGTCTCTTAATAAAGTGTTTGAGAGCATCAGTTGTAAAGTTGTGAAGAGGTAGAGTTGGTATTCAGTAGTGCTGGGCGATTTTCATGATAAATTCGATTAAATCGATTTACAGTTTTAATGGGATTTTTTTAAATAGAGTAATCACATACAGACATTTTATCTTTTTAATCCTAAATATCTGAAAACGCTCCTCATTTCTGAAGTGTTTATCCGTCTTACCCTGGTTGCTGGTGCCTCTCACAGACTAACCCCATATTTTCATTCCGCTCAGTCCGAGTTCCAGCACTGTTTCAGCACTTTCTACACAAACCACTGGTGGGATAAAGCATATATTTAGGATTATAGGATAGTTAATTAATTGTGGAAAACTATAATAATCTCTTCTTCAAAGTTCTTTGACTTCTATGACTCGTTTAGTGCGTTATTTCTAAATTTTCAGTCACAAACCTGCATTGTGAAGTATAATTCAGTGTCCGTCAGTGTGTGAGTAACTCCGCGGCTGTGAGTACACGAGGTCAGCGATTTCTTTGTCATCTGTAGTTTGATTTTTAGTAGGGGAAGAAGGTGGATTATAATCGAAAATCAGAAGATTATTTTTTTATTTAGGCCATAATCGCTCAGTACTAGTATACAGTGAATAGCTCTATTTGAGTAATGTTCTAATTCTAACTAAGTATAGAAAAAATACTTGAAATGAAATGAAAGTCAGTCAGTCTGAAAGTTAAACTTTAAACCTATCCTCAAGTTTCAAATAGCATCGAAAACATTATAAAGAAACTGGCCCTCATCAGGACTGTTACAGGAAAGGAACCCTCCACAAGGCGTGTCACGATGCTTTTTCTTAGATAGATAGATAGATAGATAGATAGATAGATAGATAGATAGATAGATAGATAGATAGATAGATAGATAGATAGATAGATAGATAGATAGATAGATAGATAGATAGATAGATAGATACTTTATTGATCCCCGAGGGGAAATTCTAGAAGAAAAAAAAGAGCGATTCCCTAAGAGTTACTGGGCTTTGTCTTGCAAACTCCCCAAAAATAACTGCAGAATCAAAACGAATGTAATTTCTTTGTTTTATCTCTTTTACTATTACTCATTCTCTCCGTGACTCTCTTCATTCTTGCTGTTTTTTCTGTCCCTCTCTCTCTTCAGGGCACCATCGGGTTCGAGGCTCAGATAGACAAGTGTTTGGAGCTGTCGGAATATCTCTACAACAAGATCAAGGACAGGGAAGGGTATGAGATGGTGTTCGATGGAAAGGTGAGTTCTCCTACATCACGTTCCATGTTTCAGAAATATGAAACATTGAATATGAATAACGCTGAGAGCCCCCCGGGACCAAACACACAGCCCACCTCAGCAGAGCACTTAACACGCTGCTCCTGATTGTGAAACTGTTCTCCTTCAGCTGACAGAGGAGGCAGTGGGGGCTAATCTAAATGTAAATTATTCTTGTTACCAGCCTGTCCTCATCATGGGGCTCGGGGCACTGCACTATTTATACCCTCACCAGTCACAGCAGGGCACAAGGGGAGGAATGCACCAACCTTTATATGAAAAAATAATGTTTTTATGAAGGCCTTAGAGCTAAAAATCGGTGTAGAAATATGAATGTACATCCACATCCAATAGATATCCTTATGGCATGGTATCTCAAAGTTTTCAGAGCAAACTCTTGAGATGTCAGCAGTATGTGGACGAGTATTGTCCTGTTGGAATAGAGAAAGAAAAATAAGGCCACTGGCAAAGGTGTTAAAAGTATTTACATTCATTACTCTGTACACAGCAAAAAGGCAAGTGTTAAATTAACTCCCACAGAGCTCCACACTCTTTGGAGTTAAATCAACACTTTCAAAATAGTTAAATATTTAACACCCAACAACTTACATTTGTATTTCTTTAACTTCCTAAATTGTTACACTAACACTGGAAAGAGTTTAAAAAATATATAAATGAGAAGAAGATTAGTCAATTAATATGACTTTTTATTATTTAATTATTATTCAGGACAGGTTAGCGTGTAATTTTCCATTGTATTTTTTAGTGCATTACCAATACTTTATCACAATTTACTGTACAAAGGATGGTAACTTGCTCTTATAGCCTACAATATGTTGGCTAGACAAACAACCATTAAACAAAATATAACACAATACCCAATAGAAGGAAGCCCTGGTGGGGATGATTTCACATTGATGGTAAGTTAGAATCTGAGGGACACACCCATTATGCAAATAACGTGTTTAACTGGGCGGAGTTTAATTACATCTCTGTGGAGTATTTATTGGGTTTAGTGGGATTAACAATGAAATATTCAACTCTGTCAAATAACCCCAACACTGAACACCATTTAAATCTGAAAGAGTTAAAATTACACTTTGAGAGCGAGAATCAACTCTCAGCTGTTTAACTCTAAAATTTAAACTCTCCTGTTTTTGCTGTGTAGGTAGAAGTATAGATACTAGGTTTTAAAATACTTTTGTAAAAGTTAAAGTTTTAACTCAAGCTTTATTATTATACAGCTCATGCTCCTAAACTGAAACGCTCTAAAGAGAAGAGCTTCACATGAAGTTTCGGTTTCATCTCCTCCAGCATTAGAGGAGCTATCAAAACATTTCAGCTCAAGTAAAAGTATATATTTCACTATTGTAGCAGAAGAGCACAGACATCTAAGAAAAATAGGACAGAGATCTGTGTCTGAAATTGTGGCCTATTCTCTATTACCACTATTCACTCTTCCTTATGTGTAAGAAAACAGATCACTATATTGACCACTATATTTATTATATATGGAAACAGAATTTCACAACGATTATTTATTGCAATGCATTTACAGACCTCTCTAGTCAGTAGCTCTGTTATAGAACAGACTCTGGGCTCGGTCTGTGTGTGTCTGTGTGTGTGTGTGTGCCTGTAGTCAGTGTGGTGGGTAATGGCTGGTTCTCAGTGGTGCGAGAAGCATGATTTCTGCCCTCTGGAGACAGACAATAGGGCTGAGTGGCTATAATGGACTTCAGGGCCTCTCTATAGGCTACCTGCAGCCAGCCAGCCCACACACACAATTATATACACACACAAACACTTATATACACACACCCAACACCCCACACACACCCCAGAGCAGCCAGCTGTATTGTCTGTGCATGAATTGGCCTTTTGATTGAACAGATTACACGGCAGCTTCCAAAACTGACAGGGACAATTATTCTCATTATTCTCAGCCAGTCAGCGGCGGGGCTAATCACGCAGCCGCCGCGCTAATGGATTCCCTGGCGAAGGCCCGGCCCTCGCTCGCGCTCGCTCACTCGATTCTGAATGAGCTTCCTGCTTAATGGAGTGATGGACGCATGTGTTTTATGGTGGAGATGATGAATCGCTCGACCGGCCTCACCTCTGCTGTGTGTTTCTTTCCAGCCTCAGCACACCAACGTGTGTTTCTGGTACCTTCCGCCGGGCGTGCGCTACCTAGAGGACAAAGTGGAGAAGATGAAACGCCTACACAAGGTGAGCGCTGGAGATAGCTTTCAAAAAAGAACAGAAAGGGAAAGAGAGAGAGAGAGAGAGAGAGAGAGAGAGAGAGAGAGAGAAAAGACCAGTGACTTTCATCTATAATTCAATTACTACACATTTCTCCAGTCTGAACAGTGCTGGACTGTGTCTAGGCCCACATTTCCATTTTCACCCTATTAATCTATTAGTATTGTGATGATACCAAAATTATGACTTTCGATACAATACCTGCCTAAAATATCTCAATACTGATACTGAAACGATACAACAAAAACCTAAATCATCATAATTTAATACAATAAAATAAGATCGAATATGGATTTAAAATAATTTGTTTTTTATGAATCATAAAAGGATTAACAATGTGGTGATGCTTTATTCTCTTTATTTAAAGTCAGAACATAATGAGGATAAGGAATAAGCAATTTCTCTGATAGTTAACTTTGAGAAGAGAGACCCTCCTAACCAAAAAACTCTTTAAAAAAATTAAAGAATATGTTTTTTTTTATATTTTTATTTCCATTTTAAACTTACATCAACAAACAAACTAGCAGCAAGCAAGCTCGCGTGTTAAAATTAATTAATTAACACAATGGGTTAAATGTAGAGTTGACTCTCATTGAGTAAATCGGTCCAGGAATCAAGTGTAAATTTGAATCAATGATTCAAAACATTGTTTAGAAGCTGATGTATTGATATCAGGCTCTGAACTGGTGTAAGCATGAACACAGCCATGGAGAAACTCAAAGGTGACACAGAGCTCTCCTCAGACACTGGATTATACTTCAGCACATGAGTTTGTGTTAAAAACTGAAAAAAAAAGCAGTAGACCAATCACAGAAAGTTACTGTGGTATAAAATTTGAATGAAAGATTATTATTGAGAGTTTTCCACACTGGATTAATTATGGATCCTCACCAGAGAGGGTATGATTTCTGGAAAAAATAAGAGACCACTTTAAAAATGATGAGTTTTTTTTTTATTTAACCAAATTGAAAACCTCTGGAATATAATCAAGAGGAAGATGGATGATCACAAGCCATCAAACCACCAAACTGAACTGCTTGAATTTTTGCACCAGGATTAAAGGCATAAATTTATCCAAAAGCAGTGTGAAAGACTGGTGGAGGAGAACATGCCAAGATGCATGAAAATCCAGGGTTATTCCACCAAATACTGATTTCTGAACTCTTTAAACTTTATGAATATGAACTTGTTTTCTTTGCATTATTTGAGGTCTTAAAGCTCTGCATCTTTTTTGTTTTCTTCAGCCATTTCTCATTTTCTGCATATATATTTATTTGGAATCAGAAGAAACTGCTTCAGAAACTGAAGTAGGCTCTTATTTCTTTTCCAGAGATGTATATATGTCTTATGCTGATGCCATAAGGAATTCTTCAGTTACTAAGATGAGAAGGTTTAAAGTACTTGTACTAAATAAATGGAGCATTTTTAATGCCGAAATACTGCAGATATTGTGATACTTTTCTAATATCGGTATACCATACATATATAACTTACATACTTGTGCCCAATAACTCTGTAGCAGATAAATATATTTATATAATTCCATTGTCAATAGGCTCTATGGAGATTCAAATTTGAATGGCTGACAGTCTTTAAAATTCACTATGTTTTGCATTACCGAAAAGGGGAGGGTCCAGAATGAGGAGAAGCTCCTTTCATTGGTCAGCAGCTTTTTCCAGGGCAGCCACTCAGCTTGGCTCACGCCCACGGCAGCAGGAGAGCTATAATGGACAATTAGAGAAAGCAGATGGCGTCCCCCTCAGCCATACAAATACATCTCCCACCACTTTCATCCTCATCCTCATCCTCATCCTCTCCTCCTCCTAAAATAGAGTCGTCACGCTCTGCCTGCTGCTGACCGGAGGAACACACACTCACTCACACTTACCTTTAATATGGATTTACACACTGCCTTTCTAAAAAAAGATTCTGCAAAACTTCAAGGTCTTCTTCCTTATTTAGGATTTTGTCTATAGTCTGCCTGATATTACACCACTAAATTTTTAGCATTCCTATAGAGAAAATAGGCAGCTTCTCCAAGTGTCCTGTAGGCAATTTCAAAGCCCTCAATTTGTTTTTACATTTTTTAATCATTTTAAATGGGGTTAATCCCAGAGTATTTCCTCAGTATGATAATAATAATAATGTACATTTCTTGGAGTATTTCTATAGAAAATGTGTTTTTGTTAAAGCAACAGAATGCTGATAATACTTCATATTATCAGTATACTGTGCATTTTGACCTAAAAACTAAAAAAAAACACTATTTAAAATGAATTCTTTTGGATATATTATTTTTTAAGACTTCAGACAGTGTTTATATGAAATTTACAGTAAATAACTATGTGTATACAAAAGGCATCTTATATTGATATAGAACTAGTCAAAAGTTTGGATACATCTTCTCATTCAGACTTTTTTTTTCCCTACATTATAAATGAATACTGAAGTGATCCAGACTATGAAGGAACACATAAGGAATCATGTACTGTGAAGCATTTAGATGCTCTTATCTGTGGAGCTGTTAACTTGTACAACAAAGGAAACTAATGCTCTTCCTTTCCTGGGGTGGTCCTGATGAGTGCCAGTTTCATCATCTTAACGTTTTGATGGTCTTTAGGATATTTTCAAAGTTCTTGAAATGCTTTTTTACTTAGTTAAGTCGTTCTTGCCATAACATGGACACTTTTTTTTAGTTTACTAAATGTTTCCATTAACTTTTTTTTTTCCTAGTTTGGAAGACTTTAGTATTAATCCACAGTGCAGAACTTATAAATAATAAATAATAACACTGAATGTAAGGTGATCAACAATGGTTCATCAATGCTCATTGAGTTTTCGCATCACTATGTACATGATTCTGCTGTTCATGTCTTGGTACCAAAAAAACCTTAAGTCTTTTGGGGTCGGTTTTATTAGCCTGCTAGGTCTTTTTGCTGTTTTATAAAAAAAAGGGTCCTATAAAAATGTTTAAATTCTGATAGAAGAGCATAAACACATAGAGCACCGTCTGATTGTTTTTTTTTTTCAGCTCTAATGGCATTTAAACATTTTTGGTGTGAGTTTGTGCCTTTGGGAATAGTCATTTTGTCCTTTCTTCTTAAATATATATATATATATAAATATAAAAAATACTGTTGTTTCTGTAAGAAAAACACCTAGGGTTCAGAAACAGGACAGCAGGATTTAGTTTTCTTTAAAAACGGATTTTGAAAGACCTTTATAACTACTCGCAAATGGAGGTCTTCTTGTAGCAGCAGGATTGACATGAAAAGCACAACAATAAGTGGATTCACTTCAGAATAAATAGCTTTTGTTGGCAAATCCCTTTGTCAATGTGCATTTACTGTACTGTACTTATCATTTCAGCAGCTGCTACATGTAGTTGTTCCTTTTGCCGTACCTGCCAGCAATCAGTGCATTTCTTAACCAGAGTGTCAATGCAGAAATAGGCAATTTTATTTATATATAGCGCTTTTTACCATCAAAAAATGTCACAAAGCAGCTTTACAGAAAAAAAACAGGTCCACACCTCTTATGAGCAGCACCACAGAGATACCAATAATTGTGGAGACAACAGTGGCAAGGAAAAACTCAATTATATTCAGAGGAAGAAACCTTAGGAGAAACATATCACCTCTTGCTTAGATAGAGGCAGTTTTGCACATCTTGGCTGATTTTCTCAGTCAGTTTTATGAAATAGAGTCACTTGGAATTCAGGCTTTCAGTTAACAGCTGTGCTGAACTCATCAAGAGTTAATTACTTGACTTTCTCAAGAACTTCTCAACTAAGTAAAGAAAAAATTCAAAAACTTTGCAAGTATCCTCAAGTGCAGTCACAAAGACCATCAAAAATGGTAGGATGAAACTGGCACTCATCAGGGTCGCCCCAGGAAAGGAAGGATAACTCCTCTATCCCATTATTTCCCTCTGACCTCCTTAAGGCCCTATCTATAGATGCTTTATTTTTAACTTCTATTATTTTTGTACTTAACCTCTTCTATTATTTGCACTTCAATATTGTAAGTCGCTTTGGACAAAAGCGTCTGCCAAATGTAATGTAATGTAATAAGTTCATCAGAGTTACTAGCCTCAGAAACCACTAAGTTAACAGCTCCCCAGTGTTTACCTCTTTTTGTGTAGTACATATAAGAATTGTGAGCCATTAATATTAGGAAATAAGGAAAATCCATTTTCAACAGTTGACCAGTCAAAAATCACAGTTATAATCACAGTTACACCTTTGTTAATATAAGATCATGTGACCCGCAGGTCGCCCCTACGATCAAAGCCAGGATGATGGAGTACGGCACGACCATGGTGAGCTACCAGCCGCAGGGAGACAAGGTCAACTTCTTCCGCATGGTGATCTCCAACCCGGCCGCCACCTTCGAGGACATCGACTTCCTAATCGAAGAGATCGAGCGGCTCGGTCAGGACCTGTAAGACTTGAAGCGGCGGCGGAGTCTCGCTCACGCGTCTGTCTGTAGACAGATGAAATGTTTGTTGTGAATGTACGGTAATTGATTTATTGATATATTTCTTTATTTTTTCCTATTAATAGATGATGAATATGTGTTCCAAAAGAAGACGAGTATGTGAATAATGATAATCCATATTATATACATATACAAGTATTGTAGCATCGTCGTGGACGTCTTGGTCCAAAGCCCTGTGAAAGTGTTCCTGTCCGCTCTGTCTCTGTAAGCGTAGCTGATTATAACTTTACTCGTGTTTGGTGCGAGCGTGAATAATTATTTGCTCCTCTCCTGCACAATAGGTCATGTATAAATAATATAATAATATAACTTTATTTATATTAAATCTATTTGACCTGACATTCTAAGTGCCAGTCATCACGGTGTAGATCTCTATACAAATGAAAAGTGTTTTATTGATTCTATTAGATATTTAATAGCGAGAGCACTTTGGCTTACCTCAACTCTTTTGCCTTTACAATCACAGGCAGCGTTTGAGTGCTTTCATGTTTTTTATGGAAATATACGGGGTATGCAGTTTTCTGTTATAGCACTGTAGTGTTGTGTGCCTGCTGATACCGAGTCTGCATGCTGGGTTTTACTGCGTGTGTGAGTGTTTTAGTCCTGGAATGGTTCAGAGACAGCAGTGTTGATGTATACAGTGTGGAGTAAAGGAGTAAAGGAGGTAAAGGAAGCTGTTTCTAGGCCAGGAGTTATAAAAGCAGCTCTGGTCGGAGCTCAGGTGCTTTTAGAGGCTGAAGTCTTTATTCTGAGCCAAAAAGCCAAGAGGAAGTATCCAGATCAGATCAGATCAGATCAAATCAGACAGCAGAGTCACAACAAAGTTTCCAGACAACAGAAACAAAAATCCAGAGAGAAAAAAAGCGCAGACAGTCTTTTTATCTACAGCGGCGAGTTGAAGGATCTTATCTTGTGAAGGCCTCTGGGTCTAAAACTTTCACATAAAATAGATAAAAATGTGGAGTTAGATTAATATTAATTGAGTACAATCAAAAAAAGGAGAAGCTTTGAACTCACTTGATTGACATTTGCACACAATGACTGTTGGTGAACATTGAATTCTTGCTTTAGACTCCTTTAAACCCTCTGTATTTTTAATCCCTGAATTTTTCACACTATAAATCCTTTAATTTATGTAAAAATGCACCTTATGTATGAATTCTACCAGTCCGGTATTAAGAAGCAGTAAAGCCACTCTGCTGAAGTAAAGCTTTAAACATGTAAGTGTGAGTTTTTTTTAGTGAAGCTTGGTGCAGCAGCATTAGCATTAGCGCTAGCTTTTTTGCTGTTCAGAGCCGTGTTAAAACAATCTATATGGTGCAAACTGCTAGCTGGTAGCACCCTGGGTTAGCAGAACACTCAGGATTCCTCAGTCTAGTTCTATCAGGCGGTATTCACGTCCCGCTAGAGCTGCGGTTAGCGGCTAATGCTAATGCTGCTGCACCCAGCCTTAGTGCTGGAGAAACTTCACTGAAAACTCACCCTTAAACAAAATATTGAAATTCTAAGCTAAACTTAGGACTCGTTTGACTTTGCAAGAAAATGTTAAAAGAGAAACATGGCAACACCCTTGCTCACTTCGATCAAGGCATCCTTACTAGTGTTGCTTAATGCGCCTTATGTATGAAAATTGACCACAAAATAGACGTCTATTGATAATGCATCTTATCATCTGGTGCGCCTTATAGTCTGAAAAATATGGTACATAAAAATGGAATATGTCAACATGTACTTACTACAAAAAAAAGATAAAATCACAGTAAGGTTTAAAAAAAAGTTCTGTAATAGTTTTTTTCAATAAAATAAGTTGGAGTTGGAGGTGTGGTAGGCCTGCTGTAGAGCCTAGCAGGTATTAACACCTACCTGTGAAGAGTAAAGGCTGGTTTATACTTCTGCATTGAGTCAATGCATTGTCTATGGTGTAGCCTGTGCGAGCGCCCTATGCAGCTGCTTGCATTTATACTTCTGCATTCGTGCATCTGCAATTCTGCGTAGCTTTGCAGTTTTAACCATGAATGCGGGAAGGTGTGGGCGGGAACACAAGGCTCGGTGGACCAATCACAGCTGCGGCTGCCCACGTTGCGCGATGCTCAGTTACATTTCTGGGGAGATACACGTTGGGCTACAGCATAGGGTATGGCATAGTTTCAACGCAAAATTATAAATTGGCTTTAAGTCTTATTCATCATGTCTAAATGGCATTTATTTTCCGGAAAACTTGAACTATTGGCTTCTAGAGATACTAGAGATATTTAAAAATATTTTTAAATTAAATATTATAATCTCTATCCATGTGATTGCCATCAAAATGCAGTAGAAGTGACAAAAACTTTAAAAACTTCAATTCAAATACAGTAATAAAACTCAATACAGCCACAAAGCACTAATCATATCTGCAATATTCTTAAATATATATATATATTGTCAATGCGATAAGAACATTTATCACAATCTACATTGCCCCCCTCTTTTTAGTGGTACTGCTCCATTTAATCCGTATAATCCGTATCTCAACATGCACAAATACAGCCGAGATTAATGCAGATTCTTGACCGAAGGCTACTTCTGTATCTGTATATAATGTATAAGCATAAATGAGCCTTTAGACAATATCTAACACTAATCATAGCATATATTAAAGCTAGGCATTTAGTTTGATTCACAAATGTTCAAACCACCCCAATGATGATGCTATATTGCTATATATACTGCATATATATACTGCCATGTGGAGTGTCTAATGCTATCACCTGGTTCAAATGAACATTTATTTTAGGCTATTCAAGATTAAACACTGCCATTTGAAGCTTGCAAAAGTAACCCATTTTTTCACATGCAATATATTTGAGCTTGTACATATAGCAGGTTTTACAGTGACTTTGAGTAAATATGGTTGGGAAACTAATAAATTAATTTTACAACAGGACTGGTTTATCCCAGTTTACAAAATTATGACAGCAGTTATTGAGACACATCAATCAAGTAAATTCAATGCACTTTTCGATCACTGTAGCCAATAGGAACACTGTATGTAGGGCAGGATGAAATGAGAGATGTTCTCGTTCTAGTCATATGCTGGATATTATAAATATGCACAGAACAAGTGGAGTAGAGTTGGTCTGTTTTAGGGTCTGGAATAGAGAATTACTGGTACAGCAGAGCATATTCTGTCAATAGCGATGAATCCAACCCTTAGCAATATTGCTAAATAACATATGTGGATGGGCACTTCTGTATTTAGACCAAAAGGCACAAGATGTTCTATTGAGTGTCATCCTTTTGCAGTGTAAATCTACAGTACATAGCTTTTACTTTAGAATTTAGAAAAGTGGAATATCTATATAATAGTTTCTGGCTAGTAATGTTTTTTTTCACATAAATCAATAATCAAATCAATCACCAATGTTACGATACGTTAGTTCAGCTTCTGTAGCTTCTCTAGCTTTATTGATTTATTGACTTCCTTTCTTTTATGTATTTTCTTTTCTTTTATTTATTTATTTATTTATCACCAGTGTTATCTTGATATTCCAATGAAAAAAAAAAAAAAAACTGAACTGAGCTGAAGCTGAAACCCGGTACGGCTGTTTCTCGACCTGTTGATCTGTTTCGAAAAATCTTCTTCTTCTTGATCTGTTTTTGTAAATAGACTTTTAAGATTCTCGACTAACTACATAAGCACATATCTGTGTGAATACGTCCATGTACTGTATATAAAAAAGAGTCTATTTGTGAGGTAAAATATTATTTTCTCTATTCAAACTCAAATAACAGCTAATTGTTATAATAATATATATATATATATACATACGTACATAAATATATATCTTCATTCTGCTTGTGTGTACATGTGTAAATGTGTAAATGACGTAAAAATGGCGTGTATGATGATCTGTTCTGTTCTGTTTTGTTCTGTTTTCACTGATAAGAGATAACTGTGTTTGGAGGAACTGGCTTAATTTAACTCATAGAAAGAAGCATATACTGAATAATCTATGGGAATATTTCTCTCTAAATATATCTAAATATATATATTTTGGACTCTAGTAATTCTAAAATTCTATCAGTTCCATCCATCCACCAGTCATGGAAAGCCATTTCTGAACCGAAGTCGGTTGTCTTTGTGCCCAAGTGATATACTTGACATTATGTGCCAATCTGTATTTTTGTGCGTTTGTAACTGTATTGCCTTAGTATTTATTGCCGGTATTGTCTAGTCCTCCTCCTCCTTCTTCCAGGGGGAGTTTGTGCACTTTAGATTCTATGTAAAACGACCTGTCCAGTGGATGTTCATAGTTTTAACTGTTTTACGAAACTGTGATTCGTCTGAATGCGTCCCTCCCACGTCCTCCTCGGACTTCCTCGTTCCTGGATGAAAGTGACGGCGTTAAATGCGATTTCGCTTCTGATCTGATCGATGTTTGAGTTGCTTTTGTAGTATTCGAAGACGTATTTACTGAAGAAGTGACACCTCGGCGCTACCTATGTACCTATGTACGTACCTTTATCTTTAACGAGAATGCGAGAATTAAGAAAGAATAATAGCATTGTTAGAACAATAGCATTGTTTTACGTTATTGTTTTCTTCTTGAGTGTTCTGTCTGTCCTCGTTCTGAATTGGCGAGCCTACCGTGAGAGAAACCAAGCGCTTGAGCTTGGGAGATCATTGAAGACCTACGCCTACGGGGTCTGGAAGCGTCCGCCATGTTGTCTCTCTGTCTTTCTCTCAATTCCTCTCTCTTTTTCTGTCTTTGTTCTTCTCCCTGCTCTTCTTCTTCTTCTTCTACTGCTGCTGCTGTTGCTGTGCTGCTACCACTGGGCCTGCTCGTTCTTTGCATGTGCATGAATGCCTCGCTTCTTTCCGGGCTTGTGTATTAAACCCCCCTCCAGTTACTCTAGTGCCGCTCTGTGTGTTAGTCTTAGTGAGGAACCGTATAGCTTAGCTTTAAATGTAGTGCTCTGTCGCTAGCTTCACGGCGCTGTGTGGTAGTTATCGCTTTCTGAAACATATATATTTAATCCGCTACGCAAGCATGCTCTCTGTACGGCTAGAAGTTGTCCGCTTTGGCGATCTGATATCTATTTATCTATCTATTCGTCTTTCGCTCTGTCTCTCGCTTTCCTCGTTTGATGCCGCCTCTAATATATTAGTCAGTGTAGTCCTCCAGCATGCCTCTGTGTACCGACCTATGTAGTCTTGAACTTTTCCCCCCTTTGAACTTCTTTCTCTATTGCACTTTTCTTCTTCTTCTACCTCTTTCTCTTTGTATCTTCTCTTTGTATTTCTCGAAGCTTTGCCCCTGTTAGCAGCAAACAAACCTTTAAGAGCAAGCAGTGTGCGTGTGTGCGTGTGTGCGTGCGCTCGCTCGACGCGTCATGGCCGCCCGCCGCGTCTTAGCAGCTTAGCTTAGCGCCCTGAGGAACAGCGGCCGGAGCTTTCTCACCGACCGGACGTAGTGACCCACACCCACCCAGGCCTCTCGGGCTGATTCTGATTCTGGTTGAAGGTAACGTGGAGTGTCTGTGATCCTGAATTTGAAAAGCCAGTGTGTTAAAAATAAAAAAACAGACAATAAGAAATGATGATGATAATAAGAATAATAATAATCATAACTCTGCGTCATGAACGCCAGCCTCCGGTTCTCTTGAAAACTACTGTATGTGACTTTCCTGGAAAATCACAAATAAACATTCTTGAGAAACGGCTTGTCTTGGTTTGTGTGTGTGTATGTATGGTTGTGTCTCTAAGCAGAAGTCCTGCTAACACTTTCTATGAATTTTCTGCTTACAGTATTTTTCAGACTATAAAAATCAATATCAATGAACGGGTCTATTTTCATACATAAGGCGCATATAAGGATTATAAGATACATAAAGCGACACAACTAAGGATGCCTACATCGAAGTGAACAAGGGTGTCGCCATGTTTTTTTTTCTCAGTGTACGAATGCATATAATACATGCATCTTACAATATTAAGTATGTTTTTATAAAGTCATTGTTTTAAACAATTAAAGTGAGTGGAGGAGTGTGTTCAACCCACAGACTGAGGAGATATATCTATCTATCTATCTATCTATCTATCTATCTATCTATCTATCTATCTATCTATCTATCTATCTATCTATCTATCTATCTATCTATCTATCTATCTATCTATCTATCTTCGTTTTTAACTAGCTATCTATGTACTTACTTATCTAACTAGCTAGCTACCTGCCATCTATTTTCCTATGTATCAAGCTAGCTAGCAACCTATCTACCTACCTATGTATCTACCTACTTACCTACCTATTTATCTATATATCTATCTATATATATAGCTTGCTACCTATCTATGTACCTACATATCTTGCTAGCTAGCTACCTATCTACATACTTATCTATCTAGTTGTATATTTAGCTACCTACCTATCTACTTATTTATCTATATAGCCATATATCTAGCTATCTACCTATTTATCTATCTAGCCATATATCTAGCTAGCTAGCTACCTATCTATTTAGCTATCTAGCTATATATCTATCTACCAATCTATGTAGCTAGCTACCTATCTATCTACATACCTACCTACCTACTTATCTATCTAGCTACCTATCTATCTATCTATCTATCTATCTATCTATCTATCTATCTATCTATCTATCTATCTATCTATCTATCTATCAATCAATCAATCAATCAATCAATCAATCAATCAATCAATCTATCTATCTATCTATCTATCTATCTATCTATCTATCTATCTACATACCTACTTATCTATCTACCTACCTATTTATCTATCTAGCTATCTATATATCTATCTAGCTACCTACCTATCTATCTATCTACCTACTTATCTAGCTACCTAGCTACCTATCTATCTATCTATCTATCTATCTATCTATCTATCTATCTATCTATCTATCTATCTATCTATCTATCTACCTACCTACCTATCTATCTATCTATCTATCTATCTATCTATCTATCTATCTATCTATCTATCTATCTATCTATCTATCTATCTATCTATCTACATACATACCTACTTATCTATCTACCTACCTACCTACCTACCTATTTATCTATCTATCTATCTATCTATCTATCTATCTATCTATCTATCTATCTATCTATCTATCTATCTATCTATCTATCTATCTATCTATCTATCTATCTACCTACCTACTTATCTGTCTAGCTATATATATAGCTATATATCTATCTATATATATATCTATCTAGCTACCTATCTATGTATCTACGTATCAAGCTAGCTACCTATCTACCTATCTACATACCTACCTACCATCTATGTGCCTATGTCTCTACCTACTTACTTATCTATTTAGCTAGCTATACATCAAGCTACATACCTACCTATTGATCTATCTACCTATCTCTGTACCTACTTATCCACGCATCCATATTTTCTGTATATTTGTATGGGTAAAACTTGTTCCTTGCAGAAGAACATGAAGCTACATTGCATTCTTTAGCATGCAGCAATTTACACCAACAAAAACCTGATTCTAAATTCTAAAGTGAGGTTGCATAAATCTGGTTACTAGCGAGAGCTACTTCAGTAAAGATGGCCGACAAAGAGATATAATTACAGCAGGGCATAAAAGCCAGGCTTTCTGTCCTCTCATGCTAAAACTCGCACAGCTCTTGGACTCTTGGCCGATAGTACCTTTCAGAGTACATATTCCTCTCTGCCCTGCCTGAAAACAGCTCACTCAGCGCAGCATAAGCACCACTCTCATCCTCTGTTCCACTCGTTTCACCAGTGAGGTAAAAGCACTTCATACCCACTCAAAACAAACACACACTTCACTTCCATTACGGGAAAAGTTCACTGCTGTACACTGTCTGAAATTCAAATTATTGCTGATTATATATTTATATACATACAGCTTGAGAACGCTGCACTGAGCCATGGGATATATGTGTGGGGTCTCCTGAATTGAATGTGGATATGATGTCTGAGTCCCTTGCCTGTTCACGCTGTACTTCAGGAGTGGCAAAATGTCGCCCAAAAGCAGTGTGTAAGACTGGTGGAAGAGAGCATGCCGCATGCCACAAGATACATGAAAGCTGTAAAGAGAAATCAGGGTTATTCCACTAAATACTGATTTCTAAACATATATTTATAGGTATATGTTTGATGTTTGAGTTTGATGTTTATATGTTTGAGTAAAATGAACATATTATACAGAACATGAGAAACGATCAAAATAACAAAAAAGATGCAGTGCTTTTACACCTCAATGCATAGAAAGCAAGTTCATATTAAATTACAATATAGTAATTTAATATGAACTTGCTTTCTATGCATTGAGGGGGGGGGGGTGTACAGTGTGTGTTTATCGAAAATGTGTTTTGATATATGTTTTTCACATAAAAATGAGCCAATGCCAATGAGTTTGAGTTAGAAAAGTATCATTTAATGAAAAATGAAAACGGGTCCCACAGACCCGAACACCACACAAGGGTTAAATACTGAAATAAAGTGACTTTTCAATGATATTCTAGTTTTTTTAGATGCACTATTAAATGTTAAATTGAGCAACATTCCATTAATTGTATTTACATATGCATATTTGTTGTGTTCAGATCGCTGTTATTATCAGTGTGGGTGTAATCTAATTTATATCAGTGTATCCGCTGCCCCACCGCAAGTTCTAACAAATGAAAAAAGCTAGTGTTTATGCTTTGGATATGAATCACTGCTGGTTATGATCTAAATCCACTGTATTTTTGTTTTTACCTTGTTTTCTACTGATGTTATGGATGTTAAACAGCAGCAGCAACCTCCTGAAATAACTTCTCTGCTAAGTGCAGGATATAAAATCCAAACTGGCATCAGAAATTGCCATCATTACGTGACTCAGCAGCAGCAGCAGCAGCGTTTGAATAGTGAAGTGCTTTCTGTGGAGTTTAGAAGTGGGTTTATTCTACAGGGATATTTGAGTGAATTCAGAGTAAAGTCTATTCACTGCTTCTCCTACAGGGGGCACTCTTTTCCCAGAAGTGTACTCTATGTTTCTCTTGTATGTATGAATCCCCCCTGACATTCCTCAGTTAAGAGATTCACTTCAAAGCTGCATGTCTCTGTACAGCAGTAATTGATTATCTTGGCAGGACATTACTCACGCTGTGTGTTCACAGCCTGGCGCTGTGTGAACTGCTAACGCTCAGAGTGTGCACTGAAACACTGAAGTACAGAAACACTGAAGCACTGAAACCTTGAAACAGTGAAATACTGAAGCACTGAAACACTGAAATACTGAAACGCTGAAATATTGAAGCACTGAAACACTGAAATACTGAAGCACTGAAACACTGAAACGCTGAAATATTGAAGCACTGAAACACTGAAATACTGAAACGCTGAAATATTGAAGCACTGAAACACTGAAATACTGAAGCACTGAAACACTGAAACGCTGAAATATTGAAGCACTGAAACACTGAAATACTGAAACGCTGAAATATTGAAGCACTGAAACAGTGAAATACTGAAGCACTGAAACACTGAAACGCTGAAATATTGAAGCACTGAAACACTGAAATACTGAAACGCTGAAATATTGAAGCACTGAAACACTGAAATACTGAAGCACTGAAACACTGAAACGCTGAAATATTGAAGCACTGAAACACTGAAATACTGAAACGCTGAAATATTGAAGCACTGAAATACTGAAACGCTGAAATATTGAAGCACTAAAACACTGAAATACTGAAGCACTGAAACCTTGAAACAGTGAAATACTGAAACACTGAAATATTGAAACACTGAAACACTGAAATACTGAAACACTAAAACACTGAAACACTAAAACACTGAAATACTGAAACACTGAAATACTGAAGCACTGAAATACTGAAACGCTGAAATACTGAAACGCTGAAATACTGAAACGCTGAAATACTGAAACGCTGAAATACTGAAGCACTGAAATACTAAAATACTGAAATATTATATCTTATAGAGCAGGATAGGCCTCACACTTCCAGATGGCACATCCCATCCCTACCACTCTGCCTTTACAGGAAACGGCAATTTCTTTCTTTAAAAGCGGAGTGGAAACTGATAAAGTGAGCCGTTATTGATGGCCACACCTCTTTTCATTCACTTATTTATTTAAGTGGCAGTCTGTATTATTTTATTATATATTGAAATGACCATCCCTGCAAAAACAGCATATTCATTCTAAAAACTGGGGTGTCGGGTCACTTTTCGCGTGGGTTCTTCAAAACTTCTACTTTCCTATTTCACAATAAAATAACATAGCTTTGCTCACGGTCATCATATCATCATACCATAGCTAGTGTGTTTTACAAGATGAAATGAAGATGTTTAGTGAAGAGAAAGGTTGCTGAAGTACTGAAGTGTGAACTGAAGTGTGACTGAGGGCAGAAAGGTGTAAACCTGGGTGTTGCTTGATGAGGTGAGTTTTGAGACCAGGGCGGAAAGAAGTGAAAGACAAGAAGTGTGAAGACAAGAACACAAATAGTAATGCCTAGACTTATGAGTACATGCATATTTAGCATTTTATTGTTTTAGTTTAGACCAAAAGGATCCCAAAAGGAAATTAACTATTATTTAATTATTTTTAAAACATGCTCAGATGGTTCCATGTGTGTTGTAAATATTCTAGGAAAATGATGTGTGTCCATAATTAAGCAATAGAGCACGAGAGGGAGTGTGTTATCGCGAATAATATTGCGGCTGTGATTTGGTCGTAGGCATGAGCCAAAGGCAAGTGCCATAGATCATCACAGCTGTGATGTTATTCATGAAAACACACTTCCTCTCATGTTCTATTGCTTAATTATTCACTACAATGCTAAATAGGGGCAAACTCATAATTCTAGGCATTACTATTTGTGTTCTTGTCTTCACACTTCTTGTCTTTCACTTCCTTCCACTCTGGTCTCAAAACTTACCTCATCAAGCAACACCCAGGTTTACACCTTTCTGCCCTCAGTCACACTTCAGTACCTCAGCAACGTTTCTCTTCATTAACCCCTTTATTTATTCTCCTTAAAACACAATGGCTATGGTTTAATGATCAGTGATGGGAATAATGTAACTAACGCCGTTACTTTTTTCAGTAAGGAGTAATCTAACTAAGTAATCTAACGGGGGCGAGTAACACAAAAGTAATGCAATAGTTACTTTTACTAGTAACTAGTTACTTTTATAGTGGAGTAACTCAGTTAGTAACTCAGTTAGTAACTCAGTTAGTAACTCAGTTAGTAACTAGTAACTATAACTAATTACTTTTTCAAAGTAACGTGCCCAACACTGTAAATGGTATGATGATATTTTATCGTTAAACTTACAGAGCTGTGATTGTGGCTAGGTTAGTGTAGCTTGATTCAGCTCAGCATTAGCTTAGCTTAGCTTAGCTTAGTTTAGCCTAGCCTGGCTTGTTACCATTCCGGCTGTCAAACTGCGGCCAAGGTGACTGATGGATTTTATTTTTTATTTTTCCCCACAAAAGACGAGCCAGCACAGCAGGCTACGGGTGAGGGTGCCGTGGCTGGGTGCTAGCCTGTGCTAAGCTAATGCTGCTAGTGGAGATAATGATTAGAAAAGGTCTTTTGTGTACATGGCGTTACTCTGCAATGCGTCCGTGGAGTGATACAGATTTAGTGTGGGAAGGCCGTGCTGATATTTGTGATAACACTTCTCAACCAATCAGATTGTGAGGTATAAAATATGTTAAACAGATGTTGGAGTTCCCAAGCTGTATTTTATATTGTGAGGTGATATCTAGTTAGTGAGGGTAAAGACTGGCCTGCCTGTTTACAGCAAGACAATGTCAATTATGGGAGTTGTAGTGAGGTCTGATAGTGGGTGCAGATGGATGAGACATTTCATTTCTGAAGTTGTGCTTGTTGATACCTAACATTTCTTGATTCACGTGTGCTGGGAATGCGTCATAGAAGGTTAATATTACCACCCACCATGGACAGTGCAGTATAGTGGGTGGTAATGATCATGACCGGTGGTGTCTGGTTGCAATTGTCCATGTGAACAGATGCAGGTCGGTTAGGCATTCTTTAGATTCTTTGGGACATAGTAAAAGTCATGGGACACGATGCTAGTTTTGCAATAACGTGGCATGTCAATGTTAAAAATAATATGTTTAGCATGCTGGCGTGAAAAAGTATTTCTTTTGTTTTTGCATTTTTGTCCTACTTTTTAAATCATAATTTTTAAGGAAAAGAACTATCCAAGCCAATCTAGCCCTGTGTGAAAGTGTTTGCCCCTCCCCCACTCATAAATTAACTGTGATTAATCACGCTTTCCAAAAACTGTGTTGTACTGAAGTGTACATCAAGTTGTTTTTGGTCCATTTCACATTTCCTAAAATAAATCTTGATGATCTTTAGGACTTTGGAATAATATTCTTGTGTCCTTAAATCTGGTGTAAACCTATAAAACACATAATTTCAGAAAAAGATCCTCATACTGAACGTAATACATGGTGGTGGTAGTGTGTGTGATGGTCTGGGGCTGCTGGACAACTTGCTGTAATATCAGATGGCAGCAGGAATTCTGCTGTTTACCAGACAATACTGAAGGAGAATATCTGACCACCTGTTCATGAGCTCAAGCTCAGGTGTACTTGGGTTCTGCAGCAGGACAATGACCCAAAGCACACAAACAAAAAGTCCACCTCTAAATGGCTTAAAAAAACTAAATGAAGGTTTTAGAGGGTCTAGTTAAAGTCTGATTGATTGAGATGCTGTGGATGATGTTAAACAGGACGTTCATTTTGGATAACCTTCCAATGTGTCTGAACTAAAACAATTCTGTAAAGAACAGTAAAACATTCCTCCACAGAGATGTAAAGCTTGATTGCAGTTGATTAAGTAATAAAAAAAATAAATGATCAGTTAAAAAGTGCTTTTCTATTTACTTAGGTCATCTTTGTCTGATATTACAGTTTGTTTGATAATCGGAAAAATATCAGTATGACTAAAAAAGCATACATGTATACAAGTTTACATTTAACACCACTGATGCACTGATTGAGTCATGCATGTTAATGACACATTAACATGAACACATTTTTGACAATTCTTGTTACAAAATGACCTTCAGAGCCGGAGATGCTAAATATGTTCCAATCAGATGCAGCTGGTTTGAGTTGGATGAGTTCCCTCTGTAATCTCACAGACACTCGAGCCATGAACTGAATCAAATGAAATCATGCAGTTATGAGTGGTCTATATCCTGTTATTAATATGGTCCTGGAGGTCTGTAGTCTGATGCTTTCCTCCACTTCAGCACGTTGGATTCGGCTCACAGAGGAACTGATATGTGGTCGGTTTTGGTAAGTCTGACATGAAATTGTACTTCTACAACTGCTAAGAGGGAATTACTTGAAGTTAATCCCACAGAGGAAACCCCCCCACCTGATTCAGGAAACAGAAGAGATCAAAGATGACTCTGATTTACGCTTCAGTTACAAGGAGATCGTCTTCAGATCTGCTTCACGGAAGAGGAAGAAGCTTCTCAGGCCTATTTATTTATGACTTTACTGTGTAGTGAACAAGTGAACCAAGTGAGCAGCAAACTTTAAGATCTTGTTTATGCTCATCCAAACCAATGAGGATTACACCTAGTCCAGGCGATATCTGTCTGTTTGGTCATGTAAGGCTTGGATGAAGCTGCTTGACCATAAAAAATCTCCATTCCATAAAACCAGATGTGGCCCACAAGCATGAAACATCTGTCCTGTGAGGTTGTTTGAAATATAATGAAATGAAAAAATATATAATAAAATGCTTCTCTGGTGAGCTTTTGTTTACATGCCTCCCCTGTCTCTCTTTAGTTTACTTTAGTTTCCACTTTAGTTTTCGTTTTCCCGCCCATTCTTGGGCTCCCTATCTTCTAATAAGTGTGTTTTTTTTCTGGCTGTGTCCCAATTCAATAGCCGGGGCAGCGAAAGTGTATTGGATCGAGACCCTGACGGCACGGGTTTGATCCCGTGTGAGGAGCGGTGTGTTTATTTATTTATTTTTTTCCTTTCTTCTTGGGTTTACCTGCTATGAAATCAACTGTTCTGCAATTGGGTTCAACAACCCTCTGGGCTGAAGAGCTACTAGTCTGTAGCACTCCATCCCATTACACTTCATTTTCCAAAACAGATTTTTTTTTCTCTACAAGAGCAGCACAATTTGTTGTAGACAGAATCTCTCAGTATGTTACCAACAGCTTTATGTTTGCCTGCTTCAGCAAGTCCTATTCTATTGGCAGTACTTCCTTACAGAGGCTAAACAAGCTTGCATGACTTTGTCAGCAATAGGAGCAACTTGAAAGCTATGTTCACATTACCAGGCTGAAGTGACCCAACTGTGAGTTTTTTGCTCAATGTGGCTCAAATCAAATTTTTTCATGGCTGTGTGAATGTGCTAAATCCATTTTTTTTTTTTTCAAATTAGATCTGAGCCACTTCCATATGTGGTCCTAAATCGGATACGTATCTGATCCATGGACCTGCAACATAAATGTGAATGATCAAACCAGAATTCATGCGTTTTAAGTTTTTGCTTATTTGCATTAGCATTAGCGCTACGTGCTTCTCTCTCGTACCCACACATCTCTTGGTGCAGCTGTGCAGCTATAGCTTAAAAAAAACAGCAAAAGCAAACCGCCTGGCCTTTTTTCACCTCCTCGACCTGAACATGAACTTCAGACCAGCTGTTTGCTGTTAACACATCCATTTCCCTTTATAAAGCTACGACTCGTCTCAGAAATATAATATTAATGTGCTGCGCATGTGAGGAATTTCAGGTACAGATTCGTTCACCCAGATTACACACAGATACAGATCACTTACATTTGCAAATGTGAACCGTCAAGATAGACAAATCTGATTTGAGCAAAAAATCGGATTTGAGCAATGTGGCTCGTAATGTGAACGTGGCTGAAGTAGCTGAATGAAGCCTTTTTTGAAGAAAAGTCCACAAATAGGGTTTACTTCAGGATATAGCAATGTAATGTTAATATAGTCTAATGTGATGTTTGTTTTATATACACATAAACTCAATTATCTTTTCTATAAGGTGTACAAGGTGTATACGACTGGATATAAAACATTGTACAGAGTTTGCTGATTCTTGTCAGACTGCTTGACATGATTTGAATATTCAAATCAGTTCTTTTGCCTTTATGCATGCACTTAGTGGTCTCAACAAGTATAACCATATCATTGTACTCATGCAATTTCAGGAAAGACTTCTTAACATTACAGCCAACGTATCTGACCAAAGCAAAAAATCTGAATTGACTAATGAGGATTATCATGTGAACGTAGCCAAAAAACTAACTAGACCAAGCAACACAGGAAAAACAACATGGGCAAGAGTCCAGAGGTGAAGACATCTGCTGAGGGTCTAGGGGTTTGCCCCTGGGCAAACAAGCAGAACCAGATGTTTCAGTTCTGCATCTGAGAGGAAGCGTTAAGGACCTGACCTCAGCAGCAGTATATCTACTAGTGTGTCATCCTCAGAGAGCACGGGTCAGTGTCTAATTGGCAACTCAAAAAACACTTTAGCCTAGAAAAGAGTCTCAGGGGCAGGTTTCAGAGAGGGGCAGGTTAAGTGTATAGTACTGACCCTCTCTGGGGCATGTCCAGACTGCTCTAAGTGAGGCCTTTCTTCCTCTGACCAGACAACAGTGTGTCCCAGACAAAAACAGCACAACACACTTTAATTTCTTCAAAGCAGTGCACTATAGCATTTAAAACAGTTGTATTTCTTTGTTTGGAGGGGTCAAAATATTGTAATTAGTGGTATCATCGTTGGTGTAGGCACAGGGGGGATATCAGAAATAGCATTTGGATTTGTCCCCCCCAAAAAATAATACCGCAAAAAAAGCAGAAATTGTTTTAAAAATAAACTTGTATTTTGAAAGCGTGCCGAAATCTACACCTCTGCCATAAAAAGCACCCCCTCTTGGGAGCAAGTTTCTGATTAATGTTATCTAAAGCAATTATCTCCGCTTTTATCAAGAAGACAGTGTGCACACGCTGCTGAGAGAGGGTGCTTTTCATGGCGGGGGTGCAGATTTAGGCACTACTATGGTGCCGAATTCAGCCAGGAAAAGCACCCCCTCTTGGCCAAGGGCCGTTTCTTTTCTTTATTTCTTACGAGTCAGCGTAGCTTAGAAAAGTATCTTGGGTATTTCCATTTTCTAAGTAAAGTTAAAGCCAAGAAGAAGATGCATGCGCACTACCGAGAGGAGGTGCTTTTCCCGATGGGGGTGCTGAATTCAGCACAACACCGGCTTTAGACACGAGGTCAGTGATGAAAGCAATAAATCACAACAGTAACAATATACTGTATTGTTATATATTGTGATAACAGACTGGGAGTGTTTGGATCATCTAACGTAATTCATAAAAACATAATTCAGACATTGCACATTTTTTTAACAACAGTAACTGTAATGTGGAGTAACATGTTTAGGTTGTAAAGTCACCTTTCGCTGGATTTAACTAATAAACAAAGGTACAGAAAATAATTATTTTGTTTTTTTGTGATTAAGTAATTCCACAAATGTTGTTCTGAGTCACTATAGGGAGGGCTTTGATTCATTTTAGCAAATGTGTCAAACCCGCTCCTACGCCCTTTGGGTATCATTTATTGGCACGACCATATCTGCAGTGTCTAATATATTACATACATTCTAAATTTGCTCTGGTAGTTTTTGTGGATGTAATAAACAAAATATACAAAACAATATACCCCAAAACAGAATTTCACACATCAATGTATTTACATTACCCTGCATTAAAAGTACTCTTCCCCATACTCTGTGCAATTACACATCCCCAAATTGCTTTCTACACATATATTTATTACAGATATATATATATATATATATATATATATATATATATATATATATATATATATATATATATATATATATATATATATATATTACTGCTGGAACTACTTTAGAAACTTTAGCTTTAGAAAAAAATATTCCCTCTTTTCTTCCTTTATTCATGTTAACAAAGCAGCTCCAATCTTTCACTTTCTGGCTCACTTTCAACAAAAACTAAAAACAACCACTGAATTAATTTAGCCGAATCGAAACAAATATCTCAGTAATTAAAAGATCTGTCCAGATTCGGAGTTTGTTGGAGTCATGGCTTCTGGCTAAACCTGTTCTTTAATTGAACTCAGCCATTCCTGCTCTTAAATGAAGCTAAATTTAACTAATGGAAACATAAACACTGACTAGAACTCCTGGAAATGCTTTATTTGATGATTGTATTTTTTTATTGCATGTGGACTGTGTGTATCTGTGAGTGTGTCTCTCTCATTTAGATAAGCTTTGTGTTATTTATTTTCCAAAGACAATACTTATTGAATATTTTGAATAAAAATATAATTATATTATATTACTATATAATTATATATAATTATATTTTTATTCAAAACTAATTCAATAAGTACTCACATTAACCACACACATTATTGGCTGTATTTATTTACAGAAACAGACATTTAGCCTATTTTTTACATCAAATTTTTAGGCTATTAATTATTTTATTATTGTATTTATTTCATTATTTTATAATTATATATCTGTTTTTGTATAATATGTAATTTCAGTAAAATTTTCTTATTATCCAAATGCTCTGGTCAACTCTGCAAACAGTGCCTATAAAAAAATGTATCCTTGCACCCAGTGATGTCACTTCCTCTGCCAGGTAACAAGGAAGAAGGAAGTAAGGTAGGTCAAACTTTTCTTATTATTTTGTACAAAAAACAATAATGTCGTGAAAATTCTGTGTTTGTATGTGATTTGTGGAGTCTAGTTTGAAGTTGGCATATGGAGTTAAGGCACAAAATGTTGATTAATAGGTAAAATACATACAATTTCTGCTAATTTCTATAAAACTACAGAGTAAACAGAGCTGAGCTCCTGTACTTTAATTAAACAGAAATTTAAAAGTTTTGTTATAAAATACAGAATAAAAGGAACTGTATAAAAACTATACAGGCGAAGAATACACTTTGCTTTTGGTTCTTTGGGCTCTCTAAACTCAATGAAGGTGGTCTTCAGGGTTTCCAGATTCAAAAAATATACAGCCCTTCAGAAGCTTAAACTAGCCCAAAATATATGTCTCACCTTCGAAGCAAACGGTAAAACAACTACAAGTTGTTTTGAGACTTAGCATTTTGTTTATAAGGGATTTATGATCAATATTGCTATTTACCCTAAATTTATTAATAATATTGTAACATTATTGGTTATTTTATAACAGTTTTATATCCTAGTCAAGAACATTTAATAGTAACATAATTAGCAAAAAAGAAAAGAAATTACACATTTCTGTTCTTGTCCGTCCTGAACTCTCTTGTCCCAAAGGGTTATATTCAGTGTTGGGCACGTTACTTTGAAAAAGTAATTAGTTATAGTTACTGGTTACTTCTCCAAAAAAGTAATTGAGTTACTAACGGAGTTACTCCACTATAAAAGTAATTAGTTACCAGTAAAAGTAACTATCGCGTTACTTTTTATTATTCGCCCCTCAAAAAAAGGAAATCAATTATGCATTTACTATTATTATTAGAAAAATAACAAAAAATAACAAACGAAAATAAACCCAAAATGTTGACAAAAATATAATCTAACGAATTTCAAAAAAATAAAACGAAATTCTCCACACAACCAAAGAAAATTACTAAAATTTGTAATACTGAAAAAAGCGGAAAAACGCGTCTGGGGATGAAATTTAACAAACCAAGCCACACTCAAAAGAAATATGTATATATAAAACAAAATAATGGACAAAAACAACAATTTAATGCCCGTTAAAATGGTATTAATATAACAGCTTCACCAAAAGAGAATAGAGCTTAGATCGGGCAAAAAATCCGACCCAGCCGGAGCCCGTGCACGTTCTGCCCAAGCCCGAACCATAAACTGTCATTATGAGCCCGACCCGATCCGCCCCATAAACTGTCTGTTTTCGGGCTGATTGAATGAGCGAAATATAATCAGAATTATGTTAATTAACACTAACATAGAAGCATATAACTATTATTTAATTTAAATGATTTTTAAGAACAGCTACACACAATGCTGCAAGTCAAACGCGGAGGCGTTCACGTGCGCCCAGAGCTACGTGATTACAGTTTTCATTTTTATTATAGTTTAATTTTATTTTGTTTTTATTTTTTCTGTTCATTTTAGGGTGGGCTTGCTAGCGCGAGCGCTTTACACAAGAACTAACGGACCACGAGTGCCGCGCGCTCGGCACAACAACTCCCGCTGTACAACTCCGCTGTACAACAGCGCTTATAAATAAATTAAACACAAAAATGAGGATACTCTATCAGTAATTTCAGTTCGTTTTAGTTAGTTTTATAAACACAAAATACAGTTCGAGATAGTCATGTTTTTCCTTTTAATTACCGTTTTTATTAGATTCAGTTAACACAAATGTTTTTCACTTTCAGTTTTCGCTATTTCGTTCGCTTTAGTGAACAATATTAATTGGTTACTTAGCAACATTGTGATTATCACACCAGAGCTTTATATAAAATAAAAATAGGAGCCTGATTTCGGGTCGGTCCTCAGGTCAGGTGGGATTCGGGCAGAGAATCTAAGCTCTAAAATAGAAAGCAGCAGCACCACAAAAACCGGAGCAGCTAAAAAGAGCTTAACGTCCTTAATTCGGAACTTGGGTTGTCCACGGCAATCACTGAATTGATTAGAGCACGCAAATCGTCACAATTGTGCCTCACTTCACCACGCCAAACCACAGGCACAGCGGCCAGAAGCTCAAGTTCACCGGAGGGGTTAACCAGGGCAAAGCGAAATAAAAAAAAAAGTTCATAGAGCTGCTAAAGTAACGTGCAGTAACGGGGTGTCGGAAATGGTAACGGCGTTATAGTTACAGTCATAGTAATTAGTTAGATTACTCGTTACTGAAAAAAAGTAACGGCGTTAGTAACGCCGTTAGTTTTAACGCCGTTACTCCCAACACTGGTTATATTATATAGATGTATTACACACAGAGAGATCTATTTTAAGCTTTTATTTATTTTATTGTTGATGATGATTTTGGCTTACAGCCAATTAAAACCCACAAATCAGTGTCTCTGAAAATTAGAATATTATATAAGACCAATTGGTACTTTTAGCAGTGTGGGCAGTGTGCCAAGTCCTGCTGGAAAATGAAATCCATATCCCGCCTTGTTTTTGATTATGAGAAATTGAGCATGGTATCAGGCAGATACCCGATACAGTATTGATGTTCGTGCATCTCTAGTGTAAACAGTTGATAACAGAGTGTGTGTGTGTGTGTGTGAGAGAGAGAGAGAGAGATAGAGAGAGAGAGAAAGAAAGAGGAGAGTGTATCTGTGCTTTCATGCTCTGCTGACAGTGGATTTCTCTGTGTTTGTTCACAGTGACCTACTGCTCCATTCCAGCATGCCTCAGTAAACTTTCTAATGGGCAGAAAAGCATAGAAAGACAGAGAGAGAGGAGGAGGAGAAGAGAGAGAAAGAGACAGAGAGAGAGAGAGACATTATTTGGGATAATAGATCCCATCTCTATGGTTTTCCCTCTGTCTTCATTATAGGGTGTTATTAAAATAAGGTACAGCTATTGTTTTCATAGCTTTTTTTGCATTTCATTTAAAGTATCAGTCAGTATTATTATGTTTTCTAAACTCAAGGCAGAAGCATTTCTGAGTGTAGAAGGGATCAAATATTCTGTTTAATAGTACCAGTGTACTCTTTATTGATTTCTTAGATTGGAATAAGGCTTAAACCAACATGCTGGTTGCCAAGTATAATATAGCAATCAGCTAGAGCTGCTTGTGCCAACCCCCCCATTTGCCTAGCATAATATGGCAATCGGCTCAAGCTGCTTGTGCCAATGTGCTGGTTGCCAAGTATAATATGGCAATTGGCTCAAGTTGTTTGTGCCAACATCCTGGCAGCAGAGTATAATATGGCCATTGGGTCAAGCTGCTATAGTGCAGTCACCCTGGTTGCAGAGTATAAAATAGGAATTGTCCGAAGCCACTTGTGCAGCACTGTGGTTGCCTAGTAGAATATGGTAATCCGCTCAAGCTGCATTTGCCAACACACCAGTTACCGAGTATAATATGGCAATTGACTCGAGCTGCTTGTGCCAACACCCTTGGTTGCCAAGAATAATATGGCAATCGGCTCAAGCTACTAGTGCAATCACCCTGGTTGCAGGGTATAAAATAGGAATTGTCCCACCCACTCATGCCAGCACTGCGGTTGTTTAGTATAATATGGCAATCCGCTCAAGCTGATTGTGCCAACACACCAGTTGCCAAGTATAATATGGCAATCAGCTCAAGCTCCTTGTGCCAACATGCTGGTTGCCAAGTATAATATGCCAATCAGCTAGAGCTGCTTGTGCCAACACCCCTGATTGATGAGTATAATATGGCAATTGGCTCAAGCTGCATGTTCTAACACTCTGGTTGTCGAGTATAACATGGCAATCGGCCCAAGCCACGCGTCATCACTGTGGTTGCTGAGTGTAATATGGCAATCAGTTTGAGCTGCTTGTGACAACACCCAGTTGCCGAGTATAATATGCCAATTAGCTAGAGCTGCTTGTGCCAACATCCTTGATTGACGAGTATAATATGGCAATTAGCTCAAGCTGCTTGTGCTAACACCCCGGTTGCCGAGTATAATATGGCAGTTGCCAAGTATAATATGGCAATTTGCTCAAGCTGCATTTGTTAACACCCTGGTTGCCAAGTATAATATGGCAATCAGCTCAAGCTCCTTGTGCAATCACCCTGGTTGAAGAGTATAAAATAGCAATTGGCCCAAGCCACTTGTGCAGCACTGTGGTTGCCTAGTACAATATGGCTATCCGCTCAAGCTGCATGTGCCAACACACCAGTTACCGAGTATAATATGGCAATCTGCTTAAGCTGTTTAGGGCAATACCCTGGTTGGCAAATATCTTATGACAATTGGCTCAAGCTGCTTGTGCTAACACCCCGGTTGCCGAGTATAATATGGCAATCGGCTCAATCTGCTTTGTGTCAACACTGTGGTTGTTGAGTACATAATGGCAATCTGCTCAAGCTGCTTGTGCCAACACCCCCGGTTGCAGAGTTTAATATGGGAATCAGCTCATTAAGTTTTTGCCATGTCTTTCATTGGCCCAACTTCGCATAGCCAAAGCCAAGTCTCAACTTATCCTTCCATAAATCATCCGAGCTTGGGCCAATCCTTCTTGCTATCTGGGAAGGCACCAAGACCCCTAAAAGTTATACATTGGAAAGCATTCAGTGAATTGGAAAACAAAAAATTAGCACTTCACATGTGTTGTGTTCAGTTTAAGGACCCTCACCTAGTCAGGCTTCTCTGCTGAGTGTTAAAGCACATCATTAAACTCTCGATGGTAAATCACAGGTGCCGTGCTGAAGTGTCGGTGATGGGCAACATGTTTCTGAAAGTCTGAAAACTGTGAAAAGCGCTATTTATTTTACTCCTGTCTCATTACAGACATCATGTAACCCTCACTCTCGTATTTTATACACTTTGGAAGACGTCTTTGTTTTAATATCAGCATTAATCATTCGACAAGAATTTGATGGATGGGTTTGCTGAACTTCTCTTTCTCTCGCTCCGTCCCTCGCCGCTGCCTGTGGAGGGTTTTCTTTGTGTCTGGATCCTTCTCTCATCTCATTTGATCTACAACATAAAACATCTGTGGTGGAGCTCACAGCACACCTGCTTCCAATTCACGACTCAGACCGAAACATTCTATTAGTTCTTCACAATCAGAGAGCGTTCCCCCTAATTCAGCTGCTATTAGTCTTGTTTTTACAGAACCTGGATTGTTTTCCTGTTCGAGGAGCAAATTTCCAGTTGTTTTAAGGTGTTGAAACAAAGATATGGCTTCGTCTTCGGTATTTGCTGGGTTATTACAAAAATGGCAATGCTGAAGGATGTGAATATACTTAATTGTACTTAAAACATGTTGAGAAATGTCTAAGTATGCTGCAAATATACATATTTATGTATTTAAAATATATTTAAAATACATTAATATTATGCTTTCATCAAAGGTTTGAAAGTAAACTTGAATCATACTTTTTAAATACAAGTACAATAAAGTATATTAAAAAAATAGACCACTATGAAGTAAGCACTTTTAGTTTAATGTAATTCACTATACTTCTAAAATACTTATTTTTTTCTAATATGCTTTTGTACTTTTTTTTAGCAAAGTGTGTTAAAAACAGCTGTTACAGCAGTTCACTTAAAGTACAATGTATCATGTAACTTTTTAGAAAGTAAATTAAATTACTACATTGGTAAAATGTTTTAAAAATATACTTAGGTATTACATTAATAAAACAATTTAAATGTATTTTAATGCTCTGTAATTATAACTAGGAAAATATGAGTATAAGTAAATTATAAGAGACAGTGTTACACATTTAAATGTCAAATAAAAAAATCAAAAGTAAATTTGTAACACGCTAAAAATTGTAGTACAGTATATTAAATATATATTTATGTTTATACCCATATATATTTATATAACATATATATATATGTTTATACCCAACGAAGTATACTAGAAGTGTGCTACTTACAAAAGACAGGAACAAGAAGCATATTTGTGCTCTAATATAAATAGATCAAATATATTTAACATCAATTCTTAGTACATTTCTAATATACCTGGTATATAATATATTGATACAGTTGTAATACTCATTAAATGTATTATAATTTTTCTGTAAGCATATTTAGAATATGGGGTTACATACATGAAGTAGTTTAAATGTTTAAATGTTACTTAAGTATATTTTAAATTGTTCCATTTTAGTACAGTTTAGTACACTTAACACAATTTAAGTAAGACTTTTGTACTATTTTTATACTGTAATTAAAGTATAATAAGTACAAAAAAGTTGTTGCATTTTAGCACTCTTTAAATATACTGATTAATAATGTGTACTATAGCATAATAATGCTTAATATACTTTAATCTACTTTTTTCCAAAGTTTTAATGAGCTCTGAGTGTTTTTCCATCGTCTACATGTATACGTTTTTGGCCACAGGGATGCAGTCTGGTTTTCTCCTAATCCTGGACAGATTGAGGAGTCCTCATTCCTCATTAAATTATTATAATTCCCCCTAAACTGAATCTGTGTCTACAGAAACCTGCCGTCCTCTGTAAGCAATCCAGACTCAATTACTTTGGGGTGGTTTTGGGGGCCCAGGCATGTTTTCATGCTTTCCCACTCTAACACACCTGATTCAACTCATTAATCAGGTGTGATAGAGCAGTAAAGACTATGGGAAATCCTGTCAAATGTGCCCAATCTGTAGATGCAGAATAAGCTGTGAAGGGATATAAAAAGATGGCCAGGTCTAAGAACAGAGCCCAAAATGAGTAAAGAAATCTCCAACAACAGGTACCTACTAGGGGTGGGCGATATGGCTCTAAAATAATATCACGATATTTCAGGGTATTTTTGCGATAACGATATACTTGGCGATATAGGAAAACTAAAATAATTCATTCATTTCAGGAATATATTATAATAGTATACCAGAGTAATCATAACGTGGCAAAATAAATAATATAACATAAAATAATATAATGCAGCAAAAAATATTGCAGAATATTTAGTGCATGCATATAAACTGCAAACTAAAACAATTATACAACAAATACACCTAAAGCTTCACAGTAAATAATAGACTACTTTTAAGACAGAACAGCCCTATTATCACGATGTGGATTTTTAATATCATGATATTTCTGTATCACGATATATTGTATACGATATAATATTGCCCACCCCTATTACCTACAGGTAGCTCTCCACACAGCTGATCCCCACAGTACAGCAGTCAGTACTACAGTGTCTACCATCAGAAAGAGACCAAATTCAGTAAGTCTAATTATCATGGGAGCTGAGTAAAGAGGAAAACATCGGTTTCAGAAAACAGAAAAGTCTTGTAGTTGTGGTTGTGCTAGTTGGCTCTAGTCTTTTTCGACCCATTTTTGTGTTGTTTTCTTTTTCAATAATATTAACCCTTGTGTGGTGTTCGGTCTGTGGGACCCGTTTTCATTTTTCATCAAATGATACAAAAATATATTTTTTCTAACTCAAACTCATTGGCATTGGCTCATTTTTTTGTGAAAAACATATTTCAAAACATATTTTTGATAAACACACACTGTACACCCCCCCCCCCCCCCACACACACACACACACATTTATATTACATACAGTATGTTTGTCCAAGGGCTAATAAACATTGATTCATTTGTAAAATTGAAACTAAACAAATTTTCTACTCATATCTTGAGTTTAATTCATTTTCTTTTACATTTTATTAAAAAACGAATAAAAAAAGAGTAGCACTTTTTGAAAGAAATGTAACATAAGAAAGATAAAGGGCAAATATTAACCATGTAAGCTGTTTATATTGTTTGCAATTTAGTTGAAGCAAGCATGTGTAAAGCATTTTAATGTAAAATTGCTTAATTTTGCTGAATTAAATACAAGTAACAAAGTAAACGAGTAACAAAAATATGAACACCACACAAGGGTTAAAAGACTCATGTCACACCCTCACGGCTGCAGCGTCAGAGGAAAAGAATAATAAAAGAAAAGAATAATAAAAAACATTCAGACAGATCTCAGATATGGGTCACATTAAATTGAAAATGTCAGAAAGGCTACGCTCACATTACCACTAAAGTGTCTTAAATCTGATTTTTTGCACAATGTGGCTCAGATCTGATTTGAGTCACTTTTATTTGTGGTCCTAAATTGGACATACATACCTGATCCATGAACATGTGATCATGCGATGAATTTATACAGGTATCAATATGAGCATGTGAGGTGTTTTGGGGACAGATTCGTTTACATTTCACACAGATACAGATCACTTACATTTGTGAATGTGACCCTTCAGGATAGCCAAATCCGATCTGAGCAAAAAATCAGATTTGAGCAATGTGGCTTTGAGTAATGTGAACGTAGGCATACAGTCACGAAACGACACACCTGTGTCAAATATGACGTAATACAGTGGTCTCAAACTCATCTTATCTGGGGGGCACTGCAGGTAGAGTCTGGGTGAGGCTGGACCGCATCAGGACAAGGACTCTCTGTACGTGTTGAATTTAAATAAAGCAACATGATGTAGTCAATCATAGGTTTAAGATTTTGAATTTTTAATCAACCTCACTGGGATCTAGAGTTCTATAAATCCATGTTCCGCCGTTTTCAGCTTTTCTTCCATGGTTGAGAAGCAACTGTTCTGTGTGTGGGTGAGGCTCGTATGTGTGTGTGAAGTCACAGCCTGCTGTCCCCTGATTGGCTGGACGCAGCACGGCCGCCAGATTCATTTGATTAAAGATGAGCTCTGCTGAACTTTTTTGCTGGAGGGCGAGGCTGCGTTCAACGCAACCCAGCATGCGCCATGGCATGTAGCGGCTCTTTCCACTGAAATGAATTGGATGCACTGTGTTCGTGGACACGTACAGTGACAGAGAGAGGGTGCATCTTTTTTTTTTAACTCTAAAATTGAATTTTAAGTAGCGGTCCACAAAATATCGTTCTGCGGGCTGTGAGTTTAAGACCCTGACGTAGAAGATCAGATCTGGGACATATTTACCTGCTGTGTGATCATAGCCTTATTTGAGCTTTTGAGTAGACATGCATGTAGTGCAGGTTGTTACCCACAGACCCTGAGTGCACTCACCTTCCCTCCCTCTAAACTCAACCCAAACTCAAACTCCCATTCCTCCCAGAAAGGTGTGCTCAGGCAACATCTGCTGAACATTAACCAAGACATGACTCTATCAAATGCTTTCATTGGACTCCGTGCAAAGAAAACACAAGACGGCTCTTTGGCTCTTAAGCAACAGGTTAAGAATTAGTCTGAAATAGTAAACCGTTACAGGGTGAGATGGTGCATAGCTTGCACAAATTTAAATCTAATCCACCTGAAGATTTTCGTGTGTTTCTACAGGGCTGAGCTGGTGCAGAGCGGCGGGATCACAGAGCGCCCAGAAAGGCCAACAGCCAATCTGTAAAAAAACTAAACAGCATTTTAAAGCTTCTGGCAAAACATACAGCTTTTATTGTGCTGGGTTTCTGTGTTTCTCCGGTTTTCAGAGGGTAAACAGATTAGCAGTGGATGTGTAACACAGAGCCTGCGCCGCTGCCAGCGCTCTGAGGGGCTTTGTTATTTGGAATGGCTGGAGGAATGAAGCACATACAGAAGTAATTAAATACAGTATGCAGAGGCAGCACTTCCACAGGGCCGCCGAACTCAGAGTAATACAAGACATCTGCAGTTTACCATCAACACTCAGCAAAGCGCCGCTTTAACCGCGCAGAGAGAGTGACTGGAATCAAATAAACATAGAATATGTTCTGTATATGCTTCAACATATAAATTACAGTCATCGTTTCATATTTCCTTACATAAATACTCAGTGTCTAAATACTTTTATACCAGTTCTGATATGTGTATAAAATCCTGACACATAATTAGGCAAAAATGCATTTTTAAAATAGACAAATCCTTTGAAAATAAAAAGAAACTGTACAGGAGAAGCAGTCTGCTTCCTCTGGAACATAATTAGTCACTCCTCAACCAGCCGAAGTACAGTACTCGCAAAGTGATCAGTACTTACTACAAAACTGCTTCATAATATTTCACATTTTAGGGTGATTTCACAATTGGGGTCCCATTCATATTGGTTGTATAAATACAGCTCTGGAAAAAAGGAGAGCACTTAAAAATGATGAGTTTGTATGATTTTACCAAATAAAAAAAAACGCTGGAATATAATCAAGAGGAAGATGGATGATCACGAGCCATCAAACCACCAAACTGAACTGCTTGAATTTTTGCACCTGGAGCAAAGGCATAAAGTTATCCAAAAGCAGTGTGTAAGACTGGTGGAGGAGAACATGATGCCAAGATGCATGACAACAGTGATTAAAAACCAGGGTTATTCCACCAAAATGTATTTATAAACTTTTCTTAATGAAAAATCTCCATTTAAAATGTACATACTCCCTGCCAACTAGATAAGCTTGGCAATACGTTCACATTATCATTGAAAATGTTAAATAAAAAAGTTCTAATAACATCCAGAAAATTTAAACGTTCATGGATGTTAAATGTAACATTTAGAAAACGTTATACTCACCAAAAATTAAAAGCTGGGGAGCTATTGTTCCTGATATGTGTTTAAAGCAATTTTGACTGTACTTGGTAACTTTTAAATGGCACCTCATTTGTGAAATCACCCACATTTACATGTCTTCCTGTTACTAAACCAAAATCTTACAAAGAATACTGCAATAAACACAAAAAAAGACTCAAAAATAGACATAAAAAGTTCTCTGCAAGGTCAAACAGTTCATCTTCGTTTCTCATACTTCAATGTGCTAAATATGACTGAATATCCAGGCTTTCCGCCATTCGTCCAGTTTTGGCAATGAGAAGTTTCTGGAAGCACCATTTCCTGAAAGCACCTGTTCATACTAAACCCACAGCACCAAAAGTCAGGATCACGCAGCGACCCACAGAATGGAGATGTTGGTTCCTCCCTTGTGCGTGATCTGATTGATGCGACCGCGTACACAGTCCAGCGTGACGTAGATCGCGGTGCCGTTCTGCACCTCGAAAGACGCCCTCAACCCAATACTGGCCCACTCGCTGCCCTCGGGCACGTGCCCTCCGACCTGCTGAGCCAGAGGAGTCGTAGTGTGCGGTGAATGCCCTTCTTGGCTCTGGCGATGCAGCACCAGCTTCACCACGTTGCAGGAGTGGATTAGCTTGACGTTTAGTGCCACGTTAGCTGTCCCTGCTTCCTGGAACACAAAGTTTCTCCGGCTGTGTTGCTCCCCGGTGCCAGCCAGTCGAATGTGGTCAGAATCGGGACCTTCCTGATGGAAGAGTAGGGCTTTGTTTCTTACGGCGCCAGAAGGCAAGCCCGTCCTTGATACGGTTGCTGTAAGAGAGGAAGAAACAGTAACCGGGATCCAGAGGAGGCTAAGCATGCTAATCCCAGAGCTGTCGCCAAAGTAGCGAATGTTGCACTGGGATGGGGTGAAGATCTCGAAGTTTAGCCAATCCCCCAAGTCTACAGTAGTGGCGGCGGACAAGGTGATGGATGTGTCTCGGTAGTTGACGCCAGATTTGAAGGATCGCACCACTTCCCGATTGGTGCCATTGCTGTTGACGTAGGCGACTAGCGAGAATCCCTCACGGACGCAAGTGTGGCCCATGGCGTAGAGTGCCTGCTGCAAAACGAACTTCACTACGCCCTTCTCTGTGAAGCGAATGCCTCGACTGTCATGAGTCAACGAGACCATATAGGGGTCTGAGACAGCAGTGACGCGGAAGGCTGGCCGGTAGTTGCCTTGATAGTGTGCCACCGTGGACATCTGAGCCGTCATTGCGACCGCACCAGTGTCATGCGACAGCCACACCAAGCTAAAGGCGGAGTTGCCCAGTTCGTACAGCTGCAGGTCTTTGCTCTGGTTGCAGTGCTGGTTGGGGCTCTTCAGAACCAGCGACAGGGTCTGATTGGGTTCCACCTCAACCACCGAGCTCACAGTCACCCCCTGGAAGTGCTTCCTCTCCGGCTGCTCAACCCGTACCCCGCTCAAGTCGAGTCCTTCCTCCTCGCTGCCGCTGAGACGCATCCCTAACTGCAGGAAATTCCGGCAGCTGTGCTTTAGAGCGAAGTTCTGGTCCATCCAGAGCAAGCCGTGCTGAAGGAGGCTAAGAGAACCTTCCTGACTGACCAGCAGATCGCTGCCCTCCTTCCCCCTGATGCTCAGCTGTAACCCCGGGAACACCGTGCTGCCGCTCTTCGAGCGAGGCATGGGCAAAGCGACGGAGGCAGACCAAGTCTGAGACAGTGTGTTTAACGAGAGAACGCCGCACACAGCATCGCTGGTGGCAGTGCACGGAACAGCCACTGCCTGTCCGTCACAGTCTGAGCAGGCCTGGCACTCCTGAAGCTCCTGGTTGTAGAAGTACTCGTGACCGCACAGGCCTGAGGAGATGTCTCTCTCCGACACGCCCAGGCACCGGAACCCACCTGCAACAGATAAAAATGATTAATTTCTTTGATTCTACTAAATTGAAAACCTCTGGAATACAATCAAGAGAAAGATGGATGATCACGAGCCATCAAACAACCAAGTTGAACTGCTTGAATTTATTTTTGCACTAGGAGTAAAGGCATAATGTTATCTTATCTATCCAAAAGCAGTGTGTAAGACTGGTGGAGGAGAACATGCCAAGATGCATTTACATTTATATTTAAGGCATTTAGCAGACGCCCTTATCCAGAGCAACTTACAACAGTGCTGTTGTTGTTGTTCATTTCAAAATATCCATAGCTAGTTTGTAGAGACTTGGATCAAGAGATACACAGAGCTTGATAATATTTTGAAAAGATGAGTCTTCAGTCTGTGTTTGAAGACCGCAGATGACTCTCAGAGCTGTTCTGACACCCAGTGGAAGTTCGTTCCTCCACCTTGGTCCTCCAGCACTGAGAAGAGTCGGGATGTTTTTGGTTTTCTGTGGGTTTTGAGGAATGGTGGTTTGAGCCGAGCCGTACTGGAAGCTCTAAGAGCTCTTGGTACAGATCTGGCTTTGACCATCAGTAACATCAAGTAGGAAGGAGCCGGTTCGTTTTTGGCTGTGTAGGTCAGCAGCTCTCTAGATGCATGAAAACTGTAATTAAAAACCAGGGTAATTCCACCAAATGTTGATTTCTGAACTCTTAAAACTTTATGAATATAAACTTTTTTCTTTATTTTTCTTTGCATTATTTGAGATCTGAAAGCTCTGCATCTTTTTTTGTCATTTCAGCCATTTCTCATGCAATAAGATGCAAATAAATGCTCTAAATGACAATATTTTTATTTGGAATTTGGGAGAAATGAAAGTTTAAAAACATACTTCCGTCCACTTCTCTTACCTGGAGTATTGAGACATTTCACTCGTTCTCCACACAGACTGGGAATTTCCAGGCATTCATCTCTGTCCTGTAGAACATATTTATTTACTTTACAAAACTTGAAAACATATACAATTATTTGAAACATAAATAATGCGGTAAATGTAACTGATTGGTTAAAAAAAAGTAATTTAGAGTATTTTATTCCTTTGCCTCAAATGTAGCCAAGCCATCAGCCAAGCCATGGTGTCAAAAGTTTAGTTATTTAATATCATAGTTTCCCAGTGAAAATAGTCTTCTTTTCAACTATATATATTGCGATATTTAACAGTCAACAGCCCCACCCTCTGTTGCTGTTTAAATGACACGCGTGCAAGGTGTGAAAATAGACAGTTGGTGGAGTGTAAGATAGCAATGACGGCTCCAAGTGATCTCGGATCACTGATGATCAGGAGATCGCTAGTTAGAATCCTGTTTATGTAGCTTGCCATCGGCTATCGGAGCCCAGAGAGAGCAAAATTGGTCTTGCTCTCTCTGGCTGGGTACAGTAGATGGTGATCTTTTTCTTTATCACTCCTAGGGTGATGTTGATCAGCTCAAGGCTGCGTCTGTGAGCTGGTGTATCAGAACCGAGTCGCTGCGCTTTCCTCTGTGCATCAGCATCAGCAGTTTGAAACTTCACATGTATCAGAGGAGGCATGTGCTAGTGTTTACCCTCCTGCTGTTGGGGCTTTACTAGTGATAGGGGGAGTCCTAATGCCTAATGAGTGGATTGGGTAATTGGGCGTGAAAATTGGGGAGAAAATGGGATAAAAATTAGAAATAAAATTATATATAAAAAAAGAAAGAGCAATGTTCATTGTGATGCACCTTGTGCAGGTTGTAAGAAACAGAGAGGACCTTGGGAAAAAGAGAATGTATGATCATCCTACTTATTTAGCCTATTTATTGACATTATGAGGATTTTATAAGAACAGAACTGTGATAAATTTGTTTTTTGGATGAATAAGGCTTGTTGTTAAATGATGTTCTTGAGAAATAAACTTCAGACACCACGTATTTCACAGATAACCAAATCACTGGTTTAACCCCCAACACTCAGACTCAGACTACTGATACCTGGCAAATCCTGTCCGCATTAGGTGAACACTGGGACACCAGGAAAAACCCAGGTGGGCACATGGTGCAGGTCTCGCACTGCGGCGGCTGCTTCTGAAAGTTGCAGTACTCCTCAGACCCGCAGGCGCTGCGACAGCCCAGCAGCGGGTGATCCGTGTCCTCGGCCACGTCCATCACCTTGGCATCCACGTCCATTTTGTGCACGGCGTAGGACTTCTGCAGGTGGCTGCGTGCCTGGCTCTGCAGGCCTGCCAGGTGGCTCTGGAAGTAGCTCTGCAGCTCCCCCTGCAGGCCCTGGAAGGACACCTGCTTGACGGTCTCGGACAGCAGGCCGTACTGGGCCTTCACCACGTCCATCTGCTCGTACATGCGCTGCTGCTGCTCCAGGATCTCGCGCTGCTGTGACAGGAGCGCCCCCTGCTGCTCCACCAGCCGCTGCTGCAGGTCTCTGATCACCTCCTGCTGCGCTCGCAGCGCCTCCACCAGCTTCTCCTGCCCTTTGGCCAGCTGCAGGTGCAGGATGAGGGCGTCCTCTGAGGGAACCTCGTTCTCTCCTGGAACAGAGCAGATAGCACCTTTAGATGTTGTACAGCTGCATGCACTGTGTGGAAATGCACTGTGTGGACACACCTGAACGATGAGTTTTTCCTGCTTTTGTTTGAGTAACTGTCTCTACTGTCCAGGAAAGACTTTCTGTATAGATTTTGGAGAATTGCTGTGAGGACTGGATTGCATTCTTTGACAAGAGTGAGGTCAGGATGTTGGATGATCACCAACTCCTCAAACTCCCCAACTCCTCAAACTCCCCAACTCATCAAATCTTCAAACTCCCCAACTTGTTAAACCCCCTAACTTGTTAAACTCCCCAACTCCTCAAACTCTTCAACTCCTCAAACTCCCCAACTTCTCAAACTCTTCAAACTCCCCAACTCCTCAAACTTCTCAACTCCTCAAACTCACCAAATCTTCAAACTCGCCAAACTCCTCAAACTCTCCAAATCTTCAATCTCCTCAAACTCCTGAAATCTTCAAACTCCTAAAAACTCCCCAACTCCTCTAATCTTCAAACTCCTCAAACTCCCCAACTCCTCAAACTCCCCAAATCTTCAAACTCTTCAAACTTCCAAACTCCTCAAACTCCCCAACTCTTTAAATTGCTCAACTCCTCAAACTCCTCAATCTTCACAAACTCCTCAAACTCCCAAACTCCCCAATTCCTTAAACTCTTCAAACTCCCCAACTCCTCAAACTTCCTAACTCTTCAAACTCCCCAACTCCTCAAACGCCCCAAATCCTCAAACTCTTCAAACTTCCAAACTCTTCAAATTCCCCAACTCCTCAAGATTATTATATAAGACAAATTGATATTTTTGGCAGTGTACCACTTTGGACTTAAAATAATAAAACACAGTGGATCAACACCAGCAGATGACATGTCTCTCCAAACCATCACTGATCATCAGTAAATTTTACATTTCATTTATAAATCAAGGGAGCAGAGTCTGGAGGAAGAGTGGAGAGACACACAGTCCAAACTGCTCGAGGTCTAGTGTGAAGTTTCCACCAATCAGTGATGGTTTGGAGAGACATGTCATCTGCTGGTGTTGATCCACTGTGTTTTATTATCAAGTCTAAAGTCAGTGCAGTTTTGTTTGTTGTTCCCTCTGCTGACAACTTTTATGGAGATGCAGATTTCATTTTCCGGCAGGACTTGGCACACTGCCCACACTGCCAAAAGTACCAATTGGTCTTATATAATATTCTACTTTCCTGAGACACTGATTTTTGGGTTTTAATTGGCTGTTAGCCATAATCATCAACAATAAAATAAATAAACGCTTAAAATAGATCACTCTGTGTGTTTAATACATCTATATAATATCTGAGTTTCACATTTTGAACTGAATTACTGAAATAAAGTAACTTTTCAATGATATAATATATTAAATATAATAATATATAATGTAATAATATATTAAACATCATTCTGTCAAAGGCAAAGGCCATAATTACCAGTAATGACTGTGTCTGATTTATCCTAAAATAACTTGAAATTCCTCTGGCATCCAAAAAAAACGCTTTAACAGTCTCTAGCCATTTGTAAAGGTAATATATGATTTTTTCTTTATTTAGATCTGTTGTCTGTGTTTTTGTAGCTGTCTGGTTGGATGGCGGGTTCAGATACAAGCAGTTCACTATGACTTTTGTTTCAGAAATTCAGAACTGCTATTTTTTCTCTTCCTGTCAAGGCTACAGTTTGAGCCAGTGAGAGTAGCATGGACGGACTTCAAAGCAGCTTAAGTATGCTGGACACTCGACTGCCAGATATTTTTCCTCGTCCACAGATTCACTGAGCTTTCAAGTGCAGCTGAACAGATGTGAATCACGGCGTGCAAAAAAAGCTACCTGTTTCCCAATTATACATGGAAATAGTTATTCATTCAGTTCATCATGCTACCATATCAGATATCTAAAAAATAAGAATGTGTCATTTGTTCCAATACTTCATGTACAGCTAATGAGACTGTAATAATGCTTCATTCTACTGTAATAATGTGTGATTTATTTAATTTAACTACAGCAGGTTTTCAGTCCTTCACCTGTAGCTCTCCCAAAAACACTATATGTAATTGTTTCCACTGGTAAAACACACCTGAACCAGTTTTCCATCTCATTAATGATTGATAATTGATGAGGCATGTTTCACAAGTTGGAGAATATAGAGTCAGTTTTCCAAATCAAGATTAATTATAGTATTGGACTTCACTTTTCTACTTTCAATTTTGAACAGAGATTTTCTATCTCTATGTTAGAATCAACAAGAGGCCAACAATCACTCTGAATGAGTTGCAGAGATCAGTAGCTGAGACTGGAGTAAGGCCTCACTATTACCTTCCATTTAAAAGTGAAGAAAGTTTTATTGCTCATCTGTAAAGTGGCAGTTTTGGACTGCGATGATATTAAAGGAGAACTCCTTTAAGGAGAAAATTGACTTTTGTTGTAGTAAAACATGATAAAAAGTACTTAACTTTGATGAATAGCACACCTCTGTTCTCCCACAGCGTTCTGAGATCCAGAAATTTCAACAGTTTGTCCAAACACCCTTCAGACTGGGTGACACAGAGCATAATTTTCCCCGATAAATCACTTTTTCCACCGTTATCCAGCTCAAAGTAGCTCCACACCTCTTTACTAGAATCTGGAGAGCCCTGACATTTAAAACGAGGCATTAATAACTTAAAAAGTGCACAAGAAGCTTATTAAAAACAACTTTTTACATCCTCTAATGCTTGCTTCAGCTCAGTGCGTGCTGTTATTGTACTGATATAGATATAGACATATATATACATAGACTCTGCATAGCCTGCCTTCTGGCATGGAGCTACTTTGAGCTGAATAACGGTGAAAAAAAAATAGATTTATCAGGGCAAATTATGGCCCATATCATCCATTCTGAAGGGTGTTTGGACAAACTGTTAAAATTTCTGGATCTCAGAACGCTGTGGGAGAACGGAGGTGTGCTATTCATCAAAGGTAAGTACATTTTATCATGTTTTACTACTCCAAAAGTCCATTTTACACCACAGTTCTTCTTTAACAATAGCTGTATAGACCCTAAAATACAACGCTGTGGGACTCCACAAAATAAACCACTTAAAATACTATCTGCATTCTACTAGATTCTGCTAGTTTTTAAACATATTTCTCAACAGAAGCATTTCATTTTGAGTGGTCGGATTGTTGGTATTGTTTTGTTCACACTATTTAGACTGGATGTGCTGTAATCTTTCAGTTACAGTTGGATTTCACAATATTGAAAGACTGGGTTAAAATCATACAGTGTGAGCTAGGCATCTAGCTTGTGGATGCCTGTGGATTTCTGCAGCTCCTCCAGAGTGACCATGGGCCTCTTGGCTTCTTCTTTAACCAGTGCTCTCTTGGCTCGATCTGTCAGTTTGGGTGGACCATGGTCATGTCTTGGTTGGTTTGCAGTTGTAGATTAATTTTTCCGTTTTTTTGGAAAAATGGACCAACACCAGCAGATGACATGTCTCTCCAAACCATCACTGATTGGTGGAAACTTCACACTAGACCTCGAGCAGTTTGTACTGTGTGTCTCTCCACTCTTCCACCAGACTCTGATCCCTTGATTTTTTTTTTTTTCATGAAATCCAAAATTTACTGATGATCAGTGATGGTTTGGAGAGACATGTCATCTGCTGGTGTTGATCCACTGTGTTTTGTTATCAAGTCCAAAGTCAGTGCAGTTTTTTTTTTTTCTTGAATATCTTACAGCACTTCATGCTTCTCTCTGCTGACTGCTAACTTTTATGGAGATGCGGATTTCATTTTCCAGCAGGATTTGGCACACTGCCAAAAGCACCAATTGGCATTGATTTTTGAGTTTTCATTGGCTGTAAGTACAAAGGAAGCTCTGGGAAGTCTATCTAGAGAGATCTAAGACACAGCAGCCATAACCCCATAATAAAATTCTTACCAGGTTTAATGTCACATGTGAGCTGAACTCCTAGTGCAGCGCCCCCTAGCTCCGCAGCAGGATACGACGCATCCGTAAACTCGGCCAGAAACTGAGCGGCTCTATCCGGCACATGGATCAGGGTAGGTTGGCCGGGGGCAGCACCGTCGGTGGCACAGCCATCCCCCAGACACGACCTCGCTTTGGGCTTCGGCCTGATCCTTAGAGGCAGCCTGCACTCCAGCCCCCGGCACTCTCTGGTGCTGTTACTCTCAGCCATAGCCACACAGTCCAGACCAGTACACCCAGTACCAGACACATCAGCCAATCGTGTCCTCAAGCTTTCTCTCGGACGCTGGGACTGGACAGGAAGATGGGATTCCCACAGTTCAGCTGGAGGAGGGTTCTGGACTGCATGCTGGTGGTTCGGAGCTGCAGGTGCGGCTCGGTTCTGAGCTGGTGTATATTGGCGTGATGCTCTACAGCGCCCTCCAGAGCATGTCCCAGAATCCACAGCACTCTGTACTATCACATATGGATGCAGGACGCACAGCAGGAGCAGGGATATCCGCACAGGTGATGCCATTTTTATGTCGTTCATTACCCTGAAATATAAAACATCAAAAACTTAAAAAAAAAATTTAAACTTTAGCTTCAACCCAAGAATTCTTATTAAATCATTATTTTCCCTCACTTCCTACTGCTTTAAATTATTTGATACATCCTACTAATCGGATATGTACAGCTTAGGCCTGTCACAATACCATTTTTTTGTGGACGATATATCATCCCAGAAAATATTGTGATAAACGATATTATTGTCATTTTAAAACCATTTAAATTCCAATGACAAAATTAAAAAAGTATTGCATACCAAAGCAATTATACTTTTTAAAAACAACAGCATTTTAAATATTCATACTTTGGAAAATACGTATATTTTATTCCTTTACCTACTGCTGTCCACACTGTTTGTATAGAGTCACAGTTATTAAAGCGTTGGTAATTTAGCATGACTGGCTAAAATACTGTTCACAAGGGGTGGGTCATATGGACCTAAAATTGTATCACGATATTTCATGACATTTTCGCGATAACGATTCTCTTGGCGATATTACAAAACACTGATTAAAAAATATATATATTTCTAGAATACACTACTGCAAGTAAATAAAAATTTACTTTTTTTTTATTGAATACGATTTTTTAATGAATATGATATGGCACACCCTAACTAAGAGATTTAAAAAATACTAAAAAAATAATTTTATCAGATTTGTAACAGAAGTAAATTATCCAGAATATCATGATACTAATAATAATAATGCACCCCAAATATCTCCATATGTCTTGGATTAAAGTAAAATAAATGATACTGGACAGATATAATCTGTCTCTAGTAGATATATAATGGGAATTGAGAACCGTGTGAATTCTTCTTTTGCTAAAAACAGGAAAAAATAGTACCCTGGTGTAATAATTAGGGGTAGGTAATATGCCACAATATTTCAGAGTAATTTATCATTCACGATATTAAAAAATGTTGGTGACATTATTGCGCACAAGAGGATATGGCACACCTTTACTGTTCACTGTAATATATGCAAACATACATTCAAATAAACACAATAGATGATATCACGATTTATCAAATATTTTTGAGGTCATATCCACTTATTGTACGATAAGTCGATAATGTAATTATTGTGACAGGCCTAGTACATCTTTGGAAAAACATAATAAAAGAGACCACTTTAAAAAAATTATGAGTTTCTTTGATTTTACCAAATTAAAAAACCTCTGGAATATAATTAAGAGGAAGATGGATGATCACAAGCCATCAAACCAAACTGAACTGCTTGAATTTTTGCACCAGGAGTAAAGGCATAAAGTTATCCAAAAGCAGTGTGTAAGACTGGTGGAGGAGAACATGATACCAAGATGCATGAGAACTGTGATTAAAAACCAACCAGGGTTATTTCACCAAATATTGATTTTTGAACTCTTAAAATTTCATGAATATGAACTTCTTTGCATTTTTGTTATTTCAGCCATTTCTCATTTTCTGTAAATAAATGCTCTAAATGACGATATTTTATTTGGAATTTGGGAGAAATGTTGTCTGTAGTTTATAGAATAAAACAAAAATGTTCATTTTACTCAAAAATAAACCTATAAATAGCAAAATCAGAGAAACTTCAGAAACTGAAGTGATCTCTTTATGTTTTCCAGAGCTGTATGTATATACTGTATATCCTGCACACATGGACACACGTGTTTCTCATATTCATAGAGTTACTGTACAAATACCCATATAGCCCAGGTCAGGTCAGAAAGGGAAATGGGAACAGCATTATTGGATAAGGCATTATTAAACAGCTCTTATGAGTGTTAAACTTCCTTTTCTGGTTGCAGTACACTATATGGCTACAACAGCCATAAATCCAGTTATGAAAAACCCAATAACTAGCTGTGTTTACCCCATAACAATCTATATATTCCTGCAACTTCCAGTAATGTTACATCCCTGCAGAAAGGAACAGATTGGCCAGCTCTACACAAGCATACAGTATTTGTTTGAGTCTTTTTGTTTTTTCTGGTCTTCCAGCATAATCCAGCTTTACCAGCTCGCATTGACCAACTGAAGCAATATTTTTTTAGTAGATGTCTTACTAACTCAACAAAACACTACATATCTCCCTTAAACTCACTGTAATGTTACATATCTTTATGTAACTCAGTATAATGTTACATATCTCCATGTAACTCAGTATAATGTTACATATCTCCATGTAACTCAGCATAATGTTACATATCTCCATGTAACTCAGCATAATGTTACATTTCTCCATATAACTCAGTATAATGTTACATATCTCCATGTAACTCAGTATAATGTTACATATCTCCATATAACTCAGTATAATGTTACATATCTCCATGTAACTCAGTATAATGTTACATATCTCCATGTAACTCAGTATAATGTTACATATATCCATGTAACTCAGTATAATGTTACATATCTCCATATAACTCAGTATAATGTTACATACTTTCATAACGTTATACATCTCTATAACATTACATATCTCCATAATGTTACATATCTCCATATAACTCAGTATAATGTTACATATATCCATGTAACTCAGTATAATGTTACATATCTCCATATAACTCAGTATAATGTTACATACTTTCATAACGTTATACATCTCTATAACATTACATATCTCCATAATGTTACATATCTCAATAACGTTACATATCTCCATAATGTTACATGTCTCTATAACTTTACATATCTCCAAACTGTTACATATCTCCATAATGTTGCATATCTCCATAACTGTACATATCTCCAAATTGTTACATATCTCCATAACGTTATATATCTCTATAACATTACATATCTCCACAATGTTAAATATATCATAACTCACAGCATTGTTACATGTCTTGACGCAGGTGGCCATATGTTGCCAATGTATCAGTAACTTTCATATCTCCATAGTGTTACATACCTTCATATTGTTACATATCTCCATAACGTTACATATCTCCATAATGTTACATACAGTATCCTCTAACTCACAACAGCGTTACAAAACTCCACATAACTCACCATAACCCATCTCTCTCTCTCTCTGTAAGTCTTTCTAACTCTTTCTAACTAGTCTTTTCTCTCACTACTTATTATTCTATATATATAATATCTGCATTAGTGGAGCGCGTTACCTGTGACGCGGTTCCCCCGGTGCTCCTCAGTGCGCGCGGCTCGGTGTGCTGTCTGAGCCCCAGGAGGCGCGCATCCTCTCCGGCCACAACAGACCCAGTGCAGCCGCTGCTGTGGAGCAGAAACACACAGCCTACTGCTGCTGCTGCTGCTGCACACACACACACACACACACACACACACACACACACACACTTCATTAGCATCAGGTTTCCCTGAGCTGCTGGAGCTTTAACCCCTCACTCTCCTCATACTCTCTCTCTCTCTCTTGTTTGAAGTTTTTTCTCTTCTCTTTAATTCTGTCTTTATTCTCTTCAGCTCTACACGCTGTAGGCTTTTCCCTGCTCTCACAGTCTCCTCTAAAAGCAGAGCGGATTGTGTTACAAACAGCAGGCTGTTACTGAAATGAGGGGCAGAGAAAAAGACATTTGTCTGGGATTCCTGCCAAAATCCCCCTCTTTCACTCTCTCTCTCTCTCTCTCTTCAATCCTCTATTCAAGTTAAATCTCTCCTCCAGTTTAGTGACTCAGACACAGACCGAAGAGAAACTCTATAACCCTGTTTACACCTGGTCACTTCATGCGTTTTGTGTTAATGCACCCAAAATGCAATGCAGCCGAGGCATATTTAAAACAGATTCAATGACTCAATCTAAATCTAAAGCTCTATCCCTTTCACACCCTTTGATTTTATTCCCGTCTGGAACGGCCGTGTGGTTTTTTTTATTCTTAGACGTCCTCCGAAAAAATTACAGGCTGAATTATCTATTGTTTTTCACTGAACTCCGCGGTCCTCCGGTAATTTTAGTCTAGTAGTAGAGTTTCGTCTCCTCACGTTTAATAAAATAGCTATTTTACCACTGCCGCGCACCACAATTACACTTAGGGCGCACATTTTCATAGAGATCCATATAAAAACAACAGTAAGTGGAAATGGAGGAGCTACTGAACGTGATGTCACGTGACCTAGAAACACTAAAAACTCACTGTTCCTCCTGTTTTTTCAATTGTTGTCCAGATGCAAGAGTTTTATCAGTGAGTAAAAGTGTAAAATATTTTTCACAGGCCTCCCCCTGAGAAACTAATCCTTTCTTTATATCAAATGACCCTTAATTAGACCTGGTCACTTCATGAATATTGAGTATTAGGATTATTATATTAGTATTATCTTGATAAGGCCAAACCCTAAAGTGTAAATGCATTTAAAGCAATTTCAAACCAGTGGGAAAAATAAAGCCAATCTGTTTATTTCTGTTGTAGACTGAAAACATTTGTGTTTGTCATTAAAGATTTATTGGATCTGATATACAGTTATATACAGAAGATAGCACCTTTTTCTATTGAAACTTTTAGTTTTAAAACACACGACTGTCAGGTAGGGCTGCATAATATTGGAAAACCTTACATTGCAAATGTTCTTTACTATGTATATTGTGATATTAAACAATGCAGGGCCCATGACATCACCAGCCCCGCCCCCACTGCACAGCACCGAACACTCAAAACCCCTAAAAAAACAGCAAAACAACAGTAATCGGCCCTTTAATCAGACATTTAAATGGCTTTTTAAAAGGTAAATAAGAGCGTTTGTTTTTCTGGGATTAAAAGTGTAGATTCAACTGTAACTGGAAATATCTGCACTGCAAAACTGTGCTGGACTGAGGTGCACAGCTTTCCACACGTGCTCACGTTTAAAAGCACATGCCCAACCATGTGGATGGAGGCCATGCGGTTACCTCGTGTTTACTCCTGCCCCTCTCCATTGCACTCCCCCTCCCCCTCGCACTTCTCAGGCAGCAGCAGCCTGTCATTCACACAGACACAGAGACAGCGCTGTGTATCTACTTCTTGCGTCAAGAGTCAAAACATTACAACATGACGTGTTTGATTCAGGTGCCTTAAGTGACATCACACGTCCTGTGATGTGACTATTGCACATGCAAAGATCGCAATGTCGATGCTTAAACGATATATCGTGCAGTCCTACTGTCAGGTGTGTTTTGTTGGATATTGTTCATAGCCAGAACAACTGCTTGGAATGTCCTGAAGAAGAAAGTCGTCACTGGTGTACTAAATAACAGATGTCAACTGTTAGGGACATGAATGTAGCCTAGTATGAAGATGATCAGTGCAGAGACTCAAGAGAACTCCAGACAAACTCCAGTCCAACTAAGATTTAACTTTAATATATTTACATTCTACTAAAATACAATCATTTTCAATCAGCATATATGCAGCTGAAATACTGGGATGGAGCCTAGTGCATCCCACACTATATTATCAACATTAACATTTTAATAATATAACATTCTAGTCATTATGGCTTTAAGAAAAATGTGTTTTGGGGAGGGGGGGTCTAGTGCACAATAGGATTCGGCCTAAGCTTTTGTTATTAATGGCTTTATTTTTTTCTCCTTACATTACTTTTACTTTTATACTTGTTAAAGTAGTTTTGAATCCAGTACTTTTTTAAACACTTTTACTCAAATAGTAAAAAGCTTGAGTTGATACTTCTTCAACTTCTACAGTATTATTTTAAACCCTACTATCTATACTTCTGCCTACAGAGTAATGAATGTCGATAGTGTTGACACCTTTGCTGGAGACAAAATCACATGGTGTGTCCGGGGGTAAACGGGGTCTAAAACTCTTTCCCTCAGAGACGAGCTCCAGGCTAGCGACCCCCTGGGGCATTAGGGGCTCCGGGGGGCATTAGGGGACGTGGCCTTTGTTGAGGGTTTTGCTTGTTTGGACAGCTGCTGTCCTTTAGCCAGAAGCTGCCACAGTGAGCGTCCAGGTCAGAGTGTGTGTGTCAGAGTTCAGCAAGGCGTGCATACCTTTCATACAAGCGTGCTGAAAACACAAATCTGCCTCATTAGCAGTGATGGTATAGTTACTTTGAAAAAGTAATCCGATTACCGATTACTCCTTTAAAAAGTAACTTAGTTACATTATGGATTACTTGATTTTAAAAGTAACTAAGTTACTTTATTAGTTACTTTCAGCAGCTGCACACACCACCTCCCACCGCCTTAACATAAACATTATAACCAGTTTTGCCAATACTCCCTTTATTGGAAAATGCAATTTATCTCTATTAAGTTGAACTATTTCCTAAAAAATGAAGTTTTTTTTTATAAAAAATAAAAAAATTAACTTAACATAAATATTTTTTTTATAAAAAATAAAATATGGTCTTTCTTGATTTTACTAAACATAAATACTTGTTTTTATAAAAAAAAAATATATAAAATAAAGAAAGTCTTTCTTGACCTGACATATTTAACACTGTAAAACTGAACATTGAACTTGTTGTTCTCTGCAGGGCAGCAAGGAGTGGTTTTATAAAACAGAACCGTGTATATGGTCTAGACCAGGGATCACATATATGCAGACTGCGGTCCGGGTCCGGACCCAGACGTTGTCCAATACGGACCCGTACCGGACCCAACTACTGAGAAGGATTTAATTCTGACAGTGTTCATTTAAAGCACCGGAACTTTTCTTGTCTTTACGGTATGTGCGCTCTGCGCCACAGTGAACTTCCAATCACGTGTGGTGTAAAATCTTCAAACGCTCTCCTCTGCCAATCAAATTTGTGGCAGACCGCTGCCCTGGATAGTGAATTGGGACGCGGCCGCAAAAAAAAACGCCTTTATAAAGAGATAGGGAGCCCGAGAACTGGCGAAAAACGAAAACGGGCGGAAACTAAAGACACGCCGAGCGCGAGAGAGAGAGAGACAGGGGAGAAAGCGAGACGCGTGTGATTGGGGAAGAGCGAAGGGGGAATGGGTAAGGGAGCGGTGTGTGTGTGTGTGTGTGGAGGAGATGAGGTGGAGAGAGAGAGTAATGCACAGTGACTTGGATAAGTAACTTTAATCTGATTACTGGATTGGAAATAGTAACGCGTTAGATTACTCGTTACTGAAAAAAAGGGTCAGATTAGAGTAACGCGTTACTGACATCACTGCTCATTAGTGTTTGCGTTAGAGACCACAGCTTTCCCAATCTGATAGAGAAGCAGACTCACAAAATCCACAGTGATTAAAGGAGAGTAAATCACAGTTTTATTGTATTGGGAGTGCCCTGCAATTACTGCACTACAAAATGCTGAACAAACTTAAAGTAGAACTCTGGTGTAAAATGGACTTTTGTTGTAGTAAAACATGATAAAAAGTTCTTACCTTTGAGGAATAGCACACCTCCGTTCTCCTTTAGCGTTCAGAGATCCAGAAACACAAGCTTCAGCGCCAGGAGTAATGGCGGCACTCGGAGCTGTAGCTAGCATTATAGGATGTAAAAAGTTGTTTTTAATAAGCTTCTTGTGCACTTTTTATGTCATTAATGCCTCGTTTTAAATGTCAGGGCTCTCCGGATTCTAGTAAGGAGGTGTGGAGCTACTTTGAGCTGGATAACGGTGTAAAAAGTTATTTATCAGGGCAAATTATGCCCCGTATCACCCAGTCTGAAGGGTGTTTGCACAAACTGTTAAAATTTCTGGATCTCAGAACGCTGTGGGAGAACAGAGGTGTGCCATTGTCACGTCTGGTGCTGTTAGCTCCTCTGTCCCTTCCACACCAAGCTCTAACGGAGGTTCTCAGGTCAACAACTACACTACCCAGAATGCACCACCCGCTGACATCACGCACTCACCTGATCACGTGACACCTCACCTGCTTCCTCCAGGAAGTCCCGAATACTGATTACTGGCACTATAAAGGTGCACGCCACACAAACACCCACGCCGCGTATTGTAGGTTCTCCTCATTACAAAGCGTTCTATATCTCTTGTCTCAGTTTATCTTGTGTATGACCTTGCTTTTGTTTTCTCGACGCCGATTATTGCCTTTGCCTCTGATACTGGATTGTTTGTGTATTACCTGGACTGTGTTTTCACTACTGCCTCTTGGATTACCTCTGACATTGGATCTCTCGTGTATGAACTCTGGACTGTTTCTCGTTTATGGTATGGTTTTGCCTTCATTGCTCTGTTTACTGGTGATTACCCATTGTTTCTGTATCGACTACGTTTACATCTGTTTATTTTACAATAAACATATATTTTTATCAGTATCTGCACGTGTCTGCAATTCTGTGCATACCATGACAGCTATTCATCAAAGGTAAGAACATTTTATCATGTTTTACTACAACAAAAGTCCATTTTACACCAGAGTTCTCCTTTAAGCTGTGTTTAGTAATTTAGTGATCTATTTTAAACTTTTATTTCTTTTATTGTTGATGATTATGCCTTACATCCAATGAAAACCCAAAAAACTAGTGTCTAAAAAAATTTGAATATTATATAAGACCAAGTGGTACTTTCTGCAGTGTGGGCAGTGTGCCAAGTCCTGCTGGAAAATGAAATCTGCATCTCTAGTTAGCAAGCAGTCAGCAGAGGGAAGCATGAAGTGCTGTAAGATTTTGTGGGGGAAAAAAACTGCACTGACTTTAGACTTGATAATAAAACACAGTGGATCAACACCAGCAGATGACATGTCTCTCCAAACCATCACTGATTGGTGGAAACTTCACACTAGACCTCGAGCAGCTTGGACTGTGTGTCTCTCCACTCTTCCTCCAGACTCTGCTCCCTTGATTTACAAATGAAATGTAAAATTTACTGATGATCAGTGATGGTTTAATGGAGAGACATGTCATCTGCTGGTGTTGATACACTGTGTTTTATTATCAAGTCTAAAGTCAGTGCAGATTTTCTTCATGCTTCCCTCTGATGACAACTTTTATAGAGATGCGGATTTCATTTTTCAGCAGGAGTTGGCACGCTGCTCACACTGCCAAAAGTACCAATTGGTCTCATATAATATTCTAATTTCTGAGACACTGATTTTTGGGTTTTCATCTGCTGTAAGCCATAATCATCAACAATAAAAGAAATAAACTCTTAAAATAAATCACTCTGTGTTTAATACATCTATAAAATATGAGTTTCACAAAATTATCAATCTTTGACGCCACATTTTGATATGTAACATCATCAAATTGATACATATATCGCAATATGGATATATTGTCCCACCCCTTTTCTGTACCCTACACTCTATTTTGTGATGCATTATGGGTGTTTGATGAACTATATAAGAAGAAAAATGTACCTTTGAAATTTCATATGCACTGCAAATTTGCTTGTACACTACATAGTGCACTATTTCTGTAATAGTGAGTGATTCTGACTCAGAAACTTTAAGAAGTTTCAAGTGGATTTATTACAATTCTGTTCTTCAAAACACTTTAAATATTGTTAATGTGCCTTAACAACAAAATATAACCATTTATCACTCAGTAAAAGCCCCAGTGCTCTACTGTTAACCTTTCCAGTGTTGCTTTAACACCTACAGACTTCATTAGTGCCCAGCTGCACACTAATGGACGCTGCTAGACTGAATTCACTAGAGTTTTTTATGAGTCACTGTGTTTTAAAAATCCAGCTCTAGACCAGTTGTTGCTGGTAACTGGTTTCAGATGGTCTAAACTGGTCTTTGATGGTCAAGGTGGTTGAAAAGCTGCTCATACTGGTTGACTAGTATGATTTTGCTGGAGCAATTTTTAGTTAGTGAACGTTTTCTAAATGTTGCAGTTAAGTTTGGTGAACAGTATTGTTAAAGTTTCCATAATGTTAGTATTTGTCTGGTTGGGAACGTTACATAAGAAGCTTTTAATAACGCTTTCATCTCACACATTTTCAGAACGTTCCTTGAATATAAATTCTGCAGCATTAATCAAATGAAATGTCACAAAGCAGCTTTACAAAAACCTGGTAGCAGGACAGAGAATCAGACTAAACTTTAAAAAATTAAACACAGAACACAAAAACTCACAGTGAGCAGCAGAGGCAAGGAAAAACTTAATAAAATAGGAAAAATGAAGAATAAAAAAACTCTTTAAACCTCTTTAAATACATCAGTGACTCATTTTACAAAGTGTAAAATAAAAATACAACGAAGAATGTTTTATTTATTTATTTATTTTTTGTAATAAAATTGCTAAATCATGCATCATAATAATAATAAAAAAAAACTAAATTCAACTGCACATAAATGCACATTCAATCTATAATAAATTAGGATATAATTAGGAAATAATTAAATACAGCCTTGGTTTGATTTTGATTGTGTTCAGTGGGAATAAGAGAGTAAGAGCTTACTGGATGGAGCTCCATTATTCCAGAGAACACAGTTCCGCTGCTCCACAGCTCAATACTGGAGGATTTACACCCCTCTAGCCCTCGCATGGCATTAGGGATTAGGAGTGTCCTATTCTATTGGCGTTCCTATATGCTTTTCAACAGGGACTAGACAAGTGGTATGTGTGTGTGTTATCAAAATTTCTTTTTGAAAAATAGCCTTCAAAAACACGTTCAAGCGCACATATCTAGGCAAAGTGAATTTAAGAGCAATTTTTAAGAAGCTGAGGAACAACATAACAACTACATGAATAAAAGTTACTACAGTAAAATTCAATATAAAACTTATAAATAAAACAAAATAAATAAGGCCACAAATAATATGATTATGGAACATTGATGTGAGAATTAGGTTGTATTCAGTGAGAACAGTGTGTGGGTGTGTGTGTGTGTGCATTTGCACATCAGTGTCAGCAACAGGTGCAACTCAAAGTAGCTGGATGCATTCATGTAAAGGAGTGTCCACAAATACCCTGTTATTAAATTAGTAGTATGAATAAAGCAGTGATTACTCTTAAATTTACTACCAGTCAAAAGTTTGGACACCCTCTTCTAATTCAACGTGTTTTCTTTTTTGTATGATCTTTTTACATTGTAAATATAATATTGAAGACTATATTAAAACACATGCTGAATTATTCTGTAAACAGCAAAACGTGTTAATAAAATGTATACTTTAGATTCTTCTAAGTAGCACGTTTGTCTTTGAGGACAGATCTGCACACTTAGTGTCTTCATGAGGGAGAGTCACCTGGAATAGTTTTCTCAGCTTCTTGAAGGAAGGAGTTCCTGGAGGTGCTGAACAATAGCTGCTGCTTTCCCTTAGCGCTGTGAAGCTCCAGCTCATCCCAATTAAATCACCTCAAATCACCATCTCAGTTCATCAGGTTTAGATCAGGGGATTGGGTCAGGTTGAGGACAAACACTTTTTTACAATGTAGAAAATAAATTAAATAAAGAACAAACTCTTAAAACTCTTAAAAAACTCTTCTTTCCCTGTCTGAAGGGATAGCTTTATGTTTGTGTATTGATTAATCTTTTCAGCAGAGGGTGCTATTGCTCACCTGGATAATCTATAGCACAGTCCCAGGAAGTAGCACTATAATGGTGTATAAATCGTGATGAGTGATTCAGACTCAGTCAGACGTTTTGATTAGGATTAAATGATGGTTTTAGGAGAGCCGGGCTGTTTAAGCCATCGCCGGCCGCGCTGCCGAGGCCCGGGCTGCGTCAGGTGCAGGCCAGTCAATGACTTTAACCAGGATAAAGTAACACTAATGGTTTTCAAAGATAGGCCGAGCTTTCATTTAGAGCCCACCACGTCTCTCACACCTTCCCATATGGTCTTCTGTGGTCATTCGAGACGCTGTACACTTGCTTTTTTGCGTGTGCTGAAGTGTGTCTGCTTACTATCAAAGCAGTCGTAACCCCGCGCCGGGTTTATACGCCAGACAGTGTTGAATGTTGTCACCTTTCAAAGCTGGAGGGGTTTGTGGAAATATCGTCTAATTTTAACCCTTAACATTCACAGACATCCGCTTATAACTCTTATAGTTCCTAAAGAGATCAGAAGTATTCTTGTATAGATACTAGAGTTTAAAATACTTCTGTGAAAGCTGAAGTATTAACTCAAGCTTTTTACTCTTTAACCCTTGTGTGGTGTTCGGGTCTGTGGGACTCCGTTTTCATTTTTCATCAAATGATACTAAAAAAATATTTTTTCTAACTCAAACTCATTGGCATTGGCTCATTTTTTGTGAAAAACATATATCAAAACACATTTTCGATAAACACACACTGTACACCCCCCTCCCCCCCCCCCCACACACACACACACATTTATATTACATACAGTATGTTTGGCCAGGGGCTAATAAACATTGCTTCATTTGTAAATTTGAAACTAAACAAATTTTCTACTCATATCTTGAGTTTAATTCATTTTTTTTATATAAAATAAAAAAGAGTAGCACTTTTTGAAAGAAATGTAACATAAGAAAGGTAAATGGCAAATTTTGCTGAATTAAATACAAGTAACAAAGTAAACGAGTAACAAAAATATGAACACCACACAAGGGTTAAGTAAATAAGTTAAAGCACTGAGAAGATGATAATAGGAATCCCACTCAAAGGTTTCTACAGCCAGTCCAGACAGAAACATGGGCCAGGCTAAAATCTCCTACAATTTTATGCTTGAAATTTGCTTATTTATTTACTGTAGACAGCTAAACATTTGGTTTTGCACTAATTGTGTCCTTCTGATACCAAATAGCAATTATTTTTTTGTGATCAACTTTTTATTTGCTTTTCAGATGAACTGTACACATATGACTTCCTGTCCAAAGGCAAAGTATAGGTTTTTTTTTAAACACTTTTTAGGTCCTAAGTAATCCCAAACGTCTAGGAGAAATTACAAATGCACGCCAAGCAAATGTCCAGGTCTCAAGTTTAGTACACAAAATGTCAGTGTAGCTAACATTTTCATCATTATAATAATAATGCCCATGAACGATATATTTTTTCGTAGTTTCTGCTAAAATCAAGAGTATTAAAAAGAGTTTATCCTGATTTTGGTGGTTTGCATTCATGGTTCATGTTTCATGGTTCTACTTTTCTATATATTTAGCCCTTGCTACAGTTTACCTTATTCTTTGGGTAAAGTAGGGTTTTTTTTCTCCTGTTTTGGTGACAGGGAGTCGGGAAGTTTGTGTATTTTGTTTTCTTTATATTGGCAGGTTCAGTTAGTTGTCTTTGTTTGTTAGTTTTGGCCTTTGCTCACCCCTGAAGTCATATTCCCTTAATTTTATCAATATAATAATCCTGATTTAATTCATTTTCAGTGTCTGGTGTTTGGTCTGGCAGAGGGTCTGGGCAGAGAGCCCATTCTCATTTTCTTTTACTGCCTTTTTTTGAATATCATTTTTGTGATATTTTGATATTTTATTTATAAAGTATTATTTAGTTTTTGTGAGAGTTTTTGTATTTGTTTTTATTATTAAATTTTCCGACAGTAGTAGGTACAGATTTCCTTTGTAGGGATTCTTAGCTGTTTTTCTGAGGCCTTCAAAGTATTTACAGTACAGGCCAAAAGTTTGGACACACCTTCTCTCTTTCAATGCGTTTTCTTTATTTTCATGACTATTTACATTGTAGATTCTCACTGAAGCATCAAAACTATGAATGAACACATGTGGAGTTTTATGTATTTAACAAAAAATGAGCTGAACCTCCACAGTCACCGGACCTGAACCCAATCCAGATTTGAGGTTTGGGTTGAGCTGGAGCACAGAGTGAAGAAGGCAAAGGGGCAACAAGTGCTAATAAACACCTCTGGGAACTCCTTCCTTCCTTCGACTGTTGGAAAACAGTCACCATTTCAGGTGACCACCTCTTGAAGCTCATTGAGAGAATGATGCCAAGAGTGTGCAAAGCAGTAATCAGAGCAAAGGGTGGCTATTTTATGAATAAATTAGAATATATTTTTTCTTTAAGTTATTTAACCTTTTTTTGTCAAGTACATAAAACTCCACATGTGTTCATTCATAGTTTTGATGCTTCAGTGACAATCTACAATGTAAATAATCATGAAAATAAAGAAAACGCATTGAAAAAGAGAAGGTGTGTCCAAACTTTTGGCCTGTACTGTATATCGATATCCAAATTATATCGTATCGGCCGAAATTAAGGAATATATTGCAATATAAATTCCAGCACTATGTGTGTGTGTGTGTGTGTGTGTGTGTGTGTGTAGTGAACTGTAAGGGCAGGGTCCTCCCTCCGTAGTGGAAAATACACCTATATGCTGATGTCCAGAGCTCATATCCTGTCTCAGTGTTTATTAAAAAGCCGGAGAGTACCGGTCCTACTCTGGGCTTTGGGGAGAAACGTCACTCTGAGCTGACAGACTCCAGCAGGGTGGTCTGCCTGAGGGGATCAGAAAGGTAGATTTGGAGGAAAGAAATGGAACGCGTAAATGCTGGCTGTAAAAGTGTTAATTGGTAACAAATGTTATTCATATGAATACAAACCACAGCTTCCATTAGTGAAATAGCAGATAGCAGAGCTTTAGCCTGATTAGAGCCAAAATGAATGAGGTGCCCAGGGGGACAATCAGGGTCGATTTAATCCAAATAAAGTGAATTATGTAAAGGTGCTCTATTTATAAATCAGTTTAACACAATTAAAAATGGGTTTTCTGAAATGTCAGCCTTTACAGTAGGGCTTTTTGTCCTTTGAAAGAGTATGTTAATAAATCACAGGACGTGTCACCATATTATAATCATATTATCACAATACGATATCAAGATAATATGATTATGTCAGAAAGACAATACATCTGTGATACTTCTTGGAATCTGTGTCACTGAAGAGGATAAAGCAATCCTAAATTGGCAACAAAAAAAAAATCAGAATTATCGATACCACTTTTAAATAAGGCTCCTTTAAAAAGGGTTTATAAATAGTTTATAAAGGAGTTTATTAATGGTTATAAATTAAGTTGTAAATACTTTAAAAATCAAATCAAGTCAAATCAAATTTATTTGTATAGCGCTTTTTACAACTGGTGTTGGCACAAAGCAGCTTTACAGAAACATGATTACAGGACAAAGAATCAGGCAAAACATTAAACATAGAATATACATGATACAGAACCCCCAGTGAGCGCGGAGGCAAGGAAAAACTCCCTCATAGCTGCAGGAGGAGGAAGAAACCTTGGGAGGACCAAGACTCACATTAAAGGGGGGACCATCCTACCACTGGTCAAATGGCTTTTAAATTCATTTTAAAAAGTCTTTCATACATCCACATAGGTTTTATATATTCAGGTGTATAGCAGCTCCACTAATGGCTTATAGAGTAAGATGGATGATGAGCAGCTGATCTGTGGTGGTGGATGGAGAAGAGCTGACTTCAGAAACTTCCAGTCTGGCCAGACAGAGGACATGAGAGCCTGAGGGTCCAACATCCCTCGGTATCGGGTCAGACAGGTGGTCAGTCAGTAACTCGGAGGAAAGCAGAGAGATGGAATTAGTTTTGACTGGATTTATGTAAAACAGAGAATATAAAACATTATCAGAGTGTGGCAAATGACTCCGGCAGATCTAAATAAAACAGCCTAACTAAAGGCAGAGAGCCAGAAGGTAACATAGACATGAAGGCTCCCTGAAACACTGGCGTCCACCCACTCCACCGTCCACAAACCTGAGTGACCGTGTGCAGTGGGAGAACAGCAGCACCAGCATCTCAGTTTACCACAATTTCCTCTGTCCATGAACCCCTGAATCTGCAGCCTTACCTAAAGGGAAAAAACATTAATTACCAAAAGCTAAACTAAACAAGTAAGTTTTCAGTCTAGACTTAAAGATTGAGACTGTGTCTGAGTCCCGAACATATTCGGGGAGATTATTCCAGAGTTGAGGCGCTTTATAAGAGAAAGCTCTTCCTCCTGCAGAGCTCCTCTGAATTTTAGGAACTACTAATAAACCAGCACCCTGAGATCTGAGTAATCGCGGTGGTTCATAACAGGAGATGAGGTCTTGTAAATACTCAGGAGCGAGTCCGTGTAGGGCTTTATACGTTAACAGGAGAATTTTATAGTCTATGCGGAATTTGACTGGAAGCCAGTGCAGTGCTGATAGTACTGGACTAATATGGTCAAATTTTCTCGTTTTAGTAAGGACCCTGGCTGCAGCATTTTGAACTAGCTGAAGTTTATTTAAGTTACTGCCGGAACATCCAGACAGTAGCGCATTACAATAATCTAGCCTTGAGGTAATAAATGCATGTACTAATTTTTCTGCATCATGCAGTGATAGGGCATTTCTTAGCTTGGCAATATTACGGAGGTGTAGAAAAGCTGTTCTAGTAACATTAGATATGTGTTTATCGAATGCTAGATCTGAATCTATGATAACTCCAAGGTTTTTAGCTGCTGAACCAGGGGTGGCTGAGAAGTCAGCCAGATTTAGCATTAAGTCTGATAATTTATTTCTAGCAGCTTTGGGGCCTAAAAGGAGAACTTCTGTTTTATCACTATTTAATAGGAGGAAGTTGTGCGACATCCATGATTTTACATCTTCTACACAATCCTCGATTTTCTTTAATCTCACTCTGTCATCAGGTTTGGCTGATATGAAGAGCTGCGTGTCATCCGCATAACAATGAAAATTCACATCATGTTTTCTAATAACTTTGCCCAGTGGGAGCATATATAATGTAAATAATAACGGTCCTAATATAGAGCCTTGTGGAATTCCGTATCTTACCTTGGTAAAACTGGAAGACATATCATTTAACCTCACAAACTGATAGCGATCGGTTAAGTACGATTTAAACCATGCTAAGGCAGTTCCGGTTACACCGACCATGTTCTCTAGTCTTTCTAAAAGGATAGTATGATCTATTTAGTATGATCTAAAAAGACAAATAAGCACTAACAACACATACATCCTGTGACAGTGAAGGCCACATTTTAGTTCAGTGATTTTAGTTAGTGATCATGGGTTTCCCTCAGTCCTGTTACACATTACAAGTCACATCTACAACAGGAAGTGACATCAGCTGGTTCTTCTGAAGATCATGGGAAGACCAAAATTTCCCAAAGTTCCCTCATTAGTTTTTCTGTATATTTGATATTATTTTAACTATGACTGAGGAGCTCAATCTTAACACTTATTTCTGTTATCTAAATTAATTCTTAGACATGGTTTGTTTATTTTAAAAATCACTATAATGTGCCCAGTTTCCTGGTGCTATTAGCATTGCTGCCATTAAGCTATTTTTCATGTTTTTTATGCTAAAAATGAATTCCTGATACTTTCAGTCCTGTTACTTAAAACATAAAAAGTAACAGGAATGAGTGCCAGTAACAGGAGTGAGTGCCAGTAACAGGAATGAGTGCCAGTAACAGGAATGAGTGCCATTAACAGGAGTGAGTGCCAGTAACAGGAATGAGTGCCATGAACAAGAGTGATTTTTTTTGTCATAGATATCAATTATTTTAACACGCAGCCAGCAGTCAACTATTTCTTTAAAATAAAGACTTTCTTGAGAGAAAATCAAAGAAATGAGTGGACTTGCTTTAAACATGCTTTTTAAATGTCACATGAGTTTTGTCACCATCTTTTGGATTAGAAACCATGTAAATAATTAAGTAAAGTTGCCTGAGATTGACCAGAACCTGTTTTGAATAGTTTAATATACAGGGGTTGGACGATGAAACTGAAACACCTGGTTTTAGTGCACAATAATGTATTGTGGTGACGGACAGTTCTGGTGGAGTTGAAGTGCACATTGAATTCTGCCGTGATTTGATCAGCCGTGGTTTTATGTTTTTTGGATACAATCCGGGTTAGCACCCGAACATCCCTTTCAGACAGCTTCCTCTTACAGCATCCACAGTTAATCCTGTTGAATGTGGTTGGTCCTTCTTGGTGGTATGCTGACATTACCCTGGATACCGTGGCTCTTGATGCATCACAAAGACTTGCTGTCTTGGTCACAGATGCTCCAGCAAGACGTGCACCAACAATTAGTCCTCTTTTGAAGTCTGGTATGTCACCCATAATGTTGTGTGCATTGTAATATTTAGAGCAGAACTGTGCTCTTATCCTGCTAATTGAACCTTCACACTCTGCTCTTACTGGTGCAATGTGCAATTAATGAAGATTGGCCACCAGGCTGCTCCAATTTAGCCATAAAACCTCCCACACTAAAATGATGACAGGTGTTTTAGTTTCATTGTCCAACCCCTGTATGTGTTATTAGATTCAGAATATAAAAAATAAGTTGGAACTATGCCTGATAATTCCAAGCATGGGCTAGAGGAGTAAAAGTCCCTATCTGGTTGGCTTCAAAATGTCACAATGGAAGTAAATGTTTTTTATATATAGTCTTCTCTTATAGTATATACAGTTTATTGCTTATAAACCTCTAGATATAGTATGCTTGGCAGCTCAAGGCCAACAAAATGTTGCTAATTGTCCATTAGAATTCTTGTCTGGATACTTTTGGACACACTTATGACGCAGGGAGTAACCCAGGTCATAAGTGGTGCAACACTGTGTCTTATTCACTGTAGTCAGGGCAGTTCTTATAGCTGTCTGCTCATCCTCACTCCGACAGTCTTATCCGTCCAGCAGAGTTACGGCTTTATCTTGGAGAGAGTATTTCAGGCTGGATGACACCCAGAACGGCCCTGTGGAATTCCCAGTGTTTTCCTGGGCTCTGTGTGGGCTGGGCCTCAGCAAACTTCAGACAAAAGCCAAGCCAGAGATGGCAGTTCCACAGAGATGTGACGCGTGCCTCACTTCCTCCACACTGTAATAAATCATCTACACATTAGCCAAGGATGAGTGAAACCAAATGTCGGTTTCCCTTCCAGTTGCCTTTTCCCCTCTTCTTCTTCCCTCCTCCCATTTCTGCAGACCACAGTGACTACATCAGGCTCAAACTTCATTCAGACACTTTTTGGCGCCACATCAACATAATATACAACTAAGAGGGTCTTTGAGGAACATCAAAGATGATACATTAAAGATCCTGTCTGAGGAGCATCACAAACATCTCAAAAACAGCACAAACCGGAAATTTATATTATTAAAGGAGAACTCCGGTGTAAAATTGACTTTTGATTTAGAGTACTAACCTTTGTTAAATAGCCCACCTCCGCTCTACCACAGCTTTCCAAGATCCAGTATTTTTTTGCAGTTGTCCAAACATGCTTAAGAAAGGATGATATGGGGCATATTTTGCCCCTGCAGATAAATTGCTTTTTGCACCATTATCCAGACTCAAAGAAGCTCCACACCACCTGCATTTGTAGAACCTGGAGAGCCATTAGTAACTTCAAAAGTGCACGAGAAGCTTATTAAAAACAGCTGTTTACAACCCGTAGCGTAACCTAATCTCTGGGTGCCGCCATCTTAAGGTAAAGGTAACTGCTCATGACACTCTCTGGAGATTTACTTTGAGCTATTTGAGTCTGTATAACAGTGTAAAAAGCGATTTATCTGCAGGGGAAAAAAATGCCCCATTAAAACCCACTCTAGCCTGTTTGGACAAACTGCAAAAAAAATAAAAAGAATGTAATCGCTGCATCGCATGTGGCAGAGTAATACATGGAGAGCTTTGGTTAAAGTGCATTACCGGCTGATAACAGTACTCATAGAATGCCTATCAGCCAATCACATTGCAGGGTCGGAACTAACTGTGGTATGGGTATCTACTTTCAGACAGTGCAGACTTTTAAAAAAAAATCTGAGGCACTCTGAGCCCTGTGCAGTAACAGGAACGTCTTTGCCTGGGGTCGACAAGCATGCATCATCAGTCCCATGAGGTTGTTTGAATTATAATTAACAATAAAGAAAAAAAAGAAATAAATAAAATGCTCCTCTAGAGAGCTTTTATTTTCCATCCTCCCCTATCTCTCTCTCTCTGTCGCACTTGGTGTGTCCGTTCTCGTTTCTCCACCTGTTCTTGGGCTCCTTATCTCCTTATAAGGGCGTTTTTTTCCAGGCCGTGTCCCAATTCACTAGCCGGGGCAGTGGTAGTGTATTGGACCATGTTCTTGGCGACACAGGTTCAATCCCGCATGAGGAGTGTTAATTTCTTTTTTCTTTTTTTTTTCCTTTCTTCTTGGGTTTACCTGCTTTGAGATCAACTGTTCTGCAATTGGGTTCAACAACCCTCTGGGCTGGAGATTTTTTTTTTGTGGCCCTCCACATAATGGCTTGGAAAATATCTTGCCAAATCCCTGATCTATGCTTTGTGTAAAACCTCTCTCTATATATATATTATGTGGAGTTTCTTTAAAATCTAAAGCTTCTTCACAATAATCTCCAGCTGTGATGTTAGGGGAGTGTGTGAGCTGTGGGTGATGGAGTGTGGTGGAGAGGTGTGGTCTACAGCACTGCTGCTGGCTGAGGAATGCACTGAACAGGTCTGGACCTGAGCTTCCGTGTTTAGCAGGAAGTCAGTTAGATGTCAGAGAGTCGAATGCAGCTCAGCTCACCCAGATACATGTGTCGGGTGGTGGCCACAGGAGGAAAGCCCAGCAGAAAAGCTGCTATCTGAGGAAAACAGGAAAACCTTCATTTATGAACCCGTTATTCATCAGCTGAGTCCAGAGGAAATACACCAAAGGTAGGCTGGGTGTGTTTTCTCTCAGTTCTGAAACACTGCTAACGGTAATGATAATCACAGAACTGCAGCCTGAGGAGCTTTACTTCTCCCCTCTCAGACACGCTGCTCCTATATACAGCGCTGATCAATCATTAACCCACAGAAAGTCGAGATTAATGGATTAATAACTAACCTTATATTGTGCTCTTATCAGTGTACCTGAACCAAAGTCCACCCTATTGTTTTCCCCAGAGGTGTAAAATATATTGTAGAAGTCAGTATTAGCTGTTTTTTAATCGTCTTATTAGATTTCTCTATTGATTGTGATGTAATTATTATTGTATAAAACCATTAAAAATGTTAATTACTCAGTACATATGATACACTGTTCAGAAACTGCTATTAATTATTCAGCATCCATTAAGAATGGTTCAGTCTCCACCATTAATTATTCAGTATATGACAATAATTACTCAATATCTACTATGGATTGTTCGGTATAAACCATTAATAGCTAACTAACTACTAAAATAATTAAGGACCTATTATGACTTATTTAGCATTTACTATGATTTTTTCATAACCCATTAATTATTCAGTATGTACTGTCAATTATTCAGAATCTACCACAAATTATTTAGTAGCTACTATGAATTATTCAGTATCTACCATGAATGATTTGGTACCTACCATTAATTATTCAATATTTACTATGAAATATTAATCATCCACTACAAACTGTTTAGTACCCACTATGAATTATTAATTATCTATCAATAATTATTCAATATGTACCATTAATTATTCAATATCTACTTATGGTAATCAATGATCTACTACAAGCTTTTAGTACCCACTGTGAGTTATTCAGTATATATCAATATTTATTCAGTATCTATTAATAATTATTCAGTTTCTACCATGATCTATTAGGTATCTACTACAAACTGTTTAGAACCCACTATGAATTATTCAGCATCTACTATGGATTATTCAATGTCTAATATTACTTATTATTTACTACAATGTGTTCAGTAGCTACTATGAACTATTCAGTGTCTACTATGAATTATTCATTATCTACAATTATTGTTTAATTATTCAGTATCTACCATAGATTATTCAATATCTACTAATAATTATGACATATCTACTAGAAATTGTTCAGTAGCCAATATGAAGTATTCAGTAACTGCTATGAATTATTTAGTATCTACCATGAAATATTCTGTATTTACCTGTCATTAATCAGTATCTAGCATTAATTATTCAGTGTCTACCCTGAATTATTAAACATATACTATGAATTATTACGTATGTACTCTAAATTATTCAGTACCCACTATGAATGGTTAAGTATCTACCTTTAATTATTTAGTATCTACCATTAATTATTTAGTATCTACCACAACTACTGCCCCTAATAATGCTGTTTTCTGTCTGTAATGCACACAAAGGAAAACTCTAACCTTCTAATACAAAATCTATATTAACAGAATAAATCAAATGAACTAAAATAAGTAAGCTTTTTTATGTCTGTTGGATTGGAGGCCATACATAAATACCAACATAGCCATGAAAAACGTGTTCTAATTCACATACAATCAAGCTCATTTAATTTGCTTCTCTGGCTCTAGTGCTGTTATTTTTTTTCCAGTGCAGTGGGCGGGGCTAAGCTACTGTTTCATTGGCTTATAAACTTTTTCATTGGCTCATTGGCAACGTTATGCATTCATTCACTTTACCAGCCTTAAGCTAATATTATATCATATTTGCGCTACTGTTGTATACGGGTTCTGTTAATACTTGTACTGTCATCCCATCTTAATCACCCCCCCCCCCATCACTATTGCACTATTGTCTTCTGTCTATGTATGTCTATTTGTGTCCTTGTTGTATTGTACATATAGTGTCTCCCATTATTTTATATTATATATCTATTTCCTGTTCTTGCTGTAATTTTTGGGAAGGAGAGTAACGTAATTTCAATTATCTGTATGTCCTGTACATATGCAGTATTGACAATAAAAAAAACTACTTGACTTGACTTGACTTAAATATAGGATGGATCAGACTATACATCACTGCCTTAATAAAGCCTGGTTTATGTGAATAACGCAGGTCACGCTGGGACTGGTCACCTGAGGACAGATTTCAGACAGAAATAGATAATACAGAGTGACAGAGTGAGCAGGACTGTGTGAGTCAGGACTGCAGGACTGGGTGTGTTTATAAACTGGACTGGGCTTTAGTGAGATATGCCCAGTCCGGATGAATGATAAACTGCTGTCTTGTGATGAAGTTTCAACAGAACTAAAGCAGAAGGAAATCGGATTGCAACATCTCCTCTCTGTTCTGACACACAGCGTATTATTGAGGGCAGCAGCGGATTAAAGGGAATTGTTTTAGCACAGTTTCCTAATTACCTGAGCACAGCAGCACATGATTGGCTGGCACTATAATTAAACGAGGCCAAATAACACCTGTGCTGTTGCCACACCCAGTCTGTCTTACTACACCAGTGAAGCAGCACTGTGAGCTGCATGTTGCGTTTTCTACGTTCCTAATGCAGGAAATGCTTACTCGATGCCTTCTTGCCCACACTATCTCACCAAGAGAGCAAACGAGGACCCTCCAATCAGCTTAAGCGGTAAAACTGATGCTTAAAGTTCATTCAAATCACATTTCCCTCCCACGATATGACGTATTTGTGATTGTGATTGTCATTTCTCTGTGTTATAGGTGGGAGGGGTAGGAAGATGAGTAAAGCTGTGCTGTTATTGGTTAATAGTGTGCTTCACTTTCTCTGTGATCATAGTGACATCATCCAATATTAGAAAATGTAACATGTTTTGTAATGTCTTTTAAAAACTTTGAATCATTTTCAGTATCAGTTATTCATTTTTTAGTAAGAAGTAGTATGACCTATTCATTATTTCCTATGGATGATTCAACCTTTACTAGAATTCATTCAGTGTCTTGTATGAATGTTTCTGTAACCAGTATGAACTTTTGAGTATCTCTTATTTATTATTCAGCTTCTACTAGGATTATGTAACCTGTATTATTTATTAAGTAACTAGTATAATTTATTCTGTATGTTTATGAATTAATCAGTAATTATTCAGCATCTACTCTGAATTATTCAGTAAAACCAAACAGTTAATTGTGTTTGATATAACATGTAGTATATGAACTGTTTTACAGGTTGTTTATTCTTATTCTTATTAGTAGTAGTAGTAGGAGGAGGAGGAGTAGGAGTATTAGTAGTAGTAGTAGTAGGAGGAGGAGTAGGAGTATTAGTAGTAGTAGTAGTAGGAGGAATAGTAGTGGTATTAGAAGAAGCAGTAATAGTAGTTGTAGTAGGACTAATAGTAGGAGGAGTATGTGTAGAGGTAGTATTAGTAGCAGCAGTAGCAGTATTAGTAGTTGTAATAGTAGGAGTAGTCATATTTGTAGTAGTATTAGAGGTAGTAGTAGTAGTAATAATAGTACTAGTAACAGTATTATTATTATTAGTAGTAGTAGTAGTAATAGTAGTATTACTAGTAGTAGTTATTGCAAAAGTTATTATAGTAGTAGTAATAGTAGTAGTTGTAGAAGTAGTAGTATAGTTGTAGTAGTAGTAGTAGTATTAGAAGTAGTAGTAGTAGTAATAGTAGTGACAGTAGTAGCAGTATTAGTAGTAGTAGGAGTAATAGTAGGATGATTAGGAGTAGCATTAGTAGTTGTAATAGTAGTAGTTGGAGTAGTATTAGTAGTAGTATTAGCAGTAGTATTAGTAGTAGTAGGAGTAATAGTAGGATGATTAGGAGTAGTATTAGTAGTTGTAATAGTAGTAGTTGGAGTAGTATTAGTAGTAGTATTAGCAGTAGTATTAGTAGTAATAGGAGTAATAGTAGGATGATTAGGAGTAGTATTAGTAGCAGTATTAGTAGTTGTAATAGTAGGAGTATTCATATTTGTAGTAGTATAAGTAGTATTAGAGGTAGTAGTAGTAGTAATAATAGTACTAGTAATAGTATTATTATTATTAGTAGTAGTAGTAGTAATAGTAGTATTACTAGTAGTAGTTATTGCAAAAGTTATTATAGTAGTAGTAATAGTAGTAGTTGTAGAAGTAGTAGTATTAGTTGTAGTAGTAGTAGTATTAGAAGTAGTAGTAGTAATAGTAGTGACAGTAGTAGCAGTATTAGTAGTAGTAGGAGTAATAGTAGGATGATTAGGAGTAGTATTAGTAGTTGTAATAGTAGTAGTTGGAGTAGTATTAGTAGTAGTATTAGCAGTAGTATTAGTAGTAGTAGGAGTAATAGTAGGATGATTAGGAGTAGTATTAGTAGTTGTAATAGTAGTAGTTGGAGTAGTATTAGTAGTAGTATTAGCAGTAGTATTAGCAGTAGTATTAGTAGTAATAGGAGTAATAGTAGGATGATTAGGAGTAGTATTAGTAGCAGTATTAGTAGTTGTAATAGTAGGAGTATTCATATTTGTAGTAGTATAAGTAGTATTAGAGGTAGTAGTAGTAGTAATAATAGTACTAGTAATAGTATTATTATTATTAGTAGTAGTAGTAGTAATAGTAGTATTACTAGTAGTAGTTATTGCAAAAGTTATTATAGTAGTAGTAATAGTAGTAGTTGTAGAAGTAGTAGTATTAGTTGTAGTAGTAGTAGTATTAGAAGTAGTAGTAGTAATAGTAGTGACAGTAGTAGCAGTATTAGTAGTAGTAGGAGTAATAGTAGGATGATTAGGAGTAGTATTAGTAGTTGTAATAGTAGTAGTTGGAGTAGTATTAGTAGTAGTATTAGCAGTAGTATTAGTAGTAGTAGGAGTAATAGTAGGATGATTAGGAGTAGTATTAGTAGTTGTAATAGTAGTAGTTGGAGTAGTATTAGTAGTAGTATTAGCAGTAGTATTAGCAGTAGTATTAGTAGTAATAGGAGTAATAGTAGGATGATTAGGAGTAGTATTAGTAGCAGTATTAGTAGTTGTAATAGTAGGAGTAGTAGCATTTGTAGTAGTAATAGTAGTAGTAGTAGTATTAGTAGTAATAGTAGTATTACTAGTAGTAGTTATTGTAAAAGTTATTGTAGTAGTAGTAATAGTAGTAGTTGTAGAAGTAGTAGTATTAGTTGAAGTAGTATTAGTAGTAGGAGTAGCAGTAAGAGACGTTTTCATATTAGTAGTTTTAGTAGTATCATTAGTATTAGTAGTTGTAGTTTTAATAGTATTAGTGGTATTAGTGTTAGTAGTAATCTTAGTAGTATTATTAGTATTAGTATTATTAGTAGATGTAGTCTTATTATTATTATTATTATTATTATTATTATTATTATTAGTAGTAGTAGTAGTAGTAGTATTAGTAGTAGAAGTAGTAGTGGTGGTGGTAGTAGTAGTAAACATAGTAGTAGTAGTCTTAAAAGTAGTAGTATTAGTATTAATAGTATAAGTAGTAGTAATGGTAGTAATAGTAGTAATAGTAGTAATAGTAGTAGTAGTAGAATTAGTAGTAGTAGTAATAGTAGTAGTAGTAGAATTAGGAGTATTAAAAATAGTAGTATTACTAGTTTTCAGATGCAACCCAGTAACCGATGGCTGCAGACAGGCCTTTTTAAAACAGAAGAGCTAAAATCAGTTTTTGAGTTTTTTTCTGAGAGCTCTGTTGATTCAGAGAGCTGGAATATTATATCTGTGTGCAGTTTTTTTATGTGTAAGAAGCTCTGGACTTGCTGTGTAAAATCTTGTCAAAACAAGTTTAGCTGTGCTTTCACTTTTGCACGTATGCAGTTGCCCTTTAAATGTCCTTTAAACTGCTGTAGGCACCTCTTAAAGATCGAGTATGATTTTTTCAGTATCTTCAGTATATTATTCCAAAGTTACTGTAGATTTAGTAATTATTATTTGTTATTCAATAACTAGTGCAAATTATTCATTATTAACTATACTGTAGTAATGACATTGTGTGTCCTGCAGTGTTAAATATTATTGTTGAATAGTTGAATACAGGTGAATAAAGATTACTGTTAAATACAGTTAACATCACACACTAAGTCGTTTTAATATCAGCCATACAGCAGCTGCCAGAACAATGGTAACGGTTGTCATTGTTCTAATCATGAACATAATGTGTCACGATAACTCATGACAGCATATGACTTCTCATATGATATCTGCACTGATGTGTAACTAGCATGATCTTGGCTGTATTTTTAGGTTTTTGTTGGTTGCTGCAGTTTTTCTGATGGAGATGATCAGTGGAAATGTGTGCTGGAGTGAAGCGTGCATTTTTTTAAAGCTATTTTGATGAAATATCAGGTTCTGGAAGGGTTGTCACATTTTAGCCATCTTCAGGTGAGCCATCAACCCTGCACTGTGCAACTTGTCTGTTTCAGTGTGTCTTTGCTATCGTAACGGCTGGAAAAGTACACTTTGCGCTGCTCGAAACGCACAAAAGGCATGTATTACTCAGTGTGTCTTTCCATTCCTTTTAAGAGCCAGGTGCACTCTGACTTTGGCGGATTGCTATTTTAACGACGAAGTGCTTCTGCATTCTCAGCAGAGGAAATTGACCTGCTTGTTCAGGCTGTTAAGGTGCATGAGCAGGTCATTTCCAGGAAAAGCAATGTTATATTATTGTGTTTTATGTTTATTGATGAGGTAAAAGTTGAGCAATGAACATCTGAATGTTGACTATAGTCTAGGTTTTATTCAGTCAGTGATGCACCTGTGTTTTCTTTGCCAAGATAGCAAAACACCAGAAATTTACCTGAACACACATAATTTCCAGAAAACCATGTCCATGAGCGTTGATATATTCACAAGAGAGTCGAGCTGTTTGTGCAATTGCACCTCTGAACCAGCTATGATTCTAAGTGTCCAGTAGGGCTGTGCGATACTGCAAAATGTGATATCGATCCAATAACAAGCAAATACAGGGCCAATATTGCCGATACCAATACCGATACTTTAATTTTTTATTTTTTTTTGTGTAGGGGAGAGCAATATATCATAATTTATTAAGTGAATAAATTAGTAAATTAATAAAGTGAATTTCGTGTTTTTTTAATATTTTGTAAGTTTTCCTTTAATTAATCATGTTTTTAATGATAATAAAATACAGGACAAAGTTTCCAGGCAAATAAGAATACTTTTATTAGGTAACTCAGCAGAAATGTTCCTAATGCCCCTTTGACTGTTAACATTTAAAAAAATATATATATTCCGCCATACTATTTTAGGTTTAAGGCATAACTATGTCATTTTATTTTTTGTAGGTAGCATATCTATTTTTCAGTTCCAGTAAAATACAAATTTAGGGTACCACTTTAAAATAAGACTACCTTTATAAAGGGTTTATAAATGGGTTACAATTTGTTTATTAAGGTTACTAATTAGGTTGTAAATGCCTTAAAATCATTAATAATCAGTTATAACACATACGTAGAAAGGGCAACAATGACCTGTTGTTTGCCAAATAGTGAACTCACAGCCATCTATATTGTTTCCCTTTCTACGTATGTGTTATAACTGATTATTAATGATTTTTAAGGCATTTACAACCTAATTAGTAACCATTAATAAACTAATTGTAAACCATTTATAAACCCTTTATAAAGGTAGTCTTATTTTCAAGTGGTACCAAATTTAGTTTTAGAAAAATTTAATGTGTTGTACCGACGATAAACTTAAGAACTGAAACTTAAGAATCAATCTTATCACACAAGTATCAAGAAATACCCAATATCGATATTAGTATCGATACTATCAATATTTTAAATCGATCCGCCCACCCTTAGTATCCAGTGTAAAAAATCAGCTTTGCTTCTGCTCCTTTAGGCTGTGTTGTGAGCTCAATAATGGCAGTCTGAGACACTTGGTCTGGGGGAAGGTCTCCCCACATCACTCCTAGGGTGATGTCCGCAGCACAGGGCATCTGTGAGCTGATGTATCGGTACCGAGTGCGCTGTGATGCAGCTCGAAAAGAAGCGGTGGCTGACTTCACATGTATTGGAGGAAGCATGTGCTAGTCTTCACCCTCCTGGTGTGTTGGGGCATCACTAGTGATAGGTTGGGTAATGAGTGGGTTGGGTATTTGGCCGTGTAAATTGGGGAGAAAATGGGAAAAATTTGAAATAAAATGATAAAAAAATAATAAAAAAATAATTTGAGGTAACCGGTTGCCATTAAAAAGTTATAAGTAATGGGTAATGAAAATTTTGCATAGCTTAAAACATCAAGTTATTACAGCTAAAGGGGAAGTTGTTCAATTTTAGCACTCTTTAAATATACTGATTAATAATAATGTGGCTACAAGAACACTTTAGTGCACTACAGCATAATAATGCTCTGTAACCTTTAATCTACTTTTTTAAAGCTCAGCTTGGCTCAGGCTGTGTTGTTGGGTCTTCAGTTGCGTTGGCTGGTCAGATTGAACGTTGCCTGTGTGTGTTTGTGGTGAAGCGTTAACGCTGGCTTTAAAGTTAAGGGTGTGGTGTGAGGGCATTTCTGAACACATCAGCTGTAGCTGTTCATAAACAGCGCTTTTGAAACGAGCTCGCAGCTCCCACCCGTCTGCTCAGTGTTTGCAGTGTTTGAGGTTTGATGGCAGCAAGCTGAAACCACAGTGCTTCAGAAACCCACATGATTTTTATATGATGTGAGTCTACAGCCATGCTTGCTGCTGCGCTTGGGCATCGTGGGTTTAGAGTGACTTAGAAAACATATTAAAAAGGACACATTTTGTTGTGCACTGTTAAAAAAATGCATGATTTTTTTTTTTTTTTGGCATTAAAAGTTAGTGCATTAAAAGTCTGACAAAGAACAAAGTCCAGTTATATTAGAAAGCCCAAGTTTTAATAAATGGGCAAATGTTTTTAACCCCTTGAAATGCTTTATCCTGCTACAGGTGTAGGTGATACAAAAACCTTTTTTTTCTACAGGAAAATAACTTATTTTACTTATTTGAAATCTACTTAAGAACACTTGGAGAAGCTGCCTGTTTCTGAAAATAGACATAAAAACTAGACAAACATAATGAAACTAAAGCTTTAGATGAAATTAACTGTTTGATTTTTATTCAGGAAAATATTGATTTTAAAATGAAGTTCAGGAAAGAGACAATTTTATGATTTTTTTTAATCATTTTTTGACATCAGCAGATTTACTTAAATATTTTTTTGTTACAATTGTTCCTTATCAAACATGAAAGCTTTTTATGTAATGCTTGAATAGAAATTCTCAAGATTTACTGGTGTAATGTCAGGCAGACAATTGACAAAAAATAATAAGTTAAACGTTTTACTTAATTCTTTACTTAAATATGCTCTGCCTCTGGTCCTTAAGCTGTGTCATAAAAACTCAATGAAGGCGGTCTGAGACACTTGGTCTGAGAGAAGGGGGCACTGGTTGACATTAAATTAAGCAACATGGTGAAGACCTCTTGTTGCCAGAAATTTGGGAAATTTTTTTATATTACTTTTATTTTTTATTGGTTTATTTTTATGTCATTTCTTGCAGATTTTTTTGAAGTTATAAAACGTATTTGACCGTGATATATCAGCGTAAACAACTATGTGCAAAATAAGAGAAAAAGTTGCTATTTTGTTAAAAACAGATACTTGAACTATTGCATTTATTCAGATACGTTCTGTAAAATTAGGCAACTTTTCAAGAAAGTGTATTTTTATCATTTTAAAAGGAATTTTACAGATTTGTTTTTTATTTTTGAACACAATTTCCCTTCAATTTCAGTTAAATTGCGAATAAAAAGTGCAGTACGTTGATGCTAGATAGTCAGTCCTATTCCTCAGGAAGGTTAAAGCTGGGCAATGAGTGGTCCAGCAGTCTAAAGCGCTGCCACTATGATCATTGCTGAGATTGCTGGTTCGAATCCCAGTCATGCAGCTTGCCCTCGGCTGGCAGAGCCTTGAGAAAGCACAATTGTTTTTGCTCTCTCTGGGTGGGTTCAGTAGATGATGCTCTTTCTCCTCATCACTCCTAGGGTGATGTTGATCAGCACAAGGCTGCGTCTGTGAGCTGATGTATCAGAACCGAGTCGCTGCGCTTTCCTCTGAGTGCACTGGGTTGCGCATCAGTGACAGCAGTAATTTCTGGTTTCTATCAGCTCAGACTTAATTATGACTCAACCCAGTGCACTCTGACCATCTACAACCCCAGAACTACTGTAATAATGTACTACTTCTGCTCTAGAACTAATAGAAACCAATCGTTTACTAATCCTGAGCCTGTAAACTATTTTTATACAGTTCCAGTGCACTTAACACTGAATATGGTTGCCAATTAACAAATTAATTAATCGTTTCACTTATTTGCCATATTAATAAAACCACTGACAAATGAAGTCAAGAGTCAAGAGGCTTTATTGTCATTTCATCCGAGTACAGGTACAAAGTGTAACAAAAATACGTTCCTCTGGAACCATGGTGCAACGATAGTGGAAGGTGCAAGGTGTAACGATAGTGAAATAAATAACATTGATTATGTGGGTAGGGTTGCCATTTTTCAAAAATTGAAAATAAGGGATGCCCACCACAGCTCCTCTGGGCCACGGCCACCACAGCCTGACTTCTGCGGAGCCAGAATATGAATATATAAATATAAATATATATTTGACATATAAGAGACCACTTAAAAATGATAAGTTTCTTTCATTTTACCAAATTAAAAACCTCTGGAATATAATCAAGATGAAGATGGATGATCACAAGCCATCAAACTAAACTGAACTGCTTGAATTTTTGCACCAGAAGTAAAGCAGCATAAAGTTATCCAAAAGCAGTGTGTAAGACTGGTGGAGGAGAACATGCCAAATATTGATTTCTGAACTATCGGCTAATACTACAGTGTATTAAATAAATCAACATTGAATTGCCAATTAAAGGTCAATTCTATATGTAGGTGGATACAAACACATGGCTTCTGTCAAGGGGTGTATTTATTAGGCAGCAATCAAACAGTCAGCTGTTGAAGTTGATGTGAAGGTAAAGCAGAAATATAAAATGAGAAGTCAGAAGAATCTGAGATAGTCTGGCTGTAGGGGCTAAACGACTGGGTCCTGCCGTCTCACACCTCATAAGTTACAGAACTTACAGGATCTGCTGATAATGTTAGTCTTGGTGCCAGATGTCACGGTACACCTTCAGAGCCCATGTGAATATGAAGTCCCACACATTGGCAGGATGGCAATCTAGACATTATTAGACAGGTGGTTTTATTGTTATGGCTGATGGTTATGGTGTATCTCAGAATTTGATCAATGTTTGGTGCATCAGTATTAGGAGTAACAAAAGACGGTGATGTCACATGTTTAAACTTTAAAGCAAATTGGAGACTGCCCGTCAAGTAGAAGGTGGTTATTATGGGATAGGAAGGTCAATATGCTCTTATATAGTGCCAACACAAAACTTAGCAACGAGATATTCCAAATTATGGCTTAGAAAAACACAAAAGCTGGTTAATTCCCTTAAAACTTAAAGGGCCACTAAAGAAGCAAGCAAGAAACGTATTCTCTTAACAAATTAATTTACTTATTTATTTGTTAACTATTATTACATTATTATTAACATTAGCAAATTGGAGACTGCCACTCAATTAGAAGGTGCTTATTATGGGATATTATGGGTCAATATGATTTTATATAGTGCCAACACAAAATTTGGCAACAAGATATTCCAAATTATGGCTAAGAAAAATACAAAAGCTGATTAAAACTTAAAAGGGCAAATAAGAAACTTAACAAATGTATTTATTTATTTATTAACAGTTAAAAATATATAGTATGATTTGTTAATTAAATGGCCAAATATAATATTTCCATCGACTAATACTACCATATATTAAAGAAATCATTATGATCCTTCATTCGACTTTAAAAACCTACTCTACTAAAATATGCCCCATGCACAACCGGATAGGAAATCGATCATCATTGATCATTATTGATTGCTATTGATCATTATTGATCATTATTGTTAGATTTAGTTTTGATGTATGTATGTCTGTATTGGACATTTATAGAAACACTGAACAAATCAACATTAAATTGCCAATTAAAAGACAATTCTGTATCTAGTGGCAACACAGAACATAGCAACAAGATATTCCAAATTATGGCTTAGTCAAATCAAAAGCTGGTTAATTCCTATAAAACTTAAAGGGCCACTAAAGGGCCAAGTAAGATGCGTATTCTCTTAACAAATGTATTTATTTATTTATTAACTGTTAATACATTAGTATGATTTGTTCATTAAATGGCCAAATATAATATTTAAATCGGCAAAAATTACAGTATATTAATATATTTAAAAAATCATCATAATCAATAATTAGACTTTAAAAACTTATTCTAATAAACTAAGCTATGCCCCATGCACAACCAGATAGGAAATCGTATAGGAAATTTATGTTTGTATTGGACATTTATAGAATCGCAGGAACAAATCAACATTAAATCGCCAATTAAAAGACAATTTTGTATTTAGTGGCAACACAGAACATAGCAACAAGATATTCCAAATTATGGCTTAGAAAATCAAAAGCTGGTTAATTTCTAAAACATTTAAAAGGTCACTAAACCTCATGATTTTTGCTGACTCCACCCTTAAAGTTTAAATTTGAAAAATGCTAAAAAAAAATGGTAGGAGTAGTTTGGAAGGTGGAATTGGGTGATGTATGGGTTTAGGGGCGGGGCAGGAGGGATTGCCTGATCTGCACCAAAGTAGACAGACACATCATCCACGCCTATAGCATAGTCGAACCTGAGAGGGCGCTGCAGAGGTGAAAATTACCACAATAAAAAACACAGTTTTTTAAAGGTTAATGGAAAAGGTACAAGCTTTTAATGGAAAAAAAATAAAATGTAGGGTTTAGTGGCTCTTTAATAATCTCTAAAATAAGGAACTACCCACTGTATAACATATACTGTATAACTTTATATAAACTATCAAACATAAAGCTGTATTTTTTTATATATTTGAGCGTGCGTCAGATATGAGGGTACTTATGAAAGGCATATTATAGTGCTGCTAGGTGCTGCTGCCTGCTTCCTGTTGGAAACTGTGCTCATGCTTTCAACATCGCGAGGGGAAGTGCCCTAACCACTTCCCTAAGCACTGCAGCGTCGACGTTACACCCTGCTGGTTATCTGGAGCACTAACCTACAACCCAGATCAGACCCACGGCTCGGTACCCAGGTGCTGCTGCTGCTGCTGCTGCTGTTTGCTCATCTGCTGTAGTGGAGTAAAGTAGTAGTACAGGCTCCTCTGTGTGGTTGTACAGAAGATTATGTCAATATAATATAAGTTTCTGCGTCTCAAAGCGTAACAAATAAAGTGTGGTACTGCACAATGTTGTAATCACAGGAAATGATGATGCTGTGAGGTTGCTATGGCAACACAGACTTGTAAACTCGAGCATATTTGTAGTTCTATAGTGATTACAGACTGTAGTCCTGTATCTGTTTCTCTGTATACTTTATTATTATCCTCCTTTAATCCAGATGCAGCGGTGCTGCTGGAGTTTTTAAACACTGCTTCTTGCTGGATATTTCATTTATTCATCACTCGATTTGTACGTTATTTTTTTCCCATGGTCCCTAAACAATGCAGGAGTGTGGTGGACATCTGTGAAAAATATTTCACACTTCTTCTCAGTAATAAAACTCTTGCATGCGGACTGTAATAAAAAAAAAAACAGGAGGTTTTTGTTCAGTAGCTCCTCCATTTCCACTCGCTGTTGTGTTTATACGTGGATCTCCGTGTAAACGAGCACCCTAAGTGTAATTACGGTGCGCGGCAGTGGACAAATAGCAATTTTATTAAGCGCCAAGGTGATGAAACTCAGAGATGTGAATCCGGACGGGACTAAAATTATCGGAGGACCACAGAGTTCAGCGAAAAACAGTAGATAGATAATTCAGCCTGTAATTTTCTCAGAGGACGTCTAAGAAAAAACACGTACATGGTCGTTCTGGACGGGAATAGAATCACAGAGGACCTTTACCATAAAGGAGAAAATTACCCCAAGACCCCCTGAGAAACAAATCCCATCCAGATAGGGCCTTAGAGTATCCTCATATACAAATTACGCTCAGAAAAGATGGTGATATAGTTTGTTATAGATTGTTTATCAGCGTTTGAACTGTACTCTTAATCTTAATCTTCAAGTTCGAGTTCCAATCACATATCCAGTGCAGCATCACCCCCAGGTTAAGATACTCCTTTCAGAAGCATTTACAGATAGTGTTTAATATGTACAGCTCTGGAAAAAATAAGAGAGCACTTCAGTTTCTGAATCAGTTTCTCTGATTTTGCTATTTATAGGTTTATGTTTGAGTAAAATGAACATTGTTGTTTTTATTCTATAAACTACAGACAACATTTCTCCCAAATTCCTAATAAAAATATTGTCATTATCTGTGTTTTTTATTAAATTTAATTTGGAAGAGTTTTGGAACAACAAGAAAATGGCACCCATTCCGTGGAATGGCCTATCCACTGTAACTGTGAATAAATATTTATTTATAAACAGAATTAAAAGGAATCTGAGGAAAATCTTTTTCGCTGCTACTATGATCAGGAGATCGCTTCGAATCCTATTCATGTAGCTTGCTATCAGCTAGCGGAGCCCAGAGATTGCACAATTTGGTAGATGGTGCTCTTTCTCCCCTCATCACTCCTAGGGTGATGTGGATCAGCACAAGGCTCCTTCTGTGAGCTGATGTATCGGAACCGAGTCGGAACTTTCCTCCGAGCGCTAGCGCTGTAATGCTACTCAGTAATGCTACATCATCAGCCATTCAAAAAGAGGCGGAGTCTGACTTCACATGTATCAGAGAAGGCAGAGAAGTCTTTACCCTCCTGGTGTTGGAGCATCACCAGTGATAGGGGGGATATACAGCTGATTGGATAGGATATTCAGCATAGCTAAATTGTGGAGAAAAGTGGGATAAAATAAAAAAATAATAATACAACAAAAATTGGGTAGATGGTGCTCTTTCTCCCCTCATCACTCCTAGGGTGATGTGGATCAGCACAAGGCTGCGTCTGTGAGCTGATGTATCAGAACCGTGTCGCTGCGCTTTCCTCTAAACGTTAGCGCTGTGATGCTACTCGGTAATGCTACATCATCAGCAGTTCAAAAAGAGGCGGAGTCTGACTTCTCATGTATCGGAAGAGGCGTGTGTTAGTCTTCACCCTCCTGGTGTGCTGGGGCATCACTAGTCATAGTGGGAGTCCCAATGAGTGAGTTGAGTAATTGGCCATGTACATGGGAGAGAAAATGGGAAAAACATTGAAACAAAAAAAAAAACTGTACAGAATTCGATGTATGAATGAATACGCTCAGCTTGGTGCAGACTCTGGTCCAGACTTTCAGGTGTGAAAATGCTCTGAAACATCAAAAGAACAGAACAAACAACAGAGAAGAGAACAGTGTGTATAGAGGTGATGAGGGGGATGGAAACTGTTCTATATTTGATCTATAAGGTAATTTCCTGCTTCTTAAAATCTGGCATCCTTCCATAAATACATCTGGGTGTTTAGTGAGTCACCATAAGGCTCAGAAAGCAGTGTGTGTGTGTGTGTGTTTTTATAGATCATTCCTGCTGTCACATCAGTTCTGCTGAAGAGAATTTGCATGTGTAACGGACATTGTGAATCACACACTGACAGCCGGCCAGTTTAGTCCATTTAAAGCTGTTTTTTTTTTTTTATTAAATACGACAAAATATACACAAACATGATATTAATTTAATGGAAAATTAATACAATAGATCAGCCAGAATTGTAAAACCACAATAAGTGAATTGAACATAATTGAATATTTCATTAGAATAGATTCAGCTTTGTTGTCATTAACAAAGTACAAGTACAAATACTGGTGGCAACAAACCAGAAGTTAATAGTAGTGAACATAAAATAAAAATTGAGGTGCAAATTAGCATGATGCCACCCCTTACACAAGTAAGATTAATAAATAGGCAGACTTAAATATAATAGAATAAATGGCACACTTGTTGGCATCAGCAACCAGAGTCAGAGAGGCCACAATTGGCCTTGCTCTCTCTCTGGGTGGGTACAGTAGATGGTGCTCTTTCCCCTCATCACTCCTAGGGTGATGTGGATCAGCACAAGGCTGCGTCTGTGAGCTGATGTATCAGAACCGAGTCGCTGCGCTTTCCTCTGAGCGTTAGCGCTGTGATGCTACTCAGCAATGCTACATCAGCAGCAGTTCAAAAAGAGGCGGAGTCTGACTTTACATGTATCTGAGGAGGCATGTGCTAGTCTTTACCCTCCTGGTGTTGAGTCATCACCAGTGATAGGGGGGATATACAGCTGTTTGGATAGGATATTTAGCATAGCTAAATTGTGGAGAAAAGTGGGATAAAATAAAAAAAAAGTATACAACAAAAATAAATGCAATATGTGCAAACAAATATCTAAATTTTACAGTGTGTGCTTTAAATAGGATTAATATATATACATATATACAAGGAGATGAGTATAAAAAATAGGGCTGTCAATAGATTACAAAATGAACTAATTAATCGCATAGTTTGATGTAATTAATCACAATTAATCAATTTTTTCTTTCCCAACACTTCACTTTTTTAAATTTAAAAAGTTTTTTTTAATTATTTAAAGTTTTAATAATTGATATTCATTTGTAAAATAAAATAATGTAAGACCACCATAATCTGAGTTAACTAATATTACAATATATTTAATTGTGTCTTTTTAACTTTGAGCACAGATTGTCCTTTGTGAAATATGTTAAACAATTGGATTAAACAGACAGAAGAGGTAAAAAGGCAAACTTAACAAAAGTGGCAACTTTTGAAAGAGAGAAAGAGAGAGAGAAATTAATGTCAATATAAATAAAAAAGTTATCTACCTTTGAACTTCTACGCAGAAGCAACACTGTGTCTACATCGTTAAATATACATATATATATCGATAAGTAAATGTTGCTAAAACCTGGTTATTAAAAATATGAACGCATTAAAGGTTCCAGATTAATCAAGTGAGTTACCATGTTAATTTTGATAGTACTAATAAAAACATAGTATCTATTCATTAAGGTAGGAAATAGATGTTAATGGATGCAGGTAATGTTATTATTTTATTCATATATCAGGCAGCAAGACATCCCAATGTAGTAAAGCTAAATCTACAAGAAACCCATTAAGAAAAACATCTAAAAAAAGTGAATCTCCTTCCCCAACCAATATTATTTACCTTTAGTGCTTCAAACATATTTATATGATGTTGCAAACCAAATAATATCAGTAAATATCAGACTCAAAATTGTCCACAGAAAAAGTGTGAAACTACCTGCTCTACTCAAACTAAAGCTAGGTATGGTGTGCGCACTACTTTATATAGGTTTTATTTTACTTGCACATTTTTACTAAGTAGTTATTTTGCACTAAACATTTTTATTTCTTTAGACTAAAAAGTTTAATTTTTTTGTATATAGTTTTCTTTGTGTGTCCTGATTAAAATACTGAAAGGCATAGGCTGCTCTGAGTGTCAGGTTTTTAGTATCTACATGTATCCTAGAGGTGTGATTATTGATTATCAAGAAAAATAAATCCGCCTGATGCTGTTTCTCCATGTATTTTATCAAAGTAATAATTAATAAACCATCTAATGAATTATCATCATCAATATTCTTATGCTTTCTTTAACTCATAAACACTCTAGTCTAAACATTTTTGAAAATATATCTTAGGTGTGAATATATTTAAAGTCTATACATTCAAAAATAAGTAAAAAAAACAGGCACTTGGTAAAATGTTGAACAAAACATGATCAGTTCCAGGAAAATATAACAATTCTGCTTCCTTTTACATTTTAAATGATTATATTTTTGAGCAGCTATATGGCTTCTGGAGTAAAGGAGATCAGGGCATGTGTCTGTCTGATATAATTACTGTGTTATAAGACCTGAAAGAGAAACTGACAAAAATGAAGAAAAAACTCACCAAAACTGCCTGGAGTTTAAAGGGTTAAATAAAAACAGCCATGTTTAATTAACTGTCCAAACCCACTAATAATCTGACACCTTTCTGTCTGGGCTTTATTTGCACTTAACTTATTGGTGCAAGGAGACCTTCAGAGGTCTTGTAAAGCCCATGGCTTCCACTTCATTCTCCTGACTGTTTTTTAAGATGCTTGTGTGTAGGAGATTTATTCATATTGCTATTCATAGAGTATAAAGCAGTCAGGTATAAATATATGTATAATATATCTGCAGCTGACTTCCATCAAAAAGAAGTTATCATCTCTCCGTGAGCTGAAACTCCTCTGGAAGTGGAGAGGAATGAACCGACTGGCCGCAGATTTCACTCTTCAGCAGAACTGACAGGACATCACTGAAGGCATGCTTTAGCTGAAGGAGGGGGAAATCACATAATGGATTTCAGCTTGGCCGCTCATTTCTGACCTTATATTTCCATTCAGACACAGTCTTGGCTCAGAAGGAGAATCTGAGGTCTATTCCTAAACATCGGACATTTCAAACAGACGTGTGTCCAGATTAAACTGTTAAGCGCTCGTGGAATAATGCCAGAAAAACAAATGCATTTGGTTTCATTCAGTGGATTTTTATCTTTCTAAGCAATGAGGTTTAAAAAAGGGGGGGAAATAAGATATGCATTGAGTTTAAAAGGTTCTCAAGTAAACAAAAAACTTTTTTATGCTCTAGCCAAGATTAGACCAGTTATGATCCATTATTTTTCAAGGTGTGATCCATATATACACCCACAAGAGTGCTTTTTCTACTGAAAAATGGCTACTAGAACTGCTAGAACTTTCGCACCAGGAATAAAGGCATAAAGTTATCCGAAAGCAGTGTGTAAGACTGGTGGAGGAGGAGAACATGATGCCAAGATGCATGTGAAAACTGTGATTAACATTTTCTGCAAATAAATGCTCTAAATGAGAATATTTTTATTTGGAATTTGGGAGAAATGTTGTCTGTAGTTTATAGAATAAAACAACAATGTTCATTTTACTCAAACATAAACCTATAAATAGCAAAATCAGAGATACCCATATATTTATTTTAGTTTATTACACTGGATGTGGTACCATTTCGGGTTATTGACTGGACCTGAAGAGATTAAATTGCAAAAATAAAGGGGAAAAAATGGAGGTGTTCTAAAACTTTTGACCAGTAGTGTGTGTAAATATGGACATACCCATCCATGAGTTAATGTTCACATAGTGTGACTGGATTTAACTCCCCAATGGGAGGAGTTAAAAGCCTGAAGGTTCTGGGAGTAAAAGATCTCCTCAGTCTGTGGTTTGAGCAGTGGGTGATTAATCAGCATTTTGTTCATATTTATTTTTTACTCCACAGCAGTTCTGTATAATTCACTGTGTAAAACCCCGTACACACATTTTTCTGGAAGCGTTCTGCAAGGCCCTGCATGTCCCGACAAAGAATGCATGCCTAGAAGAGTTATGCAAACCACGCTTTCATCTCCAGTGCTGTGTGCTGGATGTTGTGCAACTTTCTCTTTTTCCTAGCCTCTGGGCAATATATTCTACAGCATACATACTGAGATAGATCCTACCCTGCTCTGCTTTACAGCTCAGATATCTCAGACCATCAACAAGAACTCTGAGAAACCAAACACAACACAGTTACTCCACTGACCTGAGAACAACCCAACTCAAAAACCTGCTAAACAACCTGTATATAACTCAGATTAACCCCTTAGACATCTACAATAATAGTCAGTTTAAAAAACATTTATTTTATATTTTGATGCAGTTAATATCCAAAGTTTTTTCATAATTTAGTAGAAAATCATTTGTAGAGTTAACAGTTGTGTAGAGTACTAGGCAAAAGTCTGGACACACCTTAAATTTGGTGGTTTCGTTTGTAGATTAATAATAAAGGAATTATTTAGTTAAAATTGTGAGTTTCTTTGATTTTACCAAATTAAAAACCTCTGGAATATAATCAAGAGGAAGATGGATGACCACAAGCCATCAAACCAAGCTGAGCTGCTTAAATGTTTGCACCAGGATTAAAGACATTAAGTTATTCAAAAGCAGTGTGTAAGACTGGTGGAGGAGTACATGGTGCCAAGATGCATGAAAACTTTGATTCCACCAAATATTGATTTCTGAACTTTAAAAAAAAACAATTTTTTGAATATTTAACTTTTCTTTGCATTATTTGAGGTCTAAAAAACTCTGCAACTTTTTGTTATTTGGGCCATTTCTCATTTTCACATAACAATAACAATATTTTTATTTGGAATTTGGGAGAAATGTTGTCTGTAGTTTATAGAATAAAACAACAATGTTCATTTTACTCAAACATAAACCTATAAATAGCAAAATCAGAGAAACTGATTCAGAAACTTAAGTTTTTTAAATTAAGTGACCTCTTAATTTTTTCCAGAGCTGTACATATTTATGTTCTCACTGTGAAGATACACAAGCCGCTTATTTAAGGGAACAGTAATGTAATTTTATTCTTTATTCTGTTTATTGTTGAGTTAAAAGTTGATTTTGTGCTCTGCAGTGTGTCCGTGTGTGTGTTTGTGTAAGGAGTGGCACTGTAAGCAAGCTGAAAAAGGATTGTGCGGCTGACTGTTGACTGTTGTCAGGATTTTAATCAGTCAGTTGTGCACATGTATTTCCCACTGGCAAGATAGAAACACGCCAGAAATGTACCTGAACACACCTCACTTCCAGACCACCACACCTATCCACACCTATGTGTGTAGATGGGGTGTAAGATAGCAATGAGCATTGTGACATGCCTTGCACAGGGTGTACGATAGGGGTCCCCTAAACTTACTAAAGTTACTGTTTCAGTACTTCAAAGAGAACATTATTGGATAGATAGATAGATAGATAGATAGATAGATAGATAGATAGATAGATAGATAGATAGATAGATAGATGTTGTAAAGTTTTATATTAGAGAATTGTCTTGTGATATATTGAGTATCGCAGAATCATGTAGTGCAGTATTGTGATATCATTATCATGGACAACATGTTGAGCAATAACATGGTATTTGCTATAATGAATTGCGCCGAGCGATGCGGGGGGGGGGGGGGGGGGTGAACTCTGTTAATGCTTGGGTACAGTTCAGTTAATGCTTGGGTGCAGTTCGGTACTGCTTGAGATGATCTCGAGCCTGGTCCCCCCCCAGGCTGAGGTGAAAAACTAAATTGAGGGAGGTGACGGGGTGGAGGTGGGCGTGAGTTTGTTCATCACGGAGGTGAGTTGTGACTTGGAGGTATATATAGGGCGAAGGGGTGGAGCTTGTAATTGAGGCGCTCTCCATATCCCAAAATTTTGTTAATCCTTAACAACACTTGGCAGCTGCCTTGTGATCCACACCTCTAATATTTATATAGAGAAATTCCTTGATTTTTGTCTCCATTTATCTGGGTCAAAAAGTGCTAAAAAGTGTTATTTCTAGTGTTCTCCTGGAGAAATGCCAGTTTTTCCAGTTCACATCCATCCCCTAGTTTATCTAATCAGCTCCTCATTAAAGTAAATCATTAGAGCTGCTGATGGATCCGACAAATCCATACATTGCACATTGCATTCTTTTGCACTTTTTACTGTTAGATCATTCCTGTTTCTGCCTTAATCTGTGGTCCGTCATGGTTTGAGAGTCACTTGTTCTTGTAGTATAATGTGAATGATGTGAATGAAGATCATGTTTGATCTCTTATCTGTTTCAGATGGACGACATCGATGCCATGTTCACTGACATGCTGGAGGAGATGGACCTCCTCACGCAGGTAATAAAATACATGAACCTCACAAACCTTTTACAGGATAAGAGGGAAAAACTCTTCAAAACTTTTAACTGAAGTCTGGGTTAAAATATTTAATTTCAAGTCATTTCTATTGGTGTATTTATAATGATATATAAAAAAAAGGTTTTTGAATGATATCTATACATGTAACTATATATTTTGTTCTATGAATTTAGCTCTGAAGTTCCATTCTACATAATTTAACATATAGTCAAAGCATTCATAATATAGTTAGTATAACAAACTTAACTTTTATGTACGTTTTCTGCCCATTGTTAGTATTAACATTTTTTTTTGTATTTGTTATGACTGGGCAGAACTCAGACACAGGCAGATGCAAGCAAAATATACTTTATTTAATAAAGTAGCAGACAAAGGGATAGTCAAAACAAGGCAGCAAGAGAGAGTAAACATACCAAAATCGAAATACAGTCCAAAGGTCATACACAGCATGGCAAAATCAGGGTCGGTGAGTACTAAAATAAAATCAGACACTAGAGAGTTAGGGGTGTATATACTGTATAGTGAGAGTGTAACAGGTGAAATCAATACTCAGGTGATTGACTACCTGGAAGTGCCATGTGCAGTGCCATGTAATTGTGAACAGGAGTGATGTCAGTGTGTGGTGTATCCTGGGTACTGTAGTCTGGAGACTGGAGATCGCAGGTAGAGTAGAGTGTGAGAGAGACAGGAAATATAACAAAATATAACAAAAATTATAACAAAATACTCATTATCAAATATTACTTACATCATCTGTTAACTCCTTTCCTAAATTATTTTCCTTTTTCAGTTTTGTCTTGAGGTATTTAAGCATATGTTAATATTTTACTGGTAATTCAGTAAAACATCAAGCATAAATGTCCAAATGACCAGTTATATTTAATATTCCATTAAATTAGATCATAAAATAGATAGAGGTGGAAATTTATGACAATTTAGGGTTAACTGATATAAAGTTTAACTGGTATAGGGATTATCTGGTGTGTCAGTTTGAAAGTGCTTTGATTTGAGAGATCTCAACTGATATCCTGTTGAAACATCACTGCAAATCATCTTTATATGAACTTTGCTGTTTCCTTTGTGAAGAACGACCAAAGCATGCTCACGGTTCACTGTAGCATATAGTTCATGAAGTGTGCAATCAATTTAAATCCAATTAAAATCATCCATTTCCAGTTCTGGAGGTTCTGTGATGGATTGATGGATCTTAATGCATCACAGATCTGATGTTTTATATGTGGTCCTAGATCAGATAAGGGTCTGATTTGTGGCCATGCAACGTGCATGTGAATGGTCATATCAGATTTCAAGTATGCATGTGCTTTAAAAAGTATTTAAAAATAAAGTGTACGGGCTGAAAACCAAATATCAGATTACCATTTCAGACACATATATTACATTACTGTTCAAATCTGATAAAATCGTCATGAACAGTTCATAGTATTTGACTCAATAATGCATGAAAACTCTATATAATATGGCTTTATATGGCTACTGCGCCTGCACAGATCTCCACAGTGAGTAGGGTTTCCCCTCTGGAATGCTAAATCTTTTCTGCTTTCAGCAAGCTCATTGGCTGTTTTTTTTTTTTTCCTGAAGGCGTGATGATTAGCATAATACAAAGAAAAGTTAAATATTAAAAAAATACATAGAACATTTTATAAGTCAATGATTAGATGATTAACAAGAAATTCATACTATTCATGCTGCAGTCAGATATCTCTGGTATTAAGTATTTAAAATTTCCTTCACAATAAACAGAATAGAAGTTAGTAGGAGTGGCAATGCAACAAAACAACATAAAGGCAAAATAACTCAACTTATAGATGTTAGCATGCAATGTCATTTTAGGGACATATTTGTTTATATTACAGACAGAAATAGATTACTTACATTTACAGTATTAATATGTTTTAACAAAATAAAACATTTTAGCTTATATATTATATAGATGTATTAAACACACAGAGTGATCTAGTTTAAGTGTTTATTTATTTTATTGTTGATGATTATGGTGTACAGCCAATGAAAACCCAAAAATCAGTATCGAAGAAAAATTTAATATTATATAAGACCAATTGGTATTTTTGGCAGTGTAGGCAGTGCGCCAAGTCCTGCTGGAAAATGAAATTCACATTTCAATTTTGCATTTCATTTGAAATTACATTAAATTTTTTTTAGAGATGCACTAGTATATATATGTATACATGTAGAGATATAAGGGTTTGGGATGATATCTACTGTGTGCATGTAGCTTGTAACACCAGACAGATAGGGGTGACGCTTGCCGGATAAAAGGTAAAGACTGGTTTATTTACAGAGCTGTAAACAGGAAAACAAAGCCAGATAACAGATTGAACAGAACTCACAGTATAAACAGAAGACGTAGTACAGGAAACAGTCCAAGATCCAAAGCCAGAGAGACAGTCCGATAATACAACAAATCCGATAAGGGCAAAGACAAAAGGCAAAATCCGTAATACAGGAAAAAGGGTCATAACAAAAGGGCAGACAGAAAAGGGTTTGGAAAAACGCTCAGTACGCAACATGAGTCGGCACTACCTCGCAAAGAACAGACGCTGACTGAAGCCTATATATACAAAACATAGTATTACTATGAACCGGAACAACTTAGAACACAGGTGAGTCTGAACGAGGGAGCTTAACGCGACTGGGTGAAGGTGAGCGGCTGACAGTGACGTCATCACCAGTGGGTTCATGGGAAATGGAGTTCGGGAGTGTGAAAGGAGAGGCTAGAGACGTGACATAGCTATATATTTTCTTAACAATTAAAACAGTTTGTGACCTTTAATAAGCATAAGTTATTATTTTACTGATAGTTCACTGAAACAGAAAGCAGAAATTGTTTATGGCATTTTAGGGTTAATAAGGCTTGTAAAGTGTGATTAAAGTCTAAATAGCATCTAGCATGACTTGTTCTACAGCAGAACTTAATATATAAACTAGATATAAGTATTTAATAAATGTCATCTTCTATTAAGTCACATTTCACAAAACTATAAAAATAAGACATAATATCCTAATTTGATCCCAGTCCTGATTTGATTTGACTTGGTTTCTTCATACTGTGGGTCTACTGAGTGCGTGGATTGCTCAATAGAGAATCAAAAAGAGGACGTTTCTTAATTTAAAAACAGTTCTAGGCCATAGAGCAGGGCTTTCAGATGAGCTTAACCCTTTCTTACCCAGTGAATTTATACAATTTTAGCTACAAAAAAAAGGCCCTGATACTGTTAGGTCCTTTGTACACATTACTGTGAGCTGAATTTACGTCACGTCTGGTATTTACTGGTGGTCTACATACTGTATCTCTAGGAATGATGGCCCAGAACTTTGCAGGATGCAGGTTTTGAAACTCATATACTAAATTAGAGTATCATTGAAAAGTTACTTTATTTCAGTAATTCAGTTCAAAATGTGAAACTCACATATTATATAGATGTATTACACACAGAGTGATATATTTTAAGCGTTTATTGATTTTATTGTTGATGATTATGGCTCACAGACTCCTTCTCTCTCACTCGCTTTTTATCTCCTCTCTCACTCGCACTAACTCTCGCTAACTCACGCTGTCTCTTCCTCTTTCTCACTTGCTCTGTCTCTTACTAACTCATGCTGTCTCTTCCTCTCTCTCATTTACTTTGTCGCTCCTTCTCTTTCTCTCACTCGCACTGTCTCGCCAACTCTCTCACTCTCGCTGTATCTCCTGCTCACTCACTCACTCTGTCTCTCACTAATTCACGCTGTCTCTCTCTCACTCGATTTATCTCTCGCTAACTCACACAGTCTCTCTGTCTCTCTCACCCACTCTGTCTCTCACTAATTCACACTGTCACTCCCTCTACCTAACTTGCACTCTCACTCACTTACTCTGTCTCTCTTTCTCGCTCTCTCTCTCTTACTCGCTGTGTCTCTCCTTCGCTCTCACTCGCTTTGTCTCATGTTAACTTATGCTGTCTCTTGCTTACTCACATTGTCTTTCTCTCACTGATGCTGTCTCTCTCTAACTTGCGCTGTCTCTCCCTCTCTCTTACTTACTCTGTCTCTCACTAACTCATACTGTCTATGCTAACTCACACTGTCTCTCTCTCTCTCATGCCGTCTCTCGCTAACTTACGCTGTCTTTCCCTCTCTCTCACTCACTTTGTCTCTCTCTCACTCACTTTGTCTCTCGCTAACTCACATTGTCTTTCTCTCACTTATGCTGTCTCTCACTAACTTACATTGTCTCTCCCTCTCTCTTACTTACTGTCTCTCACTAACTCATGCTGTCTATGCAAACTCCCTCTGTTTCTCTCTCATTCGCTCTGTCTCTCGCTAACTCATGCTGTCTCTTTCTCTCTCTCATTCACTTTGTTGCTCCCTCTCTTTCTTTCACTCTCGCTGTATCTCCAGCTCACTCACTCACTCTGTCTCTCACTAATTCACGCTGTCTCTCTCTCACTCGATTTATCTCTCGCTAACTCACACAGTCTCTCTGTCTCTCTCACCCACTCTGTCTCTCACTAATTCACACTGTCACTCCCTCTACCTAAGTTGCACTCTCACTCACTTACTCTGTCTCTCTTTCTCACTCTCTCTCTAACTCGCTGTGTCTCTCCTTCGCTCTCACTCGCTTTGTCTCATGTTAACTTATGCTGTCTCTTGCTTACTCACCTTGTCTTTCTCTCACTTATGCTGTCTCTCGCTAACTTGCGCTGTCTCTCCCTCTCTCTTACTTACTCTGTCTGTCACTAACTTATGCTGTGTATGCTAACTGTCTCACTTGGGCTTTCTCTCCTGCCCTCTTACCTGCTCTGTTTCTTGCAAACTCCCTCCGTTTCTCTCTCACTCGCACTGTCTCTCGTTAACTCATGCTGTCTCTCCCTCTCTCTCTCACTCGCTTTGTCTCCTACTAAATCGCACTGTCTCTCCCTCTCTCTCACTCACTCACTCACTCACTTTGTCCCGGTTTTTGGTTGTAATTTAGAAAAGGTATAGAAAAAAGTATTGTTTGGGTAGCAGTACTGAATTCAAAATATCGAGAATTTTAAACTATACCCAGCCTAATTCCTGTCTGTGAGGAGACGAGAAATGGATGTGAGTAGACGATAAAATGGACAACAGCTGTGAGTAAGGGTTTCATTGGCAGGATAGCGAGGTTAAGTTTTAATTAGCTTGTACACATTTAGACTGACAAACTCAGTAAACAGACCGTAATTATTATGGAGTATGTCGTTGTATATGAAGTATGTGAAATGCATTCACTCTATGAGTAGATTTAGGGGAAATTTCACACTAGCCTTTTTTTTTTTCGGACACAGCTTCGCTTGCTCTGCGATTTTGGTACGTTTGGTAAAGTGTTAAAGCTGTTTTCAAGAACGGAGTGGTCCAAAGAACCAATCTCGGGTCCTCCTGGGTGTGGAGTTATATATACGTATACTTGTTTATTCAGGCCAAGTGTGAAACCGCCCTAAAATGCGGAAATACGCAGGGTATATTTTTACCTCGCCATTCTAGAGTTAGATAATAGGCATGTTGTTTATCGCTCTGTCTGTGTCTGACACAAAGCAGTCCTCTCTGTGGTGTCTTCTGAACTTCTGAGAAAGGGTCACTGGCAAGGCGAGCACAATGTGCAGCCGTCCGCAGATGTAGAAGCCAAGAAAACAGCTCAGAATAACTCGTGCACCAGTCGTGCATCTATCTATCTACTCGTGAAATCTGTCCAGCTGCTGCGTATGAATACAGAACTGAGAGTGCCTCGGCTGATATTAATACAGTAAACAGAAAGAAGGAACATGAAGTTGAAATCTCTGAGCTAATCTGAGCCACATTTCTGTTTCTTTCAGAGCCTGGGGGCCGAAGCCACGGAGCCCACCCCCCCCTCCAAGTCCAGCTCCAGCTCCAGCTTCAACTCCATGCCGGAAATGTCCAACTTCTCCATCGGCTTCACGGATCTGAACGGTAAACCGCGCTGGAACGCGATGCTACACTGCTGAGCTTTGTTCCTGCCAGACTTTAACCTGTGCTGGGAGGCCCTGTTCATCCAGTGTATCACTTTTCTTAGGAAATACGCCATTAATTAGCCATAAAATTACACAAAATGATGATGGAGCGCAGGCCGAGTGACGCACAAGCACTGGTGCATTTGTAAGGCCAAGTGTTCTCCTGGAACATATCTGGCTGCTGTGCTGATGCCAGCTAAGGTCAGATTAGCATCACCCTACAGTGCTATATTGTTGGAACTGATGAAAGAAGGTTTATTTAGCTGTTAAGGGTGGGTAGAATAGCAAAAAATAGAACATATTGATACTTAAACATGTGACAAATAGGTTTTAGTAGCCTACAGCTTTTTTTAAAAAAAACTGTAAAGGCTAAATTAAATGCTAAAAGCAAAAATAAATAAAATCAGTAACCAGACTAAAAACCTGAAATAAATTGACTGCAAAAAAAACAAGACTAAACTATAAACACAATTACAGTGGTGCATAGTTTGTGAACCCTTTAAAATCGTCTATATTTATGTATAAATGTGACCTAAAACATCATCAGTGCTAAACAAATACAGTGCATAAAGAGATTTTTAAGAAGCCAGTTAAACAAATGAAACAAAAATCATTAAACATTTATCAATGTCATTTATTTAAATGTCATTTATTTATCTTGAAAGGAGGTGTGTTCAGGTAAATTTGTGGTGTATTGCTATCTTGGCAACAGAAAATACAGGCACTCCACTGACTGAATACAACCTAGACAGATGCCAACATTCAGATGTTCATTACTATCTTGGCAGTGAATTTTCATCACATGCCCGCCTCCCCCCATCTTGATATTTAAACATGTGACAAATAGGTTTTAGTAGCCTACAGCATTTAAACAAACTATAAACGCTAAATGCTAAAATCAAACATAAATAAAACCAGTAACTATTTTATTCAATCCTGGAATAAAACAAAGACTAAATCATACAAAAAATACAGAGGTGCATTCAAGTTTGTGAACCCTTTTGATTTTTCTTTATTAATGTAACCTAAAACATCATCATTTTTTTACACGCGTCCTAAAAGTACATTAAGAGAGGCCAGTTAAACATATGAAACAAAAATTATTTACCATTTATCAATGTCATTTATTTATCTCGAACAGTCAGACATTTATTGCTATCTTCACAGTGAATTTTCATCACATTACATCGACAATAAACAGATTAAACAATTGTGAACTAGCAGATCAGTTTCTTCTGCAAAAATAAACAAAATCAGTAACCAAACTAAAGCCTAGGATTAAAATGACTGCAAAAACCAAGACTAAACCATAAAAACTGTTACAGTGGTGCTTAAAGTTTGTGAACCCTTTAGAATTGTCTATATTTATGTATAAATGTGATCTAAAACATCATCAGATTTTTACACGTCCTGAAAAAGTAGATAAAGACAAACAAAAATCTTTTATCATTATTATTTATTTAAAAGTCATATATTTATCTCAAAATGAGGTGTGTTCAGGCTAAATGCTACAACCAAAAATAAATAAAATCAATAACCAGACTAATCCTGGAATAAAATGACGGCAAAAAAACAATACTAAATCATATATAAAATCACAATGGTGCTTAAATTTTGTGAAGCCTTTAGAATAGTCTATATTTATGTATAAATATGGCCTAAAACATCTTCAGATTTTTACACACATCCTTAAAGTACAAAAAGAGATCCCAGTTAAACAAATGAAACAAAAAAATAATTTATTATTTATATATTTATTAATTTTAAAAGCAATTTATTTATCTCGAACAGTCAGATGTTCATTGCTATCTTTACAGTGAATTTTCATCATGTTACATCGATAATAAACAGAATAATTCCTCTGCTGAGAAGCTTTGTACCAATCCATGTAGCTGCACCGTTAAAATAGCAATCCGCTATAGATAGATAGATAGATAGATAGATAGATAGATAGATAGATAGATAGATAGATAGATAGATAGATAGATAGATAGATAGATACAAACACAATTTGTTTTTCATTATTTAGCTATCACAAAATTCAAGACAAAAACTTTTAATTTTCTATAAATTTAATTTTTTGCAGACTCAAATAACACTTAACAAACAAATGCAACACACAGCAATTATAAAACGTTATTCTTATTCTAATTATTCTCTTCTCAGCGTCGCTAAATGAACTGGAGGATAATGACCTGGACGCTTTGATGGCCGATCTGGTGGCCGATCTCAACGCCACAGAAGAGCTGTTTGCTGCAGAGAAAGGAGGTGTAAAAGAACCCAGACCTCCCCCGGCTGTAACAGTTCCAGCAGTTCACTTCGGCTCTGCTGCCCCCATTGCCCCTGCTGCCCCTGCTGCCCCAACGCCTTCCAAACCTAAGAATGACGTGACCTCCTGCTCCCCTGCTGGAAACACCCAAAGCCTGCCACCCCCGCCCCCAGCGAGCACCAGACCATCTACGGTAAGAACAGTCTGAGTCACACATTCAGACATTCCACCAGATAAAACCTCCCCACTGCGGGTCACAGTTTATCGAGCTGTTAGAGATTACGGGGAGATACAATGGTGAGAGAACAGTGTGATGAGTTAATTATAGTGGCCTCAGTGTTGAGAGCTTCTTAATACTAATTTATCATCATGGTAAACACTTTAAATTTAGCGTCAGCTTCATTAATTAAGAAGTACTTCAGTAATGCTGCAAGTAGAAATCGTGTAGTGGTGGAGTTTTAACTGTTCTCACTTAAAAACTTACTTTAACAACAATTCTATTCCGTTTTTTTCTAAATACTTAGAATTATTTTTTACTTAAATTAGATAAAAAGAAAATTTAATATGAATAAATTTTGTTCATATTTCTCCACTTAACCATAACATTCACTTACTGTGCAAACCAACTGATATACCAGATTACCAGCCACAATTTGGCGTTTCTATAATTCATTATAACATTTTTAAAATCGTAGATTAATACTAAAGTCATCCAAACTATAAAGATAAACAGTTAGATAGAGACAGTTTTACACATCTCTGCTGGATTTTCTCAGTCAGCTTCATGAAGTAGAGTCACCTGGAATTCAGGCTTTCAGTTAACAGCTGTGCTGAACTCATCAAGAGTTAATTACTTGAATTTCTTGTCTCTTAATAAAGTGTTTGAGAGCATCAGTTAAAGTAAAGTAGTGAAGAGGTAGAGTTACAGGTATACAGTGAATAGTGAATATTTGAGTAATGTTCATATAATCCATATTATGAGAAGAAAGACTACTCAACTAAATAAAAAAATAAATTACATTAAGAATTGAAGATCCGGTAATCTGAAACATTTTAAGAACTTTGAAAGTATTCTTCAAAAACGTTAAATTAATGAGTTAGCCACTTCCTCTAGCCAGTGAATATCATCAGTGTAAAAAGTGTTCCATCCTCATAACTCAAAGTGACAGTGTAAGTTTTTGGTGAGAATGTGTAATTGCAGTGGGCATGCTAAAATTACTTTTAAAACATGAATTGTGATGCAAGGGCTTTCCAGAAAGGATGAATGGAGTAATTTTAAAGTGAGCACTCATGATCATAAGCATAAATGATCAGATGAAGGCTGAGTGTTTCATCCTGGTCTCAGGACTGTTACTGTTCACAGTACCGCTTGTATCAATTCCATTAGCCACAGCAAAAACAATAATAGCTAGAAAAAAGTCCTGGGACCTACCAGACACCCTGTTTTTAATAATCAATATATGTGGCTTGGCAAGAAAGGCAGCAAAAGCACATTGATCACATTCGTTAAAATACATTAGTGCTTAAAAATTGTAAACCCTATTGAATTTTCTATATTTCTGCATAACAATTAAAGGAGTCAAAACTGAGAATATGTTGTCCCAATCATGTGCTGTATCTAGGCTCCGCCCCTCACCTGAGGCACATTAATGAGACACAGCTGCAGCTCCTTTAGAGGACTAATTGGTGGTAGGGATGGCAAAAGTGGGGCTTTTGGGAGATTAAATCAATTAAACCAATTTATTTAGAAAAAGATTCAGATTACAGTACCGCTTGTATCAATTCCATTAGCAGCACCATTGTTGATCAAGCCACAGCAAAAACAATAATAGCTAGAAAAAAGTCCTGGGACCTACCAGACACCCTGTTTTTTTAAAGTCAACATATGTGGCTTGGCAAGAAAGGCAGCAAAAGCACACTAATTACATTTGTTAAAATACATTGGTGCTTAAACATTGTAAACCCTATTGAATGTTCTATATTTCTGCATAAATATGACCTAAGATATCATTAGATTTTCACACAAGAGGAAAATAATCCAATATTACATGTGAGTAGCAAAAGACTTAGCTTTAACTTAGCTTTCAGGATCTGGTCCTGCACACTGTGTTGGAGGAATTTTAGCCCATTCCTACTGTATCTACTGAACAATTCCAACTCTGTGATGTTGGTGGGTTTCCTCACATTAACTCTGACATTAACACTAAATTAATTCAAATGAATACTTAAAGTGCATGAATGTTTGGTTTAAATGGTAAATTTGAGTTCAGTTTCTTGTTTTCAAATGAAGAAATTGTTTAAGGTTAATCAGATTAACTACTTTTTACTTCCTCTCTTTTGAATAAACATACCATATCAAAAATAGCCCTTAATCTTAGATTTAAATGTGGTCTCTTGTTTCCGAGTGTGTTTTAGACTAAACTCAGCATTGTTTATTTAAAAATTACTTCTGCATCTCAGTACAGTAAATGTAATTGCTCCACCTTAGAGCTGAGAAACAAGAAACATTTATTGCTGTACATCATCCAGTTACACAGCACTAATTACACTCTCTGTAATGCAATATACAGATTGGTCAGTGTTCTTTGAGCACTGATGTTATCTGCTAATAACATTTATGAAGATATGCTAATATATTGTCATATTGCCCAGCTCTAGTACCACCACATAAGATTGTTTTTTATGCTCTGTGTTATACTTATATTCACAACAGTGATGAGAAAATATATGAGAATATGTTTTTTGGAATGTCTCCCTCTGTTGGGCTCAGTGGGTTTTGCACACGTCCCAATCATGTGCTGTAGCTATGCTCCGCCCCTCACCTGAGGCACATTAATGAGACCCACCTGCAGCTCTTTTAGAGAACTAATTGGTAGTGATGGCAAAAGTTTTTTACACATGTCCCAGTCTGGCTGTAGCTAGGCTCCGCCCCTCACCTGAGCCCCACAAAAGTGGGGCTTTTTGGAGACGAATCAATTTAACTAATTGATTCGGAAAAACATTCGGGTCATCACCCACCACAGTGACATCTGGTGGACAATCAGGCACTTTACCTATTTATACAAAATACTTTTAGGTCAAAGGAGTCAAAACTGAGAAAATGGTTTTTGATATGTCTCCCTCTGCTGGACTCAGTGGGGATTGCACATGCCCCAGTCATGTGGTGTAGCTAAGCTCCGTCCCTCACCTGAGGCACATTAATGAGACACAGCTGCAGCTCCTTCAGAGGACTAATTGGTAGTGATGCCAAAAGTGGGGCTTTTGGGAGATTAGGGAGAATCAATTAAACCATTTAATTCGAAAAAAAGATTCGGATCACCCAAACACAGTGACATCTGGTGGACAAATGGGCAGTTTGCCTGTTTGTCTTTAAATTGAAAATGATCCCAAACAGCAGATCTAGGTGATTTCCGAGAGCCTTTATTTTGACCAATTCTGATTATAACAAGCAATAATATGTGTGTGTGATTTTTCTACACAAACAATTGGTTACAATGCTTTGCACTTGAACCGTTTCTAAGCTGTGACATAATGATAACTGTTTTGGGAAAGTCACATGGCTTTTTTCCTTTTGATACAGACTTTAAAAAGCAGTGTATCCAAACACTGTCATTTAAATGCAGCAATTTAGTTCAAATCTGATTTTCGAGTTTGACATCACTATTGATTAGGACATAATGGATAATGGATTTCCAGCAATTACTTTGGAAAACAATAAAAAGGCCAGAAAAGTATTCAGAATAACTAAAGCTTTGTAACCATAATTAAACACATTCAATTCAAATCAACACAAACAACTGTTGCAATTGTAGGTTTATTGGACTTAATCAGATCATTTCAGTGAATTACTTAAGCTTTTTTTTATTGTGGGCACATGATCGTAAATAATTTATCACTTTATTTAGATGGTCTATTAGAGATGCTTCATAGACGCTCAACTTTCATTCAGCTTACATTCAACTGTATGTTTGTTAAATTCAACTGAACTCTAAGGTGAAAGTAAATGACTCTCTATTAATTGTAACCCTACACCCAGCTCTATATGAGTCATCTGTTATAGACCATCCAAATAAATTGTTACCATTATTTAAGGTCAAAATCCTGATCTAACACAAATAACACCAACAATTTCATATTATATTTCATATTACTTATATTCTAATCAGGTCAGAACTAGTTATATAAGATGTAAAACTATCAGTTAAAGCATTTGAATTGATAAAAAGGTTGAAATATACCTATATCTAAATATAAATATAAAAATATAAATAAATAAATAATACATCATTAAATGGAGTAAGGTTCATCTCCAGCACTAACTCAGCACACCAACATTCTACAAATAAGGTCAGATAACCAAATATCTGAGTATATTTACTGTATATCCAGTATATACACAATATACTGTAGGTAGAGAGAGTTGAAGAGAGGTACACAGATAGGTGGAGAGAGATAGTGAGATGTATAGAACTAGACAGATAGATTGAGAGAGATAGAGAGATGTATAGACAGAGGTGGAAAGAGAGTGAGATGTATAGAGGTAGACAGATTGAGAGGTAGACAGATAGATTGAGAGGTAGAGAGAGGTGGAGAGGTAGACAGATAGATAGAGAGGTGGAGAGGTAGGTAGGTAGGTAGGTAGATAAGAGAGGTAGAGAGATAGAGAGATGTATAGACAGAGGTGGAAAGAGAGTGAGATGTATAGAGGTAGACAGATTGAGAGGTAGACAGATAGATTGAGAGGTAGAGAGAGGTGGAGAGGTAGACAGATAGATAGAGAGGTGGAGAGGTAGGTAGGTAGGTAGGTAGGTAGGTAGATAAGAGAGGTAGAGAGATAGAGAGATGTATAGACGGATGAGATGGAGGTGTAGAAAAAGTGTGAGATGTAGAGAGAGGTAGAGAGACGGATTGAGAGTTAGAGAGATGGAAAGAGAGCATGAGAAAGGTGTAAGAGAGAGTTTTGTAAAGATAGAGAGGTTTATCTCACATACAAACATACATACATCTTTCTATCTCTATAGATAGAGAGATATATATAGAGAGAGAGATGTGTAAAGAGGGACAGAGAGGTGTAGAGAAAGAGAGAGAGTGATATTAGAGAGAGAAAGAGATGTAGAACGACAAAGATAACCAGTCTGAAGGTTGGGAGTTGTTGGAAAGTTGATCCAGGGCTGCAGTAAGCTTGTAGATGACTGCAGTAGATGATCCAGAGTCTTTAACTCAGCAGGAAGGCCCATCACAATCGGTTCTCCCAGTAGAGTCCATAACCAGTTCAATGCATGTAGACCAATCACCAAAAATAAGTTCTTCTACACCAGAGAGAAAAACACACATTCAGTCAACAATCACCCTCTGAACCTAAGTTTTTAAACACAAGAAACCCCCTAGGAATATACACACAAATACCCAAAATGCCAAACCCACTTTCACTACATTGGCTCTATATGCATTAAACTTTCCAGTCTACTTACACTAAACTTGAAAAAAAAGCTGTTTAACTCCAAAACAACACTTCACAAGTGAATCAAACAATAAACCACATGCAGCACAGGGCTGTGTTCTTACTTGTTCACACTCAAACCTAGACTCTGCTAGTTCATTACTGCCATTAGTGGCAGAGGCAGGAATTACACCTAAATACACCAGAAACTGGAGGGACACACCTACAGAGTTTGGTTAGACTCTAAGATATCTCTTGCCATCCACCATTTAAACCTTAAAAATAACGACAAACACAAACTTAGATAGACTTGTAAGTTAGTGCTGTAACAGTATTGAGGCTTATTTTAAAGATTACCTGAATATTTTGGATAAATTACCCTTTTAAAGAGCTTACTGATTACTCAGCAACTGCTGCACTGCTCTGGATAAGACGGATTCCCCTCCTTAAAGGACCATCCACACCCAGTGGAGGTTTCTTCAGTAGGGTGATTGGGTGTTCAACAAGTGTTAAACTATCTGTGACTGGTCTGGACAGCCAGTCCTGCCTCTAAATAATCATAGACAAATCAGCATTCATCACAGTACCACCTCTTTTTGGACAATCACACCAGATTTCTCCCTTTTTTAGAGATTCTGGCTCTGCAATGCAATCTAAATGGGTTCTTAGAAATTGTCTTGCACTAGTGTGCTTGTGTCACACTCAACCTGGGCAGGGATTCCAAAGCCTTCTGGGTTTTTAACCATAGAATGTATATCTCTCCATGTTTAGAGTTATTTGTGAGGGTAAACTGACAGATATATAGATGATACTGATGACCATAGTTGACTGTTCAGTCATTGTAGAACCAAAATCATTTTAAACAAGAAGGCATTTGGACAGAACTCCTGGAGATATTAGTCCATAAATAAAGATAAATATTTACAGTATATTGCTGTATAGAAATTACTGGAATGCTACAGGTAATGCTACATGAGGTGACTAGACAAAAAAAGATAAATAGATACTTTATTGATCCCAAGGGCAAAATTCTAGAAGATATATAGACAATATATAGATATATATTGGGTAATGCAAGGTGACAAGCAGATTACTTTGCACAGTGCAAATTGACTATTCATTCTAAATCATATCATTGTAATATTTGCCCCCACCCTCCCAAAGAGATTTTCAGAAATTATTTAACCCCATTATCTAACCACTAAGTTTGACAGTGTATTGATTCATCTTTTAATATGTCCTAAATAAGAGCATTTTTATATTATTTTATTTAATATATAAATTCATATATTTATTAGATGTACAGCTAATAATGTGAATAAAATAACCCAGATAAAATTTGTAAAATACAAAATAAAGCTAATAAGGCACTAAAAAAGTCTTTGGATAAGAAATAGAGTTGAGTTCATATTGAAACTCTTGTCTTTAGTAAACAACATAATTTAAACAAACTGTCCCTTACATTGTACCAACATTTCTTGATGAAGGGACCAATAGAAATACTTCAAAATGACCTGAAATACTTTCTTTTTACATTGACTTCCATTGAAAGTTTAGAAGTTTTTTTTCTCCCTCCTGTAAAGTTGCTGTTTTGGAAATTCTTGGGTTTTTTTTGAACAGCGATGAAATCTTTTGATGCTTGATTGAGGTTTGTTCTAAACCTTAAGAGGAGACACATGAGATTACTAAGCTCTTTATCTCAGGAGACATATTTGAACAGCAGGAAACTTATGCTAAAGTATCCTCCCATCTAAACTGTTGTCTAGGAGAAGCTACAGAGATATTAAGGAGATCTACTTTTGAATTTTTCTTGAGTATGGTGCTAAAACTATGATTTTTATCAGGTTTTTATCCAAACAAGCTGCACTTCCATAAGCTTCCACTACTATAATCATTTGGTCTTGGGAATGTATCTACTTTTCTACCAACACTGAACCTTTAAATACAGTATATATCTGATCATCCCAGCTATAGAGCACACAGTACACACTATCTAACACTCTAAAAGGCTGATGTGTTGTTGCCTCCAGCCTAGCAGTAGACCAGCCTCTGTAAAAGGCACTGTAGGAACTCAATAAGATGTGTATGAGCTGACAGTTACCTTTGATGTCCTCAGGATGATCCAGAAGCCCAGAAAGCTGAGAAGATTAAACTGGCTTTGGAAAAGCTGAAAGAAGCCAAAGTTAAGAAGGTGAGCAATGGATTGATTACCCTTATTAATTATCTGTGTAGGTATTTGTGCATTTGCTTAAAGGAGAACTCTGGTGTAAAATGGACTTTTGTTGTAGTAAAACATGATAAAAAGTACTTACCTTTGATGAATAGCACACCTCCGTTCTCCCACAGCGTTCAGAGATCCAGAAATTTTAAGAGTTTTTCCAAAAACACCAATCAGACTGGGTGAAACCGGGGCATAATTTGCCCCAATAAATCACTTTTTACACCGTTATCCAGCTCAAAGTAGCTCCACACCTCCTTACTAGAATCCGGAGAGCCCTGACATTTAAAATGAGGCATTAATAACTTAAAAAGTGCACAAGAAGCTTATTACAAAATACTGTTTACATCCTATAATGCGAGATTCATCTCCGAGTACCATTATTACTCCCATTACACCTGGCGCCGGTTGCTACACTATGTGGAGTCTATGTAGTCTACAAACAGTAGATAACAGTGGAAAAAGCGATTTATCGGGGCAAACTATGCCCCATGTCACCCAGTCTGAAGGGTGTTTTTGGACAAACTGTTAAAATATCTGGATCTCAGAACGCTGTGGGAGAACGGAGGTGTGCTTTTCATCAATTGTAAGAACTTTTTATCATGTTTTACTACAACAAAAGTCCATTTCACACAGGAGTTCTCCTTAAGGGATGAGATTTGTGAACTTATGTCATCTTATTTTATTGTAGAAACACAATTAAATTAAAAGCAAGACATATAATGAAGCAAGAATGCTAATGCAGTTATTCTAACATGGTTCCCCCACTAGCTTCCATTCAGTTCCCATTCACTGTTAGCTGCAGTAAATCTCCCGGGTCGTTTATATTGTATCAGTCAGAAGACTATAAATATAAAGGTCCCAGAATGATTCATGCTCGGCTAGGTCACACTGTGATTCTGCTCTATTGTTCTTTTCACATTTGTCTGAAAGCCATTAATCAAAAGACCTGACGTGTGGCATCGTCCGGTGTGTGGAGGTGGTGATATACCACATCAGTTTCCTCCACACATCTGAAACCGGGAGGTGTGTGGTGGAAACTGTTCACATGTGTGGTCAAGCTGTGCAGCGAGGGAGTGTGCATTCAGTTAAGGGAGGATGAGGCTGGGAGAGAGAGGAGAGAGAGTGTAAGAGTGGGAGAGTGAGAGAGGGACAGTGAGAGTGAGAGATTTGAGAGAGTGTAAGAGAAGGTGACGGTGAGATAGAAAGGGTAAAAGTAAGAGTGTGTGTGTGAGAGAGGGAGAGAGATGGTGAGACAGAGAGGGGAAGAGTGAGAGTTAGGGTGAGAGGATCTCTCTCTCTCTCACACTCGCTCTCACTCTCACCATCTCTCACTCTCTATATCATATATGGGAGAGGGACAGTAAGAGTGAGTGTGAGTGTGAGTAAATGATTGTGACAAAGAAATGGTGAGAGGATCTCTCTCTCTCTCACTCTCACTATCTCTTCCTATCTCTCCCTCTGTTACTCTATCACTCTTCCTCTAAGAGTGGTAGAGATGTGAGAGAAGGAGAAGGTGAGATAGAAATGGTAAGAGTGCGTGTGTGTGTGTCTGAGAGAGGGATAGAGACGGTGAGACAGAGAGGGGAAGAGTGAGAGAGAGAGAGTGTGAGAGGATCTCTCTCTCTCACACTCTCTCTCACTCTCTATATCACTCTTCCTCCTAAAAGTGAGAGTGTGTGAGAGGGAGAGAATAACTAAGGGAGAGATGGAGAAAGAGTGTGAGTGAGAGATGGAAAGAGAGTGTGAGAGTGAGAGGGACAGTAAGAGAGAATGTGAGTGTGAGTAAATGATTGTGAGAATGAGAGGGAAAAGGTGAGAAAGAAATGGTGAGAGGATCTCTCCCTTTAGCACTCTCTCACTCTCACTATTTCTTCCTCTCTTTCCCTCTGTTACTCTCTTACTCTAAGAGTGGCAGAGAGTGTGAGAGAAGGAGAAGGTGAGATAGAAATGGTAAGAGTGTGTGTGTGTGTGTCTGAGAGACTAAGGAAGAGATGGAGAGAGAGTGTGAATGGGAAAGGGACAGTGAAAAAGAGTTTGAGAGTAAATTATTGTGAGAGTGATAGTGAGAGAGAGAGATAGTGTGAGAGGGAGATTGAGAGAAGGAAAGTGAGCATGAGAGAGAGTGTGAGAGAGAGGGGGGGAGAGTAAGAGAGAGTGTGTTAGGATCTCTCCCTCTCACACTCTCTTACTCTGACACTCTCTATCACTTTCCCTCTAGAGTGAGAGAGAGAGTGTGAGAGTAAATGATTGTGAGAATGAGAGGGAGTGGGAGAGTGAGAGATAGTGTGAGTGTGAAAGGAAGATTTAGAGATGGACAGTGAGAGTGAGAGATTTGAGAGTGTGAGAGGGAGAAGGTGAGATGGTTAGACAGAAATAGGGAGAGTGTGAGAAGAGCTCTCCCTCTGACACTGTGACTTCCTCTAAGAGTGAGAAAAAGTGTGTGAGGTAGAGATATACTAAGGGAGAGATGGAGAGAGAGAGAGAGAGAGAGAGAGGGGGGGAGAGTGGCAGGGACAATTAGAGAGTGTGAGAGTAAATGATTGTGAGAATGAGTGGGAGAGTGAGACATAGTAAGTGTGAGAGGGAGACATTTGAAAGAGAGTGTGCAAGAGTGTAGGAGAGATGGTGAGACTGTCATTCTGACACTCTCTATCACTCTCTAAGATGGGAGAGATGGAGAGGGAGACAGAGAGAGTGTAAGTAAAAGAGTGTGAGAGGGAGAGGTAGACAGAGAGTTTTAGTGAAAGAGTGTGAGAGGGAGAGGTAGACAGAGAGTTTTAGTGAAAGAGTAAGAGAGAGAGAGGTGGACAGGATCCCTCTCCTACTCTCTCTCCCTCATGCACTCTCTCAAATCTCTCAATGTCCCTCTCTCACTCTAATCTTTTCACACTCTCACCATCTCTCCCTCTGACACTCTCTATCATTCTCCATCTAAGAAGTGTGAGAGGGAAGAGATGGTGAGAGATGGTGAGAGTGTGAGAGATGGTGAGAGTGTGAGAGATGGTGAGAGAGAGAGAGAGAGAGAGTAAGATGGAGAGGGACCTACAACATCCTAAGCACATTCACCACCTTAAACACATTCAATATCTTTGACATCACGTACAACACATTCAATACCTCCATTACATTCAGCACATTCAATATCTTCACCACCTTCAATAACTACAGCATATTCACCACCTTCAAAAACATTCACTACCTACAAAACATTCAGCACATTCAACACATTCAATACCTCCATTACCTTCAGCACATTCAATACCTTTACTATCTTAAACACATTCAATATCTTCACCACCTTCAGAACATTCACAACCTTCAAAACCTACAACACCTTCAACACATTCAATACCTTCATTACCTTCATTACTTTCTGCACATTCAATACCTCCATTACCTTCAGCACATGCAATACCTTTACTACCTTCAACATATTCAATACCTTCAATTCCTTCATTACCTTAAACACATTCAATATCTTCACCACCTTAAGCATATTCACCACCTTCACCACCTTCAATACCTTCAATACCTACAACACCTTCAGCACATTCAGCACATTCAGCACATTCACCACCTTCAATACCTTCAGCACATTCACCACCTTCAATACCTACAACACCTTCAGCACATTCACCACCTTCAATACCTTCAGCACATTCATCACCTTCAATACCTTCAGCACATTCAGCACATTCAGCACATTCAACACATTCAATACCTTCAATACCTACAACACCTTTAGCACATTCACCACCTTCAATACCTTCAATACCTACAACACCTTCAGCACATTCAACACATTCAATACCTTCAATACCTACAACACCTTTAGCACATTCACCACCTTCAATACCTACAACACCTTCAGCCTATTCAGCACCTTTAACACATTTAATACCTTCAGCACCTTCAGCTTTAAGTGATGGTGGCTGTGAGGATGGGGATGATCACCCCTGGCCTTACTTAGAGTCCACATTTTTAATTGTGGGAGAGGGGAAGGTAAGTGAGTGATGCTTTAAAGGTGGAAGGGACATAGTTGCTCTGTTTTAATATGGTTTTGTAGAGTTAATCTCAGTATTTTAAGGAGCTCTAATCACTTGATTTTACTTTGACAGCTTAGTTGATTTTAAATTAGTGATAGACCAACTAGTGACCTTTGATGCTACTTACACTTACACTCTGATCCTAATTGTTGCTTACAGTTTGATTTAGCCTCTTTTATTTGGGTGAGTTTGTTTGGGTTAAGAGTTAGAAGAGTATTGAAGACTCTATGCACATGTGCTCTATCTTGTACATCCCTGTATACCTGGCTGCTACAGCCAGAGGAATTTACTTTCAATACTCGAGTAGTATACTTACAATACTTTCGTACAAAAAATGTTGAATACTTTAGTACTTTAGTGTCTGTTGTTGGGTCAGTAGGCTCTTCGTTAAAAAACGAATGCTGTTGATTTTACAGTAAACTATACAACTATAATGATTTTTATCATTATATTCCCCCTATATTGTCCTCCCCCTCCTTTTCTCTCTCTTTTCTCCCCTCACTTGCCCTGCCCAATACAAACTCAACACCATTCAACAGTTGAATAGCTTAAAAGCTTAACAATGACTAACAGTGATCTGTAACTGTTAAAAAAATAACGTATTCAACCTTTGTGCACTAAATTCTGTATCGCTGTGTCTTTTATGCCACATTTTTTAAAATTGAAAGGCACAAATTAACGATTTCCACACATTTAATACATGAAATAAAACAAAAACAGCCCACAATGTTTCCCAGTGGCTACTTTTTATTTTTGGGGGGATTATAACCCCTAAATCTTTTGATTATTATATAAATGATATTAATAATTCAGTAGATGGTCCTCATCAGTTGAAATAGCTTGTGGAAATGTTAATGATAAACCTCCCAAAAAAAAAAGAATGTTATATGTGAAGCCAGGTGGCTTAGAGGTAAAGGGCCTTGCCTCGTGTGCAAAAGGTTGTGGGTTCAAATCCCACTGGTTGCAGGCTTAGTTGGGTGGCACTGGTGAGGCCAGTGTGGGGACACTGGTGCAGCAGAAGAAATGCATGGGTAAAGGGAGGGAGGACAGGTGTGGGGGGGGAGAGAGAGAGAGGAGGGGTGGTGCGAAAAATGGATTGTTTTTTGTGGAAAATTAGGGTTTTTTGTACTTTTCTTTGAGTTCCATCCTTGCCCACTCTTCTGGGAGTGGTGCCGCCCTTAATCCACCCTCTGTGTCCGGTCATGCTGTTCTGGGATGGGTGCCATCTTTACTCCACCCACCGATTTCAATCCTGCTGTTCTAGGATTGGTCCTGCCCATTGGGGATTGGTATTAGCCTTGTCTGTCTTGGTCGGTCTTGAACCAACAACCTCTTAATCGTGAGGCACTGATCTTACCAGCGAGCCACTGGTTTCTGCATTTGCTTACTGTTTTTTTGCACAATTATTTTGTGTATTTTAAGATTTGGACTTAAGACAATGCTAAAATGCTTAAATTAGGATTTGAACTCTGAAAGCCTTGGTTGCAAACCCATGGCTTAAACCATTGAGCCATTGCTTCTTGCAGGTTGCAATGTTTTTTTAACCTTGTAGGTTGGACTCATATTTACAAAATTGTTAAAACAGGTTCTTGAACCAACAATCTCTTAGTTACAAACTTTAGCATTTACCACTAGACCATGGTGTCTTGTAGGGTCTATGTGCTTTTTAAAAATTCATATTTAGGTTTTAAGCTTTACAAAGCTTAAAATCCAATACGCTGCTCTTACGCCTTGAACTCTGACTGTCTTGGCAGTAAACCCGTTGCGTAAACCACTGAACCATTGCATCTTACAGGTTGTGATGTTTTTTCAACCTTTAAGGTGGGACTCATATTTACAAAATTAGGAATAAAGGTACTTGAACCAACAACCTCTTGGTCACAAGCTGTAGAACTTACCACTAGAGCACGGTGTCTTGTAGGATTTGCATGCTTTTTGAAGATTCATATTAAGGTTTTAAGCTTTACAAAGCTTAAATTCCAAAACACTGCTCTTAGGCCTTGAACTCTGACAGTTTTAGTCGTAAACCCATACTTTAAACCACTGAGCCATGGCATCTTGCAGGTTGTACTGGCTTTTTCAACCTTTTAGGTTTGACTCATATTTACAAAATTTGATAAAGCAGGTATTTGAACCAACAATCTTTTGCTTACAAGCTGTAGAACTTACCACTAGACCACAGTGTCCTGTAGGATTTGCTTGCTTTTTGACCTTTCATAGTTATGTTTCAATCTTTATAAAGCTTAAATTCCAAAATGCAGCTTGAGGGAGCTGACCCCTGACAGTCTTGGTTATAAACCCATGCTTTAAACCACTGAGCCATTGTATCTTGCTGGTTGCAGTGTCTTTTCACCCTTTTAGGTTAGACTCATATTTCTAAATGTTGGTAAAACAAGACTGGAACCAGTAACCTCTTGATCACAAGCTGGAGCACTTACCACTAGACCACCCTGTCGTGCCGGGTTAGCATGCTTTTTGAACAATCATATTTAGGTTTTAAACTTTACAATGCTTAAATTCAAAATGCCCCTTGCAGGACTTGAACTCTGACAGTCTTGGCTGCAAACCCATGGTTTAAACCACTGAGCCATCACAACTCTGTAGTTGAAGAGCTGTTTTTTTTTTCAAATCTTCTTTGTTTGTCTTGGATTTATTCATATAAAGAAATATTTAAAACATGTAAAAAGTGGCTAATCTGACAAGGATTTGAACTAACAACCTCTTAACTAGAAGACAGACATTCTACCAGCAACCCACAGAACCACATTATCTTACCATGTTTCTTGAACAAATATATCTGGGATTTGAAGCTTTACAACGATGAACACATTCTAAAATGCTCCCTGTTGGATTTGAACCCTGACTGTTCTGATCACAGAGCAATACTTTAATCCACTGCACCACGGCAGCTCACTTAAAAGACTGTGTACTTTTCAACAATTGAGGTTTGACTCATATTTAGAAGCAAAGGAAAATAGGTACTTGAAAAAGCTTGTCACAGGAATCGAACACTTACATTTTTGGTATCCAGCCCATGATTTAAACCACTGGACCAGAGAGTCTCTAAAGATGAAGTTCCTTTTGTCAATCTTTGTTGTTTTGTCTGTATTTACTCATATTAAAAAACATATAAAATCTGGACACCATGAATAATCAGATTGGGATTTGAACTAACAACCTTCCAGTTAGCAGGCAAAGCATTTACCAGCAAGCCACACATCCACACACCTGTTGATGTGTTTTTGAACTGTTATATCTGTAATTTAAAAGCTTTACAAGGGATATATTACAAAAGCTGGCACTTGGGATTTAAACCCTGTCTGCACAGAGCACAAAGCAGAGCTTTAGACCACTGAACCATAGGGGCTCAGAAGCCTAGTGCATACTTTTCCACATTTAAAGTTGCTTTTACTCATATTTATAGCAAATTAAGCTCTTTTCTCAGGACTTGAACCTTCATTGTTCAGTTTTAAACCCTTGGTTTAAACCACTGTACCACAGCATCTATAAGGCACAACAGCCATCTTTTAACTTTTGAGCTTTGGCTTTACACTCATTTAAACTATTTTATGCTTTTTGGTTCTACATTTCATGGATATTATGGATGCTCTTGAACTAATAACCTCTTATTGAGGAGGCAATGCATCTACCAGTGAGCCACTGAACCCTACAATTGGTGCTTGTATGTTTTGAACATTTATATCTCAAATTTTAAGCTTTGTGAAAAAACACATCTCACTAGGACTTGAACCCTGATTGTCCATATCACAAACCTTTGGTTTAAACCAGTGAGCTACAGCATCTACAAGGCTAGACAGCTTTTTTTAACTTGTGAGATTCAGGATGGTCTTGAAGCAATAACCTCTTATTCATGAGGGAAAGTTTCAATCAGTGAGCCACAGAACCCCACAATTGGCAGATATATTTTTTTAACATTTAAATCTCAGATTTTAAGCTTTGCAAAAAACACATTTGACCAGGACTTGAACCCTTAATGCCCAGGTGACATACCTATTATTTAAACCACTGAGCCACAGCATCTATACAGCTTCCTAGCTTTTTTTTTAACTTTTGAGGTTTAGTTTTACACACTTTTACAATAATTTAAGTTTTTTGTTCAACATGTCATGGAAATTTTGGTATGTCTTGAACCAATAACCTCTTATTCATGAGCCACCGAACCCGACAATTGGCAAATGCATTTTTTGAACAGTCTCAGATTTTAAGCTTTGCTTAAATAAACACATTGGTCCAGGACTTGAACCCTGACTATCCATATTTCAAAACCTTGGTTTAAACCACTACACTACAGCAACTTTTGAGGTTAAGTTTTACACACATTTAGAATGAATTGACTTTTTGTTCAACATGTCATTGGAATACTGAGGCACAGCATCTACCAGTGAGCCACAGTACCACACAATTGACATCTTAATTTTCTGAACATTTATGTCTCAGATTTTAAGCTTTGCAAAAAAACACATTTAACCAGGATTTGAACCCAGACTGTCCACACAGCAAACCTTTCGTTTAAACCACTGTGCCATAGCATTTATGAGGCTTAGTGTTTTTGTTTTTATCTTTAGAGGTTTGGTTTTACACACATTTACAATAATCTAACTTTTTTTGGTCTATATGTCATTGAGATTCTGTATGGTCTTGAACCAATAACATCTTAATCACAAGGCAAAGTATCTACCAGTAAACCACAGATCCAGACAGTCTATTACTGCTTTTTTTTACTTTTATATCTCAGATTTGAAGCTTTTTTTTAATGAACACATGCCAAAAATGTACCCATCAGGGCTTGAACCATGACTGTCTTTATAACATGCCCTTGGTTTAAACCAATGAATCACAGCATTTTACATGCACCAATGCTTTTTTCCCAACCTTTTCCATTTGGTTTGTTTTTTTACTCATATTTAGAAACATTTAAAACCTAAAGGTTTTCATGTCATACAGACACTGATTGATCTTGAACCAATAAACTCTGAATCATGAGGCATAGCATCTTCCAAAAAGCCACACTGGCTTGATGTGCTTTCTGGACACAACCCTAGTGAAAAAAAGTAGATTAAAGTATACTAAGCATTATTATGCTTTAATGCACTAAAGTGTTCTTGTAGCCACTTTATTATTAATCAGTATATTTAAGTGATTTTAGTGATAAAATCTAACAACTTTTTTGTACTTATTATACTTTAATTGTATAAAAATGGTACAAATTTACAAAAGTATATGTGGAAATACGTATTTTAGAAGTATACTGAATTACATTCAACTAAAAGTGTACTTTATAGTAGTGTATTTAAAAAAACACTATATTGTACTTTTTAAAAAGTATGATCAAAGTTTACTTTACATTTGATGAAAGCATAATATTAATGTACTTTTAATATATTTTAAGTAAGTACATAAATCTGTTTGTATCTTTACAGCATACTTAGACATTTCTCAATATGTTTTAAGCACAATTAAGTATATATGTTACATATATATATATATTTTTTCACCAGGGAAGCCTGAATGTCTCTCTGAGGAATTGAACCTTGACCATCCTAATGATAGAGCTCTGGTTTAAACCACTGAACCACAGCATCTCATGAACACAGCAGCTTTTTTTTATTTGGTGCTAGCCTTCATATATGGCCATCGTGTGCATATATAGTCATTGGTTAATATGGTATTCACTGTTGTTGCCCAGTGATTGCTCTGGGGTTGCTCAGGGGTTGCTAAGTTACTTAGTTGCTTAGTTGTTTCTAGTTTTTTATATATGTTATGTTTTTTCATACACAGAGTTCATATAGAGCATAAAACCTCAATAGGAAATGAATGTCATTAGCAGTGTTCTTTTCTTCACTGACAAACAGAAAAAAATGATTCTTATCTGATAAAAATTTTGATCTGATAATCATTGGTCTCACAGTAGTGTTGAAATTATATCCGAAGAAACATCTCCTCAGGTGGTTTTGTGGTGTGGCGTGTCTATTCTCAGAGGTGACATCGGAAACTTCCTGAAGCTAACCGACTGAAAGCAGATTTCCGTAGTATGGGCTCTGCTGTTTCTACAGAAGCTTCTGGTCAGATATATGGCCACTATATGAATGGAACGTTCTGCTCAGGGGAGGAACTGAGCTTTTCCTCCAGCTCCTTGTGTCCAAAACCACAGGAACTGGGCTTTGTGGTCCATTGATACCAGGTCAACTGGTTGGAGAGTTCAAAAACTTTTGCAATGGCACTGTGTTATAATGACATTTGTAGCTAAATTAAGTTAATATCTCAAAAAATTAGAATATCTTTGAAAAGTTATTTTATTTCAGTAATTCAGTTAAAAATGTGAAACTCATATATTATATAGATGTATTACACACAGAGTGATCTATTTTAAGTGTTTATTTCTTTTATTATCGATGACTATGGCTTACAGACAATCAAACCCAAAAATCAGTGTATCAGAAAATTAGAATATTATATAAGACCAATTAGTACTTTCTGCAGTGTGGGCAGTGTGCCAAATCCTGCTGGAAAATGAAATCTGCATCTCCATAAAAGTTGTCAGCAGAGGGAAGCATGAAGTGCTTACGACTTTTACAGCTGTGGGAGGCTTTCTTTCTAGCCTTTCCCTGAGGAAACACTTTATGAATGTTCATGTATTTTTCAGTACATACTGCTGTCAGTTTGTAGATATGGGAATAAGAGAGATAAAAAAAGAAAGAACATTCTTTTTTTTTTTTTACATTTCTTTGACTTTTTGTATCAATTTCCACCGACAAATGTTGGATTTCGCTCTTTTCTTGACACCGCTGCTCAGGCATGTCCGTTAAATAGGTGACTGTGAGTCATTTCCGCTGAAGTTCATAGAGGATATGACCTCTGAGTCATGCTTTTAGCTTCTTATTTATATTATATCTGAGGTATAATTCCAACTCTGTGGATAATGAAGGTCCATCATGGTCTTAAATGTGTATGGATGGTTTTTGATGGATATTTTTCGGTGAATTTAGTAGAATTTCTTACAGATAAGTGAAAAACCGTGTTTGACCCTGATCTGCACCATCTGCACGGTCTCATATGAGCAGTTCGGTGTTTATACGAGCAGTGTGTGATGTGAGTGCTGTTTTCTGTGGTCAGTTGATAGTGAAGGTGGAGATAACGGACGGCAGCTCCAAGACCCTGATGGTGGACGAGAGGCAGACGGTGAGGGACGTGATGGACAACCTGTTCGAGAAAACACACTGCGATGGAAACGTGGACTGGTGCCTGTGTGAGACCAACCCGGAGCTGCAGACAGGTGAGACACACACACACTCATATATACACACCTTCTGGATATGTTTCTATACACTGTTTAAATGATATGTTCCTTCAGGAATATTTAAGGGTTCTATTTAGTATTTTCTATTTAAAACTGTGGAGAAAATCCTCTAATGTGCTTTGAGGAAGCTTCGAGAAAGCTTAAGGTGCTTTCTTGAAGCTATAAATAGGTTTATGCTTGAGTAAAATGAACATCGTTGTTTTATTCTATAAACTACAGACAACATTTCTCCCAAATTCCAAATAAAAATATTATCATTTAGAGCATTTATTTGCAGAAAATGAGAAATCACTGAAAAAAAAATAAAAAAAAAAAGATGCAGAGCTTTCGGACCTCAAATAATGCAAATAAAACTAGAAAAGTTCATATTTATAAAGTTTTAAGAGTTCAGAAATCGATATTTGGTGGAATAACCCTGGTTTTTAATCTCAGTTTTCATGCATCTTGGCATCATGTTCTCCTCCACCAGTCTTACACACTGCTTTTGGATGACTTTATGCCTTTTCCCCTGGTGCAAAAATTCAAGCAGTTCAGCTTTGTTTGATGGCTTTTGATCATCCATCTTCCTCTTATATATTCCAGAGTTTTTTTAATTCGGTAAAATCAAGGAAACTTAATTTCTAAGTTTTCAGAGCTGTACATGTAGAAAAATCTACATCTACAGAGTGTGAAGGTTCAATTAGCAGGGTAGATTGTGTTTTAATCAAAATATTGCAATGCACACAACATTATGGGTGACATACCAGAGTTCAAAAGAGGACAAACTGTTGGTGCACTTCTTGCTGGAGCATCTGTGACCAAGACAGCAAGTCTTTGTGATGCATCAAGAGCCACGGTATCCAGGGTAATGTCAGCATACCACCAAGAAGGACCAACCACATTCAACAGGATTAACTGTGGACGCTGTAAGAGGAAGCTGTCTGAAAGGGATGTTCGGGTGCTAACCTGGATTGTATCCAAAAAACATAAAACTGGGATGGTCATGGTGAAACCTTGATTCTCTGTGTTCTGTGTCCATTTTGAGATCATGTTCCTGCTAGAAGAACCAACCATGGGCCAGTTAAAGCTTGTTGCATAAGGCATAAGTCATGTTTTATTCAACGTCTGCTAGAACCATGTATTAAAACAAGTTGTCTTACATAAAAAAATCTTACATAAAAAATGTCCACAATCCTCCCTCTTCATCCAACAGACACCACAGTGAGGATGAGGTACTTTCCTGCAGACTACATTGGTGTCTCACTGCCAAACCCACAGCTCATTCTTGTTGCCAAAAAAATCTCTATTGTGGTCTCCACTGACCAAAGAGCATGCTCCAACTGAAAGTTCCAGCATCATTGGGTAAAGCATGTGCTTCAGTTTGTTGCTTTTTGACAGCAGAGGCTTTCTTCTGGCAGCTCTCCCAAACAACTTGTGGTTCTATAGGTGGCGTCTGATTATAGTTTGAGACACATTCTGAGCTCAAGATGTGATCTAACTGAAGCCTGTGGTTTTCTAGCTGTGATCCTTGGAAATTCTTTTGTCCAATTGAACCATCAACCCCATTGTGTGTGGAATGAGTCCATACATATCATACATCTGTAAAAAGGTCCTGAAATTAGGAAATAAAACATAGGAGATTACATACTGTGAAACCAGACTTTGTAAACCATTTATTTATATCCATTTCCACAAATGGAACATTTCACCCAATGCTGTTGAAAGATACGAGCTGTACAGGGCTAGGATAGTAACAATAGCTGAGCTAACTAAGCCTCAGCATTTGCTTGTTCATTTAAAGACTGTCTGTCTTTCTCTGTGTAAATTACACTTACCTTTGATCTCCTGTGTTTTCTTATGGCTTTAATTTAATGTAGAAATGGCTGAAATAACAAAAAAGATGCAGAGCTTTCAGACCTCAAATAATGCAAAGAAAACAAGTTTATATTCACAAAGTTTTAAGAGTTCAGAAATCAATATTTGGTGTAATAACCCTGGATTTAAATCACAGTTTTTATGCATCTTGGCATCATGTTCTCCTCCACCAGTCTTACACACTGCTTTTAGATAACTCTCTAAGAGACTGAAAGAGACTGAAACCCATAACAGGATCAAAGCATTCCAACTATTAGATAAGATAAGATAAGATAAAAGATTGCTTTTTTAAGTGTTCACCAGCATGAATGATACACAGGATCAAACCATAGACCAAGGGCTTACGGATACAGTCAGTACACACTTGTGCAGGGGTTTGTGGTTGTGTTGGGATTTGGTGCAGGTGAGGGAGTTTGTTTTACTGGCCTGATGACAGCATGACTAAACACACACTCAGAAGTTGCCACATGGGTTTAATTTACTGCGTTGGACACTGCTGGACCGATTCTCCGCCATAAGGAAAAGTGTGTTTATGATCGAGATCTAAATCCCTTCTTTTCTTTTCAGCTGCTCAGCCATTATCCCTTCATGTGTTTACCAGCTGTTTACTTTATGCTGCAATGGCCACCACTGGGTTTAGTTTTAATAATATTTTGTTTTTAATAGTAATAGAAAAAGGTATTTTTTGTGCAGGTGTGTGCAGGTGTGATGGATCGCAGTATAAACCAATAGGGAGTGGGAATGGTATATGTTTATGCTTCTCTACATCCAATCACAATCAGATTCTCTATACTCTATCTGGATGGAGAGATTTATCTGGATAGGGGTTTTATTAAACAATGAGAAGCCGGAATGAAAACAAGCTGAAATTGTAACGGCTCACCCAGAAAGGGAATCGAACCCAGGTCTTTTAATTCACAATCCAACCTAACTGGGTGAGCTACCTAGTGAAGGAAGTTAATAGGACCCAAGAGCAGAGTAGACAAGACTGCAAGCAGATTGTGTTGGACTAAATAAAAACTGTGGTTTGGTTGTTAGACGAGCGCTCTACCACTCGTCTAGCAAATCAGGTGTGAGGAGGTATTGTTGGGATGATTTTAGAAGTGGTGGGTCCAGAAAAGATGTAGAAAACTAAGGAAAAGCCAACACCTCATGTGGGGATTTTGGCGGGAAAAAGAGAACAAAGGATGCCAGGAGGAAGCTGGCTTTCCCAGGAGTAGGGAAAAATAGTTAAACAAAACAAAATGGCTTCTCCAACAGAATAAGTAAACTGAAAACAAAAATGGGAAAACAGAAAAGGAAAGGAAGGCACAGCCTTCCTTCCACAGTTCAATTATTTGTTTATCTATTAATATATATATTTTTCTTTTCTTTTTTTTCTTGTTTGTTTCTTTGTGGAAAGGAAAGAAAGAAGGACAGAAAGAAAGAAGGTATCTCAGGGACTCAAGAGCTCGAAAGTATAGCAGCCACTTGGCTACTCACACACACACTCACTCACAACAAAGACACAGCAACTGCTGGTCTGTGTTCCTCCCTCTTTTAAAAGCAGGCCACAGGTGTGCCTGATTAGGCCTGATTGGTACCAGAGGCTGCACGTTGCCCCCCTCTGGTGGCCGGAGGATGCCTAGCCCTGGAGCCAGCCCTTACAGAAATGAAATACAGGGTTTGGACAATGAAACTGAAACACCTGGTTTTAGACTACAATAATTTATTGTGGTGACGGACAGTTCTGGTGGAAACAGGAGAGTTGAGGTGCACATTGAATTCTGTCGTGATTTGATCAGCCGTGGTTTTATGTTTTTTGGATACAATCCGGGTTAGCACCCGAACATCCCTTTCAGACAGCTTCCTCTTACAGCATCCACAGTTAATCCTGTTGGATGTGGGTGGTTCTTCGTGGTGGTATGCTGATATTACCCTGGATACCGTGGCTCTTGATACATCACAAAGACTTGCTGTCTTGGTCACAGAAGCGGCAGCAAGACGTGCACCAACAATTTGTCCTCTTTTGAACTCTGGTCACCCATAATGTTGTGTGCATTGCAATATTTAGAGCAGAACTGTGCTCTTACCCTGCTAATTGAACCTTCACACTCTGCACTTACTGGTGCAATGTGCAATTAGTGAAGATTAAACAACAGGCTGCTCCAATTTAGCCAATTTAACCTCCCACACTTAAATGACAGGTGTTTCAGCTTCATTTTCCAACTCGTGTAAGTAGAAAGTTCAGATAATTGTGTTAAAATGTACTCTCTCTGACCCTGAACTACACACGTCCAGATCCTGACAGTTTTTTTCGGTCATTAGGACGGGGCCGCTGAGTGATATCTCTAACAGCTCTGAGAGTGATGTTACTTCGCCCACACACATCGTCAGGCTTCTTCCTGTGGAGACAGACAGACGGCTCTGACTCTGCACTGCTTTGTTTGCCTGCATGTGTGCAGCATACACACGGCCATATGCTAAAAAAAAAGCCGAACTGCGTTCAGTCTGACGAACTCACGTCCCCCCAGAGACCACCAGCAGACTCAGTCAAAGGCGTTTTAATCAGTGCATGTGGTCTTTCATTCAGAAACTCAACTACTGTGGGCAGTTTAACACACACATTAGCTACCGCAGCACCGGGTGGGCTGAGAGAAAACGAAGGCCACAGGCTTATGAAGACCAGCCATCAGTAATAAAAACTTTTATTAGGCTGTATTATAGATGAAACCATGTAACTACCAGTGTTAATGTACCAGATTTACAAAACTCTGGCTTATTCATTAGGTTAAGGAGTGTTTTTTAATTATATACTAATCACACACTTGTGTCAATCTGTGTTGACTGGTTTACACACAAGTCAGCCCCTATTGTCGGCCAGTTTCGCTTATTGTGCAGCAGGGGCGTCGCCTGGCCTGGGCTGAATAATTTTCCTGTAGCCCCGAATCGTTTCGCTCAGCTCTGCTGTATTATTAATGAGGAGACAGGCCACTTGACCTTTTTGCGGAGCGCAGTGGGCTTGTAGAAAAATAATAATAAATAATAAATTACAGCCTGTGACAGTCAGTTAGCTTAACTTTAGAATGAGCTAGCTTAGATAGCTAGTCAGGGATTGAGAAAAGAAAAAATAAAAAAAAAAAAATATATATATATATATATATATAAATATGTTTAACTTGCTGTAATGTACCTGATCACCCAATAACTATTTCATTTTCAAATTGTTTTTATTAATTTAGGATTGCAGGACTTACTGCAAGCTATAATTAATAAAGATTCATTTAACTAACCATACATATATAATATTAACTGGGCTGAGCCCCAGATCTTTACATAACCAGGCAACGTTGTTAAGGAAATTAAAAACGTCAGCGCCTAATTTAGACGAACACTTAAACTTTATTCTCACAAAAAATCCCATTGTGAAACATTATTTTAGTATTGCTAACAATGCTGTAAATTTGTGCGTAAAAAAGCTGTAGCACAACGGCTATTCTTTCTCAATTTTAATGTTGTACACTACCAAGGATGCCTAACTTGAAGTGAACAAGGATAACCCCGTGTTTTCCTAACCCCATGTAATGTTTCCTCAGAGTATAGCACACATTATTATGCAGATTATCATCCACCAATATCATGTTAAGAGTTGTTATTATTTAAATAAAGGCTTAGGTATACATATTTTCCGGTTAATATAGTGTAATTTAGGCACCATGCAAGTATTAACTGATTTTATGGGCCAGATAACTCAACGCTTCATCCATTTCCTTAAATTAAGCCATGGAAGAGTTTAAAAGTCAATAATCAACAGGCCAAATACATCATATACAACCAGCTAACAAAGAATATTATGTAAACATTACATATATAAATTAAGAAACTTTCAGAAAACAGGTGACAACAATGGTTTGCATCAGAAAGTTATTAGAATGTTTCCCAAATGACGACATTCCAAGCTAGACTAATACTAACATTATGGAAAGCTTTAAAGTAACGTTCCTGAAACTAAAAATTGAAAACACTGATAAAATTGACGTTGCAGCGGTGTTACCAGGGCGTTTAAAGACATAAAAATGCTTTACATACACAAAACTTGACAAAGTTTTTACATTTTTAATTCACAGTAACAATCAGAAAATATTCAAATTAAACAAAATCGCAAAATTTCGTTAGCAGGATATACCTCTTCAGTTTGTCTCTGTCTTTGCAAAGTATTGCCAACATTTCTATCTTGTTTGCCTATCTGGTACTGATCCCTGTTTGTTTCACATTAGTTCTCATCATTTTTCCCTTTTCGTTGGGCCGCTAATTTTATTTTGCTGTTCGGGTTTTGAACCTTTTTTATCTGTGTCACAGTAAAAGACAGAGATTAGGGGTGTGACATCACACAACTATCACAATACATCAGATTATTTTGACCTTTAGTTTTAGCTTGGTTATATAGAGGGCTGTTTTTTTACACCAGACACTGACCCAAGTTTGACCTCTCCACAGAGCGTGGCTTTGAGGATCATGAGAACCTGGTGGAACCTCTGTCAGCGTGGACCCGAGACAGCGAGAACAAAGTTCTGTTCCACGAGAGAAAAGACAAGTATGAAGTCTTCAAAAACCCACAGGTACATTTCTCTGGATCTAGGAAACTCTCAAGACTGGATTCTTCTACCTGTAATGAAATCATGACTGCTGTGCTGCCAAGTATCCTCATTACTTACATTTTGATATGAAACTCCTTATGGATTTTAAGTGTCTTTTAAGGCGAAATTAAGAAGATATGCTCTTAGACTTCTGAGGGTTAAAATTAGCCTATTTTTCTATCCCGGACTATCTAATATTTTTTAATAATGGTAGATTAAATGTTGTACAACGTGTGGCTTAATGTTAATATTGAATAAAAAAAATCGGGAATCAAATCAAATCTGGAATTGTATCAAATTGGGACATGATGAATCAGAATTAAATTGATTTAGAAAATCAGTGACTGTACGGGACTCTAGTACAATTTAGGTCAATTTGAATTCATCAGTTTCAAGTAATTTTAGACCAATTTCAATGCTTCCATTCCTAAGTAAAATACTAGAAAAAGCAGTCTTTGCATAAATAAATGAATTCTTGAATGAAAATTCTGTTTTTGATAAATTCCAATCAGACTTCAGATCAAGCCATAGTACTGAAACAGCGTTATTCAAAGATAGTGAATTATCTCAGAGTTAACGCTGATAAAAACAGGGTTTCTGTTCTTATACTTTTAGATTTCAGTGCAGCATTTGACACAGTGGATCATGACATTCTTATTAATTGCCTAAAAAACTGGGTAGGCCTATCAAGAAAAGATTTACAGTGGTTTAATTCTTATCTTAAGGGTCCTTTTAAGTACTTTGTTGGCATAGCTGACCACCGCTCCGATATACTTTATGGTATTCCCCAGGGTTCTGTGTTAGGCCCACTTCTTTTTTCCTTGTACATGCTTTCGTTAGGTCATATTTTTAACAAAAGCATGAAATTTAAGCATTGCATTGGCAAAAATATACTGTATACATAGACAAGAGTCTTAGTGATCTTGGGGTTTTGGATAATGATCACCACACCACCTCATCCCCAACTCATCCCAACTCATCCCAACTCATCCCAACTCACCCCAACTCACCCCAACTCATCCCAAAGTATTGGATGGAGCTCCATCATATGGATAAAACCTCTAGCTCAAATGCTAATTTATGAAAAAGTATGAAAAATATGGTATAATAAACGTTGCGGCACGCCTAATAATTTTCATGATTTTCCTTTTTAAATGATTGATTGTTTGGATCACCAATAGCAGTTAAATATATCATATAGCAAATGAACTCAGTGGTATTTGAAAAGTGAAATAAAGTTTATATAATTTACAGAAAGTATGCAATAATTCTTTAAACTAAATTAGGCATGTGCATAAATTTGTGCACCCTTGTCACCCTTGTTTTATTGATTTGAATACCAGATTCTTGAGCAGAATGTTCAAGAATCAGTGAGAAAGTTGAAGTTTTAAGCAACAGGGCTGGATACTTCAACAAGACAACGACCCAAACACTAAACACTGTTCAAAATCTACTAAAGCATTCATGCAGAGGAACAAGTACAACATTCTGGAATGATAATTTCAGTCCCCAGACCTGAATATTACTGAAAATTTGACTGAGCTGGAGATGTTTTAAATGTTTTGTAAAGAAGAATGGTCCAAAATACCTTCAACCAGAAGCCAGACTCTCACTGGAAGCTAAAGGAAGAGTTTAGAGACTGTTATTTTTTCTGCAAAAGGATGATAAATACTATTAAATATTGATGTATTTTTTTCTGTTGGGGTGAAAAACATTATACACCTGCCTAATTTAGTTTAAAGAACTATTGCACACTTTCTGTAAATACTATAAACATATATAAACATTTCTCTTCATTCGCTATATGATATATTTAACTGATACTCATACCACTGTATATATATGCCGTCTGCCACAATATAGATCATTTTTCCATCTCTTTTTTCATGTCTTTTATGACCATATTTTTTTCCTCTGTATCTGTGCTTGGTATTATCTACAGCTGATGAGATTCTGATGATACTTCTAGTCTCAGTAAACAAGCCACATTTGCTCTAAAGAGAGCCTCCATTGTTCTTGGCTTCTCCTCTGTTTTTCTACACTTATCTCTTCATTTTTCTTGCCCTCTGCCATGTGCTCCATGTCTTTGTTTTCCAATAATTACGAAGCTCTTGGATAAAGGCTGTGGGCCACATGTTCGCCCCGCACAAAGGAGAAACAAAGGAGGCCGTAGACTTTGGCGCTGTGTTGTGTTTATTATCATAACATAGAGCTTCGTAATCTTTGATTATTAATTTTTGGAGGCTGTCAGCAGCTGTGTGAGAGAGGCTGTGGAGGAAAGGATGGAAAAAGTGATGGAATGTTAATTTTCCATACAAGAAGACGATTCTGAGCAGTGTGAGGCTGACAGGACTGATAAGACTGGGAGGAGTTATTAGAGTAACAGTGATTAAAATGACCAAACCCTGGAACAGGTTATCAGTAGGGTTGTAACGCTGCCAAAACTATTCTATACAGTCTAAACAGTCTGAACTAGGGATGATACAATACCTATTATTAATGTCCATATTGTTAATGTTCATCACTACACACCTCCAAACTTCATGTAGCTTCAGAGTTCATCAATCACTACACACCTCCAAACTTCATGTAGCTTCAGAGTTCATCAATCACTACACACTTCCAAACTTCATGTAGCTTCAGATTAGTTCATCACTACACACTTCCAAACTTCATGTAGCTTCAGATTAGTTCATCACTACACACCTCCAAACTTCATGCAGCTTCAGAGTTCATCACTACACACCTCCAAACTTCATGTAGCTTCAGATTAGTTCATAACTACACACCTCCAAACTTCATGTAGCTTCAGAGTTCATCACTACACACCTCCAAACTTCATGTAGCTTCAGATTAGTTCATCACTACACACCTCCACACTTCATGTAGCTTCAGATTAGTTCATCACTACACACCTCCAAACTTCATGTAGCTTCAGATTAGTTCATCACTACACACCTCCAAACTTCATGTAGCTTCAGATTAGTTCATCACTACACACCTCCAAACTTCATGTAGCTTCAGATTAGTTCATCACTACACACCTCCAAACTTCATGTAGCTTCAGATTAGTTCATCACTACACACCTCCAAACTTCATGTAGCTTCAGATTAGTTCATCACTACACACCTCCAAACTTCATGTAGCTTCAGATTAGTTCATCACTACACACCTCCAAACTTCATGTAGCTTCAGATTAGTTCATCACTACACACCTCCAAACTGCATGTAGCTTCAGATTAGATCAACAACAGTAGAGTGTAGAGAGCTATATGTAATGGGTGTTGTCCTTAAACATGACCTTGAGACAATAAAGAAATCAAAGTGGATTCTTTGAAGAAGGGATTACCAAGTCCTGCCACAGCAAATCAGCTCCAAACCATAACAGTTCCACCACCATATGCAACATATCCTGTTTAATAATGCTTATGCTTTTCTCTGCAGAATTTCTATATGTGGAAGAAGGATAAGAAGTCACTCATGGACATGAAAGACAAAGATAAGGAGCTACTTCTGGAGGTGGGTGAGCTTTTACTTCATATCACTCATGGGAGGAGGACATTTTCTATTATTTACAGCTAAAAGCTGAAAGGAATGCTTTGATGATAATGTTGCTAACACTGAATTATTGTAAAGCTCTAGCCAGTGCTTTCATGTTTGGCCAGGACTGATCTCCAGATCACTTCTAGTATAGTTTTAAAAGTCTCAGGATTGGATTTCGCATTTTCTGCAAACAAATGCTCTAAAAGACAAAATTATTATTTGGAATTTGTGAGAAATGTCCGTAGTTTATGGCTAAATTGGAGCAGCCTGGTGGCCCATCTTCATTAATTGCACATTGTACCAGTAAAAGCAGAGTGTGAAGGTTCAATTAGCAGGGTAAGAGCACAGTTTTGCTCAAAATATTGCAATGCACACAACATTATGGGTGACACACCAGAGTTCAAAAGAGGACAAACTGTTGGTGCACTTCTTGCTGGAGCATCTGTGACCAAGACAGCAAGTCTTTGTGATGCATCAAGAGCCACGGTATCAAGGGTAATGTCAGCATACCACCAAGAAGGACCAACCACATCCAACAGGATTAACTGTGGACGCTGTAAGAGGAAGCTGTCTGAAAGGGATGTTCGGGTGCTAACCCGGATTGTATCCAAAAAACTTAAAACCAAGGCTGATCAAATCACGGCAGAATTCAATGTGCACCTCAACTCTCCTGTTTCCACCAGAACTGTCTGTCACCACAATAAATTATTGTGGTCTAAAACCAGGCTAATACTAACAGACCTATGGTAAAACCATAGTATCTACACTGAAAAAATGTACAAAGATGGCATGTTCAGGTAATTTCTGGCATGTTGCTACAGTATTTTGGTGGTGGGAAATACAGGTGCTCCACTGACTGATTAAAACCCTCACATATATCCTCACAAATATTAGGTCTCTACAGCTATCAGTAATAGGGGCCCTAATTCAACTGCTGGTAGTTGCACAACTGTTTTTTATTACAGCTTATAAGAGCAGCTATTACCCCTAAATACACCAGCCTCTTCAGAAGGCCTAACCTCTGTATGTTCTCTGTGATGTGTAGGAGAACTTCTGCGGGACTTCTGTAATCGTTCCTGACCTGGAGGGGATGATGTATCTGAAGGAGGAGGGGAAAAAGTCCTGGAAACAGCGCTACTTCCTGCTGCGGGCCTCTGGATTGTATTACTTACCCAAGGGGAAGACCAAGGTCAGCATGCCAGAGAGGACAGTGTACATGTATAACACACACACATATACACACACACACACACACACATATATACACACACACGGCCTAGATATAGAGCCCAGCATGAGCCTGTGTTCAGTCCAGCATAAATCCAGTAGTAATCACCTCAGAGAGGCGTGAAAAAACTCTCAGATCTGGCCCAGTTTCAGGGTAAACTGTGACTGAATGGGCAGGATTGTGTGTGCTGGTCCTGCCCCCCACATTAGCTTTCTAAAAATATAGCCTCCCCCCTCCCATAGACACTCCACAGGCCTGCTATAATCACTGGCATCTCTCATTCTTTCGTCGAATGGAAGCAGATCGCACAAACACAGCGTTCTGTATTTATAAATCATTGTTTTACTGCCATGCTGATCTCTTCCTCTCTGTGCCGTTGAATACTAATGTTTCTCTAAATGAATCTCCAGCTGAATCTCTCTTTCTGTGCCTCCATCTCCATCTCAACCTCCATCTCTATCTCCACAGTCATCCAAGGACATGGTGTGCCTCGTGCAGTTTGATAATATGAACGTGTACTACTGCAGCGAGTACAAAACCAAGTACAAAGCTCCTACAGACTACTGCTTCATACTAAAGGTAGGTTTACTACACTAAAGAGAGAAGGTGTGAACAGTGTCTCCATTTATTACTCTGTAGGAAGAAGTATTTTGTAGATACTAGGGTTTAAAACACCTCTGTAGAAGATAATTGAAGTATCAACTCAAGCTTTTTACTTTTTAGGTAAAAGTACAGTAAAAGTACTGGTTAAAACTACTTTAAGTATAAAAGTAAAAGTAATGCATGGTGAAAAATAAAGGCATTAAGTACAAAAGCTAAGGTGGTGCCACAGAGTCCTATAGTCCCCCTCCCCCAAACACATTTTTCTAAAAGCCATAATGACTATAATGTTCTATTAAAATGTTAATACGCTCATTGTAAATTAATGTATTTTGGTACAATGTAAATATATTAAAGAAGCTTAGCATGTTCCTGTTGTCAACTATGTAAACTTTTCCATCAACAAAAAACAGAATGAACAAGCAGATCAGTTTCCTCTGCTGAGAAGCATTGGACATGTCCAAGTAGCTGCACCCCTGAAATAGCAATACGCCAAAGTTAGAGCATTCCATTCTCCTAAAGGGAATGGCAAGTGACAAGCTGATTGGTTAATTGCATGTTACGCCCAAAACACACCCATGATAAAGATTAAGAGAGTAAAGATAAAGGAGACATGCGTTTTGCACATTTCGAGCAGTGCAAGCTATACTTTTCCCATCATTACGATAGCAAAGACACACTGACACGCCCTAAATCCAGCTGCACGGTGCATGTTTGACGGCTCAGGGTAGAAAGCAGCCAATCAGAGACGCGCACAGCCTCTTACATGTATAGCCATGCTGAGAGTGTAAAGAACCAGACTGTACCACAGAGAGCAATGGACCGAGCTCCTTTATATATATTTTTTTTATTTCTGTAAGTAATGCCATATATGTGCTTTGGTGCTGCATTAGCTCATGTATGAACTAATAGATAAATAAGTGGAAATTATGCCAGAGCGAGTCCGAGTGTCCTATCTGCTCCATGTGCTTCGTGTTTCACCTTCCCTAAAGCTCACTATCTGGGTCGGAGCTGGAATTCTGAACTGAGACCAGCTCGGTAGCATTATAACTGGACTTCGCACACTGAGGGATGTCATCATCATAAAAAAAAAAAAAAAAACAAAAAAAACAAACACACTACAAAGGGATGCAAAACAATTATAGAGTATGGTCCCTTTAAATAACCTTCCATATAAAACCAAGTTGCACGAGACTTCTCAGTAATTGACGCCACACTCTTTAATTTAGCATGGCATTTTTAATGTTCTTCGTGCTTGATATTGCTCTCTCTAACAGAACACATACATCTGCTCTGTGCTGAAATGTCAGTTAAGGTCAGCTGGTTGTGGCTGTCTGAGCAGAGTTCCTGCTATTGCTTTATTTAGCTTTTACTGGTTTGCAATTGAGAACTAGAGATGCTGACTGATCTAAAAGAAAGAGTTTTTAAGGACGTGAAAGTTTCGATCCGTTTCTTTTTTCAAAACTACACTTTGCAAAGTGCCAGTATCTATAAAAAAAACGCTATTAAAAAAAAAGCTTAAACCTCCAATTCCATGCCAAATGTCATGCAATGTTATACTAGTTATAGCTATAGAAACTAAAGAATGCTGCATTGAGCTGTGGGATGTGTGTATAGGGTCTCCTGCATTGAATGTGAATGTGACTTCTGTCAGCGATGCCTTTTCTGTTAGCATGGACAATTATAGCCAGATGCCACCGGTCACAATCATTACCCCACTGCACTGTCCACTGTGGTAATGCCTTCTTTGTTATAGTCCCATTATTAGACCTCAGTCTCCTCACAACTTAAACAGGTGATCAATATGTATGCCCCATGATATTTAGCATGTCATCATGCCAGTGTAATATCAAGCCTAAAGTCAGTGCAGTGTCTTCCTGGAACATCTTACAGCACTTCATGCCTCTCTCTGCTGACAACTTTTATGGAGGTGCAGATTTCATTTTTCAGCAGGACTTGGTACACTGCCCACACTGCCAAAAGTACCAATTGGTCTTAATATTGGTTCTATAAATATTCTAATTTTCTGAGACACTGATTTTTTGGGGTTTTCATTGGCTGTAAACCTTAATAGATCACTTGATTAATTAAAACATCTATATTATAAATGAGTTTCACATTTTGATCTGAAATAAAGCAACTTTTCAATGATATTTTAATATTTTGAGATGCAGTAGTATATGAAAACCCAGCTGCAATAACAGCCCCGTTTGAATTAACTAAGACATTATATATATATATATATATATATATATATATATATATATATATATATATATATACACACACCGATTTAATTATAGTTCAGCTCCACCTATTTTCAGTGATGTTATAAGGAGTGTTTTAGCCTGGACTGCATTTCAAATTAATGAACTGTAACACACAACAGCCAATCAGTGCAAAGCTCATTAACATATACAGCTCTGGAAAAAAAAATCAGTTTCTGAATTAATTTCTCTGGTTTTGCTATTTAGAGTTTTTGAGGTTTATGTTTGAGTAAAATAAACATTGTTGTTTTATTCTATAAACTACAGACAAAATTTCTCCCAAATTCCAAATAAAAATATTATTTAGAGCCTTTATTTTTAGAAAATGAGAAATGGCTTAAATAACAAAAAAAAGATGCAGAGCTTTCAGATCTCAAATACTGCAAAGAAAACAAGTTCATATTTATAAAGTTTTAAGAGTTCAGAAATCAATATTTGGTGGAATAAGCCTGGTTTTTAAATCACAGTTTTTATACATATTGGCATCATGTTCTCCTCCACCAGTCTTACACACTGCTTTTGGATAACTTTATGCCTTTACTCCTGGTGCAAACATCTTGATTATATCCCAGATGTTTTCAATTTGGTAAAATTAAAGAAACTCATAATTTTTAAGTGGTCTCTATTATTTTTTACAAAGCTGTATATTATGTGTTTTTAACACAAGATGTTGTCACAAAGCAGCTTTAGTGCTTTACATCTTTACAAATAGTCACGTAAAAATGAAAAAATGTCTGTTTTTGGTGAATAAACCCAAGCAGACCCCATAAAAGACTAGACCTCAGGTTAAAACATCAGATATGGACCCTTTAAACACTTCCACTGAGGCAGAACAGAACAGAATGACCAGCTGTTTCCAGGTCAGACAGTTAATAAGAGTTAACACTTTTCCAGTCCTTCCAGTCCTCTGTAATGACCTGAAGGACCTGATTTGTCGGGAAGCGTCCAGCTGTTGGGCTGCAGCTGAAACAGAGGCGTTATTGAAGAACCACATGCTAAATCTGTCCTGTCCTCGTGCTGCAGGTACAGCGTACTGATCCTGAGCCACTAATTGCAGTTTGTGAGATGATTATTTCAAGGTGTGCGCGTCTCCTTCACGCCCTTTGCCCTAACATACTGTAATTACCAAAATGACTGCCTCCCAAGATGAAAACCAAGCTGAACCTCCAGCAGCACTGCCATGTGTTTGTCCCAGATGTGGGCTGGGCGTGTTATTGGGACACGGCACCTTGTTTCGGAAATGATTCATTTTAAAAGAGCAGCCCAAAACACTATAAGCTGTGGCACTTCAGGACACATATGCTATGTTCAAGATCAAAGTGATTGATTGCCCTCTAGGGTGAACCATCTTGCAATAAATTGTGATTATGTGCCCACAAGATCAATACATTTTGGTAATGTGGTTAAAATTTGTTTTATGTAAAATTTAAGACTTCAATTTTCATCTCATTGCATCTCAAAAAAATATATATTTTTGAAAAGTTAGTTTATTTCAGTAATTCAGTTCTCATATATTATATAGATGTATTACACACAGAGTGATCTATTTTAAGCGTTTATTTCTTTTATTTTGATGATTATGCCTTACAGCCAATGAAAACCCAAAAATTAGTATCTCAGACAATTTGAATATTAGGCAGTGTGCCAAGTCCAGCTGGAAAATGAAATAGACCAACACCAGCAGATGACATGTCTCTCCAAGCCATCACTGATTGGTGGAAACTTCACACTAGACCTCGAGCAGTTTGGACTGTGTGTCTCTCCACTCTTCCTCCAGACTCTGATCCCTTGATTTACAAATGAAATGTAAAATGTACTGATGATCAGTGATGGTTTGGAGAGACATGTCTGTCATCTGCTGGTGTTGATCCACTGTGTTTTATTATCAAGTCTAAAGTCAGTGCAGTTTTGTTTTCCCACAAAATCTTACAGCACTTCATGCTTCCCTCTGCTACTGACAACTTTTATGAAGATGTGGATTTCATTTTCCAGCAGGACTTGGCACACTGCCCACACTGCTAAAAGTACCAATTGGTCTTATATAATATTCTAATTTCCAGAGACACTGACTTTTGGGTTTTTGGAAATAAAGTAACTTTTCAATGATATTCTATTGTTTCTGATGCACTAATCATTTAAAGGGGAACTTGAGATTAATCAAGTCATAATAATTGAGTTTAGTCTGTTTCCATCTGTATTTTGTTTTCATTGGTTTTTGTCACAAAATATTTGTTAGAAACTTGGGGATAAATCCATTATATTGAATTAACTTATGTTTTCAGTAAACATTGAAGCAGTTTTATTATTATTATTATTATTATTATTATTATTATTATTATTATTATTATTATTATTTATTAAATTAAGTAAATTATTCATAGCCATTTATAACCTTGCATCTATTCCATTTATTTGACCACTTCCAGAATATAGCTTGAGAACGCCTACCAAGTTTTCCTAATAAATTAACCAATAGAAATTCTCCAAAATGACCAGAAATAAAATAATTTTACATTGACTTTTTTTTTACTCTCCTGTAAAGTTAATTGAACAGACACATTTCTGCATTGCCATCTGCTGGTCCTGCTCTGTAAGTGCATATTAGCATGTTAGCTTATAATGCTAAAAACATGCTGTACATGTTTTTTTTTTTGTTGTTGTTGCAAACTCCAGGGCCCCGGCTGAGCCAAAGTGAATGAAATAACCAGTAAATTTAACACTTAGCTAGGGTGTTCAGAAAAGTAAAAAATGCTGACTAATAAACCACAACTTCCCGTGTCCAGTACAGTTTTAAACAAACAGCACAGGCAGCATAACCACAAATATATATATATATATATATATATATATATATATATATATATATATATATATATATATATATATATATATATATATATATATTGCAAATCAGCACAAACTCTATAAAGAACAGTTTGGTGAAACTAACATTTAAACATACATGAGCAAATGTAAAAAAAATAATTTTAGGCTTCAACATTTCTGCTAAGCTACTACTTTTAGCTTAAATACTGTGCTTTAGTCTGTGTTTATATGTAGGCCTACACTATATGGACAAATGTATCAGAAACAAAGGCTTAAAAAAGTATTTACATTCATTCCTCACATAGAAATATAGATATTAGAGTTGCTACAAAACACTTCTGTAGCTTTTTACTCTTTAAGTAAAAGTACAGGATTCAAAAGTATTTAAAGTATAAATGTAATAATAATAATAATAATAATAATAATAATAATAATACATTTTTATATAGCGCTTTTCAAAATTCTCAAAGACGCTTTACATACAAAGATAATAAGGAACAACGTAAAAGGTAAAGTTATAACAACAGTAATAAGGGATATGGTCAATAAACTGAACATAAAAATAATATAGGACATTTTACCAATGACAATTTGTATTTAAAAAATAAATAAATAATAATATAGTACATAATATTGTAGAAACTTGTTGTTGTAGAAAATTAAAAGTAATATAAAGGGGGAAAATGCCATTAAGGACTAACGCTTATAAAATATTTATTTTATTAGCTTTTTTTAATTATATATATTTTTTTAGTTTTTTATTTTTTAATGTTTTTTTTTTTCATATTTCAAATTTTATGTTTCTTAACGTAATGCACAAACCAAACTCGGGCCCGGTCAATATTTTCCCACCGCTTTTCTTTGGCTCTGTACTTGGGATCAAGAAAATAATCTGTGACTTATGCCACATATGTTCTTTAATGGCATTTAAAAAAATGTTTTATAAAGCTATGGCGTGATCATCACAATACAGCAAAGTAACAAACTTAAACAGCCCAGAACTGTAGTTAAAAGCTCAGTTTTAACTCTATACGTACTAAAAAAATGTTGAGTAGAGTCAGAAACTCTACCCTGTGTGTCTGAGTCTGCTGGGTTATTATCAGAATACTCTGGCTTTTGGTTCCTTTATTGATATTTATACTTAAACTTCACACTATAGATATTTAAACTTCACACTACTTTAACACCAGTCCGAAACAATTTCCTGTCACGTTACCACCCTATAATGGCAAACTGCACGACAGAATGGACAATTTTAGTGTACATTTTAGTTGATTAAAAACAGAACAAGAACAAGCTCACCAAAAACAGTTTGATATCTATGAAACACAAGGTAAACTAGGCTTCTAAAGCCCAGGTATAGTTATGGGGGGTTTTTATCCTCTGTGATTTTATTCTCGTCCAGAACGACCACGTACGTCCTCTGAGAAAATTACAGGCTGAATGATCTACTGTTTTTCTCTGAACTCCTCCAGTAATTTTAGTCGCGTCTAATTTTAGTCACATCTCTGAGTTTCATCTCCTTGCGTTTAATAAAATAGCTATTTGTCCACTGCTAAATACCATAATTACACTTTGGGCACACATTTCCACGGAGATCCATGTACAACACAACAGTGAGTGGAAATGGAGGAGCTACTGAACTTGAGGTCACGTGACCGAGAAACACTAAAAACTCACTCGTTCGCAGTTTTTGTAAGAGTTTTATCACTGAGTGAAAGTGTGAAATATTTTTTTTTACAGACGTCCCCCTGAGAAACTAATCCGGATAGGGCTAAAGATACATTTGTATACTTTTTACATGTATTTTAATTACAGGGATATTTTCCTGCATGGTCAGCTTAATCTTTACCTTTAAAATTCTTTATATTAAAAAAAATATTATATTTTTAGATTCTTAATATTAAACATGTTTTATCAGGCGTTGAGAGTCAGAGAGTGAATTTTCAGAATGTTAATAAAGTCGGTGTAATGTTTCTCCAGCACCCTCAGATCCAGAAGGAGTCTCAATACATCAAGTACCTGTGCTGTGACGACAAGTGGACCATGACCTTGTGGGTAACAGGAATCCGTATTGCCAAGGTGAACAAAAACTCCTTGTTTCTTTTCTTTGGATACTTTAATATACTCTGAAAGGTCCTTTACAGCTACTTCGGAAAGAATCTTTGGCATTTTCCACTTTTTTTGACCTATGAAAATTTATATACTGACTCTATTTAAGAATAAAGACCTTTTTTATTCGTCTGTATGATGACAAAAAATCAGAAAAATCTTTAAAAAAATGTATTCAAAAATTGAAGTGGTTTCTTATTTTTTTTCCAGAACTGTATATTGTATAATTTGTTTTATTCCATTAATAAGAACCCAGAGAGCAGAAAAACTGGATACATGATCTTGCCACAAGAGGACGCAAAATAAATTTCCTATAAAAGCCCTGTAAAATCGCTCTCAGAGGCTACTTTTGAATAGTGTAGCCTTTGGTAAAAGATTGTTACGTGTTAGACATGCCTCTATGATGCTCTTGAAAACATTGTGCCAGATGTGCCTGACTTTGAAAGGGGGTACATCATTAAACTGAAAGAGGGATCATAGTCGTCTGGCAGGGCTGCTAACTAAGTTAAGTAAAGCTAAGCTAAGCTAAATAAACAAAACCGGAGAAACAGCAGAAAGTAAACCATTGTGTGTGTGTTTATTTCTCACCTCCAGTACGGTAAGACGATGTACGAGAACTACAAGACTGCAGCGAGAAAGGGCTCATCCCTGTCTGCAGTCTGGACCAGCATGAACCGCCAGCCGAGTCCATCAACCTCCAACACATCCACCCCTTCCCCAACACCTAAAGGTGCCCATGCTACACCATTAATACTGATGCTAATTCTGAGCATTTATAATCTGAATTTACATGTAATCTGATGTGAAATAAATGTGAAAATGTGTTTCTTTTGTAGCCAAAACTGCCAACGGACATGCATCTCAGCCCCGCTCAGAGACAGTGCCCAAGGTAAACAAAAAAAAAACAACAACAACAACAAGAAGTGGCATGATACCACTTCTTTACATCCAATACTGGTACTGATGCTGCAATCTTAAGTATATGCAGAATTAGTACGTCTTTTGCGCATTTCGAGCTGTACTTTTCCCGTCATTATGATGGCAAAGACACACTGACTACACCTGTAATCATTTACATATCTGCCTTACAATCCAGATGTAAATTACAGCATTTTCACACTTAAACCAAATAAAGAGTCTGTACCTGGTACCGATTCTGATCATCATCAAGTTGAAGCGCCACACCTGGATTCACTTTTTCAAAGGTCAAATTTCATGCACTTTTCAAGCACTTTCAATGTTATTTTCAAACTTTCCAGTAGATTTACCTACGGCAAATCATACTTATTTATGCAAATACATATATACTTTTAATAATAATTGATTTCTATATATCAATAGGCCCCTTGTTCACAATTGTGTACAATCCTTAACCAGTTATATATGCGTATACACCATTATTATATCTTAAACCATTAAGGCAGAAGTGGTAAAATTATTAGCTTAACAAAAGAGCTCCCACATTATCTTACATAGAGGTGCAAGGGAAGTGGAGCAGATTTCATTTTAGAATTCTGATTTTATTTCTCCACCTAATAAGTGGAGTATTTGGTCAAATAGCTGTTTGTTGTAAAAGACAGACAGCAAAATTTTTTTAGGCATTTCCAAGCACTTAATCCAAAATCCCAGCACTTTTTAGACCTAGAAAACACAACATTACAATTCAAACATTTTCAAGGATTTCAAGCATCTGTATAAACCATGTAAAGTGAAGCCCGGAGCACTAGCTTCAGACAAACCACTCCCAGGCTTGAAAGCAGCTTTCTCACTTGAGCCAGCGTACCAAACCCACGGGGAAAGCGCACCCAGTTCCAGAATAAAGGGCTAGTGTGAAAAAACCTGCTTAGTTTAGAGCAAATAAACATAGCCTGCAGCTCCCTAGTCAATATATTACCACTTGCATTGTTAGAGAGATGCTTGTAACTAAAGTAATTATGCAATACTATGGTGTTAACATTAAAATATGGTGTTTTCTTTTTAGGCCCCCAGCAACCAGTCTGCTTTTCCACCACCTCCACCTCCAGCAGATTTCCTGCCCCCTCCACCCCCAGACCCCACACTTCCTCCACCACCACCTCCTCCACCTGCCCTGCCTGTAAAGAAAGAGTCAAACCCACCTCGCTCCGCCCCTCAGCGCTCGCAGCCCGCCTTCCCTCCTCCTCCACCGGCCATGGACTTCTCGCTTCCTCCTCCTCCACCTTCCAGCGACGACCTGGAGATGCCCCCTGACTTCCTGCCTCCACCTCCTCCAGCTCCAGGAGGGTTTATGGGCGGAGACCTCCTTCCTCCTCCACCTCCAGAGCCCTTCCACGCTCCTCTTCCTCCTCCACCAGCAGCCTTCCATCCACCGCCAGCTGTCCATCCACCACCACCAGCCACCGGAGGAGACCTGCCACCACCGCCGCCACCGCCTCCACCTCCTCCTGCTGCATTCCACCAGACCCCATCAGTGAGGAAAGTTGGACCCCCGCCTCCAAAGCGGACTACGCCATCTCTAGCGGCGCCATCAGGTGGCGATTTCATGTCAGAACTGATGCTAGCCATGAATAAAAAACGAGGTGGACAATGATGTGGTCAGCTGGACTGGGCGAAGACAAGAGACTTTTAGGGTCGGCTTAGGGTCCGGACATGGAAAATCTCCATTTAAAATGCTGTGTGGTCCAGAACTGAACTTAAAGGATAAATCCAGTGTGAAAAAAACTTGCATTGTAGTAAAATATAATAAGGAGTATTAACTTTTGTCAAATAGCCCAACTTCGTTCACCCCCAGCATTCTGAAATACAGCACTTTTAGGGTTATAATGCTAGTGATAGGGGCATAGAATTTCCCATGCAAAGAAATCACTATATTAAGGTACACTGTGTAAAAACGGTGCTTTTTAATAAACTATCTGTGCACTTTCACTTTTTCTGGGTCCCTCATGGTACATGTCCACGGGCACTTAAGCCTCGACGCATCCTATTCATTTCAATGGAGAGAGTCGCTGCATGCAGCGGTTCATGCTGGGTTGTGTTGCGTTGAACGCAGCCCCGCCCTTCAGCGAAAAAACTTCAGCAAAGCACTTGTATACTTGAATCTTGAATACACGCCAAGAGATCCTGCACGGCGACGTGTTGAAGAAAAGTGCCAGTGGACATGTACCATTGGAATTCCATCAATAAAGTGTGGAGCTACTTTAACCTCGTTAATGGTGTGAAAATAGTGGTTCTTTGCACAAGTAATGCTATGCCCCTATCACTTGCATTGTAAGCCTGTTGGGAGCATGTTTAAATAAAACATATTATAAATATTTGTACGCAACATTTTACTGTAATACCAGCTGTATAAAGAGTGACATGCAGTACATATAAGCAATGCTTTGTGGAAATGGGATTGATGTAAAATACAGAACAAGTAGTGACTGTCATGGCCTGTCATGATAACACTTTTTATTTGATGATATATTGATGATATATTGATATATTGATGATATATTGTCCCAAGAATGACTGTGATAAAACAATAAAATTGTAATTTTAAGACCATTTTCCACTGATATAATAGTATACATGTACTCAACTTCTTTGGTCGAGCATGGGAGTGGAACCAATCCTTAAAGTGGGTGCCAGACAGCTTGTAAAAAATAAATACATTTAAAAATTAAAAATAATTAATGCTCATCTGATTTTGTACTTGTCTTTTATATTGGGGGAAAAATGAGAGAGTTTCTAATGTATTCTGAATGCAGAGACATGCAGAGAATTGAAATATCAAATTTTGTGCAGTTGTGATATTTCATTTTATTGTAGTAACATTTATACATGTAGTTGTCAAGTTCCTCCTCAATTTTCTAAATAAATTGCTCTTAAGTTCACTTCTGCTCTGGGAAAAATTAAGGGACCACTTCAGTTTCTGAATCAGTTTCTCTGATTTTGCTATTTATAGGTTTATGTTTGAGTAAAATAAACATTGTTGTTTTATTCTATAAACTACAGACAAACTAGAAAACGAGAAATGGCTGAAATAACAAAAAAGATGCAGAGCCTTCAGACCTCAAATAATGCAAAGAAAACAAGTGTAAATTAGTAAAGTTTTAAGACTTTTAACCCTGTTTTTTTAATCACAGTTTTCATGCATCTTGGCATCATGTTCTCCTCCACCAGTCTTACACACTGCTTTTGGATAACTTTATGCTGCTTCACTCCGGGTGCAAAAATTCAAGCAGTTCAGTTTGGTTTGATGGTTTGTGATCATCCATCTTCCTCTTGATTATATTCCAGAGGTTTTCAATTTGGTAAAATCAAAGAAACTCATTATTTTTAAGTGCTCTCATTTTTTTCCAGAGCTGTATACGGTCATGAGAGGCATATTTGAGCTGCTGATTGGTCCAGTCTAGTGTGATAGACTAAAAAAAGTACTAATTTCAATGGATATAAACACATTGCAATGGATTCAAGGGTGTTATTTTACATCTTTTATTACAATAAAATAATTCTAAAAAAACCATCTACACTTTTTCTGATCCAAGTCAGTTGTCTGAACATCACAACAGGTTTAAGGATTGCCTAATTCTTTTTTTGTTGTTGTAGCCTTCCCGTCAATGTTAATTTCTATGGTCTTAGCTTTCTTTACACCCATTCTTTAGGGTTTCTGACTTTTTTTTTTTTTTACACCCGTTTCCATGCTTTAACTTTCTATATGAGGTTTTCAGCATTCTTTATGTAAATTTTTGTGGTGCTAGTCTTCTTTATTGCTGTTTCTATAGTTTTTAAACTTAATTATAGCTGTTTTTATGTAGTCTTAACTTGTTTTATGCCAGCATCCATGGTTTCTCCATGTCTGTCTGCAATGAAGATTTTGGTCACAGCAGCAAAAATCTTTTAATAAGAAGAATATGATTGACAACTGGGATATGATGCATCCACCATGGTGACTATTACTGTTATTAAAGCTGTTATGGAGTTGTTCCATTCACATTTTAATCCAGTGAAGATCTGGTCCTGTATAAATGGTCCCTGAGCTCTGGATGATCAGTCAGCCTGTGGTAGATTTGGTCAGGACGAGCAGCTGACCCTCAGTTGTGAAGCCCATGCTGGAGTTCTGCTGGAGTATCCTGCACTCTCTGCTTTCATCTGCTTCACAAAGGGCTCAGTCAGAACCTGCTGCAACAGCGCCACCTGGAGGTCAAGCAGAAAATGAGTTTCACACTTCCAACAAAAACAGGAAAATGATATTGTGTTCTATAATCCTTGTCCATAATCTCCATTCATTATTCTGTAGGTAGAAGTATAGATACTAGGGATTAAAATGCCTCTGTAGAAGTTGAAATGAAATAGGAGTAACGAGGCTATTTTTTAAAATGTAAGGAGTAGAAAGTTCAGATTATTGTGTGAAAATGTACGGAGTAGATGTAAAAATGTCTGAAAAATCAATAATTACTCCAGTAAAGTGTAGATAACCAACATTTCTACTTAAGTTATGTAACAAAGTATTTGTATTTATTCAACTTGTGTTTTTACATGCACTGTTTAAAGAAATATTATTTCAGGCAGCAAGGGGTGCTAGAATATGTGTGGGAAAAGAAATTAATTTTCTAGCACCCGTAATGCCAGAAAATAAAGCTTTTTTTTAAACATTGTACTTTAAAATCACAAAATAAAACAGGACATTTCTGTAAATATAAAAAAACAATACTAGAAAACAGAGCTGTTTCCTTGGGCTCTGTTGAGTTGAGAACATTTTTTATTTTTATATAAAGCTATTACATGGTAATTACAATGTAGCAAAGAAACAAATTAAACTGTGATCTTAAAAAAGTTGCACCAGTTAAAAATGTTATAATCATAAAGCATGAGCCTGCACAGTGAACACATGCCAACTCCTCCACTCGTCTGTATTACACTCTAAAGCTCCATTCTTAATAAACACTTTATTAAATAATACACTGCCTGGCCAAAAAAAAAGTGAATGCTTCATGCATTCACTGTGGCATTGTTTCAATAATCTTCTACAATGTCACAAGATTTATTTCAATCCAGTATTGCTGGATTAATTTTTCACCAAGATCTTGCAGCAGCATTGATGATGGTAGAGTCTGACCACTGCACAAAGCAGCGCTTCTCCATCCAGCACATCCCAAAGATTCTCAATGAGGTTAAGATCTGGACTCTGTGGTGAACTCTCTCTCAATCCATGTGTGAAAATGATGATCTCATGCTCCCTGAACCCTGAACACTTTCACAATTCCAGACCCATGAAACCTGATATTATTATCTTGGAATATGAAGAAAAAATCCATTGATGGAATAACCAGGTCTATATTCAGTATATTCAGGTAGTCAGCTGACCTCATTCTTTCAGCACATACTGTTGCTGAACCTAAACCTGCAGACCAACTGCACCATCAACCCCACATCATTTACTTACTTAAATCAAGGTGGAGATTTCTGAACAGATTTCACTTATTCAAACAGCTCAGAATTGTAGTTAAAGCTCAGTTTTAACTCTATATGTCTATATGTATAAACAATGTGGGGTTTAAATCGGGCTCAGGCACATTATGAGCCGGATCGACAGAGCTCATGTAGAGTCGAGTTGACCTACGGGGATGTAAAATTCTTTTACAGACAATTTCCGGCACCCATGCTGCCAGAAAATTATCATTAGGTTGGATTACCATTGGTATTTTCATGTATATTTTCTTGCAGTTATATAATGTATTTGACAGTGATATATCAGCGAATCAACAGTCATTTTCCTTTTATCAAATAATGCAAACAGATCATTTTCACAAATACCAAATTTTCCCAAAAAATTCACTACCGATTTCGTAAGACAGTGTTTTTTGTCATTTTAATAAGATTTCAACAAAATAAATTAAGAGAATGTCTTTTTTTATACACTGTTATTACCAAAAGTAATTTCTTTTGTGGTAAAAACCAAAAAAAAGGAACGATTTACCTCAGAGAAGTCGTTATTCTCTGCTTTCCTAATCGCAGACTCCGCCATCCAGTTCCGCAACACATAGCACGGATTAACAGCTAAATTTCACCAGCACAGATTACAACACACACACAGACAGACAGAAAAGGATTATGAGGGAACACGGCTGTACAGAACACACTGTTGAAATCACTGAGTGATTTATAAAAAAGGAAAACACAGCATGATACCCGTCATCCTGCCTGTCCGAGTCTCCTCTGAATCACCAGGCTGACTAAAACAGAGAAATATATATTTACTGTAAGAGAAAAACTTTAACCACTGCAAGACCTAAAATATTAAACAGATAAAAATCACCTTAAGAGCTGTTTTTATGCCCCAAAAATATGGAACTCTACCAATTAATAGTCTTTAATTGGCTTTAAGTGTTACTAGCTTTAAAAGGCAGCTAATAATCCTTCCTGTTTAGCTTAACTTTCTACTAGCTTCTGTTCTGCTTATACTTATTTTTTTTTTGATTGATTTTGTTTTTCTTATTTTTATTTAATCATTTTTATTTACATTTATTTTATTCTATTCTATATTTTATTTTCATTTTTATTTAAATGTCTTATTTCCTACTATTTTATTAAATTGTTACTTTTTAATTGTTTTATTGGTTTTATATTACTTTTACATTTTGCTGTTTTATTTAATTTTATTGTGAAGCACTTTGAGCTGCATTATTATGTATGAAAGGCGCTATATAAATAAAATTTTATTATTATTATTATTATTATTAATTTAAGCCGGAAAAAATGTCCATTTAAAAATTACTATTTTCAATCTAATTTCTATCTATCAATCACTTAATTAAATTGTATTCATATATTTTTATTATAGAACACATAGTAATTTGTGTTATGATGGTAAAAGATATTACACATGATTTAAAAAAAAAATCAATATTAATAATATCATTTTAAATAATATCAATAATTAAAATCTCAAAATATAGTTAAGGCACAGTAAAAAAAATAGGTTTGAGAGAATTTAAATTTTATATATATATATATATATATATATTATTTTCCCTCTGTTTTGGTGCATAAATCCACACATATGTCCATTTAAGTAATACACTAATAAATCATAATAAAAGCAGAATACAGGCTCTTTATAAGACAAATCATTACCTTCCAATCCTCTGTGAATAGAGCTTTACCCAGTCAGAAAAATACTCATGAGAGGAAAGATCCCACAGAGCCCACAACTCCTGTAAGAAAAAACACACATACACACAGTGTTAACTCCAGTTTCATCCTTCAACGTTTTTGATGGTCTTGGCAGTGACTGCACTTGAGGATTGACTTTCAAAGTTCTTGAAATGTTTCTGATTGGCTGTTTTTCTACTTTTTAAAGTATTTTTTACTTTTCTTTATTTAGTTGAGTAGTTGTTGCTTCTCATAATCTGTATTAGAACATTACTCAAATATTCACTATTCACTGTATACCTGTAACTCTACCTCTTCACTACTTTACTTTAACTGATGCTCTCAAACACTTTATTAAGAGACAAGAAATTCAAGTAATTAACTCTTGATGAGTTCAGCACAGCTGTTAACTGAAAGCCTGAATTCCAGGTGACTCTACCTCATAAAACTGACTGAGAAAATCCAGCCAGGCTGGTTCAGTTAGCGTTACTTTGGGTTAATTGATGTGAGACCGAAAGTAAGAAACAGAACCTGAGGGATTGAGTTGTTCTGGAGCTGAAGCAGAGTCACTTCACTCAGCTGCCTGAACGTCATGGTGAAGTCTGAACCCGTGTCCTCCATTAGCTTAAAGACAAGAAGACAAGAGCTATTCACAGTGTGTCCTGTAAATGTAAGGTATGACCCATTTTTAAAGCACAAACAGCTGTTAAATGGTATTAAAAACTTGCTACTGATGACATTTTCTCTTCACTAACCTTCAGAAGAAATGCAATCAGGTATGCATCATCTTCTTCATCCCCAAGAAGGCCGAGCTTTGCTTTAAACTGCTCATGAAACCTGTATAGAGGAAGGAAAAAAAAGAACACATAAAGAAAAATGTTAAAGGAACAGTGTACATGGAAATTTTGTTCAGCCATGATTTAAAATCGATGGTAAAAGTCCAGGATTTCACATGAATTTCATGTCATGAAATAAACCAATCAGCGTGTCATTTGCCATTCCCTTCAAGAGCCAGGTGCTCTCTGACCTTGGCAGATTGCTATTTTAACAGCACAATGTTTCTGCGCTTCTCAGCAGAGAATACTGACATGCTTGTTCACGGTCGCTTATTATGTTTATTTTTGGTGTAAAAAATTTGCACACGCTATGGGTTTGTGCACTGCTGTGGGACCATATGTGCGTAACAAGTGAGGGTGTATGCTCGATGGACATGTGCATGTGTTGACCATGCAGTGCCAAGATAGCAATAAACGTCTGACTGTTGAAATCAAATTTTTTGTGTGATTTAAATATGAGTATACCTCTTTTTACACACACAAAAAAAAGAAACAGCAGAATGAAATGGCATTTCTTCAGCTGATTTAGTGGGTGGGGCTCTGGTGGGGGTTGACATGTGAGGGGTGGAGCCAAGGTAGCATCTTATCAGCTAATAGAAGCATATAAATCATATGGTACTTGTGTTTTTAATCATTTTGTGTAAAACCTTTAGCAAAAAAGTAACTCATACTAAAGAAAAGTTATTTTTTAGCCTCATAAACTTGATCTTGACTAAAATATTGTATGTAAAATGTGCATTTCTGCACAAACAGCAGCCAATAAAACCCTCTGGAACACAGACTCACCTCCTGTGATAGATCTGTGGATATTCCTCCAGTATCTGTTCAGCCCTGAACGACATGAGATATAGCACTGATTACCTCCATCATTCACTTTACAAAGAGAAAGTACAGAAAACCCAGACTAGAAGGAAGCAGAGCAGAAATAGGGGGACACATACTGTGACCTCTGATCCAGAGAGAGCACCGGGAGAAGAGCTTCTAGAAGTTTCTGGAGGTTAAAGAGTCCTACATCAGCCTGCGCTCCAATACTGTACCGCCCTTCATCATCAGACGAGTTCGGCACAAAATCTAGATAAAAAATATATAACCTGCATATATGAATATGAAAAGAAGGAAACACATATATTAACAAACAAATAAAGAAAGAAATGTGAGACTTACTCGGGTTATAGGCCTCCATAAAGCCAAACGGACCGTAATCAATAGTGATCGACAAAAGACTGAAGTTGTCCGTGTTGCACACTCCTACAATTAAACAAATAATATGTATCATTTTTGTTGTAATATAGCATCTATTGAATTTACAGTATTTACTGTTATTTCCACTCCAGAGTGGAACGTTGCATTTGCACTTTGCATGTAACTTTGGTGGAGCTGCAGAAGATCTCTCTTTAGAACTCATTAGTGTAAAATCCACTAATATTTCTCTGCTGTCTCTCAATCCATATACTTACTTCACTTCAGATAATGCTTTTGTATCTCTCAGCTTGTCCAGAAAAGCATGTATAAAGATGTCTACGAGGGAGGCACTCAAAGGCTCAAAGCCACGTTGCTCAAATCCGATTTTTTCCTCAGATATTTACGGTTCACATTCACAAATGTAAGTGATCTGTATCTGTGTGTAATGTGAACAAATCTGTCCCTGAAACGCCTCACATGCTCACATTGATACCTGCACAAACGTCTCCTTCTTTACCAACAAAAAAAAAAATCCTATTTGAGAGACGAGAGACTCGTAGCTTTACAAAAGGAAATGGATGCATTTGTTAACAGCTCATATGTGAAGCATCTTTTGCTGGAGTGGAGAAACAGCAAACAGCTGGTCTGAAGTTCATGCTCAGGTCGAGGAGGTGAAAAAAAGCCAGGCAGTTTGCTTTTGCTGTTTTTTTTACAGCTATAGCTGCACAGCTGCACCAAGAGATGCAGTGTGGGTACGAGAGAGAAGCACAGCGCTTTCCTTTCTTGGTTCTGATACATCAGCTCACAGATAAAGCCTTGTGCTGATCACCATCACCCTAGAAGTGATGAGGGGAAAGAGTGTCATCTACCCACCCAGAAAGAGCAAGGCCAATTGTGCTCTCTTGGGGCTCCAGGGCTTGCTGATGGCAAGCTGCATGACCAGGATTCGAACCAGCATTTTAGACCACTGAACTACTTGGTGTCCACTGATTGCATACAGTTGTTTGCTAAAAAAGCTAAAATTTAATGCATATAAATGTTTAATATGTTTCTACAGCTATACCAGCGTGTCTATTCAGCATCAGCAGATGAATTTACATGTAATATTGGATATCGGCATAATGAATTTAGACGGGGTTGGTGTTATATTTTGTCTTTTAACTATGCCAAATGGCCCAAACGTGTTGGTACGACCTTGTATCTTTAATAAAAGAGCAAAATCTCCAGTCAAAAAGTGTTGCTGGTTCTTTTTTTAATTTTAGGTCACTTGATTTTATTACCAAGCACCTTGTTGTACAGTGAAGTCAAATCAGATTTATCTACTTGTCTGACTAATTTACTCACCATGAGCAAAGCCAACAGACATCCACTTAGCGATCATGTTCGCTGTCTCGTTCACCACAGCTGAGAAAAAGGCCTGAAAAAAGACCAAAAAAAGGAGCTTAATAAAAAAAAAAAAAACGGTTAATTTAATTTAATTTAATATTATGCTGCAATCAGTTGAAACAAAGCTGTTAGATGTTCTTTTTAAACTGTAAGTTCTAAGAAAAAGCTGAGAACATACAGTATCTGGTTACCTGCGCGGTACCACTTTAAAATAAGACTACCTTTATAAAGGGTTTATAAATAGTTTACAATTAGTTTATTAAATGGTTACTAATTAGGTTGTAAATGCCTTAAAAATCTTTAATAATCAGTTATAATACATACGTAGAAAGGGCAACAATGACTTGTTGTTTGCCAAATAGTGAACCTACAGCCGTCTATATTGTTGTCCTTTCTACGTATGTGTTATAACTGATTATTAATGATTTTTAAGGTATGTACAACCTAATTAGTAACCATTAATAAACTAATTGTAAACCATTTATAAACCCTTTATAAAATGTAATCTTATTTTAAAGTGGTACCCCTGGGCTTTTTTTTCACACTGTTTAACTTGCTCTTCTTTGCACATTGTTAGTACTTTATTTCTTGTATTGGTTTTTTTTGTTCTTAGCTTTAATTTTTTGTATATTGTTTTAATTTTTTTTATTATATATATATATATATATATATATATATATATATATATATATATATATATATATATATATATATTACTTTTTTATTACTTATTTTATTCTATCTACATTTTTTTTGTTTAAAATTTTGTTTAAAAAATTATTTTAAGGATACACTACTGCAACTAAATAAAACAAATATTTTATCATTGCCTACAATATGATATGGCACACCCTTAACTGAGATATGAAAAAATACAAGAATTTTATCAGATTTGTAACAGAAGCCAATGATCCAGAATGCCATGATACTAATAATCTAATAATGCACTCCAAATATCTCCATATATCCAGGATTAAAGTAAAATAAATGATACTGGACAGATATAATCTGTCTCTAGTAGATATATAATGGGAAATGAGAACAGTGTGAATTTTTCTTTTGCTAAAAACAGTAAAAAAGTAGTACCCTGATGTGATAATTAGGGGTGGGTGATATTGCACCATATTTCAGTGTATAAAATCGTTCACCATATTCAGAAACGTTGGTGATATTACGTCCAATACAATATGGCACACCCATAATTATAATGTCTTGTAATTTTCTTTAACATTAACATTTTAATGTATTATTTCTTAAATTGATTTCTTATATCATTTCTTTTATTCATATTAATTTTATAAATATAAAAAATAGATATTCTCTAATAACCTTCTTTTAAACTTGTTCTATGTGGAGTCTTAAATCTTTTTGTGAAGCACTTTGAATTGTCTCTGCTTATTAAAAGGTGATATACAAATCAACATATCTTGCCTTGACTTTTTTTTAATAAATAATCTGGGTTAAACTTTATTTTAATTCAATTCAATTCAATTCAATTCAATTTTATTTATATAGCGCTTTTTACAACAAAGGTTGTCACAAAGCCGCTTTACAGGAAAAACAGGTCCACGCCTCTTATGAGCAGCACCACAGAGATGCCAATTTTATGGTGACACAGTGGCAAGGAAAAACTCCCTTTAAGAGGAAGAAACCTTGGAAGGAACCAAGACTCAGTCCGAGGAACCCATCCTACTCGGGTTGACCCGCTCAGTACAAACAAACAACAAACAAATAACAGAACAAAAACAGTACAGAGAATTAATGTGAACTATGGCTAATATAACAGGTACTAATTTATGAATATAAGAATGTGATGGGCACAAATTAGGCGCTTATTAAGGTCTTATTATTTACTTAATAAAGCCTTAATAAGACATTTGTAAATTATTAATTCACTGCTTATTAGGCTTTAATCTGTGTTATTAAGTGATATTGGTGCTTAATTAGGGGTCTGTGATTGACTAAATATTTATTTTATAGTTTTTTTTTAGTATCTAATTAGTGATGAACAGAACCTCACTTTAGAATATGGTGCACATCTTGGTCTACTAGTGACTTATTAACTCTTGTATTAGCCCTTATTAACTCAAACTCCAGCACAGCCATAACCTTACCAAACTCACATGGATCAAACTGCTGCCAATTATAATAACACTAATAACATGTAGAATTAGCTAATAGTTAATGTTTAATAATCTGCTTAATAAACAGGGTGCTAACATAACTGCTTATTATGTACTATAAGAACAACTAATACAGCCATTATTAATAATTTCCACATAACAGACCCCTAATTAAGCACCAATAACACTTATAACACAGAATAAAGCCTAATAAGTAGTAAATTAATCATTTACTAATGTCTAATTAAGGCTTTATTAAGCAAATAATAAGACATTAATAAGCTAAAAGCTAATTTGTGTTCCTTAAAATAAAGTGTTACCATAATCTGAAATACTTCCACTCTATTAAAAAAATGTAATAATGAAGAGATGTTACTCCTTACCACATATTTATTAGGAGCATTAGGTTTTATAGCTGTAAAATGCTGGTCAATTACAAAATTCAGCAGCATCCTGTAGCAACAAACAAATAGTACAAACATCAAAAAATAAAAATCAAGAGCCAAAAAATGTTTCTCATGAACAAGCAAGATTGTCTACTTAAAACTATTGCATTTTTATTTACTTTTCTATCTAAATCATTATAAAATCATTATATTATATATTAAAGCTCTACCTGAGAATATCCAGCTCTCCAGCTCTGGTTAAAACCTCCAGAGAACCGATTCGGAACCAGGATGGCGCCAGGCGAAGAACAACAGCTCCTTTTACATTTAGAGACATTTTTTTTAATTAATGAAACACCAAATAAAAAAATTATTTTAAATAAATTCTGATTTCAGACTCGCCTTTCTCTTTCCTCACACTGCCGTTATAAAACTGATCCCTCCACACAGCCTCCTCACTCACCACGAGACTAGAATAAAACAAGGACGTAAATAATAATAATAATAAGAAGAAGAAGAAGAAGAAGAAGAAGAATTATAACTTTACAAAGTGATCACATAGAGATCAGACGACATTCTGCAATCAATATAATCAATATATTAATCAAAGCAGGGCACTTTTTACTGGTTTTACATGCTTTTACTGCAGTGCTGTTTATGTTATATTGTTATACCCTACAGCAAAGAGTTAAGCTGAGATGATCATTTTGTTATCCCTCCTCTCCATCAGTTACATTTACACCCCACACTGCATCTGTAAAGCTACCAGCACTGGGGATGACCCCACCCATCCCTCATATGGACTGGACCTACCAAGCCATCACTGTCAGACCCTGCAACAGCTTCTACCATCAGGCCATCAGGCTCCTCAACACACAGAGACTGAATTCTGAACTCCCTCCCCTCTGTTCTTTCTCTCTCTCTCTCTCTCCTCACACACACACACACACACACACACACACACACACCCTTCTGTAATAAAAAGACTTGTCTTGCTTTCTGTGCTGTCAGATTAGAATGTTAATATCATATTATATGTTAACAGTTGCAATATTTACCTCAGAGCTCTGCTGGTAGGAATACCAAGGAAGTGCATTGCCTCACTGCACAGGAACTCCCTTACTGAGGAACGGAGAACAGCACGCCCATCTCCAGATCTACAGCACCACACAGATACACACACACACACACACACACACAAAACATCAGCTTTTTTATGTCCTGACACACTGAGTCAATGCAAACCCATTCCATGAGTCTCTACACTGTTCTTGATCTAATCTGAAGCTACAAGAAGTTTGAAGGTGTGTAGTGATGTAGTAACTCTGCAGAAAGTTGTCGAGTCGCTGTTGTTTCCAGTCTCTTCCACTGTGTTATAATATCACTGACAGTTGGCTGTGGAATATTTAGTAGTGAGTAGTGAAATTTCACGACTGGACTTGTTGCTGCACAGGTGCTGCCTCCTATCACTGTACCACAGTGCTGGAGTTCACTGAGTTCCTGAGAGCCTGAGACCCATTCTTTCACTAATGTTTGTAGAGGCAGTCCCAGCATGCCTAGCTGCTGCTTTTATTGTTAAAACCTGTGGACACGGAAATAATTGTAATCTTTGTTAAATTATACAGTGTAGTTCTTACAGGTTTTGAGTTGGAGCATCATGTATTTTTTGCTTTTGGCTCCCCCTAGTGTTAGAGAGCATGATTTATATTTATACCACTGCCAGAAAGCAGCAAATCACGCATTTAACAACCCATCCTGGATAGCTGTATGCTGTGCACAGACTGATTTTACCTGTCTAAAGGGAATAATAGTGTGTAAAAATGAACATCACCTGGAGTATGGGGTCTTTCCAGAGCCTTTGATTTGGAGCTCCCACCTCTCACCCTTTCTGTTAGAGTTTTAGACCACAGGAGAACATTTTAGACATAGACATAAATAGAGAAATAAGCTGAAAAAAAAATACAGCAATGACTCTCAACCTGTTTGTGTATTCACCCAGTAAATGTGCCCTTCCATCTCCCAGCTGCCCGGCCCAGTAGCCAAACTGAATGATAACAAACCGAACACTCAAACCATCAATACTTTAGATAAGCTGTTGGCCAGATTTTAAATAAAAGATTATGGTATTCTGTATAAAAAGCTACCTGATGGCCACCGTATCTGTGAGCCAATGGAAAAGAGCCTAGGAAAAGCTTCCCTCCACTGAGGAACTGAACAACATCTTCATTCTGCATCACAGATTCATCCAGCTCCAAAACATTCTCCAACACATCCTGAAAAAAACAAACAATGCAATGATTTTAATCCAGTATGAATCTGCGTAGATTTGATAGTAGTAACTATCAAGTGATTATAAACCAGTATGAATCCAGTATAACCCAGTATCTGTAGTGTATCTTGTTCCAGGTGTAAAGTGTGTAGCTTAATCCAGATTAAATCTACAATATATGCAGTTTAACAGTCTGAAAGTTCTAACTGTTTAAATACAGCAAAAATCAGCAGGCGTTGTGTTAATCCAGTATGTAAATATGTAGTTTTTACAGTATAACAGTAACAACTATAAAGTTATTAATCCAGTATGAAATCTACAGTGTAGTGTTGTTTTTACAGTCTAACTGCAATGAGAGCAAAGTTATTTTAATCCAGTATGAATCTGCAGTATGTAGTTTATTTCAGTATAAATTGACACTGTGTAAATTTTACAGTTTGACAGTAATACTTCTAGATTGATAAAAATCCAGTACTAATCTGCAGTGTATGTAGTTTTTACAGTTTGATTAATTATTGTAGATTGATTTTAATCCAGTATGAATTGAATCTGCTGTGTATGTAGTTTTTACAGTTCGACAGTAATTATTGTAAAATGATTTTTATCCAGTATGAATTGAATCTGCTGTGTATGTAGTTTTTACAGTTCGACAGTAATTATTGTAAAATGATTTTAATCCAGTATGAATTGAATCTGCTGTGTATGTAGTTTTTACAGTTTGATTAATTATTGTAGATTGATTTTAATCCAGTATGAATTGAATCTGCTGTGTATGTAGTTTTTACAGTTCGACAGTAATTATTGTAGAGTGATTTTAATCCAGTATGAGTTGAATCTGCTGTGTATGTAGTTTTTACAGTTCGACAGTAATTATTGTAGAGTGATTTTAATCCAGTATGAATTGAATCTGCTGTGTATGTAGTTTTTACAGTTTGATTAATTATTGTAGATTGATTTTAATCCAGTATGAATTGAATCTGCTGTGTATGTAGTTTTTACAGTTTGACAGTAATTATTGTAGAGTGATTTTAATCCAGTATGAGTTGAATCTGCAGTGTGTGAGGTTTTACAGCCTGGCAGTACTAAATACCTTTGATAGGGCAGCTAGCTGCAGTGCCCCCCTGAGTGGGGTGGGTGTAGACTGGGAGAAGGCACACCTCCTCACAGTGCGAACAGAGTTATCCTTTACTTCATCGAGAGGGAGGGAGTCTGCAGAACAAAAGGCAAATAAAGTGGGTTAAAGGTGTCTAAACTAAAAATATACCAGTTAGTTTATGCTTATTCTATAAACTATTACAATAAAAAAACTTTGCTGAAGCGTTAAAAGTTCTTTTCACTGGAACTAAGGGCGTTTTCACACCTGCAGTTTGTTTCTCTGGTCCGATTTAGTAGACGAGTTTGTTAACTCTGAGCGTTTTTTCCCCTCTGTTTGGTTTGGTTTCACACAGGCATAAACCTAAACGCACCAAAATAAACAGCAATAAACCACGCAAGCCGGCTGTGTCCTCTGATTGGTCAGAGCTGTCTGGCGTGGGAGTAAATACATAAATATACGAAAAAAGTAAATATGTAGCGGGAAGATTGTGCCAGCGTGAATATCTGTGCTTAAATACTGAACTCTGAAACGCTGCGCTTTCAAACACAGTGTTTGGACGTGCAGCAGAGATTTATACATAGTAAACCGAGTAACACGGCTGTGAGCAGTGAGCACAGCACAGACTGCACGTGCATGGACACAGCGCTTGTTCATAGTTGTGTTAATTAGCATTATTTGGCTAATATATCAGTTTAAACTGCACCTTATCAGCAGTTTAGCTCAAATAAATGGACTATATTCAATAGCTGGGTCGGATCGAGACCGGATTACGTTCTCACCACAAGCGAACCGCTCCAGAGTTCGTTTGGTTCTTTTGATCTGCACCTAAATGCGATTACTGTTTTCACACCTGCTTAATCGAATCGCACTAAAGTTACAAACGGACCAGAATTCTTTTTAACCGGACCTAATAGTGCTGGTGTGAAAATGCCCAAGGGACTGACCCCAAGTCCTGAAAAAAAACAACCCGAGACCATAATCCCCCCACAACCAAACTTTACACCTGGAACAATGCAGTCAGACAAGTGCCATTTCTCTGGCAATCACCAAACTCATACGTGTCCATCGGATTGCCAGATAGAGAAGTGTGATTCGTCACTCCAGAGAACATGTTTTTACTGCTCTAGGGTCCAGTGATGGCGTGATTTATACCACTGGATCCAACTTTAAATTACACTTTGTGGAAGTGATTAAATAACACCTGAATTCAATGATTTGATGGATTTTCATCTCCTTTAACCCTACAGACCCCAGGTCAGCCTACCTAACAGGGTGTGGGTAGTGATCTCCAGAGGAGCTCCAGCACTGCAGCTCCATCTGTGTGCAGGTAAGATCAGCGGGTTCTGGTCTTTACTGCAGCTCTGATGAGACCCCGAAGTCTCTGCAGCTCCACTGAATGCAGCAATCAGCAGCACAGTGAGAGAAATCACCTGGATCATCTAGATTCTCCACCTTTCACTCACCAGAACAAATCTGAAAAACACAGAATAACACACAATAAATACAGATACAAATATATACAGACCATACAAACCAACCACAAAACAGGACACTCTAACCTACACAGTAAACTGTCCTACTGCAAATACAACACCTGCCATGTGCAGCTAAACCAGACTCTAAGGAATAGTTAGTAAAGAAGTACATTTTTATATTCAAACTTAAAATAAAAAGAAACAATATAAATCAGTTCCACTGGGTCCTGCTTTTAAAGAAGCATTAAGTAGCATATTTGATATTCAATATAGCAGGTGTGCTGCTGTTTAACGACATCACACAGACAGATCGGTAACAAACCTGCAGTTATAACCCACACTGTGAGGGTTTAAACAGCTGATCTCCAAACACCAGCTGCAGCAATCAACAGGTAAACACACCGTGTCACAATAAAAGTCCTGCTACATTTAAACACAGAAATTGCGATTATTTTATTGTACATCCATTTAATAAAAATAAAAATGTTATGAAGTCAATGCATGTATGTGAGTAAAATCAGTACACTAAAGCTATACAATTAAAATAATAAAACAGTAAAATATTTTTTATTATGAGATGACATTAACATTAGTGAAGTCATATTTTTTTAAACATTTCTAAGTTAATGTTATTTAAATTATTTGAAGTCTATCTGTTGGTTACAGGAGGGTCCCAGATCGAGAGTAAATGCTTAAATGTTTTTCTGCCAATTACTCAGACTCAATAATATTTAATAAAGTTAGTTTAATAGAGAAATTTATTTACTTTTATTTTGTATTTTCTGTGACTGTAATTATAGGACTTTGCATTTGTTAGGTCATAGCTGTGTCACGTGACCACCTCTGACGGTTACCCGGTCTGACAATTACGAGACTGCGGGGTGCGCCGAAATCGGTTTGGTGGCAAATACTGCACCCCCGGCTTCCGCCTGGTTACATTATTATTATTATTATTATTATTATTATTATTATTATTATTATTATTATTATTCCATACCTCATTTGTAATGTATTTATTTAATTATTTATTTAATTTTTCAGTACGTCCAGTACAATGTGTGCACGTGGGTCATAAATAAAAACATGTAACTTATATGTGCATATGTTCCTACTATTTTATTTACATTCTTATTCCCATTCCCTTATGCCCAAAGCCAACGAATAAAGAAAAAACGTCCCCAAATAAAAAAATTACAGTGGTGTGAGTTTCTATCTTGATTTTTAGACAGGCGCTGTATTGGTCGCTCTATGGGTCCTCGGGGTGCAGGATCGTGCTGGGGTGCGGATGTTGCCGCGACGCGCCGGTGTGTGAGGAAGCATGGCGGCGCCGTGGAGGCTGTGCAGGGGCAGGAGCAGAGCAGTAAGCGGGTTTCTTCAGGCCGCGTGGAGCGCGCGGAGCGGCGGACCGGGGGTCGGCGCTGAGGCGGGGTGTGAGCAGGTAACCGGGTGTCCGGTAACTGTAGTTTTACCCATAAATACACACTCACACCTTTACACACACACCCATACACTGTCAGTGTGTAAGAAGGTCATTCAGAGAGCTGCAGGAACCCTCCCACTGCTCCCATTCACTCCACTGACACTGGGAGAACTGGGTTATAATGCTGATAATATAATAAACAGATCAGAACAGCTGTAGAGCTGATCACGTGCAGGTCAGCACTGGAGTTTACTGTGAATACTGGAATATAGCGCAGAAATACTGTACTGATTTCAGTGAAAATATCAATAATAATAACATATCAATAATAATAATAATATTAGTTATAAACATCATATAACATTTTCTCACTGTTTAATTTTAATATGTGCAATGCAAACAATAGAATTAATTATTTAAAGAATTTGTACTTTATTACTGCATACCCATAGTATTGATATGATACTGGACAGATATCAATTATATTTTTGCGATAAAGATATTCAATAATTTGGAATGCTTATGGTGAGGCTACAACAGTATAATACTAATATACAGAGCTGTACATGACCACTCAGAATAGCTACAGGGATAGAGATTATTTTTTTTAATGGAAGTACAGTTACAGTATTTATTTGTGTTTTTCTATAGCCATAATGTCTTCAGTTGTCCGGACCTGACATACATTACATATATATTAGGGCTGGGAAGTTATTTAAATTAATTTGATTTGCAAAGTGGTCTATAGGAGATTGAACATCTTTACATATAGGATCTGCAGATTGACTGTTAGAAACCTGTAAATAATTCTTCCATGCACCATTGATTTTCATAGTTGACACTTTTCCTTAACTGAGATACAAGGAGGTTATGTTTACACTGTGTTTAATATAAAAGCTGTATCAAGATTAATATTAACATTGTTCTAATGTGTGTGCTTGTGTGTCAAAATTTTAGAACGCCCCCAATTCTTTCCCATTATTTTTGTCATTTAAGCTCTGCAGGTCCAGTCAAAAAGCAAAAATGGTTCAAACTTCAGTGTACATTTTTTTTTTTTACTTAAAAGAAAACAAATTAACTTAAAACTAAAAAAAAAAAGTTATTAGTAGTGTTAAAAAATGTGCACTTTAAAAGTATGTTGCAAAAAACATATTATATATTGTTTAAACTAAGCTTTTATCTGTAGTAAAGCAGTAGTAGAACAGACTGTTAAAAGTAGACCTCTTGTCTTTAGAGAAATTACAGATGAAGTGAGTAATGTTTCTTACAGCTTCAAAAGACTATTGGAAACTGGAGAAAAAAACTGCTACAGGAAGAGTCACGTCTGGCTGATCCACATGGAAAAAACAGCAGCTTTAGCCTTTAGCTCAGATTAACATGACTGGACTAAATCTCAAGAAGAATTAGAGCTGTGACAAGTGAAGAACTGCAGTAATAAAGGCATTGCTAAGATACACCACTGCTCCTAGACTACTAAAAAAAATAGGGGTGTTCTAAAACTTTTGACTGTAACACTATTATACAAATTTGCCTTGCCTGTGTTACACACACTTTTCTCTTTGCTTTTTTTTATTTGTATTTCTGTCCTGTATTTATTCATGTTTAAACAAACTACTGTTTATTAAGGTACCTGCACTGTCTGAACATTTATATCTTTTTTTTTAGGTGAACTTAAATAAAATAAGTTAAATAGCTTCAAAATAAACATGACGTTTTTAAACCTAGTGTATGATATACTTATTTTTTTGCTTGAACATTCAGACATTTAGAGGTCCAGTGGTGTAAAGCTTTGCCACTATGATCAGGAGATCGCTGGTTCGAATCCCAGTCATGCAGCTTGCCATCAGCTGCCGGAGCCCTGAGAGAGCACAATTAGCCTTGCTCTCTCTGGGTGGGTACAGTAGTAGATGGCCCTCTTTCCCCTCATCACTCCTAGGGTGATGTGGATCAGCACAAGGCTGCGTCTGTGAGCTGATGTATCAGAACCGAGTTGCTGCGCTTTTATTTCGAGCGTTAGTGCTGTGATGCTACTCGGAAATGCTACATCAGCAGCAGTTCAAACATAGGTGGAGTTTGACTTTACATGTATCGGAGGAGGCATGTGCTAGTCTTCATTCTCCTTGTGTTGGAGCATCACTAGTGAGAGGGGGATAAACAGCTGAGTAGCAGCTGAATGGGTGGGACAATAGGCCTAGCTGCTTTTTAACACATTCCATGTCTAAAGGTCACCTCCTTTATTAGTGTTTGACCTTCAGCTTCCTTCTCTGGTCAGCTGTACTGAAAAGGAGCTGAACCCAGCTCAAACAGATTTCAGAAGAAATAATAAATAAAGCAGGTGTCTCAATACTTTTCTCCATACGGTGACGAGTTTTCTGTAGTAAGTTTTGTTGTTTTGGTGTTTTGTAGGCGCTGGTTCCAGTCAGGCGTGTACACAGTACTGTCCGGCCTCAGCTCAACTCTTTAACGAGGTTAGTAGTGATATAAACCTGTTATAAAAGCTCTATTACACTGGTTTAATAAGTAACATCAGTGACATTCTGTTGCCTTATTGTTGTTATTGTGTGTTTTATTGTAATTCAGGTACAGAAACAGGTTTCTTTACACTACACCCAGAATATGCTGCTGTAGGATACACAGTGACATCAAGCTAAAAGACCCCTTCTCTCTCGCACAGAAGGACCTGAAAAATCTATATGAGGATATTAAAAAGGTAGGTTTATATCAAAAAAGGCTAAACAGTTTATATCAAATAATATTGGGATGTTTAGTGTTCAATTCATATGTTTGAAATCTTCTTTGTAAAAGAACCACTAAACCCTAAACCATATTTTTTACATTAGTAGCTGAAATGTGTTTGTTTAAAGTAATAAAATATACCAGTCCTGCTTACAATTATTATAAACATTTCCTAACCTTTAAAAAAAAAAAAAAAAAAAACGCTTTTATTTTGGTAATTTCCGACTCTGCAGCGCCCTCTTAGCTTCAGCTGTGCTATAGGCGAGGGTGATGTGTCTGTGTACTTTGGTATGCAGATCAGACAATCAATAATACCTATTAGAGGCACACTGCTGCTGCTGCAGCCCAGCCAATCAGCTCTCCCTCCTGCCCCGCCCCTAAACCCATACATCACCCAGTACCTTTCCTTCACAACTACTCCTACCATTTTTAAGCCTTTTTTTTAATTTGAGCTGAGGGTGAAGTCAGCAAAGATCAGAGGGTTTATTGGACCTTTAAAGCAAGATAAAATACATTTAGGCTTTTTCAATTATGCAGTGGTGAAAAATGAGCAAATTTAGTAAATACTTAAGAAAAACATATTTGGTTAGTTTATTATTATATATATTTTTTACAACATTTATTTTTAAGCTTCTGGAGTGTGTTATGCTCATCATGCAAGAAATAGTTATTCAAAAAGTTGCACTGTGAGGGAAGTGTTGGATTGCAAAGATATTCAGGAAGGAAGTGTAACATATTAAGTAAGTGCAATATGCCAAAAATCTCCTCATTGTAAAGTTGTAGAGGTTCCTAATGGAGTTCTATGATAATCCGTCCCATGCAGCTCCAATATTCTCACACAGTTCCTGCAGATTTTACAGTAGAGGTCGTTGGGAGTATTGATAACACATTCAATAGCACCATCCCAAAGATTTATTAATCAGAGATAGGTCTGGAGATGTGGCTGGTCATTAGGGCTGTAACGATTAGTTGATATAATCGACAATGTCTATTATTTAAATTTTCGACTAATCGTTAATTTGTAACAGTATTGCATTACACAAAGTGCTGGGGACAGAAGTGCAATGGGAGATGGGTAAATGTCTCATTCAATGTCTCCCCAAAAGTGCCCAAACACAACGGATTACATTTTTACAGTAAATATCAGTAATTTCCATTTTAAACACCTAGACTAAGCCTGTCGCGATAAGAATTTTTTGTTGACGATATATCGTCCCAGAAATGATTGCGATACACTATATTTTAGAAAATATTTGAAAAGACTATTAAAATGCCACTGACATAATAATAACAGAATAGCATAAGAAAGCAATTATACACTTTTTAAAGGCAACAAATTTTGAATGAATCATTTATTATAATTAGTTTGGGAATATATACGTATTTCTTCACCTACTTTAGTCCACATTGTGTGTATGGAGTCACAGTTATTAAAGCATGACTGGCTAAAATACTGTTTACTGTCATATGTGAACAAACAATAGACAATGTCATGGTTATCATTGTTACATTACATTACTTTACATTTGGCAGACGCTTTTGTCCAAAGCGACTTACAATAGTGAAGTACAAAGTAATAGAAGTTAAAGGTAAAACATTTTAGACAGGGCTTAAAGGAGGTCAAAGGGAAATAAGGGGATAGAGAAGTGAAGGAGGGGAAGAAGGAAATGAGGTTAGAAGTAGTTAGTGTGTTAGAGGTGTTAAGAGAGTAAGTGCTCTTTGAAGAGCTCTGTCTTCAGGAGTTTATTAAAGATAGTGAGAGATTCTCCTGATCTGGTAGTAGAAGGTAGTTAGTTAGAGGTGTTAGGAGAGTTAGTGCTCTTTGAAGAGCTCTGTCTTCAGGAGTTTATTAAAGATAGTGAGAGATTCTCCTGATCTGGTAGTAGAAGGTAGTTAGTTAGAGGTGTTAGGAGAGTAAGTGCTCTTTGAAGAGCTCTGTCTTCAGGAGTTTATTAAAGATAGTGAGAGATTCTCCTGATCTGGTAGTAGAAGGTAGTTAGTTAGAGGTGTTAGGAGAGTTAGTGCTCTTTGAAGAGCTCTGTCTTCAGGAGTTTATTAAAGATAGTGAGAGATTCTCCTGATCTGGTAGTAGAAGGTAGTTAGTTAGAAGTGTTAGGAGAGTAAGTGCTCTTTGAAGAGCTCTGTCTTTCTCCTGCTCTGGTGAATCTCTCGCTATCTTTAAGAAACTCCTGAAGACATTGTACGATAAATTGTACGATTGTACGATAAATCGATATTGCAATTATTGTGACAGGCCTAATCTAGACATTTAAAAGCCTTTTAAATCTCATGTTCAGCTGTTGCTATCACGTTTAGAGATGGAGGACATCTCAGAAATAATTGTTGACTTATCGACTAATGGTAAAAATAATTATCAGATTAGTCGACTACCAAAATACCCAAATCATTAGTTGCAGCCCTACAGGTCATGGAATAGCATGGCATCTGTGTCTTGTGTTCAAGCCAATCACTTAGAGGATTGTGGATGATCAAGAAAATAGCTTAAAAGTGAACACTGTGCTGTGCTGTATTTTGTGGTTTTAGGAGCTGCTGGTGTCTAAAGCGGAGCTGAAAGCACTGTGTGATTATTACTTTGACGGGAAGGGGAAGGCTTTCCGGCCGATGATCGTGGTGCTGATGGCCAGAGCCTGCAACATCCACAGCAACCAAGAGAGGTGAGAATATTCTCTGATTTATATTTATATTATTTATATTATTTTGAGGTATTTGACTTTTATTATACGAATATCACAAATATCACACCCTCTGTATGGTTTCAGTGATCTGCTTCCTGGCCAGCGGGCCATAGCCATGATCTCAGAGATGATCCACACTGCCAGCCTGGTGCACGACGACGTCATTGACGGTGCGGACACACGGCGAGGGAAAACCACCATCAACGAAGTGTGGGGGGAGAGGAAAGTGAGTAGGATTGCACAGGTGTGAATGATAGGATTGGGGATTACAGGGCATCTCATATGCCTACAATAACAGCGATATATAGAATTTGTTGTGTTATTACAGGACAATTCTCTACAATAATTTGTAGCATCTGTGTTACTAAAGAGAATAAAATACTCCTAAATTGGTCCTTCTATTGGTTGTCAGTTTCATATAATTTAACAACCTATATCAGGGGTCAGCAGTAGGCGGCATAAAACATCTGGCCTGTGAAGTAGTTTGAACAATAATGAACGATAATGAAAAAAAATGAAATAAAATGCTTCTCTGGCAAGCTTTTGTTTACATTCCTCCCCTGTCTCTCTCTGTCATGCTTGGCATGATTTTAGTTTCCACCCGCTCTTATTTTTCCACCCGTTTTTTGGCTCCCTATCTTCATGTAAGGGCATTTTTTCCTGACTGTGTCCCAATTCAACTAGCTTGGGCAGTGGTAGTGTATTTGACTGTGACCCTGACGACACGGGTTTGATCCCACGTGAGGAGTGGTGTGTGACCTATATACTTCACCCAGTGGCGCAAAAAGGGGGTATGCAGCGTATGCGACGCATAGGGGCGCTGCACTAGAGGGGGCGCCAAATCGATGCTGGAAAGTTATTTCTAGTCGGCATTTTCTGTAAGAGCTGTTTATTCATGTATGATAATACACAGGGGCGTCGCCTGGCCTGGGCTTCCTGTAGCCCCTAATCGTTTCACTCAGCTCAGCTGTATTGTTAGTGAGGAGACAGGCTGTGAATGGAACATCTCTTAACGCGAATCACAGAGCCAGTTCACGGATAAAGTTCTGCCTTTTAGGAGAAACAGCCAATCAGCTTGCTGGTTTTGCGGAGCACAGTGGGCTAGTAGGGAAGCCCCGCCCCAGTCCCTCTATTTACTCAGGAAAAGAGGTCTTACTGTGGTCTTTCTATGAACTACAAATGAACAGAAGTCACGTTAGATCAGTGTTTCTACACCCTGTTCCTGCATATTCTACTGCATATTCTAGAACTGTCTCTGTTTTAAGGCATTTAATGAAGTAAGTGGTGATATGATGTGTCTAATACACTGCTGGATATACATAATGACTGATCTGTATTCGATAGGGGGCTAAGGGATTTTAACAGGTAAACTTAGTCTTTTTAAACAGCTATCAGAAATAATCTCATCACAGTGTACATGGCTAGTTCCTTTACCTTTCTTTTAAAAAAATCTCTGTATATCCAGATCTGTTATTTCGTCAGCTGCTCCGACTAGCTGCCTGAACTCACAGCGACAGAGGGAGGGGGGGGCTTCCCCACACTGACCCTCCTCTGCGTGCCTCAAAACCAGGAAGCTGATTGGCTGTTTCTCCTGAAAGGCGGGACTTTCTTCTTGAACCGGCACCACGATTGGTTAAGAAACACACAGCGGTCAGTCGCCTCAATAACAACGTTTTTTCATTTTTAATATCATACGGAAAAATACTAATACGGGAGGATGGCGGGAAAAAGGAGTAAATTTTTTTTTTTTTTTTTTTGGAGCTGGGGGGGGGGGCGCCGATAGTATGTTTGCATACACCTCAAAAAGTATGTAGTTGCACCCCTGACTTTACCACAGGTTTATTAACCCTATTCATTTGATTATAGTGCCACCACATGCAGTAATGAATCAGTAACTCAAATTGTTTAGGGGGCGAGTCTTAGAGATTTTAGAGCTCCTGTTTTTTAATATATCCATATTTGAAGCCTCATATCGATAATGTATCACAGACAAAAACAGTATGAAATATCGCAATATCAATATATTGTCCTAGCCCTCGTGAATAATACTGTAGTACAGGATAAATAATTCTTAAATAATTCTTACATAATTGAGTCAAGAGCGTAGAAAGCAAGAAAACATACATTCTGATATGCCCATATTTAGAGGTTTCAGGTACTGAAGTAAAAATACTTTGTCATCTATACTTCACTGGAGTAATTATTTTTCAAACAACTTTTTACATCTGCTCTGTACATTTTCACACAATTATCTGAATTTTCTACTCGTTACATTTTAAAAACAGCCTCTTTACTCCTATTTCATTTCAGCTCGTTTTCATTCCGGCTTCTCATCGTTCAATAAAACCCCTATCCAGATAAATCTCTCCATCCAGATAGAGTGAATCTGATTGTGACTGGATGTAGAGAAGTTTAAACATATACCATTCTGACACCCTATTGGTTTATACTGTTATCCATCACACCTGCACACGCCCCTCCCCCCACACACACACTGCAGCAAGAACATAGCAGACGTATGTAGTCTAGTATGAAGATGATCCGTGCAGAGACTCAAGAAAGCTCCTGACAAACTCCAGCTAAGATTTAACTTTAATATATTTACATTCTATTAAAATACATTCATTTACAATCAGCATATATGCAGCTGAAACATGCAAAACCCCAAATTATATTATCAACATTAACATTTTAAGTCATTATGGTTTAATGGCTTTATTTTTTCCTCTTACATTACATTTAGTTTTAAAACCAGTACTTTTACACTTTTACTTAAAAAAAGTAAAAAGCTTGAGTTGATACTTCAGCTTCCACAGAAGTATTAAAGTATTAAACTCTAGTATCTGAGTAACTGTGTATCTCTCTGCTTGTCTGAAGGCTATCCTGGCTGGAGATTTTATTCTCTCTGCAGCGTCGATGGCCCTCGCTCGCATCGGCAACAACGCAGTGGTGTCTGTGCTGTCCCAAGTCATAGAGGACCTGGTCCGAGGTATGAAATTAAATTTTTTTAGAACATTAATGATTCTGGGAGTAAATGGAAATTGTGAGAAACTTTGATGATGAATTGAATAATCAAAAATGCTCTATAATGACTTGAGAGCTGCACGGTATAGAATGTCCGCATAGCCATTGAAATGTAAGGACGTACAGTGTAACAGTGTCAAATGAAATCAAACATATGTTACAATTTATTGCTGTTTTACACAAAAGTATGTGTAAAAAAAGATTATAATGTTCCATGAGTCACTCTACCAGATGCAGAGTGATCTGCCTAGTTTTAAATGTTAAAGTAAATGTGACTTAAATATTGAATATTTGGACACACCTTAAATGTATGTTTTATCATTTTAAAATGCCCCACATTGTAGATTAATACTAAAGTCATCGAAACTATGAAGAAAAAAACATCTAGAATTATTTAGTTAACAAAAAAAAGTGTTAAATAAACCAGAATATAGAGTATATTTTAGATTCTTTAAAGTAGCACCTCTCGCATAGATTAGACAGTTTTGCACATCTCTGCTGGATTTTCTCAGTCAATTTTAGGAGGTAGAGTCTCCTGGAATTCAGGCTTTCAGTTAACAGCTGTGCTGAACTCATCAAGAGTTAATTACTTGAATTTCTTGTCTCTTAATAAAGTGTTTGAGAGCATCAGTTAAAGTAAAGTAGTGAAGAGGTAGAGTTACAGGTATACAGTGAATAGTGAATATTTGAGTAATGTTCTAATCCAGATTATGAGAAGCAACAACTACTTAACTAAGTAAAGAAAAAACACTTTAAGAAATGAAGTTCAGTCAAAAAAAAAAGAAAAATTACTTGAGAAGACCATCAAAATGTTATGATGATGAAACTGGCTCTCATCAGGACCGATCCAGGAAAGGAAGAGCAAGAGTTTCCTCTGTTGTACAGGATAAGTAACCGCAAGTTAACAGCTCCCCAGATAAGAGTATCTAAAAACTTCTTCACAGAGTATTTTGGTTTGTTTAACACTTTTACGTTACTACATGATTTATCATGTGCTCTTTGATAGTCTGGATCACTTTAGTATTCATTTATAATGTAAGAAACAAATTAAATAAATAAAAATACTGAATGAGAAGGTACGGTGGCCGAGAAAGCCCAACGCAGTGCAAATTGAAAAGCGCTGCAAAAGCACAAAACACATCCATCAAAATTACAACACAGGCGCAGCAAATAGAAAAACGCGCTGCAAATACAACCACAACACAACAGAAGTGAGTCACAACACAATGGAATTTTCCCGGGGGACCTTAAAAGATGCTGTACCAGCTGTATACAAGGGACAATAAGTGGCAAACAAGCTTCTGAAAAGTAAGTTATGTTTATTACCTGTGATTACCACAATTGTGTGCATATTATTAAAAGTTCTGCTTCACAAAACGCCTTGTTTGCCACTTATTGTCCTTTGTACACATAGTGAAGTCCGAGACGTTACTGAAGACGCAGCTTAGCTGGTACAGTATCTTTTAAGGTCCCCCGGGAAAATTCCGTTGTGTTGTGACTCACTTCCGTTGTGTTGTGGTTCTATTTGCAGAGCGTTTTTCTATTTGCAGCGCGTTTTTCTATTTGCTGCGCCTGTGTTGTAATTTTGATGGATGTGTTTTGTGCTTTTGCAGCGCTTTTCAATTTGAATTGCGTTGGGCTTTCTCGGCCACCGTAAGAAGGTGTGCCCAAACTTTTGACTGTTGAAATGTTTACATTATCTCCTATTAAATGTTATTTTTTTTCTTCTCCTGTAAAGTTGATATTTTGTAGAAATACAAGGTTTTTGTGTGACAAGGGTGATTATGCGAGTAAATAATACTGTTAAATACTTTGTGAGCTACAGGATTTTAAAGCTGTATTGAGTGCTTTCAGTAATACTTTTAAATGACTAGATAAGTCTCATCAGTATTACAGCAGTGTCTCTTTTTGATGATGATGATGGTGGTTTAGGTGAATTCATGCAGCTGGGATCCAAAGAGAATGAAAACGAGAGATTTAAGCACTACCTCGAGAAAACCTTCAAGAAGACGGCGAGTCTGATCGCCAACAGCTGTAAAGCAGTATGTACGTTCTTTGGTCACATGATTAGAACAGTGTAGTGAGGAACGGAGACTTAACATGTCTGTGTGTTCTCATGTCTTCGATTCTACAGGTTTCAATTCTGGCGAACTCGGACCCTGAGGTGCACGAGATCGCGTATCAGTACGGAAAAAACGTGGGCATCGCCTTTCAGGTAGGGATTCAGGTTCACCGGTCTGAGATCAAGTTAAAGTGCTTCTACGTTCTAATACTAATAATACAGCGTATAAATTTTAATTTATCATATGGCACTGAGTGGTCCAGCAGTCTAAAGTGCTGCCAATATGAGCTGGAGATTGCTGGTTCGAATCCCAGTCATGCAGCTTGTCATCAGCTGCCGGAGCCCTGAGAGAGCACAATTGGTCTTGCTCTCTCTGGGTGGGTACAGTAGATGGCGCTCTTTCCCCTCATCACTCCTAGGGTGATGTCGAGCAGCACAAGGCTGCATCTGTGAGCTGATGTATCAGAACCAAGTCGCTGCGCTTTCTTCTGAGCATTAGCACTGTGGTGCTACTCAGCAATGCTGCATCAGCAGCAGTTCAGAAAGAGGCGGAGTCTGACTTTACATGTATCTGAGGAGGTGTGTGCTGATCTTCACCATCCTGGTGTTGTGGCATCACCAGTGATGGTGGATATACAGCTGATGAGCAGCTGAATGGGTGGGATAGCAACTGTCACATAATAGTTATGACATTTTTTTAGTTCATTTATTTAAGAAAAGATGTTTACTTATTGTATTGTACATTTCTCTCACTCATATTGAGATTTTTTTGTCATATCATGCATCCCTAATTGGAAACCACCTGTATTAAATACAGGGGTTGGACAATGAAACTTGAACACCTGTCATTTTAAATGTATCAAGAGCCACAGTATCCAGGGTAATCTCAGCATACCACCAAGAAGGACCAACCACATCCAACAGGATTAACTGTGGACGCTGTAAGAGGAAGCTGTCTGAAAGGGATGTTCGGGTGCTAACCCGGATTGTATCCAAAAAACATAAAACCACGGCTGATCAAATCACGGCAGAATTCAATGTGCACCTCAACTCTCCTGTTTACACCAGAACTGTCCGTCACCACAATAAATTATTGTGCTCTAAAACCAGGTGTTTCAGTTTCATTGTCCAACCCCTGTACTTAGAAATGGAAGAATATAAAAATTAACATTTAACACTAAATCATTGCAATTTTTGCTTGTTTTCAGCTGGTGGATGACGTGCTGGACTTCACTTCCTGTGCTAATCACCTGGGCAAGCCCTCGGCTGCAGATCTGAAGCTGGGTTTAGCCACTGGACCCGTTCTGTTCGCCTGTCAGCAGGTGTGGCAGCAGTACACTCATACACTCAGTCACCTGGAAACCAGTGTTAATATGAGATCACGTCTGCTTTATTGTTTAATTTGGCGGCGTTTCAGTACCAGTGTAATGAGTTTTACAGCTATAATACGTCTGAATTCATCCATCTGTTTTAAAGACAGAACTGACCCTGTGCTTTTATTACTTCCTCTGCTTCTTTCTCAATCTCTCTCTGTCTCTGCAGTTTCCTGAATTACACTCTATGATTATGAGGCGTTTCTGTTCAGATGGAGATGTTGATCGAGCCTGGCAATACGTCCTGGAGGTGGGAGCAACTACCATTACATTTATAATTTACGAAGTTGATTAACCCTTTATAAGCTGACTTATTAAATTATTTGCATTAATATTTATTATCAAATTATTTAGTTACTACAAATTATGCATGGTAGTTACTCAAAAATCAGTTGTTCAGCATACACTATACATTTGTAGTATCTACTTTGAATTATGCTGTACGTATTATGAACTATTCCATGTGTATTATGAATTAATAAGAAACTACTATGAGCTATTTTGAATCCATTATAAATAATGATGTTACTACTATGATTCAGCACCTCATACGAATTATGATGGAACTACTGTTAATTATTAGGTAATCACTCTCAACTTAATATCCTTTAAATTGATTTCGGAATAAAATTATTTTTATAAATTATTAAATAATAAATTATTATTTAGTGTCTACAATTACTTTAGAAATCAGTATGAATTAATATCTACAATTAATAACTGTTGCAATCAGTAACTACTATCCAAATTTTATCACCAGTATTACCAATATGAATTATTCTCTCATTAATAATCACTAATTGATTTTTAGAAAAACAAGTTTTGTAGTTATGACAGTGTGGAATTATAATGTATACCCACATTTCCTAATTTATCTCCTTATTCTTCTAATTCATTCAGTGTTAAGCTGAGATAAAGACATTGCCACGTGGGTCAGCCAGACCTTTTTTTTTGTTGTTTTTTACAATAATCCTTTTTTTTTATTTTCCAATATAAATGTTTACTTCTTTAAAAGCCCTGGACGTTTACTGATAATTTGGTACTATTTATATTCACTGTATTTTGATATACAGCTGTTTATAGGAGTATATTTGAGTTTTATTCTATAAACTACAGACAACATTTCTCCCAAATTCCAAATAAAAATATTGTAATTTAGATAACTTATTTGCAGTAAATGAGAAATGGCTGAAATAACAAAAAAGATGCAGAGCTTTCAGACCTCAAATAATGCAAAGAAAACAAGTTCATATTCATAAAGTTTTAAGAGTTCAGAAATCAATATTTGGTGGAATAACCCTGGTTGGTTTTTAATCACAGTTCATTTTCATTCATCTTGGCATCATGTTCTCCTCCACCAGTCTTACACACTGCTTTTGGATAACTTTTTGCCTTTACTCCTGGTGCAAAAATTCAAGCAGTTCACCTTGATTCGATGGTTTGTGATCATCCATCGTCTTCTTAATTATATTCCAGAGGTTTTCAATTTGGTAAAATCAGAAACATCATTTTTAAGTGCTCTCTTATTTTTTTCCAGAGCTGTATAACAATAAAAGTTGTCTCTTTCTCAGAGTGATGGTGTGGAGCAGACTAACTACCTCGCACAGCGTTACTGCCAAGAGGCGATCCGGCAGATCAGTCGTCTGCAGCAGTCTGCGGAGCGGGACGCCCTCATCCGCTTAACAGAACTGGTTCTGATCCGGGACAAGTGATCCCGGACCCAGAGCACCAGCTCAGGCAGCTACTCCTCTGCAGGGCCCTGTCCCAGGGGGCAAAACGATGGGGGGGCAACTGGGATGCTTCCTGCTCCCTACAATACACACACACCAATTACAGCAGGGGTGTCCCACTCAGGTCCTGGAAAGCCACACCACTGCACTGTAGCAGTGTTTCTGTCTATAGTATGTTTAATTTCTTAAATTTTGCACTGGTGCTACAAGGCTAATGTACAGGGGTTGGACAATAAAACTGAAACACCTGGTTTTAGAGCACAATAATTTATAGTGGTGACGGACAGTTCTGGTGGAAACAGGAGAGTTGAGGTGCACATTGAATTCTGCCGTGATTTGATCCGCCGTGGTTTTATGTGTTTTGCATACAATCCGGGTTAGCACCCGAACATCCCTTTCAGACAGCTTCCTTTTACAGCGTCCACAGTTAATCCTGTTGGATGTGGTTGGTCCTTCTTGGTGGTATGCTGACATTACCCTGGATACCGTGACTCTTGATGCATCACAAAGACTTGCTGTCTTGGTCACAGATGCTCCAGCAAGACGTGCACCAACAATTTGTCCTCTTTTGAACTCTGGTATGTCACCCATAATGTTGTGTGCATTGCAATATTTAGAGCAGAACTGTGCTCCTATCCTGCTAATTGAACCTTCACACTCTGCTCTTACTGGTGCAATAATGTGCAATTAATGAAGATTGACCACCAGGCTGCTCCAATTTAGCCATGAAACCTCCCTATTTTAAGAGTTTATTTCTTTTAATGTTGATGATTATGGCTTACATACAATGAAAACCCAAAAATCAATATCTCAGAAATTTAGAATATTCGAATATAAGACCAATGAAAGTCATATAAAAGTGGCACAATGATGATGCAAGTTTTAACATGCAAGTAATATATGACTTTTTTTTTTTAACAATTTATCTATAAAACTGGACAAATTCTGTATTTTGTCTGAACTCATTCAGTTTGTTTTATGTTTTTCCTGATGCTAATTGGTGGAGTCATTAGTTTACATTGCTTGTTAGCTAGCTACATTAGCCTTGTTGCTCCAGTGCAAAACCTGTGCGAAAGCAGCAACTTCAGATACCAAATAATCACAGCATAACAAGTAAGAAAATTTGTGTTTGGTAGATTATTATTATTATTATTATTATTTCTTTGTTGTAATAATGCTTTTTAGCAATACGTCTTATACCGTTGGGAAGCCTGTTAATTTCTCTTTTAAATTAAGACATATTTTTAAAGAACATACATTTGTGGCATGAGCAGCATGCCACAAATGTACCAGATCCTCTCTGCCAATGAATAACAGCTTATTATTTTGCTATTTGCAATATAATCGATTGCTAATGTGTCAGTACTCAGCTCTGCTAAAAGAAAAATGGTCTTAGAGTGGTCCAGCAGTCTAAAGCGCTGCCACTATGATCGGGAGATCGCTGGTTTGAATCCTAGTCATGCAGCTTACCATCATCTGCCGGAGCCCTGAGAGAGCACAGTTTCCCATGCTCTCTCTGAGTGGGTACAGTAGATGGCGCTCTTTTCCCTTATCACTCCTACGGTGATGTCGATCAGCACAAGGCTGCGTCTGTGAGCTGATGTATAAGAACCGAGCTGTGATGCTACTCGGTAATGCTGCATCAACAGCAGTTCATAAAGAGGCGGAGTCTGACTTCACATGTATCGGAGGAGGCATGATCTAGTCTTCACCCTCCTGGTGTTGTGGCATCACTAGTGATAGGGGAAAATTGGCTAGCTAAATTGGGAGAAAAATGGCCAATAATTGGAAAGAAAAAGAAAAATTAACAGGCTTTCCAACAGTACTAAATAAAGATATATATTATATAAAAGGACTAATACGAAAATAAAATGTCTACCAAATACAAATTCTATTACTCTTTGTGCAGTTTTAGCTTGAATGTGATTTATATATATATATATATTTTTTTTTTTTTTTTTTTTTTTAAACCACGCTACTCGCTATAGTGCAGTGCCGTGGCTCTCTCGAACCTGTAACAGACACCTGTGCCTTAAACATCTCGCCCAAAACTGCTAACGTTGCCAATAAGAACTGAAGCTAAGCCCAGTTAGCATTATGCAAAAGTCAATGTGCTTTCTGGATCGTGTTAGCTTTCGCAGAGTGTTAGCAATATTAGCATTTTGGGGTGAAGTGTATCTTTTTGGAGGGTTTGCAGGCAGTAAAGAATGATGTGAAAGACGATATTTACATTGTTGTCACTTTATGTGTTCCTGTACTGTACCTCACGCATCCTCACCCACAGAGCCCGAGCATTACAAGCGCGTGTGGGAGGAGGCAACCTGCAGCATCGTTGTAATTCCAGGCATGGCACGGGGCGGGTGTGAGAGTTTGTGTGCTGTCAATACAAAGAAATAATGTGCGTCCGATTGTGGAACGGTTACCCGGTCACATCTATATATGTTTCCAGAAGGTCCGTCCATGCCGCAACAAGGCCAAACTGCTGACTTGTGTACACTGGAGGATGTTGTTATCAATGTACTTCTGCATCAAGTGCTCAGTAACAACCAAGGCCTTACAACCACAAGAACTATGTATTGATAATAAATATATTTTTTAAGTTATTTGATGTCTTTTGAGTTTTTTTTATTTTTATTTCCAGCATTGGAGAGTTGCTTGAAAAAAAAAATGTAATCTGATACTATATACCTGCTCAAATTATAGTTAATTTACTGTATTTTCCTAAAAAGCAGTAAAGCCACTCAGCTGGAGTCCAGCTTTATACAAGAGTTTCAGGTTTAGTTCTCCCGAAGTATTAGCATTAGCCGCTAACTGCACTAAGCGCTAGCTCTTTCGCCGACCAGAGGTGAGTACTATTGGCCTGTACCATAGACTGTGTATAGCTGGACAGAGCATCCTCTCTCAAAAGTGAAGCCACCACAGGTCGTGCGCCCCCTGCTGTTCGGTTTCAGAAAGCCGTGTAACCGCACCCCTCCCCATAGGTTTCAATGGCAAAACAAACAACTTTCAATCAAGATTTTTTTCTAATATACTGTAATTCTATCTCCATTATTTAAATGTAGCAGCTAGTGTAACCTCTGCTTATATTGTTACATTTTTATATCCCCACAGAATTCGGTTTTTAAAACGTTATTCAGCTCTATTCAAAAAAGGTGTGGTTATTGTAAAAGGGCTGCTTATGGGCGGGACCAATAACAGACCCTCAGCTCCGCTCTGCAGCCTGTGACCTCGAGGCAGCCCTCAGGGGCGGGGTTATTTAAATGAGTAGGCTGTCTCTCCACAGTCTTTCTCCCTCCTCTGGTCTCTACTGCGCTCTACAGACTCGGGTTTCAGGATCGCCAACATGGCGGAAGATTTTGGCTTCATTTTCATTGAATGAATGGGAACGGCGACACGACGTCCATTTTTTTTTTAACAGTCTCTGGCCTGTACCCTGTTGCTAACCCACCTAGCACTGCTGTAGCAGCATTAGCATTAGCTGCTAACTGCACATTTACTAAAGCTAACCACAGCTAGTGCTAGAGGTTAGCTGCTGATGCTAATGCTGCTGCACCCAGCCTTAGTGGAAATCTGGAAATCTAAGCTTACTGTAAATAAACGGAAGCGCTAGAGAAATCTGTGTAGATTAACATCCAGCACTCGTTTGACTTTAAAAGTTTTTTTTTTTTAGTTAATATAACCCCCCACACCACTGTTCCTTACTAGTGTTGCTTAATGCACTTTATAATCCAGTGCACTTTATAGTGCGAAAAATACACTACATAACTTGCTGGCTCCATGAATATGCATACAATGCATAAATGGATTTCTACCAAATCCATCACTACTGCATCTCTTTCTGTTCTGACAAATTGCCTCACTGAAATAAAATCCTGGATGAAAACCAACTTTCTCAAATTAAACTGTGATAAATCTGACATGATTATTATCGGTCCGAAATCCCTGACAAAAAACACAACAAACTTCCAGCTCACGATTGACAACTCTACATTGTCTCCTTCCTCAAACATCCGTAATCTTGGAGTCATTTTTGACAGTAATCTTTCATTTGACAATCATGTAAATCAAATCACAAAATCTGCTTTTTTTCATCTAAAAAACATTGCACGCCTTCGTCCATCACTTTCCTTTTCCTCCGCTGAAACCCTGATCCACGCTTTCATTACATCTAGAATTGACTACTGCAATAGCATTCTTTACGGCACATCTAACAAAATCTTAAATAAACTTCAATATATTCAGAACTGCGCTGCACGTCTCCTCACTCGTTCTCCCTCCCGCGACCACATTACACCTGTCCTCCAACAACTTCACTGGCTCCCTGTCACTCATCGTATTCAATTCAAAATTCTTTTATTTACTCACAAAGCTCTCCATAATCAGGCCCCTCCCTACCTCACTGACCTGCTTCATTATCATACTCCTTCCCGTTCACTTCGATCATCTGACGCCAATCTACTGTCCATTGGTAGAACCAAGCACCGGACCTGGGGCGACAGAGCTTTTTCCATAGCTGCCCCCTCCCTGTGGAACTCTCTCCCAAAACACCTCCGCGACTGCTCTGATCTTCCCACTTTTAAATCTCTCCTCAAAACTCACCTTTTCAGATCTGCTTTCAACACATGATGCAACATTTCTATGTCCCTCTCCTTTTTTCCTTTTCTTCATCTGTTTTTAATCTCTTTAAATTTAAATTTAAATTTTCTATCTTTTATGCTTTGATTGTTTTGCTCTATTTGATTTCTATTGTATGGTATTGATGATGTTGGTGATGATGATGTTGATTATTTTACTATGTATTTTCATATTGTATTTTTTATGCAATGTAAAGCGTCTTTGAGTATCCTGAAAAGCGCTATAAAAATAAAATGTATTATTATTATTATTATTATGTTTATCACAGCCTTTTTTTATTATTATTTAAGAAGATTTAATTTTGGCAGTGAGGATATCCAAGGTTTAGCAGCCAGCTAATCATACACAGGGTTGAGAGGGTTACTTTAAAATGTTTATCTGATACAGATACAATCTGATACATAAGTAATTGTAAATTCAGGAAAAAAAATAAACACTATTTTAACGTAATATAACCTGTTTATTTTGGATTACTTGTCTTTTTTAAAGACAAGAAAAAACATATTACAGACTTTATATAATATGCAGTACCAGTCAAAAGTACACCAAAAAAAAAAAAAACTTCTTATACAAATTTTTCTTTATTTCTATATGTTATTCATTCTCTACACTGTAGATTAATATTAAATACATGAAACAATTAAGGGACACATTTATTATGTAGGAAATAGTAAAAACAAAAAGGGTTACTCCTCAACATGAATCCTCTGATCTAAACCTGATGAACTGAGATGGTGATTTGAGGTGATTTAATTGGGATGAGCTGGAGCTTCACAGCGTGAAGGAAAAGCAGCAACTATTGTTCAGCACCTCCAGAAACTCCTTCCTTCAAGACGCTGAGAAAACTATTTCAGGTGACTCTCCCTCATGAAGACACTGAGATTAAAATCTCACGAAGAGTGTGCAGATCTGTCCTCAAAGATAAATAAGCTACTTAGAAGAATCTAAAGTATAAAACATATTCTGGTTTATTTAACACTTTTAGTTTACAGAATTCAGCATGTGTTGCTGACTGTATAGCATAAATAGTCTTCAATATTAAATTTACAATGTAAAAAAAATGTCATATGTATGGAGAGACATGTCATCTGCTGGTGTTGATCCACTGTGTTTTATTATCAAGTCTAAAGTCAGTGCAGTTTTGTTTTCCCAAAAAAAAACTTACAGCACTTCATGCTTCCCTCTGCTGCTGACAACTTTTATGGAGATGCGGATTTCATTTTCCAGCAGGATTTGGCACACTGCCCACACTGTCAAAAGTACCAATTGGTCTTATATAATATTCTATTTTTTTAAGGAATAAACACGTAAAATACACATCTATATAATATATGATTTTTTTTTTTTTTTTAAATTTTGAACTGAATTACTGAAATAAAGTAACTTTTCAATGATTTTATGAGACGCACCTGTAATATTTATATATTAAGTAATGATAAATAATACAATTAGTACTAAAATGTTACACAGAAACACACCTGCACACTCATTTATCATCACCACAAACACTGCAACTGACTCAGCATTTTCCTACCTTGAGATGATTCTTTAAACAGGAGTGATCTTCTGAAGATTAGAGGATATGAAGTAGTTTGGGTTTGGTCAGTTTGGTTCTGCAGAAGTTTTCCTGCTTGTGTTTTGTGTTTCTATGCTGTAACACACCCAGCTCTCCTTAGTTAGGGCTGGTCATTTAGTTAATTAGTGATTAGGATCAGGTGAGCTCTATCTAATTAGTAGGAACTAGAGAACCTGCAGGTGGAGTTGCCAGGTTCCCAGTTTTTCTGCTAAATTGGGCTTGTTTAAAAATATAGTCTCTGCTATCAAAATGCCTGTATTTTATACCTTTTAAAACGAGCCCTGTAGTTTAATAGTTTCTTTGTGAATATTTTAATGATAAAAGGAAATATGAACTTAACTCAGTACCAGTCAAAAACCAGTGTTTTTCCATCTGGAATTATTTAATAAAACAGATTACACTTAAAAATGATGTTTCACTAATTTTACCAAATTGAAAACCTCATCAAACAAACTGAACTGCTTGAATTATTTTTTTTGCACCAGGAGTAAAGGCATAAAGTTATCCAAAAGCAGTGTGTAAGACTGGTGGAGGAGAACATGATGCCAAGATGCATTAAAACTGTGATTAAAAACCAGGATTATTCCACCAAACTCTTAAAACTTTATGAATATGAACTTGTTTTCTTTGCATTATTTGAGGTCTGAAAACTTTTTTTATTGTTATTTCAGCCATTTCTCATTTTCTGTAAATAAATGCTCTAAATGACAATATTTTTATTTGGAATTTGGGAGAAATGTTGTCTGTAGGTTATAGAATAAAACAACAGTATATTGTTTTTAAACATATGCCTATAAATAGCAAAATCAGAAAAATTTATTCAGAAAAACTGAAGTGGTCTTTTCATTTTTCCCAGAGCTGTAGGTACTATATATCTGTATCCTGATAATGTAATGATGTTACCCCTGTTTAATTTCTCTTCCAATTAATCACATCCACATTTATTTCTTTACACAGGAGAATGATTTATTATAAAAGACTGTACATATCATTTTCTCAATTAACATAAATACAAATTGTGGGCAGAGACAAGCATTGACGATTCTCTCCATTCAAATTCAAAAGCAAAAATAATGCAGAAATTAGCTGCTCCTGTCCTGATCTGCAGGATCACAGCAAAAGCAGATAATTCCTTAGGGATGGGGGTCGAGAAATTCAAAATTAAAATGAAAATATTTAATAAAATCATAAAATAATGACAGTGTGGCATAAATTAATTAAAAGCGTGGATAAGCAGAGAAGCAGATGTTAAAGAGGAAGACTACTGGTTGTTTAAATCATTGAATAAAGTGGGCGTGGTGTGAAATATGCTCTGCTCTAGAGAAACTTGCACAGTTAGAATTGCACATAGTGGTGGTGAACGGGAGCCAGATATGTAAATATAGTTACTACACCAAATTTATATGAATGAGTGAATACCTCATACCTAAAACACCTTATTTTTACAGGGACACATACAGGGGGTCACTGTAACACAAAATAGTTCCCCTCGTAATTTATTTGAAAAGGAGGGGAGCGGGGTGATGAGTGGTCTAGCGGCCTAAAGCAATGCCACTATGATCAAATGATTGCTGGTTTGAATCCTAGTCATGCAGCTTGCCATCAGCTGCTGGAGCCCCGAGAGAGCACAAATGACCTTGCTCTCTCTAAGTGGGTAGATGGAGCTTTATTAGTAGCCACAAACGGGATTTTCGAGTCCAAACTTTACAAGTTTTACAAGAGCCTTAGCAACCCTGAGTTATGATTCAAAAAGCCTTAGAGATTTTACAAGTAGTTTTATCATCACTTTTACAGTTTATCATCACTTCTGGGTCACTAAATTGGCTGTAGCACTTTTAGTCGTGGACATGTTTTAAAGATGTTTGTGCTTAATACTGCAAAATTAGTTGTCAACTAATTAGCAACTAACTAGATAAATCTAGTCTAAATAGCTGATATTGCTCAATTTTTAGGAATATTAGACTTATTCTAAACCATTTTTTTCCCTGTTTGAAGTTATTTAATCTAATAAAAGTGTCTTATTCCAATGGAAATATATTTTTACTTGTTTTAAGCATTTAAACAAGCTAATATTTCTAATTTTGTAAGAATATTAGACTTATTCTTAACATTTTCCCCTTGTTTTAGGTTATTTAATCTAATAAAAGTGTCTTATTCCATTTAAAAGATACTTTTGCACATTTTAAGCATTTAAAAAAGTAAATTTCTTATTGTTTAAGAATATTAGACTTATCCTTAACCCTTTTCCCATTGTTTTGAGTTATTTAATCTACTGAAAGTCTTATTCCATTGGAAGGATATTGTTCAATGTTTAAAGCATTTAAATGAGCTTTAATCCAATGGAAAATGTTTTTTTCTCATTTAAAGCATTTAAACAACAATTTTTCTCATTTTTTGAGAATATTAGATTTATCCTGAACCTATTTTCCCCTGTTTTAAGTCATTTAATCTACTGAAAGTGTCTTATTCCATTGGAAGGAATGCTTAAAAATGTATACACATTCGGTATATTAAAACACTCAAAACAAGTAAAAAGAAGTTAGAAATACGCTATTAATTGTTATAATACAATTACATTAATAATTTCATCTCAAGATAAGAAATATTAGATATATAGACTATTTGTAGGAGGATTTTATTTTTTCAATATATAATTTTTTGCCATGTAGGACAAATTACCCTGCTTCTATTCACCACCACAGTAAAGAAATCTGAACTGTTAAGTTTCTCTATAATTAGCCATTTCACACCAAACCCCCACTCAGAATGTCTAAGTTTACATCTTAAACACAGGAATTGTTACAAATCTGTGGAGTTCCCCTTTAAGACTTAATAATAAAAAAGGACATAATTCTTTAATTGAACAGAAAATGGTGTTTTCTAACAAGGTGAGAACCTGAGTTGTGATCCCAGACCAGTTTCAGGTCACTAAAACAATTCCATTCATCCTTCTGTTACTTCAGGAGGTAATGAGAGATGATATCTTTAGTATAATTACATCATGACCATTTTTCTTTCTCTTATTTTCTGATGTATATTATAATAAACAGCGCTGTAGATTGTAATCTCATTACTGATTAAGGTATATTTCACTGTCTACACGGTTATGCTATCTACAGGTAATCTGTTTTTTTTTTTTTTTCTTCATTATTCCAAAAATGCTTGCAAAAAATCACTTAAAAAAAAAAAAACAGACACCAATGGCATCTTAAGACAACATTGAAAAATGCACATTTAAGTATTGTTGCAATCATGCAAAAACCTTGTATCTCCAAAATTTGGAAGTCGGGGGCTCTGAGTGGTCCAGCGGGCAAAGTGCGGCCACTATGATCAGATCATCACCGTTTCAAATCCTGTTCATGCAGCTTGCCATCAGCTACCAGAGCCCTGAGAGAGCACAATTGATATTGTTCTCTCTGGATGGGTACAGTAGATGGCGCTTTCTCCCCACATCACTCCTATGGTGATGTTGATCAGCACAAGGCATCTGTGAGCTGCTGTATAGGAAACCGTGTTGCTGCATTTGTTAGCGCTGTGATGCTACTCGGCAATGCTGCATCAAAAAGAGGTGGAGTCTGACTTCACGTGTGTGTCGGAGGAGGCATGTGATAGTCTTCACCCTCCTGGTGTTGGGACATAACTAGTGATAGGGTGAGTCCTAATCAGTGGGTTGGGTAATTGACCATGTAAATTGGTAGAAAATGGGATAAAAATTAGGGGAAAAAAAACGCTTTCCATTTTTTTGGTCCATTAATCACGGAATTTGAAGAAGAAAAAAAAATGAAAAAAGAACAACTGCCAGAACAACTGCAAAAATGGAGATACAAGGTTTTTGCACAACAGCGACAATATATGCATCCAAACAATACTAGGCTGAGGGGAGTGAGTAAAATTATATGGAATCAAATGTCAAATGTTTCAGTACAAATGAGGCAATATAAAACGTCCAAAACTACCTTCAAGTATCTGAACTCCCCCTAAAAAAAAAAAAAAAAAACAGAATTAAATTAAAACTAAGACTTAAAAAAAAACCTAAAACAAACAAGCAAAACAAACAAAAATGAGTGTCCACTGTATAGTAAAGCATAGTGGAAGCAAAATGGAATTAAACGTTGAGGTTACAATACATATCTTAAATTTGTAGGCATGCTTTACGTCACAATTTAAGTATATTTCAGACTGGATGCCTCAGGATTTAATTATAGTAACTAATTAATCAATCAATCAATCAATCAATCAATCAATCAATCAATCAGACTCTGGCGACAGTAGTACATGGTTCTGGTTCTGATCTTGGTGTTCTTGTTGTTGTTTGTTGTGTTTACAGTATTGGAGAAGCGTGTCAGCGTTTCGAGGAGGAGTTAGTTTGGACCGTTTTTTCAAAGCTGAGACTATAGACCTACAGGGGTTGGACAATGAAACTGAAACACCTGGTTTTAGACCACAATCATTTATTGTGGGGACGGACAGTCCTGGTGGAAACAGGAGAGTTGAGGTGCACATTGAATTCTGCCGTGATTTGGGCAGCCGTGGTTTTATGTTTTTTGGATACAATCCGGGTTAGCACCCGAACATCCCTTTCAGACAGCTTCCTCTTACAGCGTCCACAGTTAATCCTGTTGGATGTGGTTGGGTCTTCTTGGTGGTATGCTGACATTACCCTGGATACCGTGGCTCTTGATACATCACAAAGACTTGCTGTCTTGGTCACAGATGCGCCAGCAAGACGTGCACCAACAGTTTGTCCTCTTTTGAACTCTGGTATGTCACTCATAATGTTGTGTGCAATATAATATTTAGAGCAGAACTGTGCTCTTACCCTGCTAATTGAACCTTCACACTCTGCTCTTACTGGTGCAATGTGCAGTTAATGAAGATTGACCACCAGGCTGCTCCAATTTAGCCATGAAACCTCCCACACTAAAATGACAGGTGTTTCAGTTTTATTGTCCAACCCCTGTACATTTTTCACATGTAGCATCATCGACTTTTTAGATCAGATACTGTTCATGACTGATTGACATTCACTGTAAAAAAAAAAACAACAAAAAAAAGAAAAACACACTACAAACATCCATCAGGCTACTGCTCGTTGTATATACATACACATACACACACACCAGACGACCGATCACACTGGAGACATGACCGGTCCAATCCAATCCAATCCACGCCCTCCTTTACCTCATATTTCACAATTACACCCCGCCCCCGTACAACAAAATAAAGGTATAGATTCTTCTTCTCCGTCTGATCATTAACTCTGTGATTTGTCAGGAAGGATGGCACCCTAAAGCACTTCTGTATTCAGTGATTCTGCTTCTGATATATCTGTGGAAATGGGACTGATGCTCTGGTCCCTTCAGTCAGCATAGTGCATAATGGACTCCACATAGTTGCCAGGAAACAGGCCGGTCACGCCGTTACACACGCCCTCGAACCAGCCGTCGTCGTTCTTCTTGATGATATAGATGATGGCCCCCTCCATGAAGGACAGCTCATCTTCTTTATCCTTGCTGTAGTCGTAGATGGCCACCACTGATAAAACAAGGACAGAAGTGTTTAAATAATTAGAAAAACAAAAATTCATACATTCCTCCTCCTCTGATGCAGAATTCCCAAGTAGCAGCGCAGGACTAGGCTCTGATATATCAGCTCACAGATGCCTTGTGCTGATCGACATCACCCTAGGACTGATGAGGGGAAAGAGCACTATCTTCCCACCCAGAGAGAGCAAGACCAATTGTGCTTTCTCGGGGCTCCAGCAGCTGATGGCAAGCTGCATGACCAGGATTCGAACCAGCGTTCTCCAAAGTGCCAGTGCTTTAGACTGCATGTACTTTTCAAATTAACATGCCAATATAGCCTATAAATCACTCTCTCACACTAAACAGCTAAGTTGTTAATATACCACAAACAGACCTTCATATTTCCTTATGTTCTGTAAAATCTTCAAATGGTGACTTTAGAGCAGAAGGAAAAAGGCTTCTAGTTTAAATAGCTAATATTTCAAATATTTTTTTAACCCTGAACCTATTTTTTCACTTGTTTTAAGTTATTTTTTCTGCTGAAAGTGTCTTATTCCATTAAACACACACATATAAATATATATATATATATATATATATTTGCTAATTTTAAGCATGTAAATTAGCTAATATTTCTCATTTTCTTAAATATTAAACTTATTCTGAACCTGAATTTTTTCCCTTGGTTTAAGTTATTTAATCTACTAAAAGTGTCTTATTCAAGTGGAAGAAATGCTTAAAAAATATCTGCCAAAACAGTAAGACACTTTAGGTATATTAAAACACTTAAAACAAGGGAAAAAAGTTTTAATCATAATGAACTTTAATACTTTAATCTCAAAATAAGAATTATTACAAATATAGACTATGTGTAAGAGGATATTGCTTGCCAAAAAATAATTTTTCGCTGTGTAGGACACGTTTTTCTCCCACAGTGACAATAAGCTTGTCTGGATCATATTTATATACACAATTTAGCTGAATTAAGTTGGCTTTTTTATTTTTTATATTTTACAAAAGTAGCTTTTTAGCATGATCAATCTAAGCACAACATCTACATCCCTTTTCAAAAGCAAGGTGTAAAGAGTAATGTTATGTAATGTTCTTCTGTCTTTATTTAGTGTCTAAGCTAACTTCAGACACCCAATATGTCTTGGCTGATATAAGATTAATTATAATTATAAGATTTTATTGGCAAATATTCCTATTTATTTAAACAATTTTGTCAATAAGAATGAGATTATTAAGTATCCAGAAACAGTGTTTAAGTAAATTCAGAAGCACTCACCTTTCTCAATGTAGGTTTTAGGAGCCCACATGGGGTCCCCGTCAGCGTAGGGGTCGTTGTAGTGAACTACGGCCGCATCCTCGTCCTCGTAGTCCACTGGTGGCGGCGGCGGAGGTGGCGGGGATTCGTCGAACATGGGCAAATCATCCGGGGGCGGCGGAGGAGGAGGAGTCGGGGTGTCTGCAACTGGTAGAAAAAGAGAAGAAAGAAGAGAAGAGAAAAGGGTGGACAAATTGATGATTATGTGAAACTTGAAGATGACTCTAGGCTGGACATGCAACACGGACCCCACGCATGGATGCTGGTTAGATGATCTGTTGTACAGTCACATGCACGACGGAATTGCACTTGTAAAGTTGCAGATGAATGAAGCACATGCTCAATTAGCGCACAGTTTTACTGCATGTAAAATAATATTATATATAATTATACCTGGACACCTGGAGGTGTTCTGCTGTTTTTAATAGAGAATATATCATAAATTGTGGAGTTTACTTGTAATGGGTACAGGGAGTGGAAGGAAGCAATGGACAAATAGGCTAAATGCGGCCCACAGGATAAGAAAAAAAGACTAACTAGGGGCTAAAAACAAAAAAAAATAGGCTGATTGGATGCTAAAACTAATGCTAAACAAGATAAAATCTAATGCTAAACCAAACATAGAAGGGGTAAAATTCTGACCAAAGTCTAAAAATAAAGATTGGCCATAAAAGAGAGAAGGGAAAGGGTTAACTGGAGGATAAGATGTTTTGCATCCAGGTTGGAACCATGTTTAAAGCTCATCTGCAATGTTGCAGATGAATAAAGCACATGCTCAATTAGCACACAGTTTTACTGCATGTAAAATAATATTATATATAATAATACCTGGATACCTGGAGGTGTTCAGCATATTTTTAATATAGAATATATCATACATTGCTGGAGTTTACTGGAAATGTGTACAGAAGAAAGTGGAAGTAATGAACAAATAGGCTAAATGCTAGCGCTAGGCCTACACGATAAGGAAAAAAGACGGACTAGGGGCTAAATATTATAGCTATGCTAACCAGGTAATGGAAAACTTAAAACTTAAAACTGCGAACACTCCATAAAAAACAGAGAACAGCTGACCAGAGATTAAAAACTAATTCTAGGCTGACCAGAAAAGAGAAAAACAACTGACCAAAGGCTTAAAACTAGACTGTACCGGCTAAAATTTAATTCTAGACTAACAGGAAAAAAGTGAGGGTCGCCAAAAGAAATAAGCACTGCTGCAGATATCTGCACCTGAGGCTTTTAGAGTGCTTTTAGCACTAAAAAAAGGCTAAAAGTTACCCTGCCAGAGCCAGAGAGGATAGCTAGTGTACACTATCCGGTAGAACTCTGGAATAATTATATTTGCATTCAATAAAACACAAATTTAAATCAGGCAATAAAAACAAAACTTTTTTGTAAAAAAAAAAAAAAAAAGCTCTATATAAAAAGGACAATCAGTTGGGTTTTTTACTTCAATCAAATTGTATTTATACTATGTATACATTAAACATTAAAAATAAATGCATTTTATAGTAACTGCTGTACTCCTTAACTGAGTAAAATTTGCATGAATTGAGCTTTTGGATAAATCGTGTCAGTCAAAAGTAAGATTATCCATACTTTAACCATCAGCTTTTACAACTTTTTTTCAAATGGTGGATTTTACTAGTTTTACCATTTAAAAAACAGGCTAGGGGATCATGACTAGGGGCTAAAAACTAAAGCTAGGTGGACTGGAAAAGAAAATTGGCTGATCAGATGCTAACAATTAAAGACAGAAGTAAAAAAAGGTTAAGGATAAGAATTAACACTAGACCAAACAGAGAAGCCAGAAGGGCTGACTGAAAGCTAAAAAACTAAAAAAAAAAAAAAAATAAATAAATAAATAATTGAATTTTCTGAAGGACATATGCAATATTTGTGCAGATAAGGTGGTTCCCCCACTAGAAGCTATTGTATCCCAGGTGGATGCTATAATGATGCTAGGTGGTCGCTATGATGTCACAAAGTGGTTGCTGTAGCATCCAAGGTGGTTGCTGTGGTGGTTGCTAAGATGTAGTTCAATGCTTTGTGTGGTTTGCTGAAGGGGGTGGCACATTATAAGGTATATCTATAAAATCTATATAATATACAGAAATGGCTTAAATGTACTGTTTATCTGTGTTATTCATTTAAGAATACATATATATATATATATATATATATATATATATATATATATATATATAAATATCTAAGATTATACATGTAATTAGATTTAGACTTTGACTGGTATTTTACTAGTCTGAGCTTCTGCTGGGTTGTAATATTCAGAATCACCGGCAGAGGGCAGAATTAAACAGTACAATCACGCCTCACATATTATAGCAGCAGTTCAATATGAAAAATGTGGAGTAGGCCAATTTAGGAAATTATAAAGAATCTTAAAGACCTAAAGCAGGTCATAAATTCACAACAAGGTGAAACAACAATACACTTTTATTTTATTTTTTTTTTATCCTGTATTTTATTGCCGGTGTGTCCCAGATTTCCTCACAGCGAAACGTTTCACAAACACGCTTCAGAGAAACAATAAAAGCTTTTTCCACATTGTACCTGTAAAAAACACCCAATCTCTCACTGAGAGGCCTAGTAAGCTGCTTTCAGGCTTACATAAAGGAATACACACTTTTACATAAACGTGTGACACAGTTCTGTTTCCTCTGATTACATTTAGCCCTTTATCCCATTCTTCTGTTTTCAGTTCCCTTTATTTTAGGAGGCAGAGATGGGTCAATATTAACATGTAGCATATTTGTTTAAATTTCATAAAAACTCAGTGTAATAATATATTTCTCAAGATTTACTCTGAATGAACACATTATTACACATTTAGAGGAAAATAAATTTAAACTTTACTTTAAGGACCTTTCTGTACATTTTATACAGTTTATTTGATGTGGTGGTTGGTTTTTGACATGTCTGCAGTGCTGCCTGGTTCAGCAGAATTATTCTTTTAAGGTCATTAAATAATGCCAGGTTCACACTACACAACTTTTTAAGTCTTCAGTCATTGTGGGTCACAAATTACACAATTTTCTCACTCTCAGAAACATGTTTATCACAAGAAACTAAATCACACGAGAACTAGCGATGTCACGCCAAAGAATCTTTATAGAGGAGAATACGCACTTAAAGTGAGTCCAAAATGAACGGATTCATATGAAGCAACTGAGCAAAATCAGCGTTTATAAATGTCTGACCAGTTTTATACTGAAATATGGACTTATGTCCTCAACACAGAACTATATTAAATGTTTCAGTACGGAAGACATAATTTTTTATAGTTTTGAACTCCTCCTTTAAAGCTTGCTCTACCTGTATTTTCAGGATCAACTCACTAACCAATCAGCACACAGTAGCAGTAATGCTAGGGCTTTACAGTGTAAAATTTGTTTTGTGTAGAGACTGAAAAGAGAGAGTGGGCTAAAATTGTGTAGTATGAACCAGGCATAACTTTTATAAAACAATTTCATACACTTCTGTCATCTGGGATAACTCCACCCCTTTAATATTGTAACCTTTGACATCAGTGACTTCACAATATTAAGGGACTGAAGACACTTGCTGCAGCAAGTTCAGCAATTAATAATGATAATTTTACTTATATTGTCTCCAAACGTTTCTAAACAGGTAAATATGGCGTCACACCAATGTCAAAAGTCAGGGGCTCAAAAAGAACAGGTGAAAAAAAAAAAATATTTGCGTGTGTAAATTAACTTCTCGTGAGCACAAATGTGACATAGGTAAAGCTTAAGCCCTGTCATAGTAAAATATCACAAAAATTAAAATCTTTTAAAATAATAAAAAAAATATTTTTAAAACAGGATAAGAACAGTCACCATGAACAGTTCAACACGCTTCCATTAATTGGCAGTTTGGCTAATATTGTTCACCTTGCCGTGCAGCTCGTCATAAAAGGGTGGACGCATGCACGGCATGAAATATAAAATAAAAATATCATATTTACTTAAGCTGGAAAATACGATATATGTGTAGTCTTAATTCATGATGAATATGATAATGAGGAAAATATGCATTCCAGGATGGAGATGATCAGTGATGACTGTGAGAAGATCATGCAGGAGGACAGTAAATGAGGACATGCAGAACATCAAAGAATCCCACATGCTACGGAGACACACACACGCACACACACACACTCACGTGCACACACACACACACACACACACACAGCACTGGGGGATCTTTAGCACTTACTGTTTTCCTGCACCCTCGCCACAAAGCCTGTGAGGGGGATCTGTGGAATCAGCTGAGGCATGGGGGGAGGCGGGGGGGCAACAGACACTGTACAAGCACACACACACACAGAAATACACACACACACACACAAATCCAAAGAGAAAAGGAAAGCAAGAAAAAAAAAAGACAAAAAGCACATTAATTAGAAAACCAGTAAAACCAGTGAAGGAAAACCCCAATCTTAGTACAACCACACCGATGAAGGAGATCAAAGTAAAAGTTTGGTGTACAATCAAATCACACACCCCAAATGTTTCGTCTTGCACCACAGCTATGAGGCGATTGAGGCTAAATATCAAGTAGCTGATTAGTAAATAATAAAATGTTAAATATGTTTCAATGTACACTGACAAGACAAAATGTTACAGGAAAAAGGATCATGTCCCATGACTTTTGCCGTAGTCCCTGGAAGCTAGAGAATGCTGTGCACTGTTCACATGGACACTTCTAGCCAGACACTGTCGGCCAACATCCTCACCACCCACAGCAATACTGTCCGTTCACTCACTCACTCACTCACTCACTCACTCACTCACTCACTCACTCACTCACTCACTCACTCACTCGTTCAAACTCTCACTCGTTCAACCACTCAATCGTTCAACCACTCACCCACTCAATCGTTCAATAACCTACTCACTCACTCGTTCACTCATTCACTCGTTTACTCACTCAATCGTTCACTCACCCATTCACTCACTCAATCGTTCACTCACCCATTCACTCACTCACCCACTCACTTACTCAATTACTCTTTCACTCACTCAATCGTTCACTCATCCATTCACTCACTCGTTCACTCACCCACTCACCCACTCACTCACTCACTCACTCACTCACTCACCCACTCACTCATTCACTCATTCACTCATTCACTCGTTCACTCGTTCGCTTACTCATTCACTCGTTCGCTTACTCATTCACTCGTTCGCTTACTCATTCACTCGTTCGCTTACTCACTTACTCGTTCGCTCACTCACTCACTCGTTCAAACTCTCACTCGTTCAAACTCTCACTCGTTCAAACTCTCACTCGTTCAAACTCTCACTCGTTCAAACTCTCACTCGTTCAAACTCTCACTCGTTCAAACTCTCACTCACCCACTCGCTCATCTGGGACTGAATTATATACAAGTCAGAAGAAATTAAGAGTGCGCAATAAAGCCTTTCACAATAAACAGAACACACACACTGACACTATTTTGATCTACAGGTGGAAAAAATGGCCCAAAAATATAGAATATATCGAAATATATGAGAAGAATTTCCTTCTTAAGACACTGTTGTGAATCTGACCTCCCACAGCAGCTGCTGGCAGCAGTGAAAAAATCCCCACTGTTCACTCTCAGCTCAGTCGCTGTAGAGGAACTGTGTGTGTGGTGTGTGTGTGTGTGTGTTTGGGTCAGTGGTTAGGTCAGTGAGTGTGACTCTCTCAGTAAGAAAAGCTTTTTCAAAAGCTGCTTTAAAACTCTGAACCAGATCTGCACTCAGGAAGGCCTATTAGTCCCTCATTTACCATTTCAGAGCCATTTACAGTGCTCTGGAGAAATCTACCCTTTACACCGCAGGATTAGTATTTAGTATTTAATTATTATAATACAATTCCACATCAAAACCTTGTATCTCTAAAAATAAAAAAACTGTAAAACCATTGTAAAAAAATCTAAATTGTCAATGGATATCGAAAAACAAAAATCATTTAGTATTTTTTTAATATGTCTCTTCATGTGCTTAATGGCTTATAATGCTTATAATGTTTCTGTGGGTGTACAGTATGTCATGGGGTTGCAGTATGTAAACAGATCATATAGTGTTACCATCAGTATAAGTTGTGAGGTGTTATCTTCTGAGTGAGGTTGAACACTGGCAAGTGTGCTCATGGCAAGGTCATGTAAATTATAGAAGATTGAGTGAGGCCTGATATTTAACATTCCTTGCTCCTACAGTGTCACATGTGTACTGGGAAAACATCATAGAAGGCATTACCACCCACAGTGGACAGTGCAGTGCAGTGGGTGGTAATGATCGTAACAGGCAGCTTCTGGCTAGGATTGTCCGTATGAACAGAGAAGCTACAGATATCTGTATCTTTACATCTGAGGGGGTTACTGGAGCTCAAAGACAGGAGAACATCTGCAGAACTCCTACAGTAGACATGAAGAACATGGCTAAAATGATCAATCTGTCACAATAACTATTTTGTTTGTACAATATACTGTCCCAGAAACAATTAGGATAAATGACGTTGGTCATTTTAAATGTCATTTATGCTACTGACTGATATAATAATAAGCAGACTGCGAGACAGCCCCATCCATCAGGCTGTGAGGATGCTGAACTCTCTTCCTGCTCTACCCCCATCCCAATCCTGCCCCCAGCACACACTCACTCAGCATCCTGAATGTCCTAGTGTCTCCCACTCTTTTAGATTATATATCTTATTTCTTTTTACTTATATTTATAAATCTATTTCTCCCCCACCACTACTGCACTTTTTTTTGTCTCATGTATGTCTATTTGTGTCCCTGCTGTATTGTACACATAGTGTCTCCCATTCTTTCTTTTATTATACCTATTATCTGTACCTGCTGTAAAATTGGGAAGGAGAGTAACGTAATTTTTACTGTGTTTTTGTTCCCAGTAATTAGTGATTAGTCAATTAATCGACACTGTCAATCATATCGACTAATCGTTGCAGCCCTAAAAACAACTCATTCATTTTAACTTAGCTCTCCTTGCTAAGAAAGACATAATAAGACATAATGAACAACTTTGAGATCAGCAGAATTGTATTAAGTATTATATTTATAGCATAGTTATCGTGGCACGTCTATAACACTGATAACACTGATTCGTCCTCACCAGGCTTCAGCTTTAAGCCTTCAGTTCTGGCGTGTTCGACTCGCTCTGGAGCCTGGAGGACACTCTGAAGAATAATTAAAGCCTGACTCAACAAAATCTGCCGCAAGCAGCCGCAGCCGTGTCATATCAGAGGGGTCTCTGACCGACTGGCTGTCCTGGTGAAGGCCAAGGATATCCTGCATCAATGCGAAAGACAGCAGAAAAGCCTTAAACTGCACTTTTAGAACTGAGGAGTTCAATACTGCCCTAATGAAACAGTTCTGCCCTTTAAAAGCATGAGAACAATGCTGCAGGATGCATACCTGAACACGAAAAACTAGAGCACAGGCTGAATTTACTGGTTTCCTGCTGATAACTTTTACATTATCTCAGGATTACGATGCTAATTATTGGCCATTTATGGTATCTACCATAGCATCGGGTAAAGTGACGTTGTCCCAAAGTCAAATGAAATTAGCTCATTAAAGTCAGAATACCACTTAATGCAAAAAAGTGAGTAATCGAAGAAATGTTTCAATAAATAACCTGATATTCTATTTTAAAATATAATATATATGACCAGTGATTCCAAACTTGTTCATTTCATTGTACTGTTTATGCAATATCCATGAGCTCCCAGTTCCAATGTCAAAAGAACATTTAAACTTAACCCTAAACTGAGAGTCAATTGATTTGTTCTGAAAAATCATTACCACCCACTACTCTGTTCACTGTGGGTGGTAATATCTTCTATGATGTATTCCTGGCCAGTACACATGTGACACTGTGGATGGAGGAGTGTTAAATTCCCACACTTCATAAATGAAACATCAGTCCCATACAAAAAAGATGCAGAGCTTTCAGACCTCAGATTAATAGAACAAGTTCATATTAGTAAAGTTTTAAGAGTTCAGAAATCAATATTTGGTGGAATAATCCTGTTTTTTAATCACAGTTTTCATGCATCTTGGCATCATGTTCTCCTCCACCAGTCTTACACACTGCTTTTGGATAACTTAATGCCTTTACTCCTGTTCAGCTTGGTTTGATGGCTTGTGATCATCCATCTTCCTCTTGATTATATTCCAGGTTTTCAACTAGGTAAAATCTAAAAAACTCATAATTTTTAAGTGGTCTCATTTTCTCCCAGAGCTGTTTAACTACACATCGTCGTTGTCCAATGAAAAACAAGTATCTCTATTTTTGTCGATTTTTAGTTTACTACATAATTTAAACACACACATTTCTTGATAAACAGACCAATAGAAACACTTCAAAATGACATGAAATATATATTTTTTTACATTGACTTCCATTGAAACTTTAGAAGGTTTTTTTCTATATCCTGTAAAGCTGCTGTTTTAAAAAAAATACTTGTTTTTCATTGGACACATTTATTGTAAAGTTGTTTTTGGGCATAGACTACTATAAATTGGGGGAGTGAATTTAACCATTTACATTAATAGGTCAGGATAGCTGGCTTATGGTAGCGGTGCGATTAACAAATAGTCTTGTTCTATTAGTTCTAATGTTTGTAACTAGAGCACAGAGCAGATCTATAATCTTTAATCTGCAAAAAAAAAGGGGGCGTGTCTTACTTGAGTTCTGCGTGTAGGCCTGAGGAGCAGCGCCGTTGACGTGAGGCTGCTGCGGCAGGGGGAACTGGGAAGAAACAGAGGGGGCGCGGCGATACGTCCCTGTGGCCGAAACCATCGAGACGGATGAGGTGGTGGAGTTGTGGCGGGAAATCTGCCTCGATATCGTTCCAAACTGAGACATGGGGGCCGGGCCGAGCCCTGGGCCTTGAGCCACCGCTGCCAGAGCAAAGATACAGGAAGAGGACGGGAGAGAGAGAAAGAGAGAGAGAGAGAGAGAGAGAGAGAGAGAGAGAGAACCCAGAAAGGCAAAGTCAGTCACACCCTTAAACAGAAAAAGCAGAATAGTTTCCTCAGTATCCCACATAAAATGTACTGTTAGAGATTCATTTTAGGCCCAATCTAGACCATCAGACATTAATTTGAAGGGTAAAGGAAGAACCAATAAGACTAAATCATCAACACAAGATCAGTATTAGACATTATTAATAAGATTTCATTGTTAAAATCAGAAATAAGGATAAAACCTAGAATAAATACAAGATCCACAGCATTAGGAAAAATAATAAAAAAGTAAAGAATGGTTAAGTAAAGTAAAAAAAATGCTTAAGTAAAAAATAAAATAAGTAAAGAAATGGTTCAGTAACAGGTGAAATATACAGTGAAGTCCAACAAGCAGAACCAGGTTTTAAAGTCCCAATAATGAGTCAGATAGTAATGTAGGAAATGGCCCTACTTTTTCAACTATGGGGAGATGAAATAGTTTACCACGCTTCAAATTCGACCTATATTAAAGCCTTTTTGATAAAAGGGAATGTATGATTCGAACATGTGTTTAACGGTTAGCGGCTAATTCTGAGTGTTCCGGTAAGCCAGGGCGATATTAGCTAGCGGTAACATGGTAAACACACAGACTACAATCCAATATACTCACCTCTGAAAGAAGAAAGAGCTGGTGTAGTTAGTGGTGCTAATGCTAATGATAATGCTGCTCCAGCAGTGCTAGCAGCCGGGGTTAGCAGCAGGCAACAGGCCGATAATACTCACCTCTGAATGGGGAAATAGCAGTTAGCAGCTAAAGCTAACGCTACTTCAGTCTCAGTGCTTCACTAATGATTTTATGAAGGCGCACTAACGACTTTATTTGGCGCCTTATTATGTGAAAAAGAAGGTAATAGATTAGCCAAGAGACAGATTATATGTCCTAAATTAGTTTTCTCTATTTTATTACTGAGGCTAACAACGTGATGTACAGGAAAAGAGTGTATATATATATATATATATATATATATATATATATATATATATATATATATATATATATATATATATTCTGCCATATATATGTATATTTTTTTTCCAGAAAGGAATTATGCATAGTCTTGGACCACACAGCATTTTGCAAAATTTGAAAGTTAGACTACAGATGAAAATTAGCTTTTTTTCTGGCACATTTACATTGATGTAGAATGATCACTGTGCACTGTCACTGTTGAATAAATAAATAAATAAATAGATTGTGATGCCAAATATAAGCAAAACAAAATATTTACCATAAAAAGCGATAAAGGCATTTTTTTTTAAATCTCATTTAACTGAGCCACTGAAAATGGAGGTTAGACTGGAATGCCAAATATAGGCATAACAAAAGGGGACCAACTACACAGTGACAACATCTTCCTATAGACTTATGTGGTAAACAGCACTGGTTTCCAACCTTTTGCAACTTGTGCAACTTAACCCACCACAAATTACATAAAAAAACAAATCAACACAAATTAAATACATCCACAACCCACATAAACATTTAAATCAACCATTGAAAATCTGAATATCTACAGCAGAATGCAGTAGTTCATCAATGCAGGTGATCAAGTTGACTGAAAGGCTTGAACTATCTTGGGTCTTTCATAGTAAATGGGTAAAACTCATACAATATGATAGAAAGGTTTTACTTAAATTGGCAATTATATTGCTAATTCGAAAGCTAGCATTGTCAGTTATGTGACTGTACAATGCTAGATCAATCAATAAGCTGAACCTAAATAAAAAATGTAAAATTTTAGCACATAATTTACATAAAATTGGTCACATATTGAAATACATTCGCCGAAACATCTATGTCTCACATAAGAAGGAAGATTTTTACTTTGCAAAGCAGAAAAAAATAATGTAATTATTGGCCTACACCACTGGTCTAATGTCATCCAAAACTTTTCTGCAAATACCTCCTTTCACACTTACCTCAACCTACTGAAAACACATTCAGGTCGTCATTCAGGTCACACAGACCTGTGGATGTGGTTTAGGGTGAAACATGACTTCATGTAACAGAAATATATCCACACCTCAACATGTAGCTGAACGTAGTTTACAATATTACCTCATACTCGCACCCTGAACCACATCAACAGGTCTGTGTGACCTGAATGAAGACCTCAGTGTAGTGTGAGCACTCTGAGAGAACTAGTGGGCGTGTTTTTATGTGTAAAAAAAGAATGTGGGAAAGTTGACAAGTTGACTTGTAGTGTTTGTTCGAGTGAGATAATGGGGGTTAAAGCGATAGATCAAGTAATTAGTGCTGAAACTCAACACAAGTGTCCATATGATCAAAGACACAGATGCTCAGCAGGTCAGAGCTCTTGTTATAAATGTATTCTTAAAATGTAACTGAAAATTGGGCTGTAAATGAGATCTCCGCTTCATTTCCACTGTTTTGAAACAAAGATGACATACCAGCTCATTCGTGTTAATGGTACTCCTTGCTCGTTTGGCTTAAAGCCAAAATACTCCCACACCGGAGCCATGGAACTTTAAAACAAAGCCCATCCAGACTGGACAACTCTAAACCTTCTAAAAGTTCTCTACAGCTGTTTAGTTTTGGGAGAGTCCTATTAGCCTCGAATACATTCGCCAGCTAACACATCTCCACACACTCATTCTCCGCTGTGTGTGTGGGGATGCTCAGTCACTGCATGCACTATTTTCTACACTGATTTCCTAACCGAAAGATGTCGCTGTCTCACAGATTCGGCGAGAGCCGACGAGAGAGCAGCACAGCGCGACTCGCTGAAATCTAGCTGCGGTCCATTCTTATGTAAACACAGTCACGTGGAAATCCAATAGCTATTATCGTCTGCAAAAATGAACACAGTTAAAAATATCGTACGATTAGTCAATAACGTAGTTATCGCGACAGACCTACATGGAAGTGACTGGAACACCTGAGTTCAATGATTAGGATGAGCGATATAGTAAATTTGGCAATATAGTGTAAAATCTATAGTGGATTTTAAATGATTTATAGCAGGCACTAAATAATATATAGAGAACTATACATTATCTGCAAGAGATTTTAAATAATTAATAGATGTTTCTATTCCATAGTAGTTACTGAATTGTTCTAAGTGAACACTGAAAAAGCCATAATAGTTATTGAATAATTCCTAGTGGTTACTTAATTCATAGTTATGAATAAGTCTTACCGAATACGCTATAGAACTTATAGTAGATCCTGAATTATTCATAGTAGTTACTCAATAATACAGTGCCTTGCAAAAGTATTCAGCCCTCTTGAACTTTTTAACCTTTTAGGCTTTAAACATAAATATATGAAATTGTAATTTTTTGTGAACAATCAGCAACAAGTGGGAAACAATCGTGAAGTGGAACAAAATTTGTTGGATATTTTAAACTTTTTTTTAGAAATAAAAAACTGAAAAGTGGGGCGTGCAATATTATTCAGCCCCTTTACTTTCAGTGCAGCAAATTTACTCCAGAAGTTCAGTGATGATCTCTGAATGATCCAATGGCGACCTAAATGACTGACGATGATAAATAAAATCGCACCTGCTTGGGCCTGCAGCAGGGAAGATGGTTCAAATTGATGGGAAGATGGATGGAGCCAAATACAGGACCATTCTGGAAGAAAACCTGTTGGAGTCTGTAAAAGACCTGAGACTGGGATGGAGATTTATCTTCCAACAAGACAATGATCCAAAACATAAAGCAAAATCTACAATGAAACGGTTCACAAATAAACGTATCCAGGTGTTTGAATGGCCAAGTCAAAGTCCAAACCTGAATCCAATGGAGAATCTGTGTAAAGAGCTGAAAACTGCTGTTCACAAACCAACGCTCTCCATCCAATCTCACTGAGCTCCAGCTGTTTTACAAGGAAGAATGGGGCAAAAATGTCAGTCTCTCGATGTGCAAAACTGATAGAGACAAACCCCAAGCGACTTGCAGCTGTAATCACAGCAAAAGGTGATGCTACAAAGTATTAATGTAACGGGGCTGAATAATATTGCACGCCCCAGCACTGAGTGGTCCAGCGGTCTGAAGCGCTGCAACTATGAGCAGCAGGTCGCAGGTTCGAACCCCAACTCATGCAGCTTTGCCATTAAGCTGCCGGTGCTCAGAGGGAGCAAAATTGGCCCTGCTCCCTCCGGGTGGGTAGATGGTGCTCTCTGCCCACATCACTAAAGGGTGATGTCCACAGCACAGGGCGTCTGTGAGCTGATGTATCGGAACCAAGTCGCTGCTGGCTACTCGCCAATGCTGCATCAACAGCAGCTCGAAACTTCACATGTATCGGAGGAAGCATGTGCTAGTCTTTACCCTCCTGGTGTGTTGGGGCATCACTAGTGATAGGGGGAGTCCTAGTGAGTGGTAAAAAGTAAAATATCCAATACATTTTATTCCACTTCACGATTGTATCCTACTTGTTGTTGATTCTTTACAAAAAAATTATAATACTATATCTTTATGCTTGAAGCCTGAAAAGGTCATAGTTTTGCAAGACACTGTAGTGGGTCCAAAAAAATATTGCTTAAAAACAAGCCTGAGGTTATTATTACTCTGACAGCTGAAGGGGAAAACTGGCCTTTACATTACAGTGTAAACATTAGCTTCTGCTCATTAGCCACATTAGCACTGCTGGCTTGAACTATCCCACACATAAACCTTCCAGCCCAACAGGAAACAGATCCAGAGGAAGCAGTTGAGCTGCAGCCCATGATGACTAAACACGAGCTGAGACCCGGCCGGTTCCTGAGAGACTGACTGAGTCACATGGGTGTGTCCCCCGAGGCACACACACACACACACACACACACACACACAGCTCAATGTGAAACAGACACACCCTGGTGTAAAAACACGCATTGTTCAGCAGCACTGAGAGGAAAGTGGAGTACAGGGCTGAGCCAGATTCTGCTGAGACTGTCAATAATTCAAACAATCACCATAGATCCATTATACACACCACTGATCAAACGCACGCTTGATGGTTTTTTTAAAGTTATTTATTGTTAGAATTACAGTAATAACTTCTAAGTATGAACAGTATATCAATGATGTATTGGAATTAGTTAGGAACTGGGAATGTTGTCTGTACTGCAGTTTGATCCCATTTGTAAAATATGATGAATTCTGCATATTATCTACAACATAGTACCTTTATAATGCTAAATATAAAAAAAATAGATAGTATAGGCCAGTGTAACATATAGCAGTTTAATTTTCTGACCGTATCAAGCTAAATCGGGAAATAGAAATAGAAAATTGGGTATAAAACTTAATTATTATTTTTTCCATTCGATATAATAAAGAACAAATGTGTTCTTATCCATTTTCTTTTCAATTATACATTTTTTATTTGGGCCTTCACAAACAGAATTTTAAGAAAAATAAAAAGTTGAATCTTTTCTTGATTTTCAGATTTGTCCATTTTTGTATCTTGTAACACAAATCTGATGGTGTAATGCAATGCAAAATGCAAAAATTGAAAAATCTGAAAAAAAAAAGATTTTCTTTTCATTTTTCCTGAAATTCCGAAAGTGAGGGGCACTCAAACTAAAATTGAAAAATGGATGAAAACCTATTTCTTGTACACTGCACTACATTACAAAAAACAGCTGTAACCTATTCAATCATGGATTTAGTAAGAGCCCTAAAGGTATCCTGTTGTAAAACACAGTTTAATGTTTTTAAAGCAAAATATTTACTTAAGAGAATTTAACAGTGTTTTTAAAAAAATGTATTAATGATGAAAGCAATTGAATTTTCTCTCTTTCAGCATGGAGCTCCCTCTCTCCCATTATTACACCCAATTTGGCTGAAATGAAAGAATGGTCAACTAGTGTTCTCCTCCAAGCGTGTTGAGCTCCAGTGGCATTGTTTTAACAGCAGTTTGACTGGCTTCTTTGGGCTAAGAACTAGCACATGCTATTGTTTATCTACTATTGAGAAAAGGCAGCTGTGGCCCAGTGGTTAAAGTGCTGGGGGATTCATCCCCATTGATACCCATGTCTACTATGCTGCCATTGCCATTAGACCCTTGACTAAAGTCCTTAACTATTTTTACTACTTTAAATATTTTTCAGACCATAAGGCACACTGGATTATAAGGCACATTAAGAGACACTAGGAAGGATGCCTACATTGAAGTAAGCAAGGGTGTCGCCATGTTTCCCTTCTAATGGGGAAGCTGGGGGGAGCGCCTAAAGTAAACAAAACTGTAATTCTTAAGAAAAACATGTTCTTTTAAGCTGGATGTTAATCTACACAGATTTCTCTTCTGAAAACTGTTTATTTGGGTGAGTAAAGCGTTTCCGTTTATTTACAGTAAGCTTAGATTTTCAATATTTTGTCTAAGGGTGAGTTTTTAGTAAAGTTCCTACAGCACTAAGGCTGGGTGCAGCAGCATTAGCATTGGTCTCTAATTGCAGCATTAGCAGGATGTAAATGCCCGCCCAATATTGCTAGACCGAGGAACCCTGAGTGTTCCGGTATTCCAGGACGCTAACAGCTAGCGTTTTTTTCCCCACACAGCTTGTTTTAACACAGCAAACACGCAGACTACGGTCTAATATATTTGCCTCTAAACAGCGAAAGAGCTAGCGCTGCAGTAAGCAGCTAATGCTAATGCTGCTGGTGAAACTTTTGGGAAATGTAAAGGATTTTTAGTTGTGCCTTATAGTGCAAGAAAAAGGATAACTAAGCAGGTTTTATAAGGCAGAAAACAATGGTTTCAAACTTTTAACTTCTAAACTTCAGTATTTTTGATGGACTGTAGAATTAAGTAAAAACAAAACTCTACTAAACACTACTATACTCTAATATAGCATTTCAGTAGATGACAGATTCAGCAAAACCACCCACTAACAAACTGAAAATAAATACAGAGATCCTAAAGGAGCCTGAATCCCAGCAACAAAGAGAGCAGATCAGACAGACATGTGAGGAATCGGACGCTCTCATGAGGAAATAAATATTTATACACCCTTCTGTGAGATCTGTCCTCACCGTAAACTGCCTCCAGCATGTGTCTGTGTGTGTCTGTGTGTGTCTGTGTGTGTGTGTGTGTGTGTGTGTGGTGACAGCAGCAGAGAGATATTGTCCTCAGTGTGGTATTTCCTGTTTACAGTGCCAGATAACAGTCAGGCTCCTCAGAGGCCGACTTGCCTTTACCACAAAACACAGTGGAAGACGCAGGTAAACAAACAAACAAGTGTAGTGCATTAGATATAACCCTCCACCTACTGCATTCATTTCTTTCTCTCTCTCTCTCTCTCTCTCTCTCTCTCTCTCTCTCTCTCTCTCTCTCTCTCTCTCTCTCTCTCTCTCTCTCTCTCTCTCTCTCTCTCTCTCTCTCTCTCTCTCTCTCTCTCTCTCTCTCTCTCTCTCTCTCGCTCTCTCTTTCTCGCTCTCTCTTTCTCGCTCTCTCTTTCTCGCTCTCTCTTTCTCGCTCTCTTTCTCTCTCTCTCACATACTGTACACCAGGAATACATTACATAATAAGGAACTTCATAATTAATGCAATTTATAATTAATGCAGGCCACATAAAGCCCTAGTGTACCAAGCAGTCACACGCTACAATGAAAAACACACCCATCTACCCCACACACACAGCATCTCAGTCTCACATGACTTCACTGTATTAAAGGTTAACAAACTACAGTTCACACTAAAGTAAATAATAGTGATTATATGCGTTTCTGATCACCTTTGAATGGAATCGGTTTGAGTCATTGCGATTACAATGCGCCTTTTAATGCTATTACCAGTGTTTTCAATACCAATCAGTTTATCTGAGTACTGATTCGCGACACCTCTGTCTCATTACTGTTCTCTGTATTTAAACCTGTTGTTTTAATGTTTTCACCTGTACTTTGCGAAGTATTGCCAACCTTGCTAGTTTTGTCTTAAGCTTTATTTTGTGTATGATTCATGCTGTTATTCATGATTGCAATGTGTTCAAAATTATTATGCAAGTGATATTTTTTCTCCAGATTTTCCTAAATGGTTTATACAAATTACAGTCACTATAATTTCCAAGTCATGAGCGGTTTAAAATAAGTATAAATTCAATTTTATTGAACAAACCTTTCAATTAAAGTTTTTTTTTTATATAGAAAAAAACCCCCTCAAAATGCACTGTTAAAAATTATTATGCACAACAGAGTTTCAAAACATTTTATAGGTTGTAAAGAACTGCAAATGGTCATTTTCTGAACTTCAGCATTAAGCGGTTACATTTGCTAAAATCAAAAGTTATTTCAACAACAAAAACACAGGCCAATCCTTGCACCAGTTTTTGGACGGTTTCTGCTTGAACCAGCGCCAGCAGCTTTAAATACCTGTTTGCTGCTTTGTAATGGCATTTTTTTTATCTGATTTTTCTTATTAATCTGGTAGGAATCTTCCTATTTTTGCCTTTATCTGCAATGAACCCGTCTGTGCTCTGAATCAGCCACAAATCTCTTCACAGTATGATTATCGTGCTTTAGTTTTTATGAAATATCTGATGTTTTCATACCTTGTCTAAGCCACTGCACTATTTCACGTTTTCAGCAGCAGAGAGATCCTTTTTCTTCCCCATATTGCTTGAAACCTGTGGCCTGCTTGATAATCTGGATCCTTATTTTTTACCTTACTGTTATCATTGGGAGGTTTGTTCAATAAAATTGGATTTATAATTAACGAGTCATGACTGAAATTAAACTGACTGTCATTTGCAGTGACCATTTAGGAAAATCTGAGAAAATTATCACTTGCATCATAATTTGGAACACTGTGTATATGCCTACTTATATATTTGTTTTTTCTCTTCAGATTTGTTTGCTGATTTTTAATAACACTAATTTCTATTTTTACCCAATTTTTAACGCAATTTTGCTAAATCAATTAACCCACGCACTCACTAGGACTCCCACTATCACTAGCAATGATCCTGACAATGTGAAGGTAAGGAAAAACACATGCCAACATGCTCGTAGGAGAGCACTGGATCTCCAGCTCTGATGCATCAGCTAACAGACACCTGTCAAGAGGTCATACAAATGGGGATTGGTTGATTGGCATTTCAATTTGGGTAGAAAACTGGGTAAAATCATAAATATTTCATTTTAAAATGAATTAATCTGTGTAAAAACAGACCAGTGATAATGATCCCTCCCACAGGCGAGACCAGAGTCAGTCCAGAGTGCAGACTTGTGTATTCAGGACAAGTGTGAAAACACATTAGGAATAAGAGCAGAAACAGTAAGGAGGGCTCGGCCTGCTTTTCGTCTTCAGAGGCACTTCAGTTCTTTCAGGAATGCTGTTGTGCACATTTTCAGCAGCTCCTACTTTGGGGAACAAGAGCATTCTTGAAGAAGAATAGCCTCACAGTTGGCACAAAGCAACGTGGGCTGCCTGCTTCCAATGGTATTCTCTACAGAGAAACCCATCAAAAAGCAGAAGCTTTTTAGTGCAACAGAGCGCTCTGAGCATATAATCAGATGGATACGAGATACAGGACTGGTACTCGCAGGTGCTATATCACAATCAAAAAAAACATTTTTTGATTAAAATTCAGTGATGCATCATAGAGAATAGACTTGTGATATACAGAGTATCATAATGTCATGGTTATAATGATTATATTGTTTTGTGAGATGCCCCTACAATTTGCATCCCTAAATTTAAGTGTAAAAATGGATAGGTGTCCTAATATTGCTGTACATAGAGTGTAGCTATTAAATATTATACCACAGTTAGTTCTGACCTGGCAATGTGATTGGCTGAGAGGCGTTTTAGGAGTGCCGTTATCAGCCAGTAATGCACTGAAACCGATGACCTTCATGTATTACTCCACCACATACAGGTAACTTAGCAACGATGCAGCGCTTACAAACCAAACAGCGCAGCTACAAACAGAGCAGGAATGGAACCATTTTAACCCGTGGAGTGTTTAAAAACCAAACTGATCCTATTTTCTCATCATCCTTAACTTAAAATCTTTCAATAAACATTGATAATGGAACTGTGGTATGATCGCAATTATACACTCTATAATGTGTAATATTAGCACTGCTGTGCTGCGGCCGTAGACACGAGGCCACACGCCAATATTACATGTTATAGCACGAACCTTGAGTGTATAATTGCTTAGTCGTAAGATCAATGTTTTTCTCTTTTTTTTTTTTTTTGCCCAAATAAATTTTTTAATAAAAAAAAGTAAACCATATTTTAGTTGCAGTAAACATCAACAATATAAAATTTAATAGATACACAATGTGGACAAAGGTGCTTTCACCCATGCTAATTTACATATCAGGGGTATTAAATCGAGTTTATCCTGCTTTTGTTGGAGTAACTGTCTCTAATAGATTTCAGAGCATTGGTAAATGTTGCATAATCACCCCCTCAACTTACTGAATAGAGCTTCATCATCCTAGAGAACACAGATCCACTGCTCCACAGCTCAATACTGAGGCTTCATATTCCACTAGCCCAAACTTTGCACTGAGCATGGTGCCAACAGGTTCATGTTTAATTGCTTCAAAGTGTCCTATTCTATTGGCAGAACCTCGATACAGTTAGAAGAGGTGTCCACAAATGTTTGGACACATGGTTAGTGTAGGGTTGCAACAATGTTCAGACACATGCTTGCTATAAGTTTTACTTTTGTTTGAGAGCAACAGAACTTCTAAAGCTCTGAATATTGGAGGAGAAAACAAACTCCTTCACACTGCTCTCCCTGAAATAGATAATGAATCCTGAAGATATGGCAACTCTGAGTTTGTCTGTGAGGAGGTTCTAAATGGACGTCCCATCAGAAAGTGTCAAATTCTGTGAGACTAATGAACATCCTCGGCGAGCAGTGAGGAGAGTGGGTGTACACAGACTGCTGTGGAGCCTTCAGAGAGTTTTTAGAGCAATCGGTTTGAGAGGTTTGCCTTTCAACACTATTCCTCTTTTCTCTTTGCTTCTGAAACAACTTCTCTTAAAAGTATACTGTAGTAAACACTTTTTGTGCACCTAAAGGCTTCTAAAATTTATACAGCAATTTTCAAATTAGCATTATCAGTATGCACTAACTGATATTATGTTTTAAAGTGGTAGTCCTTATTATTTTGTTTCTAAAATAAAATCAGAAGCATTTCTGAGCTCTCTCCGACTGAACATAACGTGGAAACGTATTCATCCGCTCTGAAAGGAGACCACATCACACCCGCCCAGTTTAAAATGATTCTTCCACATGCTGGGTGCACTTACCCATTCTTACCAGAGAGGGCCCTTAATCCCAAAACTTACGGACATCAGCTTTAAGGAAACAGTTTTTAGCATTTGGAATTCAGTGAACCGAATACAATATATTCTCTCACCACATACAACGACCTTCTCTGAGAGTGTTGGGAAATTCTTCATCTTCAAATCCTGTATCCTGTGAAACTCAGCAAAGCTCTGAAGCTCTGGGATTTTCTGCAGAACTAACTGCGCATCAGAGACGGCAAGAGATAACCCACCACCACCACAACCAAAATCACCACCACCACCACCACCGAAGACACACACCACACTGAGCTGTGATTTACAGAGAGGCCTAGGGCTGGGGCTGGGCGATACGACCAAAAATATTATTATAAAACAATCAATATCAGTCATTTACCGTATTTTTCGAACTGTAAAGTGCACCGCATTATTAGCAGGCGGACTATTAGTGAAAATCTTTTTTCTGGTCTATCTTCATACAAAAGGTGCACTGGATTATATGGTACATGTTTCTCTTTTAATGGGAAAGCCTGGGGAATTATTATTATTATTTTTTTTTTTAGAATTTTTTTTCTTAAAAAAAGATCTCTCTTCAGATTTCTCTCCTGAAAACTGTTTATTTGGGTGAGTAATGTGCTTCTTTTCATTTACAGTAAGCTTAGATTTCCAATATTTTGTCTAAGAATGAGTTCTCAGTCAAGTTTCTCCAGCACTAAGGCTGAGTGCAGCAGCATTAGCATTAGCCGCTAACCACAGAGCTAGTGGGACGTAAATCCCAGTAACCCAGGGCACTATTAGCGAGGCGTACGTCCCACGTACGTTCAGTGGAGTGGCTTTACTGCTCATTTATCTTAACCTGACTGGTAGAACTCATACATAAGGCACACTGTCGATTTATGGGAAAATTTAAGAATTTTAAGTGCACCTCTTAGTCAGAGAAATTCGGTATGCTAACTTGACTCATCCATGATACTTTTTACTGGAGTGCAGAGCCCAGCCTTCTTTACTAGTGTTTTCAGAGAAACAGTTTAAAAAAATAGAAGCCGCACTGTTGCGTAACTGAGTCACGCTGTGGATGTATTTTTTCCTTTAGGGAAGTAGAACTATGCTAAACAAAGTGCAACCAGACAAGTGTTATTTACAGCTTAATAGAGGGAAAAAGATGAGATGGGGATGGTACCGGTATCAGCAGATACCAAAGTGGCATCTTGTCAGTCCTTAATAGTACATACTGTGTATATAATATATAATGTGTATATTTAACATTTATATTCACCCAATTAAATAAGTTAAAGTCTTATAAAAAAAAAACTTAAACACCTGACTTTGATAATTATCGATTTATCGCCCAGACCTAGATATCACTTTTTGTAATCTGCAGTAAATCACAGCTCGTTAGGTTCCAACACTAAACCAGACGAAACCAGAAGGGGCTTTTGAGGGGGGCTCACCTATGGCCCCAAACATGGGAGGGGGTGGGGCAGGAGGAGGAGCAAACATGGGCGGGGCTGTAAGGACACATCATAATGACATCAGACAAGTCAGTACACACAAACACACTCGGGAGGTAGGGACTGTAATAGAAGACAATTCAGACCTTCATACAAACAAAGATAAATGAACATAAATACACATTAAATACACTCATCATCATCAAAAAAAAAAAAAATCCAGATACGATAAATGATTAAATAAAGATTCTTTTTAATCAGGGATAGGTCTCCAGCTTTTGTAACTTATACGATATTCACGTACACAGTATCACACAGGAAGGTGATCAACACACAGCTGAGAGGATGGAGGGAGTTGCCATGGTGACAATATGATGAGGATGGTGCGGCATACTGCCGCTCACCCTCACTATACTATCTCTTTTCTACATCCACCTTTCTATCAATCCATCCATACATTCATCCCTCCCTCCCTCCGACTACTTATCCATTCATTTATTAATCTATCTGACTACTTATCCATTTATCCATCCTTCTGACTACTTCATCACCCATCTTTCCTGTAAACTAGTTATTTATCCACCCTTCTGACTACTTATCCATCCATCCACCTACCTGACTAATTATCCACTCATCAATCTGACTACTTATAAATCAAGGTGACTGTTTATCCATCCGTCCATCCATTAGTCCATTCACTTATTTACCAAATTATCTTTCAGAATATTTACCCATCCACTGGAGTACTTATCCATTCATCTATGTAAATTTTTCTCTTTTCAAACATCTGACTACTTATCTATTTTTCCATTCATCCTTCTGACTACTTTAACACCCAATTATCCTTCTAACTAGATATTTATCTATCCTTCTGACTATTTATCAATCCATTTAGCTTCTTGACTGCTTATCCATTCGTCTGTGTAACGACTTATACATCCATCCATCCATCCATTTTAATACACCATCTATCCATCTAACTAGTTATTCATCCTTCTGACTACTCATCCATCCATCCATCCATCCAGTCAGGTAGACTTGCCTTATCCGTCTATTTGTCTGTCTGTCCACTTTTTAACCAAATTATCTATATGAATATTTACCCATCCACCAGACTACTTATCCATTCATCTATGTAATTCTTATCCATCCAAACATCCAACTACCATTCCATCCATTCTTCTGACTAATTCTAACATCTAACACTTTTTAACTAGTTATTTATCTATCTTCCTGACTATTTATCCCTCCATACACCCACCTAATTATGCAATCAATCTGACTATTTATCTGTCCTTCAGTCCATCCATCCACTTGTTTACCAAATTATCTATCTAAATATTTACCTGTCCATCTTGCTACTTAGTAAACTTTTTTCTTTAGAACTATGTATCCACTAATCCAATCAACTACTTTTCCACCAATTTATCCATCCTAATCTATTTACCCAGACAAGTATTTATGAATCCAATCAGTTAACTACCCATATTCACTAACTAGTCATTTAGTTCTTTCTTTTTCTCTGTCTCCGACACCAAACCACTGCTCACACTTTCTGTTCTCTTTAAATCTTTTTGCACAACCTTGCACATCTTTATTCTCTCCATCCTGCAGACAGCTTAGTTCTACCTCTCACTGCATCTCTTTTTTCTCTCATTCTTTCCTCCACCTGTCCTTGTGCCCTCCTCAGAGCGGCGGCCTACTTCTCCTCGGCCCCCGTCTCAGAGAAAACAGGCCACACTGGCTGAGCTGAGAGTGAAGGATAAACCGCAGCCCTGAGTCTGACTCTGCTCCACTTTATAACTCTCCTCAAACAGCACTGAAGATCTGCTGCAGGAGACCCTAACACACTAACAGCAGACCCTAACACACTAAAAGCAGAGTCTAACACACTAACAGCAGACCCTAACACACTAAAAGCAGAGTCTAACACACTAACAACAGACCCTAACACACTAAAAGCAGAGTCTAACACACTAACAGCAGACCCTAACACACTAAAAGCAGAGTCTAACACACTAACAGCAGACCCTAACACACTAAAAGCAGAGTCTAACACACTAACAGCAGACCCTAACACACTAAAAGCAGACTCCAACACACTAACAGCAGACCCTAACACACTAAAAGCAGGCTCTAACACACTAACAGCAGACCCTAACACACTAACAGCAGACCCTAACACACTAAAAGCAGAGTCTAACACACTAAAAGCAGAGTCTAACACACTAACAGCAGACCCTAACACACTAACAGCAGACCCTAACACACTAAAAGCAGAGTCTAACACACTAAAAGCAGAGTCTAACACACTAAAAGCAGAGTCTAACACACTAAAAGCAGACCCTAACACACTAACAGCAGACCCTAACACACTAAAAGCAGAGTCTAACACACTAAAAGCAGAGTCTAACACACTAACAGCAGACCCTAACACACTAACAGCAGACCCTAACACACTAAAAGCAGACCCTAACACACTAAAAGCAGAGTCTAACACACTAAAAGCAGAGTCTAACACACTAAAAGCAGAGTCTAACACACTAACAGCAGACCCTAACACACTAAAAGCAGAGTCTAACACACTAAAAGCAGAGTCTAACACACTAAAAGCAGAGCCTAACACACTAAAAGCAGAGTCTAACACACTAAAAGCAGAGTCTAACACACTAACAGCAGACCCTAACACACTAACAGCAGACCCTAACACACTAAAAGCAGACCCTAACACACTAAAAGCAGAGTCTAACACACTAAAAGCAGAGTCTAACACACTAAAAGCAGAGTCTAACACACTAAAAGCAGAGTCTAACACACTAACAGCAGACCCTAACACACTAACAGCAGACCCTAACACACTAAAAGCAGACCCTAACACACTAAAAGCAGAGTCTAACACACTAACAGCAGACCCTAACACACTAAAAGCAGAGTCTAACACATTAACAGCAGACCCTAACACACTAAAAGCAGAGTCTAACACACTAACAGCAGACCCTAACACACTAAAAGCAGACTCTAACTTCACTGCAGACACAGGGACAGGGTCAAATAACCTCAGGAGAGAGAGAGGAACACATCAGAGCTCATTAAACATGAGCTTTATTCTCACCTCATTACACACTCACACACACACAGCCTCACATTTACATCTGATTGGGCTTATTTGGTCTGCTGCCCAAATGAAGAGGTCATTACTGCATGCCACATGATGTTCTGTCTGTGTGCTGGAGCTGAGCAATGTGAACATATTTTATTATTTTCTGATACATTTTCTTATTGTATTGACTGTATACTTTTCATTAAAAGTATATAGAGGATACTATCAGTGCTTGAAGAACACTAACCCTATTGTACACTCAATAATATGATGGATTTAATTTGAGGATTCAGCAAAAAAAAATAATGAACATCACTGTTCTATGCATTTTCAGAATCGGTCAATGCTATACACTTTATCATCTATCATCTATCTGACTATCCATCCATCTATCTATCCCTCGATCTATCCATCTGACTACCCCTCCTTCTATCTATCCATTCGACTACTTCTCCATCTACATATTATCTGACTATCTCTACATCTATCGACTCATCTAACTACCCCTCCATCTATCTATCTATCTAACTACCCCTCCATCTATCTATCTATCTATCTATCTATCTATCTATCTATCTATCTATCTATCTATCTATCTATCTATCTATCTATCTATCTATCTATCTATCTATCTATCTAACTACCCCTCCATCTATCTATCTATCTATCTATCTATCTATCTATCTATCTATCTATCTAACTACCCCTCCATCTATCTATCTATCTATATATCTATCTATCTATCTATCTATCTATCTATCTATCTATCTATCTATCTATCTATCTATCTATCTATCTATCTATCTATCTATCAGACTTTCCCTCCATCTATCCACCCATCTAAATATTCTGCCATCTATGTATTATCTGACGATCCCTCCATCTATTCACCCATCTGACTATCCCCCATCTATGTATTATCTGACTATCCCTCCATCTACAGATCCATATAAATATATCTCATCTATCATTTTGACTCTCTCCACCCATCTGTATATCCCTCCCTCTATCAATCTACCCCTCCATCTTACTATGCCTCCATCTATGTATTATCTGACTATCCCTCCATCTATTAATCTGACAATCTCTCAATTTCTCCATCAATCTGAATATCCCTCCATCTAGCAGTCTATCTCTCCATCTATTTATCCATCCAACTATCCTCACATATATTTATTATCTGACTATCCCTCCATCTATCAATCTGACTATTTCTCCATTACTCAATCCATCTGAATATCTATCCCACTATCTATCTATCCCTTCATCTATCCATCCATTTGACTATCCCTCCTTCTATCCATCCATTGGCTATCACCCTTTCTATTTATCCAACTCATAATCTCTCCATACGTCCTTTTGGACTACTTATCCATCCATCCATCAATCCATCCATCTGAAAATTTATCCAGCCAGCCAATCACCCACTTTTCCATCCATTCTGCTGACTATCTATCTATCTGTCTATCTGTCTATCTATCTATCTATCTATCTATCTATCTATCTATCTATCTATCTATCTATCTATCTATCTATCTATCTATCTATCTATCTATCTATCTATCTATCTATCTATCTTAGATACGTAAACTACAAGGACAGAATGTCTACAACGCAAACATTACTGAACGCCTCCCTGCTTTAGAATTTGTGCAGGAAAGCAGTGAGCTGATCCTTCATTAGTGTGTTTCTGAAAGGCTTTAGTGAATCTTCCAGTCTTCTTCAGACTGATCCGCTGCTCCTGTAGAATCTGACTGATAACCACAGACAATACTATTGACCCAACACAACACAGAACCCATTGATTTACAAAGCGCTTCCTTTAGACCTCAACCGGTCTCAGCCGTCTAGCTGGAGTTTCCATCTACTGGAGTTTATTATTATTATTATGTTTTGAGTCAGCAGGTTTTCTGTTCCTTGCTGAAATTATAAGAGGTAGAGAGAGAGAGAGAGAGAGAGAGAGAGAGAGTAAGAAAAGGAGAAAGCTCACCTGGTCCAGAGTTAGGGATGGAGGGGGTAGGCACGGCGATGGGAATGCCAATACTGCTGCCTCCGCTGTTCTCACGACTACCACTACCACCACTGCTACCACTGCAGAGAGAGAGAGAGAGAGAGAGAGAGAGAGAGAAAGACAGAGAAAGAAAGAATAAAACATTGATTTATAATGAAAACATCAAGGCAAGTCTACAATACTGGCTTATATAAGACACTGACCTATATAAAGTAAAGCTAATTCATATTCAAACAGATCACACAGAGTTAAAGCCTACAGCATCTTACTGTCATCCACACCATCTCACCACAGAACAGGTCATACCCAGCCCCACTGAAGACTTCTTAAATAAAAAAAAAAAATCCCCAGAGCCCTTCCCTCTGTAATGAGTGCAGCATGTGGTTTTGCATTGCCTTTTTTAAAAATGCATGAATTTCCCTGGAAAATACGTTGTCTTGAAGGGAGCCTACACTGCTCTAAGATCTTAACGTACTTAATGTCAGAAATACGGGGGATCAGCTTAGGCTTGTGCCCTTACCCTTTACACACTGAATAATTCCCTGAATGGTTTAGTTATATAATGTTGAGGGACTGTCCAAATACAGCTTTGGGAAAAAAAAGTGGGGAAAAAAAAAAGTGAAAAAAGAGACCACTTCAGTTTCTGAATCAGTTTATCTGATTTTGCTATTTATAGGTATACATTTGAGTAAAATGAGCATTGTAGTTTTATTCTATAAACTACAGACAACATTTCTCCCAAATTTCATTTGAGCATTTATTGCAGAAAATAAGAAATGGCTAAAATAAGGGAAAAGACCTTCAGACATCAAATAATGTAAGTTCATAATAAAAAAATATATATTCATAAAGTGTAAGAGTGTTTTGTTAATCACAGTTTCCATTCATTTTGGCATGTTCTCCTCCACCAGTCTTACACACTGATTTTGGATAACTTTATGCTGCTTTACTCCTGGTGCAAAAATGTAAGCAGTTCAGTTTGGTTTGATGGCTTGTGATCATCCATCTTCCTCTTGATTATATTCCAGAGGTTTTCAATTTGGTAAAATCAAAGAAACTCATCATTTTAAGCAGTCTCTTATTTTTTCCAGAGCTGTATGTTACGGATCTTTACAAATCTTCATTTGAGGAACATTGTTTTAATCATATTAATATTTTCTTACATATTTCCTACATAAATTTTTTTTTTTTTTTTTGTGGAAACTGCTTTTGAAGTAAATTATAATTATAATTATCTGATTAAATTGAAATCATAAGTTAGTTTTTTTATGCAATTTCTAGTCTTAAATAGCCCCTGTTTGCACTTTGTTTGGAATGTGTAGAGGGCTGAAATGCAGGAATGAATGTACAATAAAACTATGACAACTATATTGGGTTTATACTGATCTGCAATCAAATAAATGTCAAAGTAAATGTAAACTATACTGTTTCATACTGTTCCAGCATTTTCAGTAAGAAGCAGCAAGAAGCAAAAGCCACATGAGGAAAAGCACCAAAGTAAATACACAAACATTTATTTAAAACAGTCAGTCAATAGCAAAGTATGTATATGGGTGCATCTCCAAAAAATAGAATATAAGTTACTTTATTTCAGTAATTTAGTCCAAAATGTGAAACTCGTTTTCTTAAATTTCTTTTATAATTGATGATTATGGCTTACAGCCACTGAAAACCCCTAAGGTCAATATCTTAGAAAATTAGAATATTATAAAAGTCCAATTGTTACTTTTGGCAGTGTGGGCAGTGTGCCAAGTCCTGCTGGAAAATGAAATCTGCATCTCCATAAAAGTTGTCAGTAGCAGAGGGAAGCATGAAGTGCTGTAAGATTTTGTGGGAAAACAAAACTGCACTGACTTTAGACTTGATAATAAAACACAGTGGATCAACACCAGCAGATGACAGACATGTCTCTCCAAACCATCACTGATTTTGGATACTTCACTGATGGTTAATGATGGTTTGGAGAGCCATGTCAGTATGAATATTTTGTATACATTTCTTATATAATACATATATTATAAACTGCGTTATAATGCATTTCTTTTGACTGGAAACTAAACTAAATAAATTTAAAAAGTGCTCATTCCAATTAGATAAAACCTCAGAACTTCAACCAACTCCGCCACCCATCAATCAAATGAAGGATTATCTGATTTTTAGACTAGACTAGAGAACACTTAGATTAGATCTGCTCTGATATTCTGACTGAGCTTCTAAATTCAGCTCTGAGTATCACACTGCTCATCTCTGCTGTCATCCACCGCTACACAGATCCAATTACTGATCAGACGGCGTTAGCTGAGTTAAAGCAGAGCGAGGGTCCGGCGGCGGCAGTGACGGATGGGCTGAGCTGCTTATTGAATCAGGGTGAGACTCGGGGGCTGAATAAGCAGCACAGGTATATTCTGATAATCTGTAATCGCAGACAGAGTGATGCACTGATACAGACAATTACACACACTATTTATCACAGGGCTATGTATAGTACAGACTGCTGACTGTGCTGTCTGTGGTGTGTAGATAAATTATACACAAATATCATTTACAATAGAGCTGAGAGGCACTGGCGAGAGATACTGCAAATTAAAGCTTGGTGATTTTTTCTTTGTATCAAGCAGCATAAAAGCTTTAAAAAGATGTGTGCACTGCAATATTAATGCTGAAACAATATATATTTGTACCCATGTTATCTTTATCATCTAGTTTTAGCTGATTTTCCAAATGAAAAGTCTAATATTAAGTACAGTAACTAAGTAGAACCATTTAACTGCTGTACTTAAGTACTAAAATGCTGTATCTTTATCTACTGGAGTATTATTTTTACTAAACTGCTGTACTTAAGTACTAAAATGCTGTATTTGTATCTACTGGAGTATTATTTTTACTTCACTACTGTACTTAAGTACTAAAATGCTGTATTTGTATCTACTGGAGTATTATTTTTACGTCACTACTGTACTTAATTACAAAAAATACTGTATCTGTATATACCGGAGTATTATTTTTACTTTAGTACTGTACTTAAGTAATACAATGCTGTATCTGTATCTACTGGAGTATTATTTTTACTTCACTAACTACTGTACTTAAGTACTAAAATGCTGTATCTGTATATACCGGAGTATTATTTTTACTTTAGTACTGTACTTAAGTAATACAATGCTGTATCTGTATCTACTGGAGTATTATTTTTACTTCACTAACTACTGTACTTAAGTACTAAAATTCTGTATCTGTATCTACTGGAGTATTATTTTTACTTCACTACTGTACTTAAGTACTAAAATTCTGTATCTGTATCTACTGGAGTATTATTTTTACTTTACTAACTACTGTACTTAAGCACTAAAATACTGTTTCTGTATCTACTGGAGAATTTTTTGTACTTTACTAACTACTGTACTTAAGTACTAAAATGCTGTATCTGTATCTACTGCAATATTATTTTTTACTCCACTACTGTGCTTAAGTACTAAAATACTGTTCCTGTATATACTGGAGTATTATTTTACTTCTCTATTGTACTTAAGTACTAAAATGCTGTATCTGTATCTACTGGAGTATTATTTTTTTACTTCACTACAGTACTTAAGTACAAAAAATACTGTATCTGTATCTACTGGAGTATTATTTTTACTTTAGTACTGTACTTAAGTAATACAATGCTGTATCTGTATCTACTGGAGTATTATTTTTACTTCACTAACTACTGTACTTAAGTACTAAAATTCTGTATCTGTATCTACTGGAGTATTATTTTTATTTCACTACTGTACTTAAGTACTAAAATGCTGTATCTGTCTCTACAGGAGTATTATTTTTACTTTAGTACTGTACTTAAGTACTAAAATGCTGTATTTGTCTCTACAGGAGTATTATTTTTATTATAGTACTGTACTTAAGTAATACAATGCTGTATCTGTATCTACTGGAGTATTATTTTTACTTCACTAACTACTGTACTTAAGTACTAAAATTCTGTATCTGTATCTACTGGAGTATTATTTTTACTTCACTACTGTACTTAAGTACTAAAATTCTGTATCTGTATCTACTGGAGTATTATTTTTACTTCACTACTGTACTTAAGTACTAAAATTCTGTATCTGTATCTACTGGAGTATTATTTTTACTTTACTAACTACTGTACTTAAGCACTAAAATACTGTTTCTGTATCTACTGGAGAATTTTTTGTACTTTACTAACTACTGTACTTAAGTACTAAAATGCTGTATCTGTATCTACTGCAATATTATTTTTTACTCCACTACTGTGCTTAAGTACTAAAATACTGTTCCTGTATATACTGGAGTATTATTTTACTTCTCTATTGTACTTAAGTACTAAAATGCTGTATCTGTATCTACTGGAGTATTATTTTTTTACTTCACTACAGTACTTAAGTACAAAAAATACTGTATCTGTATCTACTGGAGTATTATTTTTACTTTAGTACTGTACTTAAGTAATACAATGCTGTATCTGTATCTACTGGAGTATTATTTTTACTTCACTAACTACTGTACTTAAGTACTAAAATTCTGTATCTGTATCTACTGGAGTATTATTTTTATTTCACTACTGTACTTAAGTACTAAAATGCTGTATCTGTCTCTACAGGAGTATTATTTTTACTTTAGTACTGTACTTAAGTACTAAAATGCTGTATTTGTCTCTACAGGAGTATTATTTTTATTATAGTACTGTACTTAAGTAATACAATGCTGTATCTGTATCTACTGGAGTATTATTTTTACTTCACTAACTACTGTACTTAAGTACTAAAATTCTGTATCTGTATCTACTGGAGTATTATTTTTACTTCACTACTGTACTTAAGTACTAAAATTCTGTATCTGTATCTACTGGGGTATTATTTTTACTTTACTAACTACTGTACTTAAGTACTAAAATTCTGTATCTGTATCTACTGGGGTATTATTTTTACTTCACTACTGTACTTAAGTACTAAAATGCTGTATCTGTATCTACTGCAATATTATTTTTTACTCCACTACTGTGCTTAAGTACTAAAATACTGTATCTGTATCTACTGGAGTATTATTTTTACTTCACTACTGTACTTAAGTACTAAAATACTGTATCTGTACCTACTGGAGTATTATTTTTACTTCACTACTGTACTTAAGTACTAAAATACTGTATCTGTACCTACTGGAGTATTATTTTTACTTCACTACTGTACTTAAGTACTAAAATGCTGTATCTGTATCTACTGGAGTATTATTTTTCCTTCACTATTGTACTTAAGAAAAAAATTATTTCCACTTAAGTGTGAATCTTAAAGAACACTTCAACTTCTACTCAAGTAACTTTTTATAGAGCACTTAAAGTACTTTTACTCAAGTCTGGGTCTCTAAGTACTTTATACATGTCTTCTCTCCTGTGTTCGTGTTCTAATGAACTGGCTTTTCTGTAAAGCACATTTTTCACTTGTGTGCCTGGAACAGGAGGAGCTCACACACCCTCACACTCAGAGACAGCAGAGCTCAGTGTGGTTTCAGCAGCTGACTCATACGCTTTTACCATGCCTGCTCTTAGGAGGATACAGCAGCAGCAGCAGCAGCAGCAGTATCTGACAGCGTTCAGAGAGCTTTAGGATGAAGAAGAAGAGGAGGAAGAGGAGGAGAGGGAGTGTGTATGCATGAAGAATACACACACATGCATACACAAACACAGAGAGTACAGGCATCTCCTGACAGGTGAACCAGATCAGTGTCGGTACAGACTCTAATATGCCAAAGAAAGCAGCCAATCAGAACCCTTAGAGGTGAGGCATTCCAGTGCATACAGGTTACCGTATTTTCTGCACTATAAGGGGCACTTAAAATCCTTTAATTTTCCCCAAAAATCATGAGTGCGCCTTATAATCCTATAATCTTATGTATGAATTTTACCAGTCAGGTTGTCATGAGCAGTAAAGCATCTCCACTAAAATTCTCCAGCAGTATTAGCTTTACCTGCTAACCGCGCAAAGCTCTTTGGCCGTTCAGGGGAGAGTATTATCAGCCTGTACCATGCTGCTAACCCCTGTTAGCATTGCTGGAGCAGCATTAGCATTAGACGCTACCTCGCTGAGCGCTAGCTCTCTGGCCATTCAGAGGAGAGAATTATCAGCCTGTACCCTGATGCTAACTGCGGCTAGCACTGCTGGAGCAGCATTAGCACTAGCCGCTTACCACAGCACTAGCTCTTTTGCTGTTTAGAGGTGAGTATATAATTGTATATAACGTGGGTATACAACAAACTGTTCCTACTACTAGTTACTTGTTAATGTCTGTGTCTGTGTGTGTGTATGTATGTGTGTGTGTGTGTGTGTGTGTTACCTGTGGGTTCTAGGTCTCTGGTTGAGGGAGGCAGTGCGTCCCGGGCTGTGTTGACTCCCCAGGCGAGCAGGGCTGGTCATGTAATCAGTGGGCACCGTCGGGGGCTTTACTGGCTCAAGAGTTTTATAGGGAGTGTTACGCCTGGGAGAGTAAGTGACAGACGGACAAACAAAGAAACAAACAAACACATAAATAAATAAACAAATAAATACATTAAAAGCACCACACTCTAGTCAGATCTAGCTGGACAGATTTAGGTTAAAGTGTGTTGCGATTAGGAATGCAGATAAACGCTTGTCGCAGCTACAACCCGACTCCTGTTGACGTCACATCACAGCAGCACAACTAAATATGACTAAATGTGTGTGAATGTGTGTATGACAGTGAAAGTTAAACCCTATCCGGATGGGATTATTCTCAGGGGGACATGGGTGAAAAATATTTCACACTTCAAAGTCAAAGTCAAAGTGTTTTTTATTGTCATTTCAGCTATATACAGAGTACACAGTGAAACGAAACAACGTTCCTCCAAGGACCATGGTGCACATAAACAAAGTGTAGACAGAACAATAGTGCAACAGTACAAAAGTGCAGACAGACAATACAACACCATACAGACAAAGAATAATAAATAACAAGACAGTGTGCAAATTTTGCAGTGTGCAAAAAGGACCAGGTGAGGTAGTAATTACTCTATTACACAGTGTGCAATAGAGTCCAGTGAGGTAGTAGGGTTTTTAGTGCTTTCCATTTTCTGGGGTAAGTGGGGTAAGAGTGTGTGTACATGTACAGAAAAACCATCAGTTCAGTCTCTGCAGTTAAGGAGTCTGATGGCTTGGGGGTAGAAGCTGTTGCAGAATCTGGTCGTGCTGGACCGGATGCTGCGGTACCTTCTTCCCGAAGGCAGGAGGGAGAACAGTTCGTGTGAGGGATGAGTGGGGTCATTCACAATGCTGGTTGCTTTGCGGATGCTGCGGGTGGTGTAAATGTCCGTGATGGAGGGGAGAGAGACGCCGATGATCCTCTCAGCTGTCCTCACAATACGCTGGAGGGTCTTGCGGTCAGAGACGGTGCAGGTCCCAAACCAGGCAGCGATGCAGCTGCTCAGGATGCTCTCAATGGTCCCTCTATAGAAGAGTGTGAGGATGGGTGGAGGGAGACGGGCCTTTCTCAGCTTCCGGAGGAAGTAGAGACGCTGCTGGGCTTTCTTGGCTATAGAGCTGGTGTTCAGGGTCCAGGTGAGGTTATCTGCTAAGTGGACACCAAGGAACTTGGTGCTCTTAACAATCTCCACAGAGGACCCGTCGATGTTGAGTGGAGAGTGGGTGTGTTGTGCTCTCCTGAAGTCAACAACCATTTCCTTTGTCTTGTCCACATTCAGGTGAAGGTTGTTGACTGTACACCAGTCTGTCAGCCGCTGCACCTCCTCTCTGTATGCGGACTCGTCGCCTTTGGTGATGAGACCCAGCATGGTTGTATCATCGGCGAACTTGATAAAGCTGTTAGAACTGTGTTTTGCAGCACAGTCATGAGTCAGCAGGGTGAACAGCAGAGGACTCAGGACACTGCCCTGGGGGGCCCCAGTGTTCAGTGTGATGGTGCTGGAGGTGCTGCCCCCGAACCGGACTGACTGGGGTCTCCCCGTCAGAAATTCCAGGATCCAGTTGCAGAGGGGGGTGTTGAGGCCGAGCGAGCTTAGCTTCCTGATGAGGTTCTGTGGGATGATGGTGTTGAATGCTGAACTGAAGTCTATAAACAGCATTCTGACGTAAGTGTCCTTCTTCTCCAGGTGGGTGAGGGAGAGATGAAGGGTGGTGGTGATGGCATCGTCCGTGGAGCGATTGGGACGATACGCAAACTGCAGGGGGTCCAGTGAAGAGGGCAGTTGTGTCTTGATGTTCCTCATGACTAGCCTCTCGAAGCACTTCATGATGATGGGTGTAAGTGCAACGGGACGGTAGTCATTGAGGCAGGACACTGTGGACTTCTTCGGCACGGGGACGATGGTGGTGGACTTGAGGCACGTTGGGACAGTGGCGCTGCACAGGGAGATGTTGAAGATGTCTGTGAGAACATCTGTCAGCTGGTCGGACGTCTGAGAAAAATACATACATGGTCGTTCCAGAGCCTGAAACACTCTTTCACAATTCCAGGCCCATGAATACTGGCATTGTCATCTTGGAATATGGCTATGTTCATCAGGGAAGAAAAAATCCATTGATGGAATAACCAGGTCTATATTCAGCATATTCAGGTAGTCAGCTGACCTCATTCTTTCAGCACATACTGTTGCTGAACCTAAACCTGCAGACCAACTGCAGCATCAACCAACCCCACATCATTTACTTACTTAAATCCAGGTGGAGACTTTTTATTTTTTGGCCAGACAGTAGATTATTATCTGTATAAACTGGAGACCTAGCATGTTCTGCTTTGTTTGTGTGACTATATTTTCTAAGAACCACAAATATATAAAAATCAAGTGCTGAGATTAGATCAGGGTATCTTTACATACTACAGAACATAGATCAAAAAACCTGCATGCTAGTTTTAGGCCAGAATTCCCCTTTCAGTGCTATTAAAGCCATGAGTGTTAAAGCTAGTATTTCCACTGCTTACCCCAGAGTACCACGCCCTGACATAGGTGGGCTCGGTGGTTTCTGTGTTGGTGGGTTGGTCCTCGATAGTGTTCCTCCTCTGACTGGCTGATTGTTTCCGTGTTGCTGATGGAAAAACAGTGAAATAGAAAACATGAGTTTATGAGGCTAGGGGAGTAAAGCTCACTGTGGTTTATGTAGGGCTTCCCAGACTTCAGGTACCCATTAAGAAACATCCTGGGTATCCCCTATCTATAAAATGACATCTCATCTCTAATTAATGATCCTAATAATGTTCTTCATCATCAGTTTTGGCGAAAAGAAAAAATGCTGAGAGCTGCAGCAACTATCTAAAAAAGAAGATGGCTTGATTGGACACTTTCTTTGACTTTAGTCAAAGTAGTAGGTAGTATATCACCATCAGTTATTGTTATTTGTACAGATTTAGAGCTTTTATAGTTATTGTAAATGTGAAACTTATGAATAGATGTGTCCAAACATTTGATTGGTATCATTTGCAGCCATAAATACCAATCAAGCATAACTTGTTGACCACCTTTTCGTTTCTACACTTATTATCTATTTTTTAAACTCCTTAATATTTATATATAAATAAGAGAGCATTTAAAAAATGGTGAGTTTCTTTGATTTTACCAAATTGAAAACCTCTGGAATATAATCAAGAGGAATATTGATGATCACAAGCCATCAAACCAAGCTGAACTGCTTGATTTTTTTGTACCAGGAGTGGCATAAAGTTATCCAAAAGCAGTGTGTAAGACTGGTGGAGAAAAACATGCCAAGATGCATAAAACTGTGATTAAAAAACAGGGTTATTCCACCAAATATTGATTTATGAACTCTTAAAACTTTATGAATGTGAACTTGTTTTCTTTGCATTATTTGAGGTCTTTTGAATTCCTCTCTCATTTTCTGCGAATAAATGCTGTAAATTACAATGTTTTTAATTTTTAATAATTTGGGAGAAATGTTGTCTGTAGTTTATAGAATAAAACAACAGTGTTCATTTTACTCAAACCTATACCTATAAACAGCAAAATCAGACAAACGGAAGTGGTCTTTTAATTCTTTCCAGAGCTGTAGGTCACTTTGTAGTTTTCTAATAATTACAGAACGTAGACCTGTATCTGTTTCTCTGCCTCCTTTATTAGTGCAGCTATGATCTGAGTACTGGTGGTGTATGAGGTGTTCGTGTGCATTTTGCTGGTACAATAGGATCAGATACAGCAGCAGTGCTGCTGGAGTTTTTAAACACCTTTTAAACGTCTCTGCTGGAATGAGAATAGTTCATGAACAGCAGCACTGCTGTGTCTCATCCACTCACTTGTACCAGCACAACACACACTAACACCTCATACACCACACACCATGCTAATCAGTTCTATAATCACTACAAAGTGTCCAATATGCACTTTAATGAATGGTCATAATTTCAAAAAAGAAAAAGACAAACTGACTCAGAATCAGCTCTGTTATTCTACATCGTTTGATAAATACAGCCCACTGTTCACACGCTAGCCTCCACTCTGTGAGGCGCATTATTCAGTCTGGGAAACCCACACAGCCCACAGCGACTCATTTATCTATATATGGGAGCTATTGAGTGTTAAAACACAGAGCTATGCTTTATATAAAGCCTGAGGGGTGGGCGATACAGCTTAAAATAAATCCAGCAGTTTCCCTGTTTGTTAAACAGCATTTATCACACTATCTATAACACTGTAACTTCATTAAAGACTGAATAAGGAGGACCGTTTTTGTACAGTTAGTAGATTTGCTTACTTACCAACCAACAACCAGAATCGTTTAATTATACAACCTCGGTTTTATAGCTCGGTTGCAGCTATAAAGGCCCATATCAATACACAATATTATAGGTCTACATTAGGAATGGCCACCGATTTCCCAAATCGATTTGATTTAGATTCAAAAGGCCACAATTCAATTCATTTCAGCTGGATTTTATTGATTCAGATTTAAGAATTTAAATGTTCAGATAAAAAAAAAAAATCAAAGAACTATGTTAAAAAAATACTGGTTAGCACTTAATACAAAAAAATAGGCTAATTTTAACCTTATGGAGACCAAAAGCATTTTCTCAATTTTTAGACCCTTACCTATACTATAATACTCTTTATAATAATGTTTTATATCAACATGTTCGGAACAATCTGAGTTGTCTTAGAAATAAAGTCTAATGCGACCCTAAATGTGAAAAAAGTGAATATTTGTGAAATTAATGAATAAAATAGTATATAAAGATGTAAAAATAAAAACATAGTAAAAAAAAAATAAAACTTGAAGATTTGAACTAAAAATATATATTTTAAACCCATCCATAATATATATTCAATGCTTGCATGATTGTGTTTATCATGGCCATTTCATAAGCTAAACTTATGAATCCTTTATACCGTGATTAAACTAGACTGTTCTTGCCAAATGTGTCTTTAAATAACCCAGATATATACAGCTCTGAAAAAAAAAAAATAAGAGACCACTTAAGAAGATGGATGATCTCAAGAACAATATGGATGATCACAAGCTGAACTGCTTGAATCTTTGAACCAGGAGTGAAATTAAGTTATCTAAAAGCAGTGTGTAAGACTGGTGGAGGAGAACATGATGCCAAGATGCATGAAAACTGTGATTAAAAACCACCAGGGTTATTCCACCAAATATTGATTATTTCTGAACTCTTAAAACTTTATGAATATGAACTTGTTTTCTTTGCATCATTTGAGGTCTGAAAAAAAATTTAATTTAGGAGAAATGTTGTCTGTAGTTCATAGAATAAAACAACAATGTTCATTGTCTCTTAATTTCTTTTTCCAGAACTGTATATATGTAAATAACTCTGTTCTAATTGGTTGCCCTATACAGTGCTTTAGTGCTGAGTCACTTCTTTTAATTGTATTGAATGAAATAGTTGAAGATAAACTGAAAAAAATCGTGAATTTCAATGATATGGGCCTTTTAATACAATTAAACAAGATTACCAAAATTATTTATAGTTAATTATATCATGCTGTTTCATAATTACATGCTTAAAAAAAACTCATACAGAACCAAAATCTTTACTCCATTTTTACTCATTGATGATATCGCCCAGCCCTGCAATGTGGGTCACATGATCACAGTTGAATTAAACAGACCATAGGGGTGAAGCTGAAGCTACAGAGGAAATGGGATCGAGGGAAGGGTCGGGGGTGAAGGGGACGACTGATAGCAAACTACAGCGGGATGGGTCATGTGACAAACAGGACTTACCTTGGCTTTTAGCCACTAATGTAGGCATTAAGAAAAACAGAGAAAAGAAAAGATAGAGAGAGAGAAAGAGAGAGAGAGAGAGAGAAGCAGGTCAAAATCCCCATCTTACAGCAAGACCAAATATAACCCAAAGTTTTACACCCTGTAGACAGAGATAGGTCAATTCATGCATTGGGGATTAGAAGCATCATCCAATTACTGCATTTTTTTATGCGTCAAGGTTCAACCAGCACCATCAACAAACGTTTATTTTCTGGTTTACTTTCATAGATACGACACACTGGATTATAGGTCACTTTTTAAGCGACACTTGTTAGGAACAGGGGTGTCGCCATGTTTCCCTTCTAATTCAGCAGGTTCCGTTAAGCTGTAAAGCTAAGATAAGTTAAGTAAACAAAAGTGTAATTCTTAAAAAAATTACAAACGAGGCAGACAAGTCAGACCAGCGCTGGATGATAATCTACTGAAAACTGTTTATTTGGGTGAGTAAATAAACAAAAAGCTTAGATTTCCATATTTCCACTAAGGCTAGTGCATTAGCATTAGCATTGCCGCCTGACAGCACTACACTGAGGAAGCTTGAGTGTTCTGGTAAACCAGGGAGATATTAGCTATCGGTTCGTCCCACGTAGCTTGTTTAAACATGGCAAACACGCAGACTACAGTTCAATATACTCACTTCTGAGTGGCCGAATGGTTAGCGCTTAGTGGGTAATGCTAATACTGCTCCAGCATTGATAGCTGGGGTTAGAAGCAGATAACAGGCCAACAATAGTCACCTCTGAACGGCCGAACGGCTAGCGCTTAGCGGGTAATGCTAATACTGCTGGAGAACCAAACTGAAACTCCTGTATAACGCTGCACTTCAGCAGAGTGGCTTTACTGCTCCTTAATACCTGACTGGTTAAATTCATTCATAAGGTTCAAAGGATTACAAAGCGCACTGGTGATTTTTGGGGAAAATTAAAGTATTTTAAGTGCACCTTATAGTGCATAAAATACAGTAAACTTGACCGCTAACCATTGAAAAACTCTGTGTAAGTAGTGTGCAGAAATCAGTACCAGAACAGATGCAGTCGAAAGACGAAAGGGTGTTCTCAAACTTACAATAAGCAAAGGAAAGTAAGTAATGAGACCAGCACTTTAATATCCATCAGACCTAAAACTGAACAATAAGAATGATCCAGATCAATTCCAAGCTGCCACAGATATCTTCCAGCAGGCTCTGGATCCAACCTTAACCCACCCCTCTTGATCTAACAGATTACTGCCTCCTTAAGAGCCTGAGACCAGAGGGAGCTAGCTCTCCAGGAGGATGACTGGAGACCGCTGCAGTAATGCTAGCATTAGTTAGCACTGCTGCAGTCAGGCAGCTGGCCACTAGCCAACACTGCATTCAGACAAATCTGACTGCAGATGTTTCTAACAGGATAATGTATGATGATGTAGCAGCCATGCAACAGCACCCTAGAAAAAAAATCCCTCAAAAGCCAAACACTTTGGTATCAAACCTACACCATAGCTTACATGCACCTTACTCATAGCCACATACCCTTATGCTATGGCCTGCCTGTACTTTGTGCGTAGCCGTGTACCAACGTGCAGAGCTGAGTCACTTCTTAAATTTTATTGGTTGGAATAGCTGAAGGTGAACTTCTGTAAGCTGAATAAGGGATTTTCTGAGTGGCACAGTGAACATGGGTACAGAACTCACAACCCTGTGATCAATAACTCTGTGATCTATGCAATAATTAGTTGCTGTTTAAGTAAGGCCAAGACAAGTCAATTTTATTTCTTCAAATTTGTTTGTATACCACTTTTCACAATGGATAATGTCCTGAAAAAGTGCTACAGAGATCCGGGTAAAACCACAAAACGAAACAAGATAATTAAGACTTTAGTTATGAGAATAACACTGAGTAGAATACAGAATACAAGGTCAAATGATGCAAAATAATGAAGAACTACAGTATTGTGCAAATGTGTTAGGCACCTGTGGGAATTTTAAGTAAAGAAAAAGTTTCTTATCTGTGAAGTAAGTGTTTATTATAATAAATACAATAAATACAAACAGCAATTTTACAAAAAGCCAAGCTTTTACAGCCCAGTTTTCCTTAAAGCATCTCCTAATCTCTCATCTGAGTTTAATAGAGTTATTTCTAGTTCTCATCATATTAATCAACACCTGGTTTGGTAAATTACTGGTAAATGTGGTAAATCAGGTGACCTGCTGATGGAACTGAACATAATACATACATGATGGCAGAAAACATCCACAAGAAATCGAATACTACACTTTGTTCTTTAGCTTGGCTCACAGGATTGTTACGTTTTACTGTATGTATGTTTATTTGCATTTGATCAAATCATATGTGACACTTTTTTTTATAAAAACGCTCGTATTGCTGAGATAAATGGATTTGTTTAATTTGCTTTGGTGCCTTAAACTTTTGCACAGTACTGTATACATACTGATGATTAAGTGTAGTGTTACCTAAGGGGACAGTTTGGGAACGCCCATACCGGTACAAGTTGTGAGGTGTTATCTTGTGAGAAAAGGCTGAATACTGCCCTGATGGATGGATCAATTATTTTCTGAAGTTGTGCATTTCGGTACCAGTATTTAACATTTCTTAATCAACAGTGTGATGTGTTTACCAGGAATATGTCATAGAAGGTTAATATTACCACCCACAGTAGACAGCACAGTGTTTCGTAATAATTTTAACTGCTGGTGTTGGCTATAACTAACTGTCCATGTGACAAATCCACATTCATTACACGAGAGCACACACATATCCCACAAGTCAGTGCAGTGTTGTTAATCTACATGGGATGTGGCAAAATGGGAGGTTTCTAGTCTAAAGATATTTGGCATGTCAGTATATTTAATTTTAGCAGTGGTGTTAGATTTAGAAACTTTGCTGAAGGGCTTTTTATTATTTAGAATTTCCAGGATTTTTGTTTTAGAACATCACTGAGAAACTGCTACAATATCTGCAAGAATCATCAGTCAAAACATACAAACTCCACACACACACACACACCGACACACACACTCTCTCTCTACAGTGCTTCAGGCTAGAACACAGTGAAATATCACCTTAGAGCCTGAGGCAAAGAACGAAACCCAGCTAAAGTATTCTCTTTTCAGCTGCTGTCCTTCTCAACAAACACACAGACGCAGTTTTGCAAGCAGCTCTAAACCCACTGGTATGAACTGTTGCCTCCCGACACTAAATCTCCTCCTGCCCGATGAAATGCCACTGTCTGAGGAGACGCTAACCTGTGGTTAAGAGCCTAGATTCTTTTACCACACCAACTCCTCCCTGCAATCCTTCCAGCACCCCCTGAAGACACACTAATCAGTCCTTCTGAATAAAACGCTCATATGGAACGCTCAGGTAAACCGAAACATTGCGACAGACACTAACAAACAGAACAGAGCACATAGCAGCTCTCTGACTGGAGAGCAGTTTGTGTGGAGACCCTGTTCATCGCTATGTCAAGCAGTGAGTCAAGTGCTGCATCAATAATACATGCTCCACTGTGGGCAATGAAGAGCCTGTGAAAGGGGGAGCTGAACACATGTTTAAACAGGTGTAAAAACAGCTTAACGCCCACATGCAGTTTCACACTGACTCAAATGGTCATTAAAGATGACCTTTAATTAAATGTATGTATCAATTAAATTGTTCAATATTAGATAACCAATTAAAAAGCATATTTAAAAAGGAGAGGCACCTATAAATAAATGCACTATCAATGGGCAACAGTATATAAAGGTTTAAGAATAGCATATGCGTCCACTCAGACAACACCTCTTTAAAGGAAGGGTTTGCATATTTGAGGAGAATGAAGAGAAAGAATAAGAAAAAGAAAAAGAAGAAGAGAAGAAGAAAAGGGAGACAAAGAAAAAGAAGGAGACAACGACGAAGAAGGCGGCAAAGATTAAGAAGAAGAAGAAGAAGACAAAGAAGATGAAGAAAAAGAAGACAACGAAGAAAAAGGCGAAGATGAAGAAGAAGAAGACAAAGATGAAGAAGAAGGAAAATAAGTAGATGAAGAAAAAGGAGATGATGAAAATAAGAAGACGAAGAAGAAGACAAATATGAAGACAAGGAAGAAGAAAAATAGAAGACTAAGAAAAAGAACGAGACAAAGTAAAAAAAGGAGACAACGACAAAGAAGGCAAAGATTAAGAAGAAGAAGAAGAAGACAAAGAAGATGAAGAAAAAAAGACAACGAAGAAAAAGGCGAAGATGAAGAAAAAGAAGTCAAAGATGAAGAAGAAGACAGAGACGAAGAAAAAGAAGACAAAGATGAAGAAAAAGAAGGCAAAGATGAAGAAAACAAAGGCAAAGATGAAGACAACGAAGAAGACAAATATGAAGATGACGAAAAAGGTGAAGACGAAGAAGAAAAAGACGGAGACGAATACAAAGAAGGAGATGAAGAAAAAGAAGAAGAAGAAGACGACGACAACAACGACGAAGAAGAAAAAGACGAAGATGATAAAGAAGGCGCCGATAAAGAAAAAGAAGATGAAGAACACAAAGATGAAGAAGTAGAAGAATCTTGATCTGTTTCCCTCTTTCCTGGTTAACCAAAACCTGTTCACTAACTTTTAAATGTTAACAGAATACAAAACTACAGCTTATATCATGTAAATGTAACTAAACACATAATACGAATACTACTGAATTTCCTTTAATAATATTAAGCATCAAAGACTACCATAGCAACACCTTAGCAACCACCTAGCAACACTACAGCATCCATCTCAGAAACGTTAGCAACCATTTATCAACTTCAAAGCAACCAACTAGCAGCCAGTTAGCAACACGAAAACAATGACTAGAGATACCATAGCAACCACAGCTGTGCTACTACCTAGCAGCCACTTACCAACACCATAGCAGCCACCTAGCACCTATTGGCAACACCACAGCAACCAGCTGGGATACCATAGCAATTACCTTGCAAAGGTTTAGTGACCACCTAACAGCACCTTACCCTATTAACGCCATAGCAACTAACAAGCAACCACGAAGCAACACCATAGCAATGACCATTCCAACTACTACTGGAATACTAGCATCTATTCCAGAGCAACACCTTTGCAACCTCATAGTAACCACCAGGAATAGCCCAGCAACTTAACAGAAAACATAATTAGAAAATTCAGCCCAAAAAAAAAACCCTCAGAAAAACTCTGACCACCCCTCCAGGTTTCTGAATCCATACAGTAGATTAAGTATCAGCTGACTGAGGGAGTAAATCTCATCTTCAACAATAATACACAGAACCGGGAGTGAAGATGCTCTAAATCCCTTTAGCCAATGAGCCGGACTTTCAGCAGCAGCAGGGAAAATAGATGGATTTGTGTAAGTATGTTGTGTGCATATATGTATACACAAATACTTACTGAGAGATTAATCACAGATCTGAGTCACAATTCTCAGAATAAAGGTTTTATAGATTCATGCAAATATTTGGGCCACTTTGGCCAAATGATACATGAGAGTATTCTGTCAATGAATGCATAAATTATTTGCATACATTATATAGAAATATACTAGGCCTGTCTCCAACTTCCAACTGTAATTAAGAACAGTCAGCTATATCATATATTATATATACTATTATTGACGGGCTATTGACATGGATCAGATTTGGGTGATTGTCCTTAGGGAAGCCTGACGGACAGAGACAGATCATAATCACACACACACACACACACACGTCATCTCTCTAATCCCTCATTCACACCAGCAACACTCACAATCCAGACAGCCAGATTAACACACACACAGATTACAATGAGAACTGAAACCTTGCATCTAAGAAAACCTCATGGCTTAATCAGACACACAGACACACAGGGACACACACACAGAGAAAAACACACACAGAAACAGAGAGACACACAGAAACAGAGAGACACACACTGACAAACAGACACACAAGAGGCGCACACACACAGACAGAAAGAGACAGAGACAGAGAGAAACAGACACACAAACAGAAACAGACAGAGAGACACAGAGACAGAAAGAGACAGAGAGAGAGAGAGAGAGACAGACAGACACAGGGGCACACAGAGAGAAAGAGAGAAAGAGAGAGACAGACACACACAGACACAGAGACACATACAGACACACAAAAGAAAATGCGATACAGACACAGAGAGACATACACACAGACAAACAGAAACAACAATAAAGCCCTATATCTGACTTTTATCATCTAATAGCATGATTTGAGGACTAGCTCTTTGATTCTGCTGTAAAACAACATGTCTAAAATCCCCCACAGAGTGATCCTCCCAGTGCCAGACTGCACACACAGCATAAATGACAACTTTCCATTTTCTGCACAGCATCAGCTTCCGAAAGGACGACCGGAGCATGAGCTGATAATGGGTGATCTCAGAGCGTTAGCGCTGCACGCTGGCTGAAGATGAGCTGATCACGGGCTGGGTGATCTGTGCTCTGCTGAATTGAGGATGGCGTGATGGCTTTTATATGGCCGTTCTAGTGGCCATCACTGCTCTAAGGACACCAGCTGCAGCATAATCGAATCTCTGTGATGGCACCAGTGGATGGATGATGGATGACGGATGGGAGGAGAGGGAGCAGCAGCTTTTGGAGAGATGTCCAAACCCGATTACAGAGGACTGTCTCGTCTCTGGACGGTGAGGAGGAGGAGGATCAGCTGCTGTCTATAAATGCAACTCTGGCCAAACCAACCCGAATTGTGGTCATTTTTATGCCGTTAATTGGCAGCTATTATTCATGATTCATTCAAATTATTTATTATTTAATCGTGATCTATAATCTGATAATTAATCTATATTTCTATTAGTCATACAGATGATTAGCATGGTTTAGCACACAGTTTAATATTTATATAATATTTATAATATTTATAATATTTATATATTTATATATAGTAATATAATATAATATATAGTATTTAGTGCAGGGTAAGGATTACTGAGTATCCAAAATGAATTACTCTGTGACATTTTCAGAATCCATTATGACTTAATCAGTACAGATTAGGGGAGGGCGATATGGCTCTAAAATAAAATCATGATATTTCAGGAGATTTTTGTGATAACGATATACTTGGCGATATAGGAAAACTAAAATAATTCGTTAATTTCAGGAATATAGTATAATAGTATAACAGAATAATCATAATGTGGCAAAATAAATAATATAGCATAAAATAATATAATGCAGCAAACAATATTGCAGAATATTTAGTGCATGCATATAAACTGCAAACTAAAACAATTATACAATAAATACACCTAAAGCTTCACAGTAAATAATAGACTACTTTTAAGACAGAACAGCCCTGTTATCACGATATGGATTTTTAATATCATGATATTTCTGTGTCACAATATATCGTATACGATATAATATTGCCCACCCCTAGTACAGACTAAGGATTACTGAGTAGCCACTATGAATTACTCAGTATGTAGATTTAGAATTTACTGACCTATTCAGTACGGAGTACCCCACTATGAATTACTCAGTATATAGATTTAGAATCCACTGACCTATTCATTGCAGAGTAATAATTACTAAGTATCCACTATGAATTACGTAGTATGTAGTATGACATATTCAGAATCCACTATGATTTAATCAATACAGACTAAGGATTACTGAGTATCCACTATGAATTAGTCAGTATGTAGTACAATATATTCAGAATCCGCTATTACTTATTCAGTACAGAGTAAGAATTACTAAGTATCCACTATGAATTAATCAGTATGCAGTATTACATTCAAAATCAACTATGACTTCTTCAGCACAGACTAAGGATTACTAAGTATCCACTATGAATTACTCAGTATATAGATTTAGAATCCACTGACCTATTCATTGCAGAGTAAGAATTACTGAGTATCCACTATGAATTACTCAGTATATAGATTTAGAATCCACTGACCTATTCATTGCAGAGTAAGAATTACTGAGTATCCACTATGAATTACTCTGTATATAGATTTAGACTCCACTGACCTATTCAGTGCAGACTACGGATTACTGAGTATCTGCTATGAATTACTCTGTATGTAGTACGATATTTTTTTTTAGAATCAAATATGACTTCTTCAGAACAGACAGAAAATTACTAAGTATCCATTATGAATTAATCAGAATATAGTATGACACATTCAGAATCAACTACGACTTATTCGGTACAGAGTAAGGATCACTGAGTATCCACTATGAATTACTCAGTATGCAGTACAATATTTTCAGAATCAAATATGAATTCTTCAGAACAGATGGAAAATTACTAAGCATCCACCATGAATTAGTTAGTATATAGTATAAAATATTCAGAATCCAGTGTGACTCTTTCAGTACAGACAAAGGATTACTGAGTATCCACTATGAATTACTCTGTATGTAGTATGACATTCAGGATCCTCTATGACTTATTCAGTACAGACTAAAAATGACAGTAAATACTATTACTATTCAGATTCCACTATGAATTACTATCTAATATGTGGTATTCAGCATTCACTATGGCATACTCAGTATCCATTATGACATATTTAGTATATATTGTGATTTATTCAGTATTCCGCATCCTATAAATTGTTATTTATTAGAAATTGTAGGAAGTGACGTAGCTGTTCCTAGAACACTTCCGTTTAGAGGTAACCAGCGTTCAAAACAGTGGACGTAACTTTTTAATTTAACATGAATGCAAACATCACCTAATCTGAGAGTCACAAACATTGAAAATCAGGTCAAATTGTTCTTTAAACAAGTAAACTATGGAGGACCAAAAATGACATAAGTATAAATAAATACACATATAAATGTATAAATATATAAATAAATAAATAAATAAATGAATGTTGAAATGAATAAATATATAAATAAATGCAAACATAAATGAATAAATACATAAATAAATATATAAATAAATACATGCACAAATAATTGTATAGGTACATAAATAAATTAATAAATACATTTCTTATATATTCAACACAACTTTGCCATAACCATCGACTCTCTCTCTCTCTCTCTCTCTCACCGACAAAGGTTGCTAGGAACCTGGGTGTCATGGTTGATGACCAGCTTCTCTTCACGCACCATGTGGCCTCAGTTGCTCGATCCAGCCGCTTTGCGCTTTACAACATTGGAAAAATTCGACCGTTTCTGACGCAACAGGCCACCCAACTCCTGGTACAAGCTGTGGTAATCTCACGCCTCGACTACTGCAATGCCCTGCTAACTGGCCTCCCAGCCTGTGTAGTAAAACCACTCCAGATGATCCAGAACACAGCAGCACGTCTGGTCTTCAACCAACCAAAACGGGCACATGTCACCCCGCTGCTCATTGAGCTCCACTGGCTACCAGTTGATGCTCGCATCAAATACAAAGTGCTTACAATCGCCTACAAGGTGATGACAGAACAGGCTCCTTCCTACCTGCACTCGCTCCTGAAGGCTTACGCTACCTCCCGGCCGCTGCGCTCCTCCAGTGAACGTCGCCTCGCTTTGCCAAACATTCACACAAAGCAATCCAGACTGTTCTCATACAGAGATCCCCAATGGTGGAACAAACTACCTTCTACTACCAGATCAGGAGAATCTCTCACTATCTTTAAGAAACTCCTGAAGACAGAGCTCTTCACTTACTCTCCTAACACCTCTAACAAACTAACTAATTCTAACCTCATCTCCTTCTTCCTCTTCTCTACTCCTCTATCCCATTATTTCCCTCTGACCTCCTTAAGGCCCTATCTATAGATGCTTTATTTTTAACTTCTATTATTTTTGTACTTAACCTCTTCTATTATTTGCACTTCAATATTGTAAGTCGCTTTGGACAAAAGCGTCTGCCAAATGTAATGTAATGTAAAATATATATATTTATTTATTCATTTATATGTGCGTTTACTAATGTCAACATTTATTTATTTATTCATTTATTTATTTCAACATTTATTTATTTATACATATGTCATTTTTGGTCCTCCATAGTAAACACGCCTGCTTTCGTTTTTCACACTGCTAACCTGCCATGCAGTTACAGTGTCCGCTCACAACTTCTCCCTCTTTCTTAGCTATAAATCATGCAGAGTACGTGTTGGATAGCGTTTGACTAGATCCAAACTCACCATACACTATAGTGATTCCTTCTCTGGTATAGGAACAAATATTTCCAACTTTTCCACTGAGAAAGTAATTATATGCGTCCAAACTGCGGTGCGCTTTCACTGCCTCCGTTTCAACAAGGTAGTGATCACATCTGGGTAGGTCACCTCTGGCAAGTGTTTTATTAAATCAGAGGAAAAAACTTCCCTCTTAAATCCTTATCAAAAGGATCAGGAGAAGAGGTTTGATCACTTTTTACTAACACTATAGCGTGTTTGTTCTGTGTTCGGGAGCGAACTATGCGCTCATTTTGACAGCTGTATAGTTGAAAATAGCGCCACCGGAAGCGTCGAAGGAACAGACATGCGCAGTAGCTTTGTTATTGTTTTCCTCATTGAAACAGTCTATTTTACTATGAATAATGTGATTTGAGATTTGAGACACTAGTTCTAAATCAATGGTAGCCACTTAATTATGTCTGATTTTGGTATTCTCTTATTTCCTACAGATTCATATGTAAATAAATAGAGTATACTCCACAGAGGTGATGTGTGGTGATCTGGTTAAAACACTGTGGGTGTAAACAGTGGGTCAGCTCAGTTTCACTATGAGGGGGCACAAAACACAGAGGCGCTCACAGCACAGAGGCGCTCACAGCACAGAGGCGCTCACAACACAGAGGCGCTCACAACACAGAGGCGCTCACAACACAGAGGCGCTCACAACACAGAGGCGCTCACAACACAGAGGCGCTCACGGCACAGAGCCGCTCACGGCACAGAGCCGCTCACGACACAGGGCCGCTCACGACACAGGGCCGCTCACGGCACAGGGCCACTCACGACACAGAGCCGCTCACGACACAGGGCCGCTCACGACACAGGGCCGCTCACGACACAGAGCCGCTCACGACACAGGGCCGCTCACGACACAGAGCCGCTCACGACACAGAGCCGCTCACGACACAGGGCCGCTCACGACACAGAGCCGCTCACGACACAGGGCCGCTCACGACACAGGGCCGCTCACGACACAGGGCCGCTCACGACACAGGGCCGCTCACGACACAGGGCCGCTCACAGCACAGAGCCGCTCACAGCACAGGGCCGCTCACAACACAGGGCCGCTCACAACACAGAGCCGCTCACAACACAGAGCCGCTCACAACACAGAGCCGCTCACAACACAGGGCCGCTCACAACACAGGGCCGCTCACAACACAGGGCCGCTCACAACACAGGGCCGCTCACAACACAGGGCCGCTCACAACACAGAGCCGCTCACAACACAGAGCCGCTCACAACACAGAGCCGCTCACAACACAGAGCCGCTCACAACACAGAGCCGCTCACAGCACAGGGCCGCTCACAGCACAGGGCCGCTCACAACACAGGGCCGCTCACAACACAGGGCCGCTCACAACACAGGGCCGCTCACAACACAGGGCCGCTCACAGCACAGGGCCGCTCACAGCACAGGGCCGCTCACAGCACAGGGCCGCTCACAGCACAGAGCCGCTCACAGCACAGAGCCGCTCACAACACAGAGCCGCTCACAGCACAGAGCCGCTCACAGCACAGAGCCGCTCACAGCACAGGGCCGCTCACGACACAGGGCCGCTCACGACACAGGGCCGCTCACGACACAGGGCCGCTCACGACACAGAGCCGCTCACGACACAGAGCCGCTCACAGCACAGAGCCGCTCACAGCACAGAGCCGCTCACAGCACAGAGCCGCTCACAACACAGAGCCGCTCACAGCACAGAGCCGCTCACAACACAGAGCCGCTCACAACACAGAGCCGCTCACAACACAGAGCCGCCTTTTTAAAGTGCTTTTTAAAGCCTCGTAAATTAACTGCCTCATTTTATATGACCAGGATGTAGCTTTATAAAAATAGCCCACATTCACCCTTAAAACTCCCCAGAGTCGCTCTCTGTAGCAGTCATGCCTCACAGGGCACCACAAATACCCCTCCCTCTCTCTCTCTCTCTCTCTAACTCTCTTTCTGTCTCTCTCCCTCTCTCTCTGTCTCTCTCCCAGTACAATAGTTTTATTGGCATTAATGTAATTATATACATTATTGCCAAAACTATTAACAATAAAAATCACCAGATATTAGAAAATAATTCAATAAAAAGTTAAATAAAATACATTAATTAAAAAACAGTTACAAACAAAATATATATGTTATTTACAGCAATAGCGGTGCTCAATAAAAAAAAACACATAAAAAATAACTATGTAAGCTTTAAGACTCAACATTAATAATAACACTTTTCCCACTATCTCTGTCTCTTTTACTCTCACTTTCTCTCCTTTGTTCTCTCTCGTTTTCTCTATCGCTTTCCCTCCCTTATTCTCTCTCGCTTTCTCTCTTCTTTTTTCTCTCCATTCTCTTTTGTATTTTTTTCCCTCCCTTTTTCTCACTCACTTACTTTCTTCTTTTTTCTCTCCTTTCCCTTTTGCTTTACCTCTCTCTTTCACCGTCTCTCTTTCACGTTCTCTCTTTCTCTTTTGCTTTACCTCTTGCTTTCTATCTTATTCTTTTCCTCTAGCACTTTACCTCTCGCTTTCTCTCCCCTTTTTCTCTCTCGTTATCTCTCTTCTTCTTTCTTGCTGTCTCTCTCTCGCTTTACCTTTCGCCCTTCTCTCTCGCTTTCCATCTTATTCTCTCTCCTACTTTCTCTCTTGCTTTCCCTCTTGCACTTTACCTCTCGCTTTCTCTCTCTCGCTGTCTCTCTCAATGTCTCTCTCGCTGTCTCTCTCGCTGTCTCTCTCGCTGTCTCTCTCGCTGTCTCTCTCGCTGTCTCTCTCGCTGTCTCTCTACTTTTCGCTCTCGCATTCCCGCTTTCTATCTCGTTGTTTCTAGGAATCCCAACACTGTTAACTCCAGGACAGCAAAACAAAACATCTGACTGCAACACCTGCTCATTATAATGCACTCCATGGAACATGATTTTCACCACAAAATGCAGAGTCACACATTCTAAAAAGAACAAATAAACAAAGCTGATGAATTCTGGAAACAAGTTCTGCGGCCCAACGAATATTAAAAAACTTTTTAGGGGTATAGAAAAGCTCTGGGTGATATGACATCCAATCAGGGTCTCAATTAATTTGAAAACTGCCCTCAATTATGCTTAATAAACGATTTTTAATCAGAATGTTTATTTAGTATATGGTTGTCTTATCATCCAGCCATAGTGTTGATCAGTGTTACAATTGTTTTCCATGTCGCTTCCATATCACAGATGGAACTGGTTAAAGTCATGTGGTAGTATATATTTTTATGGGGACAGTACATGAGCACATTGAGAAGACTACATAGATTACAAGATTACGTCAAAAATTATAAAGTATAAGTAAACTGCCTAGAACTAATGCAGATTTTTTAAATAAAAGAGAACCCTTCTCCAACTGTTAAGCATGGGGGTGGATGCATCATGTCGTGGGATGGTCTTGCAGCCAGAGGCACTGGTAACATTTTATTGGGCAGAGTGTAAAAAGCTTCTACAGCAGGATAATGATTCTAAACACACCTCAAACTCCACAATGATCAGGGGATCAGAGAGTATTCTTAAACTGAATAACTTTGTCCAGAACATTTTTTATAAAGAACGTCTCATTGCCAAGTCAGGGTCATAGTGATGGTCCAGTAGCTTAGCTCTGTTTTCCCTTGACTTTTTTTTGACCTGAGAACATGTGAAAACAACACACATATAAATATATATGCACACACACCACTGTTACAGAGATACAGAGCACTGTGTACCTTGACTCCATGGCCCACGTCGTCCAGCATGGTGTAGTCTATGGGTTTCCTGATGTACCTCACCGGCCTCTCCATGTTGGCCGGTGCGATGATCTTATGGGTCCTGGATGTGTTTTTATTCGTGGTCAGGATGCCGATCTCTCGCCGGGCCACCTTCTCCTTGTGAATGTCCACCGTCTGTAAACACAAAAACGATGACACAGACAGATAAGCCATGATGCAACAGCAAAACACAGGGGGGCCGGGGGCAATAAGAGCCCCTAAAATCCAATTATGAGCTTGTAGCTGCAGCTGTATGTCCATTATGCTGAATTAAAAACCTCACTGCCAGTCTGTTAAATCCCTTTACAGAGCTGATACACAAACTAACATAATCAATTACAGCACCTTACAACACTAACTCATGCTGGAGAGGATAGTGGTTGGTCTGATCTACATTATAAAACTGTTTGGACAGTTTTGTTTATTATTAAATTAATATTATATTGTCTTGACAGTATTATTCGTGAATTAATTGTGAATAATGTATTTAATTTAGGGCGGTAACAGGTGATTAATTTGGAATCAGTTATGCGCTATTTTTTTTAACACAATTAATTATGCCATCAAGTTTGACCCCAACTTTCACAGTAATCGCCCCGCCCAACATGCAGATTTTTTTTTCTTGTGGTGATATCATCTGGTCACGATCTGACCCAGCTATCAAATACACTTCTTTTTAATTGAGCTTAACTGCTGATTAGTCACAGTTTAATCTGATATATTAGCCAGATAATATACTGCTATGAACAAATGCTGTTTCTGCTGCTCCATGCTGTTTACACACTAAGAGCACACAGTCTGTGCAGTGCTCACTGCTTGCAGTCAATACATCTGCGCTGCACATCCCATTGAAAACACTGTGTTTAAAAGAGTAGTGGTAAATTTTCAGCATTGTGTGTTAAAGCAGCTTCACACTGCACAAATATACACACTGGAATACAGAATCTTCTCACTATATTTACTGTCTTTTTTTACCGTGCCAGACAGCTCGTTTTTTTTCCTTGCTTCTGCTCTCACTGGGGGTTCTATATTGTATTTTCAATGTTTTGCCTGATTCTCTGTCATGCGCTCACATTTCTGTAAAGCTGATTCGCGACATCAGTTTTAAAAAGCGTCATGCAAATAAATTTCATTTGATTTGATTTGAATGTGCGTGGTTTATTGGTGTACCTTTTGGTGCGTTTAGGTTTGTGCCTGTGTAAAAACAAACCAACCTAAAACAGCCAACCTAACATTTGAAACCCAGTCTAACTGAGTCATCATTTGCAGAATGAAATACAGTGATAAACTGGCATGCTGTAATATAACACACACACACACGTGCATGCATGCAGGGTCCAGCCCGCTGCTCTAGGCACAGCTGCAGAAATCAGAAATCACACATGAAAGAGCAGCAGTGTGTGCAGATCCACGGCCGACACAGGATTCCATTCATTCCTCTCTCTCTCTCTCTCTCTCTCTCTCTCTCTCTCTCTTTCTCTCTCTCTCTCTCTCTGTGTGTGAGATCTGCAGTCTGAACAGAGCTGTGTGTCTGTCTGTCTATCTATCTGTGAGGCCTGGATGTCTGTCTGTCTGTCTTGTATTCAGTATTTACAAGTCTATAAAGTTAATTTAGTCAAGATACATGTTACCTTATATATAGTACCAGTTAACAGTTTGGACTCACACCTTCCCATTTTTTTTATTGTAGATTAACACTGAAGTCATCTTAAATATGAAGACATGAATTTGCAATTAACAAAATGTGTAAACAAAATGTGAAAAGTGACAAAAACTAAACAAAAAGTGTTAAACAAGCCAACAAAAAAGTTTGTTTTTATACTTCAGATTATTCAAATTAGCACATTTAGCTTTGATGCTAACTTCTAACAATCTAAAGAATAAGCCATATTCTGGTTTGTTTTACACTTTTTGTTTACTAAATAATTTTACATTAAATAATATGGAGGGGTTTTGCCTTATAGTGTATTACATTATTTATGATTAAATGAATAATCAGTCATTTATCTTAATTAACATATTACCCAGTATTACTAGGATTTCTAGTTAATTTTTCTGAATGAATCACCATAAGTGCTGTGTATACCTTGACCAATAGGCTTCAAGTCCTTTTTTTGTGGAATCAGTATAGTTTCTGTATGTTTAATCAGTGTTCTTGTTGACTATTGAAGATACATGTGTTGAAGATATGAGGTTGTGTGTGCAGGATTCACAAGGACTCGGTTTTATCTCAAAACAGGCTGTGATCTAAGGGGCGAGTCAACCTCGAAGTCCCACTCACACCTGATTGGTGGGACTGTGTGGGTTGAGGTCCGAAAGATGGTATAAACATTGGGCAGAAGATAGAGAAGGCAGTAGAGTAAGGCGGGAGGGAAGGCCGGGGGATTTCTGGCTGAGAGCAGTGAAGCACTTAGAGCGTTCGCCTGGGAGCCCTAGCATGATCAGGAAGAGGATTCGATTTGATTATGTTGCAAAAACTCTGTTTTGTTCAGAAGATTCTTTGAATAAACTGGCAAAGCTATTTTTTGGACTGAGACTAATTTTGTTTATGTGGTAACACATAAGATACACATAAATCACATCACACATAACACATGAATCAATCAATACCGGACAAACATCTTTCCCACGTGTTACTGTATAACTTTCACATGGTCTTCAATATTAAATTTACAATGCAAAGAATCATAGAAAGAAAAAAAAAACCTGTTATTGTGAAAATTATGAGGAGGAGTAGAAGAAGAAGATAATAAGGCCATGAAGGAAACAGAGGAGATAGAGGAGACAAAGGAAGGGAAGGATAAGGGGGATAAATGAGAAAAGGCTAATGGAAAAGCAGAAGATGAAAGCTGACTTGATAAATTGTACGTAACGCAACAATTTTCTTTTTTTTTTATAAATAAATATAAATAAGGTTCTTTCTACCTGCGTCTCCTGGAGAATATGATTTTTAAGAACAAAAAAAAACAAACAAAAAAAAAACACATTAATCCTACACTAAACAGCAACCCATGCCATTCCACTACAAGTATAAAGCGGGTAGTCATGGTTGGAGGGATAATGTTACAGTTTTCTCAGTCTGATAAGTATTTATTCAGCTCTATCTAAGCAGAGCAGATCATCATACCAAACAGATGCACCTTCATCTAGAAGGAAACAGAACAATTACTACGCTTAGCTTAGTGTTCCTGTCCAACAGAGCGCACTAAACACTCACAGCTGAAAACGAGTACAGCCAGCTTAGAGCTGCAGGGCTGAACCAGGTGGCTCTGTGAATGACAGAGGGTTTAGAGGCTGGTCTTGGATCTGGTCCAGTTTAACAGCTTATAACCTCATCTCACCCAACCTAACGTCTTATCAACGTCAGCAGGGAAACTCTCAGGAACAGGAACAACTCTACTGTTCACTCTGCACAGGTGCCTAAAGCCCATTACATTAGTATCCATATATAACAGGGCAATTACTGTCCAATTTATGCTTCTGCATCAAACTGACACAATAGACTCTGTATTAAATATAGAGTTAAACTTTTATTTTCTAAAAAATGTGTTCTACTAGTTAGTAAACTAGTAGTTAGATAGTAAACTGCTATGGCCCATCTGCTCTTCTTTTATGACTGATAGCAGGTTATATTAGCATGTTGCGGCATTAATACGGTATATTAACCAGCACTAGTCTAGATCACTTTACCTATCTCAAATATTTACTGCCTTGATAACCCAGCAGCACACAGACCACTGAATTTGAATGTGAGTGCTTTAAATAGCTCTGCTCATGGAGCTTTTTAAAAGGATGCAGAGGCTGTGATGCTGTGTTTAACTGCTATTATTATGTTCCATACCTGGCAACATGGGGTGTGCACATACATTAGAACTGAGGAATAAGCAGTAGGCATGATCAGAGGATAAAACAAACACGTTGCCGCTCTGTACCGGACTATTCAAAAAAGAACAAGGACAAGTACTGTCTATTTTGTAGCTCCACTGTCAAGAGATGCCAGAGCTTAAAATAAGTGTGTTTCCTTAATTTCTAATCACATATCTTAATCTTTTTATGAGTTAGTAAAGAAAATATTACACATATTGATCCTTAAAATGTTTTTTTGCTATATATTTATCAATTACCAGTTTAATCCAATCACTTGAGACATGCTTAATGTCTGAAATGTGTTCCTGTCCATTAAAAAAAAAAAAAAAAAAAAAAAAAAAAAAAGCTCCAGAAAAAGTTCTACCAGGAGACTCTAATAATATGTCACCATTACTTCAACCAATCACCAGCTTCCACCGGTCCTTTACGTACAGCAAAAATCCAACCCTTTTACTTTATAAATGGTTTCCAATTAAACTGTGTAAATATATTTTATTCAATAAAGATGGACAAAGGTGTGCCCCATAGCATTTGACCCATTTTTACAGCATAACAGTACATAAAGTTTATTTGAGATTCCTTAACAATTCAATTAGTTTTAATGTGAATGCTAATAGACATGATCTATTTAGTTCTTGAAGTTCCAGCCACACCCTGATTGCTCTGTTATGTGTGTAACACTTTCAGCTATGCCTGTATTTTTACACACAGGAAGGAGATGAGCTCAGCCTGTGCGGCCTCTCACTTCCCTCCCTGTGCCAGCTGCTCGACAGCTCGCCTGTTTGTGAACTGCTGTTTACCCTGATAAAGAAAACTGCTGCCATGGCTCAAACACACACACACACACATGCTTTCCATCAACACTGTCTCTCCACGCCTGCACTCTAGAGCTGAATGCTGGGAGAGGGGTATGAGTGTGTGAATGTGTGGTTTATAGTGTTAACACTTCTAACATCAGGCCTGGACATCAGGTTCCTGTGGGTTTGGGCTAAATACCACAGAACAAACCAATTTCTACATTTACATTTACGTCATTTGGGTGGAACTTTTATGCAGAGTGACTTATAGTGGCTTACAAAAGTATTCATACCCCTTGAACCTTGAATTTTAAGTGATGGACAAACAAAAAGAAGCATATAATTGTGAAATGGAACAAAAATTTCACGTTTTTATTTTATTTTGAATCAAATAAAAATCTGAACAATTTTCAATACTTGGTAGAGCCACTGTTCAATGCAATTACAGCTACAAGTCTTTTAGGTTTTGCTTTAACAGTTTTGCACATCTAGAATTTAGACTAGAGAGATTTTTGGCCCATTCTTCTTTACTAAACAGCTCAAGCTCAGCCAGGTTGGATGGAGAGCATCTGTGAACAGTCTTGCCACAGATGCTTAATGGGATTTAGGTTGGAACTTTTACTGGGCCATTTTAACATCAATATACAGCCATGTTTTAACATTTTTAGTTCCTTGGGATGCTCAAAGCTTTAGATATGTTTTTTTATAGCCTAACCCTGCTTTAAACTTCTCCACAACTTTATCTTTAACCTGTCTGTTGAGTTCCTTGGTCTTAATGATACTGTTTGTTCACTAGTGTTCTCTAACAAACCACTGAGGCCTTCACAAAACAGGTGTATTTATACTAAGATTAAATTACACACAGCTGCACTCTATTCATTTATTCAGAAACTTCTGAAGGGAACTGACTGCACTGGATTTTATTTAGAAGTTTCAGAGTAAAGGGGCTGTTGAGTGCGCCAGCGTTCTAAAGTGCTCCCACTATGATCGGGAGTTTGCTGGTTCGAATCCCGGTCATGCACCTTGCTTGTCATCGGTTACCGGAGCTCTGAGAGAGCACAATTGTTCTTGCTCTCTCTGGGTGGGTAGATTTCGCTTTTTCTCCTCATCACTCCTAGGGTGATGTGGATCAGCACAAGGCTGCGTCTGTGAGCTGATTTATCAGAAAAGAATTGCTGCGCTTTCCTCCGAGCACACTGTGATGCTACTCGACAATGCTACATCAGCACTAGTTTGGAAAGAGGTGGTGTATCGGAGGAGGCATGTGTTTGTCTTCATCCTCCTTGTGTTGTGGCATCACTAGTGATAGAGGATATACATATGAGTAGCAGCTGAATAGGTGGGACAATTGGTCTAGCAAAATTGTGAGGAAAATGGGAGAAATTTTGAAATACATTTAAAAAATAAAATAAACTCTGAAAAAGTTCAAGAGTTATAAATACTTTAGCAAGCCACTGTATGTGTGAATCTTTTTACATAGGTAGGAGAAAGTAGAGTTAGGAGTCTTAGATCTCCTCAGATATTCTCTTTAAAAGCCTTTTAGCCTTTGTTAATTTAATTTCTAATCCCTATTACATTAGCTGATATTTTTAAGGCAAAAATTGTTTTGTGAATTTTGCTTCAATATCAGCTAACAAAGTTATCAGCTAACAAAATAATCAACTAGACAGGCTGGGAAGTTTCACTGTCTATGGGGTAAAACCAGAGGTGGAAATTAATGAATTACATTTACTCAAGTTACTGTAATTGAGTAGATTTTATGAGTAATTTGTAATTTTTAAAGTAGTTTTTAAAATAGGTCATTTTACTTTTACTCAAGTACATTTTGACACAAGTAATTTACTTTGCCACATTGGAAAACTCCCAATTACTGAGTAAAAAAAATGCTGGGGGAAAAAAAAAAACAATTGTCTGAATTAAAAAAAAAATTGGCACGGATGCTCGCTCGTGGAATAATGAGGCAATAACGTCCTCATGCAATACAAAACGTGCCTGCCCCGCCGGACAGAGCTGTCAGCTTTCAAAACTTCCACATCAAACCTGAGAAAGCATGTGGTGTAAATACTTTTATCATTAAACAATCTGCTTAAATGTTAAAAAAAAAACATGTAAATACAACCCCTGGCAAAAAGTATGGAATCACCAGTCTTGGATGAGCACTCCTTCAGACATTTCATTCTGTAAAACAAACTCTGATCAAAAACATGATACAATAATAAGGTCATTCCAAAGTGCAACTTGTTGGCTTTCAGGAACACTCAAAGAAATGAAGAACAAACATTGTGGAAGTCAGTGAATGTTACTTTTATTGACCAACCACAGGGAAAAAAATATGGAAATCACTCAATTCAATTTTACAGAATGAAATGTCTGAAGGAGTGCTCATCCAAGACTGGTGATTCCATACTTTTTGCCAGGGGTTGTAGCAGTTAAAGCATAGCAATGGCAAGTTAAAAAAATAATAATGAACTGTAAAACTGTAAAATTACAGTTTATAGTCACCTATATTACCATAACTTTTTAATAGTAAAGAAAAAAAATGGATCATAGAAACCTAGGCCACTTGTTTTATGGGGTGGTCTGAACAAACACTGCCTGAAAGGTCCAAATTATTATGTGGAATAATTATATAATTATATAATAATTATTTATGATTTGTTTTTACTTTTTTACATCAAATAATTAAAAGTAACTATGTAACTTTTACTCAAAGTACATTTTAAATTGAGTACTTTTTACTTTTACTCGAGTAGATTTTTAGATGGGTACTTTTACTTTCACTTGAATAGAATTTTAGCAAAGTAAAGTTACTTTTACTTAATTAAAATTTTTCAGTTCTTTTTCCCCCTTTGGGTAAAACAAATATTGTGTGAATTTGATTTGTCGTAAACACATTCCCTGAACTGGGCAGAGTTCAGTTCTGAGCTGTAGAAGCTGGCTGAGGAAGACAGTGCTGACGTGGTCTCTGGGTTTTAGTGGTCCAGGAGGAAGGGCCGTTCACATGTGTGCTCCATCACGGTCTCACGTACACGCCTGCAGGCCAAACTCCACTTCCCACAGTGCAAAGCAGCTCTGTCTGCAGTCTGGCCAAACTTTTACAGTAGGTAAATAAGTAATGTACATAAGACACCTCTCCAACTTGAAATATTATAAATAACTTAGTTATATCTTCTCAGCCTTAGGTTCTCTGGATGTTGGAGCTGCTCTGAGTGTGGGCTGAGGGTAGGTTGGTAGATCTGACACATGAAGCCTCATGAAGAGGCTGACTCATGCTCTCCTGCTCGTCTCTGAGTGAACAGTTGGCTGGAGAAGCGTGGTCACACCTTGGACTCCTGCCCATTTATTCACAAACCAAACCAATGCTGTCTACTCCGGTCTGATACATCTGGAACCATCAGTTATATTTGTGTGAAGGTCCTGACTCACTTTTACTCACAATTCACAATTTCCCTTCAGTCAAAATTCCCTCCTACGTTCCTTCCAACTGAGTGTCTGTGCTGGAGAATCTGTCTGAACCACACAAGCGTGTTCTACTACTACCTGCATCTGCTCTTAACTACAGCTCGGCAACAAAGCCAAAATTAATTTAAACTAAAAAGAAAGTCTGGAGGCCATCTTTGCAATGTCATCAGGCAGTTTCCGTATTTTTCGCACTATAAGGCGCACCATCAATGAACATCTATTTTCTGGTCTATTTTCATACATAAGGTGAACTGATTAAGCAACACTAGTAAGGAACAGGGCTGTCGCCAAGCTAATGCAAGCTTAGCTAAGCTAAGTAAACAAAACTGTAATTCTTAAAAAAAAAAAAAAAAATATATATATATATATATATATATATATATATATATATATATATATATATATATTTACAGAACACTTAGATGTGCCGATTTCCAATTTTCAAAGGCTGGATGCAGCAGCATTAGCGTTAGCAGCTAACCACTAGCACTAGCCAAGGTTAGTGGCTAAAATTGGCTAACAAATTTAATTTTGCCTATTACAGACAGGTTATCCTTAGCTAACAGGTTTATCTCAGGCTAAACTTTGCTAACAAATTTAATTTAGCCTATTACAGACAGGCTAACCTTAGCTAACAGGTTTATTTCAAGCTAACCTTAGCTAACACATTTAATTTAGCAATAAATATAAGTATACAGTAATATAGTAATGTCAACTGATTATAAAAAAAGTGAAAACATTATTAAATATTCTTAAATTACTAATGCTTAATAATGTACTGTAAACAATTAATTAAGCCATAAGTTAAAAAATATGACTAATAATATTTTGCATCAATAAATAATAAGTTGAGTTGATATGTAGTGTAAATTGTTGTACTATTACTGTAAAGTGTTTCTGAACCATTTACGCATCTTAATTATTATTTTAGCAGTTATGGCTCAAAACAAAAACATTGTTCTAATGTAAAAAACAAAAAAATAAAAAAAACAAACAAAAAAAATATTTTTACTGTGTTTGTAGGCCACAGACTGTATTATTATTCACAAATACTATCACTTCTAAACCATTAAAGTGGTCCGACTTCTGAAAGGCTGAGTAATTAATTAGCTGATTAGTTAATTCAGCTAAAGTGCCACAGTCTGTGGAGGACTCCAGCTGAAGCAGAGCACCCCAACAATTAAGAATGCCACCACAGGTTTAGTTTACGGCCCGTCAGGATGGTGATTTAACAGCGAGTCAGTCTACAGCACAAATAGAATTACAGCCCAATAACTCTGGAGCTCAAATGCTGACTTAGAGCTCAGGGTATAGGAGACTAAGTACATTCATCACCTCAATACAGAACTCGCTCACCCGCTTAGGCTCAGATATGGACGACTGTTACTGTGTAGCCTTTAGCTAAAAGGCTTATTTCAGGCTAACACAGACAGTGAGATATTTTAGGTAAAGTAAGATGGCCTGTTTGCCTTGTTATTGAATGATTCAGTTGTAACATGGGCTAATATTTGATAACAGAAAGACTATTTTGGGTTTGTACACGACATTTACATGAGTCTGAACCAAGACTGGGCTAAGTTTGAACCAAAACCGAGTGAACTAAACAGAGCCAATTTTTTTTAAACTTCTATTTTTTGGGCTAAACAAAGGCAATGACAGACCGACCAAATTTAGCCCAAAAAACAACATCCAAAAAACTTCTGGAGCTTGGGGGGATGTTAGCTTAGCGTACAGTTTTATTTTAGGCTCACCTTAGCTAACGGTTTTGATTTAGCATGCTACAGACAAATTTTTACATAGCCTATTACAAAAGAGTTAACCTAAGCTAATTGGTTTATTTCATGCTATACTTAGCTAAAAGTTAATTTAGCCTATCACAGAAGGGTTAACCTTAGCTAACATGTTTATATCAGGCTAACCTTAGCTAGCAAATATAATTTAGCCTATCACAGAAGGAATAACCTTAGCTAACAGGTTTATATCAGGCTAATCTTAGCTAGCAGATATAATTTAGCCTATCACAGAAGGAATCATCTTAGCTAACAGGTTTATATCAGGCTAACCTTAGCTAGCAAATATAATTTAGCCTATCACAGAAGGAATAACCTTAGCTAACAGGTTTATATCAGGCTAATCTTTGCTAACAAATTTAATTGGAGCTTGGTGGGATGTTAGCTTAGCGTACAGGTTTATTTTAGGCTCACCTTAGTTAACAGTTTTAATTTAGCATGTTACAGACTTAGCTAACAAATTTAACATAGCCTATCTCAGAAGGGCTAACCTTAGCTAGCAAATTTTATTTAGCCTATCAGAGAAGGGCTAACCTAAGCTAATCTAAATCAAGCTAACCATAGCTAAAAAGCCAAGAAAGCTAACCTTAGCTAACAGGCTAACACAGCCAGAAAAGGTGTAAGTCAAGCTAAACTTGGCTACGAGGTGGTTATTTAGCCTGGCACAGATTTTGTCTTTAGAGTAATACATGACAGATGAAACAATAACTGTACAAAAGGTTTTGGGAGTGAAATCAGCACTAAAATCTGAATATTGTTTTTACCAAAGTTAGAGATTTTTTGGCAACAGTTGCTACAGAAGAAGGCATTAGTGGGCGGAGTCTGAAGAAGTCAACAGAACCAGATGACAACAGATCACAGCGCTGCTAACCAGAGGACGGTGTGATGAGTGTGTGCTGATTCTTGGCAGGGCCTCGAGGGGCTAGGGTGTGTCCCTGTGTGACCCCGAGCGGCCCAGTCCCACGGCCCCACTCCAACCCAGTGCTGATTTACAGCCTGACACACACACACACACAGCAAGAGTGCTACATAAATCTCACACAGCCCAACAAATTAAATCAGTGGAACGGAATTTCAACTGCAACATTCACGAGAGAGAGAGAGAGAGAGAGAGAGAGAGAGCAAAAGTAATAGAGAGATAGAGAGTGAGAGAGAGGGAGAGAGATATCCCACAGACATTTATAAGACACCATACACATATAGAGCTTCAAAGACTCCTAAAACTTTCCTCAACACTACAGGAAAGGTCTTAATAACGCTGTACACGTTTAGATACTTCAACATTTTGATCCTCCCGGCATGGAAGTAAAAAATCCCCACAAAGAGTTACAACACCAGGACATTGGGAGGTAACGGTACGTGTATTCTTTTCAAACCTTCACAGTACGGAGGTCACGGTTCGGTTCATGCAAACGCACGCAGAATACAGGGTATGACACTTGTGGAACCAATGAACGTGATGCTATAAAAATCACACTACACTATTATTACTGTCCACCTCATAATAATACTTGGGAAATACCAGCATAAAAAATGAATCCTTATTATAATTATTTTTTAAGTGACTGACACCACTTACATAACTTAACTATAATATTCTAATGCTGATATTTCTTTAAAAGAACTTGCCCTGCCTCTTTATTTTTCCCACCAACTGTACCGTAAACGTACCTTGGGGCTTATACCGAGGTGTGAACCGAACTTTAAATTTTCAGTACCATTTCACCCCTACCAGGACATCACCTCCATCATACCTAAAGCCTAATAGAAGATGAACAGCCCTAAACCAAGACACCAGAGCCAGCCACAAACTCCATCACTGACTGGTGCCAGCTAGACAGACACGTAGCCAGACATACAGACAGACAAAAAGATGTGCAGAGACAGACGGATAAAAGACATTTAGAACGATATAAGTCAGATTAGAGAGAGACACAGAGAGACACAGAGGGACATTCAGACAAATAAACAGATAAGGATATGTATGGAGAGAACAACACACAAAGAGAGACAGATAAACAGGCAGACAAATAGACAAGAGAGTCAGAAACAGAGAGAGACAAAGACAGACATACAGTACAGACAGACAGACAAATAGGTATAAAGATACAGTTAGAACAGAGAGAGATGAACAGGAAGATAGACAGACAGCTAGATAAGGGAGTCAAGACACAGCTAGAGAGACAAACATACACAGACAGGTAGGTATATATATAGACAGACAGACAATGAGGGTGAAAGGGAGAAGATACTGAGACACACACAGATGTTTAGATCTGTAGACACACTTTTCCACTTCAGCCTGAACACAAACAGCAGCCTCAGCACTTTAACACCAAGGCCTGGGGGACAACAGTGGAAACGGCAACCACGCACTAACGTACACACACGTACACACACACACACAGCGTGCGGCTTAGGCTGTTGGCCAACCAGCAACATTTAATGACAGAGCGAGAACCACACACATGATTACATGATTTCTGCAGAAGCCACGCCCAGCTGTTCCTGGCAGAGCTGAAGCCTCTTCCTTAAAGGCTGTCAGTGCAAAAACGCCCAGCTGTAGAGCTAAACCACCACCCCTCCACCCCCAGCATCCTTTCACAACACTCTCTCTTTACACATGACAAGAGCCCAACGCTGGCCTTTAACAACTTTAACAAGTACCAGACTGAGCAGGAGATGCTCCTCAAGACACCACTCAGTCCAGGAACCATAGCAGCAGCAAAACTCAAGGTCATACAGCTTTAACTGCTTGCCAATGGCCAGGCCTCACCAACAACCACACCTGATCACCAATGCCCTGATTTCACAAACACCCACACATGATTAATACTCAGACCTTACCAATGCCCTAAACTCGCCAACACTCAGACCTGATCAATGCTAAGACCTCACCAATGCTCTAACCTCGCAAACACCCACATCTGATCAATGCTAAGACCTCACCAATGCTCTAACCTCAACAACACCCATACCTGATCAATGCTTAGACCACACCAATGCCCTGACCTCACCAACACCCACATCTGATCAATGCTAAGACCACACCAATGCCCTGACCTCACCAACACCCACATCTGATCAATGCTCAGACCTCACCAATGCTCTAACCTCGCAAACACCCACATCTGATCAATGCTAAGACCTCACCAATGCTCTAACCTCAACAACACCCACATCTGATCAAAGACCACACCAACACTAGGACCTCCCCAAAACCCACAAATGATTAACACTCAGACCTCACCAACACCGGACTTCACATGATCAACGCTTAGGCCACGGCAACACCCGGGCCACAGCAACACCCGGGCCACAGCAACACCCGGGCCACAGCAACACCCGGGCCACAGCAACACCCGGGCCACAGCAACACCCGGGCCACAGCAACACCCGGGCCACCACCACTAATGACCACTAAAAAATTTCTGTTCACTTTTATAGTTTTCTATAAAGTGTTCCTTATTGTCTAATGTAGCAAAAAGTAACTACGGCCATTTTGGTTTACAATGGCTGTAATTCATTTTCACACTGAACTAAAGAGAACTGGTTTAACTGGTTGATTGAATCATATCTGACGGGAGTTGTTTTATTGGTTGGATGAAAATGACTAGGTTTCATATAACACACACTCTTACTATACATGAAGGCAGGTGAATTAGTTATTTAGTTAGTCATTATTAGCACGTATGAGTGGAGTATCTCTTTAAGTGTGAGCACTCCAGAATGATTTGTTAGGTCCGGAGTCCAGAGGCTGTTCCAGCAGCTGTCTGCCGTGTCTGGCTCGTCTCTGGAGCGCTGTGACCCGACATCAGAGAGCAGCGTTCAGCTCACACAGCCAGCCAGGCTCACAGAGCTGCTGCTTCTGGCAGGGTGAGCCCACAGACCCAGACCAAACAGCCTCACTGTGAGAACAGCCCTCATACGCTGACTTTGTCAACAACACAGTCTCACAACCAACAGACTGGAACACCACGCAGACACAGGCCCAGTAGCTCATGAGCTGATGATAAGTTGGATGAAATGTTGTCCCAGAAAAAAAATAATGTGATGAAGCATCTTAATGTCATTTAAAAAACATTTTAAACTACTGATATTAAAACAAAATAAAACAAAACCAATCTTTTTCAACATAGTCGACATACATTATATACTGCCAATAGGGGTGTGCCATATCGTATCGTACACAATAATATCGTCACAATTTAATATCGCGAACAATATTACAACCTAAAATATCGTGCCATATCACCCACCCCATTTTTCATTATATATATACAGGAGACAGATTATATCTGTTCAATAAAATTTATCTTACTTTAATCCTGGATTTATGGAGATATATGGAGTGCATTATTAGTAGTATAATGACATTTTGGATCATTGACTTCTGTTACAAATCTGATAAAATTCTTGTATTTTTTATATCTCATTTAGGGGTGTGTCATATCATATAGTATGTAGCAATAAAGTGTAAATATTTTGTTGCAGTAGTGTATTTTTGACAATTTTTTAATTCAGTGTTTTTTGTCATATCGCCAAGAGTATCGATATCGCGAATGTATCATGAAATATTGTGATATTATTTTAGGGCCATATCGCCCACCCCTAACTGCCAAAATTATTCACTCACCCACCAAATTCTTAAATTCAGGTGTTCTAATCACTTCCACTGTCAAACTGGTAGGCCATGTAAAATGTAAAAGTGAGGACAGCGGATGCTGAGGTACGGTACATAGTAGGGGTGGGCAATATTATATCATATATAATATATTATGACACAGAAATATCATGATATTAAAAATCCATATCGTGATAATAGGGCTGTTCTGTCTTAAAAGTAGTCTATTATTTACTGTGAAGCCTTAAGTGTATTTATTGTATAATTGTTTTAGTTTGCAGTTTATATGCATGCACTAAATATTCTGCAATATTTTTGCTGCATTATATTATTTTATGCTATATTATTTATGTTGCCACATTATGATTATGCTGTTATACTCTTATACTATATTCCTGAAAATAATTAATAATTTTTCTGTTTTCCTATATCGCCAAGAGTATCGTTATCGCAAAAATACCCTAAAATATTGTGATATTATTTTAGAGCCATATCGCCCACCCCTAGTACATAGTGTGCAGAGGTCACCAACTTTCTACATATGCATTTGCTACAGACCTCCAAACTTCATGTGGTCTTCAGATTAGCTCAAAAACAGTAGAACCTAGTTTTGTTTGTTTGTCTTGTGCCATATCAGCAACATATTGGCTATTTTATGCCATTGACAATGATCGTGACTTGAGCATCACAAACTTAAATCAGTTTCTTCATATGAGAGCTTCCAGAAAGGCAAGTATTTGGTGGAAGCATTGGTGGAATTTCTTTCATATTTCTAACCTTATAAAAGTTATTTCTGGTGGTTAAAAGTGCAGAAAAGTCTACTAAGATGTGTTTAATGGTTTGAGGAGTATCACAGGAGGTGGCAGTAGGTAAAAGAGGTATGTCCAATTCAGCACCTAGTCATGATTGTGTGATCTTGTCTATTAAGGAAGGCCATATATTGCATTTAATATATATTAATGATAGGGGATATTTCATACAGTTTATTTTGTGGATTGCTGGACCATTCATCTTGCCTTTTTTTTCTACAGTGAACTCTGACTAGAAGGTAGGCATCCGTTATCGAAACATAGTTCCAAGTGAGTTCCCGGTTTCTTGCCTCCCCTGCAAAAATGTCTGCTTTTCTCATTGCCCCGAATGCCACTATGTCCAGGAACCCAGCAATAGAGAATGTAGAATCCTGGGCTCCAGAGTTCTCTGTCTGTGGCTAGTAGTTCATGGATAAGTAGAGCGTAAAACAAGCTTCATTGAATGGTTTTCCATGGCCGAGCAGCTCCATACAAACTGTATATCAACAAATTGCAACACAAATTGTCCGACATCTGGCAATCTGATAGACAAGTCTGGGTTTGGCAGTCGTCAGAAGAACTTCACTTGTCTGTAAAGTGTAAAGTTTGGTGGAGGGGGGATTATGGTCTGGGGTTGTTTTTCAAGAGTAGGGCTCAACTATTCTTAATGCTTTTATTTTTCCAATAGGTCAGACAGACCAACACACATCTAGTCTGAACTATGGGTGCCAACTCAAGTTTTAAGAGGGGTGAAAACCAATAAGAGAGTCAGATATATAGAGCACAGAGAAAGAGAGAAAGATTGATCTACATGTAAACAATTTTCCCCCCTACCCACATCAGCAGGCAGCCTGCAGTCACTCAGCCAACAGCCAACCAACCGATCCAGCCATCCATCTATCCATCCATCCATCAATGATCCACACCACTTTACAACACCTCAGACACTAATCACTCACTGATTGGCTTAAACCATCCCATCCCATCACCACCCACCCACCCCCACCATCACTGACCCTCTGAGCAACAAACACAAACAGTTTATCCCCTGGGGTCCTGCTGACCTGATTACTGCAGACAGAATGAGTGGGAGAGTTTATATTTTTCACTTCTAAATAAAAAACAACTTTGGAGATAGTTATATCTTCATATCGGCGTAATCGTAACCTGTGTTTCTCTCCGTCTGCTCTAACCAACATCTGCTTCCACTGCAGAGCTAATTGAGCAGGAAACAGATGCCATCTGTGCTTCCAGAGGGACCAATGCCTTCAATTAGCTCCAACAGCAGAGCAGTGTGGGATACAGAGAGCGGTGGGACAGACTGGCACTGCTTACGGGTGAAACAACATGCATGGAATAGGATTCAGTGGACTTCTAAATGTACTTTCACACATACCTTTTTCGGTTAGTACTTTCAGCCTTTCTAGTTTGATCTGAATCAAAACAGCAGGAGTAAAAAAAAAAAAGAATTTGAGAACTATGGTCTGCATAAAATGACCAAAATTGGGATCAACTAAACCATTTTTTTTTTTTTTTTTTACAGTGTTAAAACTGTTTTTTTTTTAGGTGCAACAGATTATAAGGCGCACTATCAATAAATGTCTATTTTCTGGTCTTTTTTCATACATAAGCCACAACAGATTATAAGGTGCATTAAGAGACACTAGTAAGGATTCCTACATTGAAGTGAGCAAGGGTGTCGCCATGTTTCCTTTCTAATGGAGAAGCTGAGGGGATCGCCAAACAAAACTGTAATCCTTAAAAAAAAAAAAAAAAAAAAATTCTTTCAAAGTTAAACGAGCCCTGGATGTTAATTTACACAGATTCCTCTCCAGAACTTTGGGTGGGTAAAGTGCTTCTGTTTATTTACAGTAAGCTTAGATTTCCAATATTTTTTCCATGGGTAAGTTTTCAGTGAAGTTTCTCCAGCACTAAGGCTGGGTGCAGCAGCATTAGCATTAGCCGCTAACTGCAGTGCCAACGGGATGTAAATGCCGCCCGATAGCACTAGCAGTTATCAGCTAACGGTCATGCTGCTTAGTGCTGGAAAAACTCCACTGGAAACTCCCCCTTTACTGCTACTTAATACCTGACTGTTAGAATTCATACATAAGATGCATCAGATTATAAGGCGAACTGTCGATATTTAGGAAAATAGTCCAAAAATATGGTATGTGAAACCAAAACTAACTGGGCTATATAAGTGTCCTTAATCAGCAAACAGCAATATATAGTAGTAGAAGCACATGTGCTGTTAGCTTCATCTTCACAGTGTCTGCTCTCCTTCTGAACACAAACCTACACATTTCAGCAGAGACCAAATGATAAATCACACAGTGAATTTAAGAAGACCGGTAAGCGGAAAAAAGGTGTTCTCTGAGCTTCATCAGCACTACAGCACTACTGCTTTCTTCAGTGTTACACACACATTACAGCCCAAACGCTGCAGTCTGTGAAGACCTGGAGGAGAGCTGACAGCAGCACAGACACTTACTTTACAAAAAGTGCTTATATATCCTTCTATTGTACACACCCTCGACCTATAACACAGCGGACAGGCTGTCTCACACGTCTCACACACACAGATACACAAAAAAAAAACAAAAAAAAAAAACAGTGTCTCCTTCACCTACAGAGCCATCAGCAGTAACACCTTGTGATACAAACAATTTTATGTATTTTTTTTATACTCTATATTTCACAAAAAAATTCTCTATGATTCTCTATCAAGGCATCTGTGTTACTCTGTCTACAGTGACCGCTTATCTACCAAAAACACAGCAAGAAAACTCTATTGACATTATTATTAATTATAATATTAAGATAATCTCAAATGAGAGAGGGTGTTGTATGTTACAGCTGAAAGTATCATTTATCTATCTTTATATGTGCTAAAAATCAGCCCATAATATTTTTACAACTTTGATTTATGTTTTTTTTACTGCTGCTTAATGCAATTGCAGCAGATTCAATATATTCGATATTTACAAAATTGCCTTTGCTTAATTTATTTTGTTCAATTCCATTTATTTTCTTAGAAAAAAATAACAAACAAAAAAACCCTAAAAATCTAAAGTGTGGAAAAGAAAAAATGGTCAAAAAATAAAACTGATTTCATAGGACCCTAGATATGTTCCAATATTCATATTTTGCCTCACCCCTACTACTGAGGCTACTGTATGGTCCTTGCTTGCTTTTGCAACAGTCTACACATTGATTATTGTTTTTGATTTAAAAACTATACCTACTAAGACATTTTATAAAGGCAATATTTTATTATATTAACTTATTAATGGCATTTAATTCAAACATTTATGGAACTGTGGGGTCTCACAGTGTTCTACTGTAGAGCCTGTAAAACTGATGTCAACTAGGGATGCACAGTCTTATACAAATTATGTTAATATAGCCAATATTTCAGCAATATGAGCCGAGCAGAACTCTCAGATCATCAGGAACTGGTCAGTTAGTGCTGCCTAAAATAAAAAAACTGAACATGGAGAGGGAGCTTTTAGCTACTTCGCTGCTCTTAAATGGAACCAGTTAACAGAGAGCGTTAGAAAATCCTCAACACTAAACATTAGTTTAAATCCAGACTGAAAACCTACATGTTTGATCAGGCTTTCAGCTCAGTTTAAAACACTGCAGCTCCGCACACTTTTATTCTGTAACGGCACTTTTATATCATGCTTTATTCATGCTTTTTTCTTATTTTATGTTTTATTTTCAATTCTTTGTTGTTCTTTTACATGTTTTTAATTTTACATCTCTTTGTTTTTATCATGTTTTAATCAATCATGCTTCATTCTTATTTTAGTTTTTGTTTTCATTTTTCCATTTTAATGTTATTCTTTTACATGTTTTTTAAATTTGACTTCTCTTTGTATTTTTTTTTTATTTGTAAAGCACTTTGAATGACCGTTGTGTATGAAAGGTGCTATATAAATAAACTTGCCTGGCCTAACAAATTGATTGTATGCAGGAAAAGGACCAAATCTAATGAATGGTATGGTTTGTTTTGGTCTGGATAAGCAGATTTCATCCACCTTGACCATTAAAGCCTAGATTAGACCACCTAGTAGGAGTGGGTGATCTGGCTCTAAAATAATATCACGATATTTCATGGTATTTTGACAATAACGGTACTTTTGGCGAGATGACAAAACACTGAATTAGAAAAATTATTTAGAATTTTATTATTGCATGCAATATGATATGGCTAACTGAGATTTAAAAAAAAGATTTTTATCCGATTTGAACAGAAGTCAATGATCCAGAATGTCATGATACTAGTAATGCATTTTATAATCTGTCTCTAGTAGACATATAACGGAAAAGAGAACAGTGTGATTTTTTCTTTTGAAAGAAAAAAAAAAAAAAAAAAAAAGTACCCTAACGTGAAAATTAGGTGGGTGATATGGCTCGGTAATTAAGGGTATAATATCATTCACAATATTCAAATTTGTTGGCGATATTATCACGTACGTTACGATATGGCACACCCCTACCACCTTGAACCAGTTATCAGCAACAACTAGGTCTAAACCTGGATTTATATTAGCAAGGAACTCCAATGTCTCACAACTAAAGCTCACTACAGGAAACGGAGCAGAGTAACTGCCCCCCAATCCCACCAACTACACGTCCTGTTTGGAAGAAAAACTCATTGGACTGGAAGCCGGAAGTTCTGCTTTATACACAATCAGCAGATGCCTGACGCTCTCTCCAGGGAAAGAATCCTATATTCTGTTTCCAGTTCCTGCAGTGTGTCTCAGAGGAGCAGAGCTCTGGACTCTTCAGCTTAAACAGGCTGAGCAGTTAATAGAGAGTTAATAGAAAACAAGTACTGAAACATAGAGAGAAAGAGAGTCAGGAGAACAGATATAAAAAGAAGTTCATACTGTACAAAGCACTATATATCAACTATATATTATTATAATTAATTACCGTATTTTACAGACTATAAGGCGCACTATTAATGAACATGTACTTTCTGCTCTATTTTTATACATATGGCACACCGGATTATATGGTGCATTCTTTAAAAAAAATATATAAAATAATTTATTTTAAAGTCAAACAAGCACTGGATGTTAATCTACACAGATTTCTCTCTTGAAAACTGTTTATTTACAGTTAGCTTATATTTCCAATATTTTCAGTGTTGAAGTGGTTAGGAGCACTTAGCGCTAATAAACACCGCCCAATAGGGCTACACTAAGGAACCCTGAGTGTTTCAGTTAGCAAGGGCGCTATTCACTAGCAGGCTACAGTCCGATATACTCGCCTCTGAGTGGCTAAAAAACTAGCATTGCGGTTAGCGGCTAATGCTAATACTGCTCCAGCCTTGGTGCTGGAGAAACTTCACTAAAACTTCCTTATAACGCTGCATTTTAGTGGAGTGGCTTTACTGCTCTTTAATACCTGACTGGAAGAACATATATATATCATACATATAAGGTGCACCAGATTATAAGGCGCACTGTCGATTTTTAGGAAAATTAAAGGGTTTTAAATTTTATTTTCTTATTTTTATGTATTTATTTATGACAGGCAAGTCATTTAGAAAAAAAATCTTCCTTAAAATAACAGTAGGTGCAAAAAATATGGTATGTAATACAGTATGTAATGTAAATGTAAATTGTGTTAATATGGTGTTTAATATGAACAATACAGTAAAACAGCAGTAAGTCTAGACAGTCAGACAGTGAGAACACAGTACATGTTTTATTTTATGGCCCTGGAATCTTCCATTAATTATTATCCATATTTAATATGTGTAACTGAACTATCCCTTTAATAATACAGCAGTAATGATCTACATCCTGAACAAAGGGTCCCACTATAAAACACACTGACAGCATTAACAGGAGGAAGAGGAGAAGGAGGACTCACTTATAGAATATAATATCTTACACACAATGTAATATACTCATATTGTATCGCAATAAGATCTATACCTATATATTGCTGCTGTCAGGCAAAAACGGACATCCTCAAAACAATAAAACTTTCTAAGCTTTTAATGAAAGTAAAATGTCAAATGATTTGTTTTAAGCAAATCTGGAGCAGTGAAAAATAGGGATCATATATTGTTACAGAAAGAACTGCAATAAACAATATAACAACCATATTATATTTACGGCATTTATCTGAAGCTCTTATCCAGAGCAACTTACAGGGTTATTCTTATTACAGAGTTGGGCCATAGTAATGTTAGGAGTCTTGCCCAAGGACTCTTATTGGTGTAGCGCTAGCGCAGCATTCAGTCACCCAGAACTGGAATTGAACCCCAGTCTCCCACATGATGTGGTACCTTACTGGCAGAGAGTGACGTTATCCACGGTACCATATTATATCTATATATATCATTGTAAGACCATTTAATGCCAATGAGTTATACATATATATATATATATATATATATATATATATATATATATATATATATATATATATATATATATATATGAGCGGCCATGTCTTATAACCTAAACTTAAAGGATATGCCCCATCAACAATTATTGATGGAGTATGTAGATACATCATTTTCTCTTTTGTTTTGTTTAAAAACTATAAATCTAAATCTATTAAAAAATAGATCCATAACAACAGAAAACTGTGATTAATCATAATTAATCACACTTCTCTAGAAGAGAGTCAACATTTCAGGAGAAATAAACGTAAGTTTTTACATCAATAAATAAAAGCAGTAAGACATTACGAGGTTACCAAGGTAGAGAAAAACTGAAAAAAGGATAAAAAGGAAATGATAGAGAGAGAAAAATAAAGAAAGTAAGAAAGAGAAAAAGAAGAAAAAGACGGAATCAAAACAGAAAGAGAAACATTAAGAGAAAAAAAAGCAAAGAGAGAGAAAGCAGGAGAGAAAGAATGTGAGAAAAATAAAGATAGAAAATTAAAAACAGAATAAGGAAAGAAAGAAAAAAAGAGGACAAGTGATTGAGTGGAATAAAGATCTGTAGAGAAACTGTGGACTGTGAGTTCTGCTGCCTGGAGCTCTCTCTCTCATTCACACACTCACACACACACATTAAAGCTCAAAGACTGGAGCTAACTAATCTAATAACACCCCTCTACCACACTCACACACACTCACACACACTCACACACACTCACACACACTCACACACACTCACACACACTCACACACACTCACACGGAGGAAAAAAAGAGAGTGAAAGAGAAGAGTCTCCCTATTTTAGTGAAGCTCCAGCTGGCCAGACAAAGCTGAGTCTGTTCACACTGTCCTGCAGTAGCTCCTCACACACAAACACACACTACACACTACAAACTAGCAGCTCCTCAGCTGTACAGTACTCAGTAGCTATGGGCTACCATACACCGGGCTACCGGTTATTAGGCACTTCCCACAGAAGCTGGGCACAGTGTGTGTGTGTGTGTTAGTGAGTCTCCTCTGGTCAGGCAGTCAGTGGAGGCGTGGGCGAGCTGCTGCTGCTGCTGCTGCTGCTGACTCAGAGAGAGCAGGATGATCACATGGCCTCGGCACTCCTGAGTCAGTGGGTTAGTCTGTCACTTACATCAGAAATAAAAGTGGGACATTCAGAACCGGCAGGACTGAGGGGAATTCATACCACACAGACATCAGCACAGACCCGCAGAACATCACACACACACACTGCTGACGGGCTGGAGGGTGTAGGGCGTAAGGACTGAGGCTGACCGGTCAGCAGGACAGGATTACTGTGATCAGATTTGGATTTAAATGGTAGAAATCTGTACATTAATAAAGATCACGAATGAATGAATAAATGAATGAATGAATGAAGAGATGCATGACTGAATAAATGAATAAACAGATGTATGATTGAATGAATGATGTATTTAATGAATGAATGGACAGATATGAATGAATAAATAAATAAAAAGGTATGATGAATGAATGAATGAATAAAGAGGTATAATTAAATGAATGATTGAATTAATTAATGAATTAATTAATGAATTAATTAATAGCCATGATTGAATATATATATATATATACAGTGCTGCTTGAAAGTTTGTGAACTACCCAAACATGGTCATTGTTTTCTAAAGAAAAATTATAATAAGCATATGAAATGAACATCCAAATGCCAAATTGTAAAGCAGACCTTCCAAATAAGGGACACAAAGAAAAAAAGATGTATATTTTCATTATTTATTCAACAAAATTATTTTATCTCTCAAAAAAATGAAAATCTGCCAAGTGCAAAAGTATGTGAACTCTTTTAGTTAGTAGCTTGTTGCACCTCCTTTTGCAGCCATTACTTCAACCAAGCGTCTTCTGTAACCACAAACGAGTGTCTCGCATCTGCTTTTTGGAATTTTTGTCCACTCCTCCTTGCAGAACTCCGCCAGTTGAGTGAGGTTGGAGGGACATCTGGCATGTACCGCCCGCTTCAGATCTTGCCACAGCATTTCTATGGGATTGAGGTCCGGACTTTGACTAGGCCAATCCAGAGTGCGAATCTTCTTTCTCTTAAGCCATTCCTTGGTATTTTTGCTGGAATGCTTTGGGTCGTTGTCTTGTTGCATAATCCATTTCCGTCCTAGCTTCAACTCCCTGACTGATGGCAGAAGATTCTGGTCAAGAATTTGTTGATAGCCCTGGGAATTGATGGTTCCCTGGATAATATGGAGTCGTCCAGGTCCGGAGGCAGAAAAGCAGGCCCAGACTTTCACATTTCCACCACCATGCTTCACTGTTGGGAGGAGGTTCTTCTCTTTAAATGCAGTGTTGACTTTTCTCCAAACATGGCGCCTGTCTTTGTTGCCAAATAATTCAAGTTTGGACTCATCCGTCCAGAGAATGGACTTCCAGAAATCCTCTGGTTTGTCCAAGTGCTCTCTGGCAAAGTTTAAACGGGCAACTTTGTTCTTTTTTGAGAGCAAAGGCTTCCTTCTAGCAACTCTCCCATTAATGCCATGTTTATTCATATTTCGCCTGATTGTAGACGCATGTACATTTATCCCAGATGCTGACAGAGAGGTCTGCAACTCTCTGGAGGTAATGCGTGGGTTGGCCTTTACCTGCATTATTATTTTTTTGGTGCTTCTTGGTGTAAGTTTGGATGGCCGTCCACTTCTAGGCAGAGTTGCGGTGATGCTGAGTGCCCTCCATTTGTAAATGATTTGTCTTACAGTGGATGGATGAAGCTGGAATCTTTTGGAGATTGTCTTGTAGCTTTCCCCAGACTGATGGGCTGTCACCACCTTCTTTCTGATGTCCTCAGATGTCTCCTTTCCTCTCGGCATAGTTGATCTGTTCTTTATAACTTGACACAACAGTGGTTTGGTTGGTTTCCTCTCCCTTTTAACCAGTGTGGCTCAAAACCTTTCCCAAGGATGTCTCATTTGATTGGTCTGCTTAATTGATTACTAGAGCACTCACATGTGTTTCACCTGAGTCTTTTACCTAATTGACTTTACCAGTGCAGCTGTGGTTCATTTACTTTTGCACATGCTCTGATTTCATGTTTCATGTAGTCTGCTTGCAACTCACACAGTTCCCTCAAAATGGGTAAACGGAATCGATGAACATAAACCTAACATTTCATATACAAAAAACGGTGATGATAAAATAAGAGAATCGTGGTAAAACAAAAGAAAAATCTAAACCACTCAACTAGTTCACAAACTTTCAAGCAGCACTGTATATATATATATATATAATATATATATATGATATATATATATATAATAATATAATATATATGACTGAATAAATACATAAACAGAGGTAGGATGAATGAATGAGTCAATGAATGATTAAATGAATGAACAGAGGTATGATTGAATGAATGAAGTAACAGAGAAATGAATGTATGAACAGAAGTATAATTGAATATATCAATGAATGGAGAAGTACATTAATGAATAATTGAATGAATAGAGGCATGACTGATTAAATAAATAAACAGAGGTATGAATAAATTATGAATGAACAAAATAACAAAAGTATGATTAAAAAAAACAACTGAACAGAGGAATGAATGAATGAATGGTCTCAGATCTTTTTTTAATTAATTTTATTAATTTGAACTAACCTATGAAACACTGTTAAAGGCAACTTGCCTAACTGAAATAACTTTACAAACCAAGTAAAAACCTGGGGTGTAAAACCTGCAGACAAACTAGCCCAATATGGACAGGTCTGACTACAGGGTGATTTTGCCCATGTAGGTGATATTGACAGGACACAGCTAGGTTCTTACTAAGCCACTCACTAAACTAAACTAAATGTATGCAATTGGACTTTCACGTGTGAAAATGCCCTAGGGCTTGGGTTTCATACCAACTTTGTGTTGAGTCCAAGCCAACATAGCTTATTTGAAAGGTGCCAAAAATTACAGCCCGTACGAAAGAACCAAAATACGTGGTCATCTTCCACAACAATTTAACCATTAGCAGAGTAAAAACCAATTGCAGGACACTGAGGCAGGTTTTTACCACCCAGTGGTGATGGGTACAGCAGATCTCACTGGTGATTCCTGTATCTACTGTAACTGTAGACTAAACCTTATTCATAAACAGAAATAAAATATATCTGAAAGTAATCTATTATACTTTGTCTGCTGTGTTAGGGAGAGCTTCGGTTACAGTGCATTACCGGCTGATAATGTCACTCATAAAACACCTCTCAGCCAATCACATTGCAACAAAGCCAATACCTTTCAACAATATTGCGATTTCACAATATGGATTGCTTTTTATCATGTCAAACAATTCAGCAATATTATTGTGTACAATACAATACAGCACACACCTAATACACACTTACACTTACACACACACACACACTACTGCCCAGGCTGCCAGCCTGCTTCTGACTCACATCCGTCATGGAGGGTTCCCTTTATTGCCATAGCTATCTTTAGCATCAATAGCCATGGATACCACAGACAGAGGAGCTGAGTGTGTGCGGGAGAGAGACACAGAGAGAGCCATAAAAGAGAGAATCCCCCTCTGTTGACCATCTAAACGAGCCTCTGTTTAACATTCATTCACAAGTGAAGACTGAGACTCACTCACTCACTTGCTCTCTCTCTCTCTCTCACACACACACACACACAAACACACTCACACAGCTCATGAATGAGGACAAAGCCCCTGTAACACACACTGCCATTACCCATTTCTTTACAATGAGTGAAAAACAGGCCAGATGATTAGTTTGTCTGAGGACTGTCTGTGACAGAGAGTCTCTCTCTTTTATGTGCTGCAGGACAGACAGACTGCACAAAGACTACATGAGCAGAGAAACATTGACCTGATACAACTGTAACAACTATGTCATAAAAAGAGAAAGGGATGGACAAAATAATGGAAACGTTTCTATGCAATAATTACTAACTATTTTATCAATAAAGCTTTTATTTCTAATGTAGTTCCTTGCTGTAGTAACTCAGTGTAACATGCTGCCACTATTACCTTATTACCACCCCCTACCTACACACCCATCAATTCAATAAAAAAGTCCACCACAGAATCAGACAGTTTTATAAGTGGTGGACCATTTTTAGCACAGCACTGAGTTATCCAGATATATATATATGTATCAGGGTGTGTTATGCAGGTATGAGCATACAATGGTTTTCATCACCTTGAGAAACAGAGGAGAAAGACAGAGAAAGATCAAAAGTAAAAAAGAACGAGTGCATAATTAGATGGATTAGGAGTAAAAAATAGAAAGTAAGAGTAACAGAATGAGTACATAGTATCAGATAGAATATGATGGACAGAGAAAAAGAAAAAGAGCAAAAACAAGAGTAAAAAGAGAAAGATTGAGAGTAAGAAAAACAGTAAAGAGAGAGACAGAGAGAAAGAGCAAGATAAAAAGAGAAAGAGTGAAAGAGTGAAAGCAAGAATGAAAATAAGAAAAAAAAGTGTGAGAACAAAATCAAAAATAAGAAAAAGCATGAGAAAGGGCAAAAGTGAATTAGAAAAAGAGTAAAGCAGTGAGTAAAACTAAATGTCAGATAGATAGATAGATAGATAGATAGATAGATAGATAGATAGATAGATAGATAGATAGATAGATAGATAGATAGATAGATAGATAGATAGATAGATAGATAGATAGATAGATAGATGAAAAGGATAGAGAGGGATGAACATTCTAAAAGAGAGAAAATTAAAATGAGACAAAGAATGGACAATCAGAGAGAGAGAGAGAGAGAGAGAGAGAGAGAGATTTAGAGTGAGTCTGACCTGTGATATGTGGTTAATGGAGGACTCCATCCTGCGCAGCTGTGACGCCTGGATGTCCAGCAGCTGCAGGACGTTATTGGCTAAGGCATTGATCTGGTAGGCCACGCTGGCCAGAGACTGGGTGGTGTAGGCTTTGGTCTCTTCCAGGGCTTTCCTCTTATCCTGGGCCTGCAACACACACACACACACACAGAACAAACCACATTAAATCAAACGCTCAGAAAACTACAGCAGGTTTAGAGATAACTAACTGGCCAACACATTAAATACAACATACAGCTCTGGAAAAAAATAAGAGGAAGAAGAAATTATATGTTTATTTGATTTTACCAGATTAAAAACCTCTGGAAGAGGAAGATGGATGATCACAAACCATCAAACCAAACTGAACTGCTTAAATTTTTGCACCAGGAGTAAAGGCGTAAAGTTATCCAAAAGCAGTGTGTAAGACTGGTGGAGGAGAACATGATGCCAAGATGCATGAAAACTGTGATTAATATTGATTTCTGAACTTTTAAAACTTTATGAACACAATTTTTTTTTTTTTTTTTTTTGCCTTATTTGAGGTCTGAAAGCTCTGCACCTTTTCTGTTTTTTCAGTCATTTCTCATTTTTGCAAATAAATGCTCTAAATGACAATACTTTTATTTGGATATACTGCCAATAGAATATGACTCTATAGAACAGGTTAACAAACATGAACATATTGAAACCATGACTAATTCCAGATGAAAGCTAGAGGAATATAAAGCCCCCAAAGAATTGAGCTGTGAAGCATTAGAACTGTGTTCTCTGGAATGATGGAGAATGCCAACAAATCCTCACAGCAATGATACAAAATCTAGTAGAAGGAACATCTTCTCTGGGCAGTGGAGACAGTAACTCCAATGAAAGCAGAATCAACTCTTTTTAATACATTTATGTTCAAGAGAAAATACTTTAAAAACTTTACCAATACTTTAAATAACTTTTAATAATACAGCCCATAAAGTATAGTAAAAAACAATATAATCATGTGTAATTCCTAGAAGTCTAGTGCCATAACTCTTAGGACAAGAGAAAAAAAATCAGCCACTGGAAAGCTGGAGTTTTCGTTTTTTTCTAAGTAAAAAATTACAGTTACAGAAGACAAAGCAGAGCCACTCAATCAGCATATGTGTTACAGACGAAGGAATTTGACCCCCAGTGCAGAGAACACACACATACACATTCCAGAGCAGTGGGCAGCCCCAGCCGTGGCACCCAGCAGAGAGCAGATGAGGGCTAGATGCTGCAGGGCACTTCAGTCGGGTCCTGCTGGTTCAGGGGATCAAACCCCTGCGACACTGTGGTCACAAGACCGCTCTTCTGACCATTAGGCCACGTCTGCTCTGTGTATTTTGGACACGATTCAGAATAAAATGAGTTCTGAGCTGTTCATGGTGAGGTTACGTCCAGTTTAATGGATCTCTAACAGCAAGTATCAGCATACAAACTCAAAAACAGCAGTATAAAGTGTGAAAGACACAAAGCCCAAATATCAGCCATAAGCCGATGTCTGTTTCTTTCTTTTATTTCATTATATTTAGTAAACAATACATTATTACCCATACATGTAATTAAGGGTTTATTTATTTATTTACGTTTGTGTGCACACATTTTTTTCTTGTTATTTATTATTTAAGAAAGTAAATATTGACTATTTGTCATGATGTTTATTCACTTCTTATTCAGTTTATTATATAGTTATTTTTATTATGTATATTATATGATTTACATATTTCTGTGACTTACTGTTCTTCCTTATCTGCTGATTTATTTGCCACCCTGACTTGCAACAGATCCCTCCCTCAGACGAAGTCTACTGGTTGATCCTGCTGTAGCAGCCTGGCATGGTGGATCTTTAACTGATCTAGTGGGTGGGGCATTGCTGGGGTGGTTCTATGCAGCACATAGAAGCATATGTTTTCTCTTTCAGCTGATTCACAGAAAACTGATGGATGGATGATTTTTTTTTCACATTTGTAGTATTTATAGGGGCAGTAGACCCAAGTGGAAATGCAAAAACACAAAAAATGTCAGTTTTGCATAATATATCACCTTTAAAGCTTGACTTATAAGGTAATGCATCTGACTGAGAGTAACATATATACATTAAAGTCAAGTTCAGCAAAATCCAGGAAAAATGAATGATGTGAAACAATGTAAGGAATGAAAAAGAGAAACTTTACAATATTATATCGCAATGTATGCTAAAATAGACCAACTGATGAACCTGCAAAAAACAAAAACTGCTGCCAACAGAAATTCAGCTGTAAAAGTGTGTTTTTAGCAGTTCCTGCTGCAGGACAGCCGCAGAGAGATGTGTGGTTAAGTCTCCATCAACCTGCGGTCAACCACTGCTCGTATACACAGCACTGCAGCTGTACAGGACACCAGCAGAAACCCGAGAGCGAACACACACTCACACACACACACACAAAAAGAGAGAGAACAAACAAACAGGCCATACAGATTCCCTCCCAACAGATCAGCCAAATAACTTCAACATTCCAAACGTCTTTCTGTCAAGATGAAGAATAACGAGGCGTGAGAAGAACACTGAACACGATTACACACACACTGCTCTCCTTCCATACTGATACATAATCTCCCAATCACAACATCTAGCCGTTCACTACCCCCAGATCCTGATCTAAATCTAAATCTGACCACATTATTCCTAATCTAAAACCATAAAATAAACCATTCAACCTAAACATAACTCTATCAATTCTAATAATAACCTTACTACCCCTAAATTCATCCTAAAGATGACCCTAATCTTAGCTAGGGGTGGGAATCACAGGATCTCACGACGCAAAACACCATCACAATACATTGCCCATGACAACGATAATCTCACAATTCTGTGATTCTGCAATACACGATACATAAAAATACAATCCTCTACAAGACTTCACAGCATCTGTGTCACTGAAGAGGATACAATACTCCTAAATGTATAGGATGTATGTGAGTATATCAGCCTGTAGCCTGCTGCTATCCCTGGCTAGCACTGTCGGCGCAGAATTAGCATTAGCTGCTAACTGCGCTAAGCCCTAGCTCTTTTGCCATTCAGAAGCGAGTATATCGACTGTAGCCTGCATGTTTACCGTGATAAAACAAGCTATGTGGGACAAACCACTAGCTAATATCACCTTCAATGTTTCTCAGTGTAGCACTGTCGGGCGGCATTTACTAGCATTGACCGTGGCTAGCGCTAGAAGTTAGCTGCTAATGTTAATACAGCTACACGCAGCCTTAGTGGACATCTGGAACTCTAAGCTTACTGTAAATAAATTGAAGCGCTAAAAAAAAAAAAAAAAATACAGTTTTGTTTACTTAGCTTAGCTTTAAATAACTTAGCTACTGAATTAGAAGGAAAACAAGGTGACACCCCTGGTCCTTACTAGTGTTGCTTAACACGGCTTATAATCCTGTGCTCCTTATGTATGAAAATAGACCAGAAACAGAAGTTTATTGAAAGTGCTTCTTATAAATTGCATTATAGTGCAAAAATGATGGTAATCCTACTCAGAACTACCTAAATTTGTGCTGTCCAGAGAAATTAACGCAGCTGGGCTAGTGTTTCCATGTTATCCTGTCACCGACATTTAATAATGTGTTGTCTTCTGCAGGTACAGGTCTGGATACACAAAACACATCACTTAACCACCGAGTGCCCAAACTTCTGCATACGACTGTATGATTTATATGCATTTTTTTCTAATGTTGAATGTTTTAGTCATAGATGTCTAAACCTGTGCCTGAACAGTGTTTGACCTGGAGCCTCACACTGAGGTTAACAGTTGGTGAAGGAGCTGTGGGGTTGGTGTGAGGACCATAGGACAGTGCTGTCTGTATTCACTGTATTTTGTAATGAATAAATGAACAGATGTGTATGAAAATCAGCTCTCAGCATGAACACACATCCCTGCAGAGGGACGGTAGAGCAGAGACCACCTGTCTGAGACAACTCAGTGGTGTAATACACACACACACACACACACACACACACACATTTGGACACACGCTGGAGCTGGTTAGAATCCCGGTCGTGCAGCTTGCCATCATCTGCCAGAGCCCAGAGAGAGAACAATTGGCCCTGCTCTCTCTGGGTGGGTACAGTAAATGGCGCTCTTTCCCCTCATCACTCCTAGGGTGATGTCGATCAGCACAAGGCATCTGTGAGCTGATGTATCGAAACTGAGTCGCTGCGCTTTCCTCCAAGCGTTAGCGCTGTGATGCTACTCGGTTATGCTGCATCAGCAGCTGTTTGAAAAGAGGCGGTGGCTAACTTCACATGTGTCAAAGGAGGCATGTGCTAGTCTTTACCCTCCTTGTGTTGTGGCTTTACCACTGATGAAGGACATGCAGTTGAGTAGAGAATTGTGCCTAAATGAGTGGCACAATTGCACAATTGTAAAAATACAATATTTCCACCATACTATCCAACTCTATCAGCTTGTGGCTTGTGGTTATGTACACTAAGGGCAGTTATTATTATACTGTTCATATCAATATCAGAATTAAACTATATGAACTGAAATTAAGAAATATATTGTGGCATACATTTTGTCCATATTGTCCAGCAACATTTGAACATACTAAAAAAAAAAAAGACATACACAACATTTAAATCACACTTTTATATCCACATATAAAACAGCAGCAACACAAGCAGCAGCAAAAAGCTTCCTCTTCATATCGGACTCTGTATCTGCAGAGATTTCTCTCTGCAGCCATTATGACAGCTCCACATTACCACAATCTGCTTTAATTTCAGTGTATCGCTGCTGCTCTGATTGAATTATTGCTCTGAGCTCTCTGTAAAACCCCATTGTCTTACATCCGGCCAGCCGAGCCACGCTCTCTCCTCCAGAACAGAGTGCTTCTTAACCCACAGCTTCACAGGAAGGGTCTGCCTTCTAAACTGAAGTGCTGAGAGACATGTCTGTACTGCTACACCAGCAACACTACTGATTCTGTGTGGGGAAATTCTGTTTAAAACTCTAGAATTGCATCAGTAACGCACAACATTGACCCAATCTCCTCCAACCAATTAAAAATCAGTATCTCAGAAAAATTTAATATTCCATAAGACCAATCGGAACTTTTGGCAGAGTGGGCAGTGTGCCTACTCCTGCTGGAAAATGAAATCCATATACGATTTTCTGTTAAAACACTGCACTTTAGACTTTAGACTTGATAATAAAACACAGTGGATCAACACCAGCAGATGACATGTCTCTCCAAACTATCACTGATTGTAGAAACTTTACACTAGACCTCGATCAGTTTGGACTGTGTGTCTCTCCACTCTTCCTCCAGACTCTGCTCCCTTGATTTACAAATGAAATGTAACATTTACTGATGATCAGTGATGGTTTGGAGAGACATGTCATCTGCTAGTGTTGATCCACTGTGTTTTATTATCAAGTCTAAAGTCAATGCAGTTTTGTTTTCCCACTAAATCTTACAGCACTTCATGCTTCCCTCTGCTGCTGACAACTTTTATGGAGATGCAGATTATTTTTAGGGTTTTTATTGGCTGTAAGCCAAAATCATCAACAATAAAATAAATGAATGCTTAGAATAGATAACTCTGTGTGTAATACATCTATATAATATATGAGTTTCACATTTTGACATTTTAAATGATATTATTATTTTTTTTAGATAGACTAGTTCTTAGTTAAATTCAGGTAGTGAACTTTCATTAAATATCTGTTAAATAATACAATTGTTCAATAATTTTAGTTGCCAAATATTCAATGTATTCCTAGATTTCACAACATGCCAACACATAAGCCACTACCTCTTTCCTGCTTTCCTTTTTACATAATTCTCACTCTCTTTCTTTTTCTTTCTTTCTTCCCCTCTTGCCCTCATCCTGAAACAGAAAGCATATAAATATATCGCAAGCTAATCAGCAGTCCTCACGATTACTCATGATGTCCTTTGTAACATGAACAGATTTACAAGAAAGCAGAGAAATACGTTTATTTTTAGTCAGTTTCAGATCCACATCTGCCTCTTACTGCCGAAAAACAGAGTCAGACTGAAAAACAAGAGAGAGAAAGAGAGAAGAGGACACTTAAAGAAAGTGAAAGAGAGAAAACGAGAAAACAGAGCTCTGCAGAAAATCCCTGGCAGTAAATCTCTTATCTCTTCCACATTAAGCCAGAGAAAAGCAGGAGAACAGGAAGCTGAAGGAGGAGGGGGATCACAGCGACCCGTCAGCCAAAAGTTAGCGGATTACTCCTCCCACTCGTGTAATGTTCGACACCTGGCTGCAGCCTGCGTTAAAACAATGCTGTGAAACATCTGCTGCAACATTCCTCACTGTACTCTGATATGTCCTGTAGTTTTAATGCGAGCGTAGGAGGACTGGGAGCACTTCACGATTTAAACCCGTGAGTTCAGACAGCAGCCGCTCTGGCTATCCTACACATTCCTCACCGGAATTTATGCTACGTCTCAAATGCTAAGAGTTCAATTCTGAGGGAAAGTCGGGGGCCGAGACACAAAAGACACCACAGCAGCTGAGACACTGTGGAACTGTGCTAATAGCAAGTGGAAGGTAGTAGTGAACAGTAGAACATTTACATTGTAAATTTGGCACCACCAAAGCCCCCACCTACCTGTAAACCACAGTAACCACATGGCCACACCATAGCAACCACTTAGCAACACTATAGAAACATCTAACACCAATTTGGTATCACCAAAGCACACACCTGTAAACCACAGTAACCACATGGCCACACCATAGCAACCACTTAGCAACACTATAGAAACATCTAACACCAATTTGGTATCACCAAAGCACACACCTGTAAACCACAGTAACCACATGGCCACACCATAGCCACCACTTAGCAACACTATAGAAACATCTAACACCAATTCGGTATCACCAAAGCACACACCTGTAAACCACAGTAACCACATGGCCACACCATAGCCACCACTTAGCAACATCGAACACCAATTCGGTATCACCAAAGCACACACCTGTAAACCACAGTAACCACGTGGCCACACCATAGCAACCACTTAGCAACACTATAGAAACATCTAACACCAATTTGGTATCACCAAAGCACACACCTGTAAACCACAGTAACCACATGGCAACACCAAGAAAACCACCTGAAACACTACAGAAGCCACTTAACAATGTCACATAAATGTTCTACCTGGAAAGCCATACCAACTACCTAGACAACAACATATCAATCACCTAGCCACACAATGCCATAGAAACCAGCTAAAAAGCACTTAGCAACACCATATTAACCACCTACTCATAATATGCCACAGAATCCACTTACCATTTCAAAAACCTATAGGGTGCCACTTGGCAACACTAAAACCACAAGAAAATCCACAGCAACCACCCAGCAACACTACAGAAACAATCTAACAGCAATTTGGCACCATAGTAACCACCTAAAACATGACAGAAACCACTTAGCAATGGCATAGAAATGATCTATTTGGAATGCCATACTAACTACCCAGCAACACCATATCAACCACCTAACCATTCAACACCATAGCACTCACCTAAAAAACATTAAGCAATGCCATATCAATGATCTGGCATACCACAGTAGCCACAAGGGAATCCATAGCAACCACTCTGCAACACTACAGAAACAATCTAACAGCAATGTGGCACCATCAAAGCACCACCTGTAAACCTTTAAACCACAGTAACCACATGACAACACCAAGAAAACCACCTAGAACATGACAGAAACCAGTTAGCAATATCATAGCAATGATCTATTTGCAATACAATACCAACCCACTAAGCCACGCAATACCATAGCAACCATCTAACAAGCACTTAGCCACACCATATCAACAATCAGGCACACTATAGTAGCCAGCTTTCAATGAACACCACAGGAACCAGCTAGCAACACCATGGACATCATTAACACCACCTGGATTACCAGAGCAACCATGAAGCAACACCATAGCATTTTTTTTAAATGCACTATTACTTACTATTATTTTCACTAATCCCTTTCCCCTACCCTACATGTAGTTGACCAGTCTGGAGCTACAAGGTTAGCCCACCAATTAGCATGACTCATTAATTAGGATTCTGCCAGGTTTTGTCAGCACTTTAGTCCGTGTTTATAGAGAACAGTGGGCCCTACAGTTCCAGAAACCACATAAACAAGTCTATTAAAGATCACTAAACATCACCACAACGTTTAAATCAATCTGTGGTGAACAGGAAAGTGTGAGAAGTGTGAAACTTTTAATCCATGTTCCATGTAGGATAAGGGTGGGCTGGGTGGCTCCAGGCGGCTCCGTGAGAGCAGGAAGGAAAAGCCCAGGCTTCCTCTCTGGAGAGAGAGAGGGGGGGAGGGGAGCGGGGTCAGGACCACCACCCCCGGGCTGTGCACCCAGAGAGAGGGGGTGGAGAGATAGAGAGGAATATATAGACAGCAGTGCTGAACTGTGACTTCACTTCAGGCTTCAAAGGTCAGAATTCAGACAGAAAAAGAGGAAAACCTCACTCTACAAAAATGCTAACTTCTACTAGCGCTACAATGCAGTTCTAATAGCAGCCTATGTTACTGCATAGCTTGTGGCAGAGGAACCGAGGCTCTTTCAGTAGAGGTTAAGAGTGGAAATCACAGGGCATATCACAATAAAATATTAAATCACGATAAGTTGCCCACACTGATCATGATGATCACAATACTGTGATTTTTAATATATCACAAGACAACTCTTCACGGTTTATTTCTTTTATTGTTGATGATTATGGCTTACAGCCAATGAAAAACCAAAAATCAGTGTCTCTGGAAATTAGAATATTATAGAACACCAATTGGTACTTTTGGCAGTGTGGGCAGTGTGCCAAGTCCTGCTAGAAAATGAAATCTGCATCTCTATAAAAGTTGTCAGCAGAGGGAAACATGAAGTGCTGTAAGATTTTGTGGGAAAACAAAACTGCACTGACTTTAGACTTGATAATAAAACACAGTGGATCAACACCAGCAGATGACAGACATGTCTCTCCAAACCATCACTGATCATCAGTACATTTTACATTTCATTTGTAAATCAAGGGAGCAGAGTCTGGAGGAAGAGTGGAGAGACACACAGTCCAAACTGCTTGAGGTCTAGTGTGAAGTTTCCACCAATCAGTGATGGTTTGGAGAGACATGTCATCTGCTGGTGTTGATCCACTGTGTTTTATTATCAAGTCTAAAGTCAGTGCAGTTTTTTTTTCCCACAAAATCTTACAGCACTTCATGCTTCCCTTTGCTGACAACTCTTATGGCGCTGCGGATTTCATTTTCTAGCAGGACTTGGCACACTGCCCACACTGCCCACACTGCCAAAAGTTCCAACTGCTCTTATATAATATTCTAATTTTCTGAGACACTGATTTTTGGGTTTTCATTGCATGTAAGCCATAATTATCAGCAATACAAGAAATAAATGATTAAAATAGATCATTCTTGTGTGTAATACATCTATATAATATATGAATTTCACATTTTGAACTGAATTGCCCAATCCATATGCAGTGTTCTTTAGCTTTGATGGGTCATAGCAAAAGGGTCAAGGGATGCAATACTAACTCTAAAAGACTAAGAATAAGAGAAATGCTGGTGATGATGTCTTTCAGCAGCTGTACTGAAGCACTGAGGGGGTTTATCTGTTCTGCTGGAGTGTCGGGAGAGTGCTGAAAGCTGAAATGAGGTAACATCTCTCCGCTGAGAGAGCGCAGTGTGTGTGTGTCATTAAGCAGATAAAGCTTCCGGGTCTCTCACAGGCAGCTCAGCTCGGAGGAACAAGTCTGAACAGCCTCCTCCTCAGCGAGACGGCTCTGTTCAGGGATCTGTTTGGCTTTTTCTGGCGCTGACAGCCGAGCGAACTCTGGTTGCGCGATCCCCCCGGGAAAGAATGCTCTCAGGAAGACGTAGGAGAGAGAAATGCCTGGAATGCCTCCACTTAACGCCACACAGTTCCTCGTTTAGAGCGTGTAGACCTCGGATCTGCTGCTGAACCACAGTACATTACATTACATTACATTTAATTTGACAGACGCTTTTGTCCAATGCTTCTTACAATAGTGAAGTACAAATGTAATTGAAGTTAAAGTTAAAAACATCTTTAGACAGGGCTTAAAGGAGGTCAAATGGAATAATGGGATAGAGGAGTGAAGGAGGGGAAGAAGGAAATGAGGTTAGAAGTAGTTAGTTAGAGGTGTTAGGAGAGTAAGTGCTCTTTGAAGAGCTCTGTCTTCAGGAGTTTATTAAAGATAGTGAGAGATTCTCCTGATCTGGTAGTAGAAGGTAGTTAGTTAGAGGTGTTAGGAGAGTAAGTGCTCTTTGAAGAGCTCTGTCTTCAGGAGTTTATTAAAGATAGTGAGAGATTCTCCTGATCTGTAAAGATAAAGAGAGAGGAATGGAAGGATGTGACACATTAACACTTATGAGTCTGTAGCATAAAATGAATAAACAGATTATTACACATACAGAGGGATATCCCTTTGACATCAGTGACACTAAAACCCTCACACTGTTTCGTTTTCAATGGACTGAAGACACCGCTGCATATTAAATTTATTTTTAATTTAAACAAACCAGAACAGTCACCATGAACTATTTAACATGTCTGCAACTCTAGCTTAAGCACATTTCCATCAAATGCCAATTTGCACCAACAACGCAGGTGTGAATCTCTCAGTGTGGCTCCTTACTGTATCAAATCTTTTCGAAAAATTTCATATTTCTTTTTTTGTAAATCTTTAAAACGTAACCTTAAAATTAAAACACAGACGTCACAGTCTTTTTAAACATATAACATCGCGGCTACATTTTCACAACTTAACCTTAAATATTAAACATAAAGGACCTTAAATATTAAACATAAAGAACCTTAAATATTAAACATACAATTGGGTCCAGGAGTCACACATAAAAGCTAGTTTGTTAGCGTTAATCAGAGCTTCTCTCACTTTATTCTTTGTTTCACTGTAGAGTTGTGTCTCTGCTTTATCTGTAAAAAAGCTACGTTATGGTAAAACGTACCCTGGGTTCAGCGTATTAAGCATGGTGGTAAAACCTCTGTGATATAGCAGCGATGAAGCGGGAAATCTTCACAGCGAGAAGTTTGTTGCATTGCTCCAGAGTTCGCTGGTCTGCTGCTGCTTTTCGGCTCTTTTTAACTTCTTTTAGCTCAGGCTGATCGGGGTCGTATTTCCGAAGTACCTCAGCTTCATTTTACACTGCTTGCAAACAATTGTGCTCATGTCAGGTTCTGTCTTCCCCTCTCTCTTTTACATTGTAAAATCCAAATTGTGCCCAAACACTGGCTTTCAGTGACGACAGGGCGTGTTGGATTGAATCACGCTCTTCTCTTGCTCCATGCTAGCATTCTCCATTCAGATAAATGGAGCTGGCTAACTGACTAGCTTGCTGTACGGTGGCATAGACGGCCTTCTTCTACGGTAGCCAAGTGAACGCGTAATGCTGTATGCAGTACTTTTGGGAGAAGAAGCAGCCAAAAATAGAACATAAATGTATTTTTTAAATCGATTTTGGGGTTGTGGGGTTTTGAATCGATTCAGAATCGTGTGAAGTCACGATAAACATGCTAATTAATCACAAATCATTTGTGAAAGTTTTGAGGCCCAAAAGGCACAGTACTCAGCTAAAGACTCATCTGATACTTCTGTGAGATCAGAGGTTCTGAGGTGCAGTATAAAAGCCCGGGTGATGAATCAGCACTAGAACAGAGCTGGTCCTCCAGCACGGCGCCTCTGTGTGAAGAGCAGATGAAAGTCTGAGGCAGAGGATGTGGCTTTAATTATGGGGTTTTGGTGGTCGTCTGATCTCAAACGGCCAATGGGGCAAGAGAGATTCCTCTGGCTGATCAGAGGAAGGAGCTTTACTGAGAGGGAGACACCCAGTAAGATCATCAGATCATCAGGTCAACAGGCAGTGTCTGAAGAAGATCTGAACATTTCACAATAAACTGCTGCAGCAGAGATTTCAGATAGTAGTCCGAGCTAATAGCAAAAAATGTAAAGGATAGGTGTGGCCTAGATGGTCATACACAGCACTGAGCTGTAGAGCAGGGACATTTCTGGAATGAGCTGGGGTGCTGAGACAATGCTACTGCTTCAGAGGTTCCTATTCTATTGGCAGTCATTAGAAGGGACCCACAAACATTTAGACATAAAGTGGGCCTAAATATACACATCACAATCATGTTAAAAAAAAAAAAAAAAAAAAAAAAAAACGCATCTCCAACTACACAAGAAAAGAAAGTGGCTTCAGTTTCAATGGAATATTTTATGCTATTGGTCCATTCAACATTAAATTTGGACAGTGTGGACTAATAAAATGAAAAAATATGTTCGTTTAATTTTCTAGGCATGCTACTGCTTCAGAGGGTCCTATTCTATTGGCAGTACTTCTCTCCACATGGAATACATACGCTATGTACAACTGTGCTTTCTGTGTATAACTGTGTGTACAATTAAAAAGAAAAAATCGGATTTAATTTTCTAGGAAAAAATATTGCACAAAGAGGTCAAAAACATCTATCTTTTATCAGTAACAGCCACTGTCAGAGGTGCTCAAAACTATATACTAAGGGCCAGTGTTCCAGCAACCAGCAGCACACCTGATTCCACTTGATTAATCAGTCACTCAGTCAGTCCTTGCCTTGTCTTGCCTTTTGCTTTACTGTAATTAAAACCTGGAGATACACTCACTCTTTACAGATAATATTAGAAACCAGAATTACATTACAATATAATTAAATTATATATATATATTATTAATTATATATATATATATATATATATATACATATACATATACATATACATATACATATACATATATACATATATATATATATATATATATATATATATATATATATATATATATATATATATATATATATATATATAATAATTATTAAAAATACACTACTACAACAAAACAAATAAATTATATTATTGCATGCAATATGATATGGCACACCCCTAACTGAGATATTAAACAATACAAGAATTTTATCAAAGAAGTCAAAAGAAGTCAATGATCCAGAATGCAATGATACTAATAATATAATGCACTACAAATATCTCCATATAACCAGAATTAAAGTAAAATAAATGATACAGGACAGATCTAATCTGTCAAGGTATACAATAATCAAAAAGGTCTGCAAAATTATTGCTTATGATATATATAAAATCCTTCTTTCTAAAGGTAAGCAACAGCTAGTGCTCAACGATATGGTCCAAATTTATGTTTGTAATTTTCATTCGATACAACATAATGAAAATTTTAAAAATGGCATTAAAACAGTAATTCAATTAATCTAATTTAATGACTAATAATTTGATTACCCTAAATTACCTATATGGACAGTAAGTTAACCTGTAAAACTGTAAAAAGCAATGTGCCCTTAAAAAAAAAAATAATAAAAAAAATAAAAAGTTGGGTACACTAGTGCAAACAGTGCAAAAAGTCAGTTTAGAGCCCTGTCTGGTCTTTCGTTATTAATGTCAGAACATTGTCATGTAGTTACCAGCTTAATATGGCCCCTGGATGGTTATGAATGGCAGCAGCCAAAAAATAAAAATAAAATGAAAAAAATCTACCTTTCTAAAGTCTACCCTCCATGGTTTTTAATCACAGTTTTCATGCATCTTGGCATGTTCTCCTCCACCAGTCTTACACACTGCTTTTGGATAACCTTATGTTTACTCCTGGTGCAAAAAAATGGTTGTGGGGATGGTTGTAATCATCCATCTTTCTCTTGATTATATTCCAGAAGTTTTCAATTTGAAAAATCAAATAAACTGATCATTTTTTTGTTTAAATGGTCTCTTATTTTTTTCCAGAGCTGTATATACAAATAAAAAATGAGATGTAATATAAGATGTAACCTTAAAAAAAGGGGAGCAGCAGCCAAACTATTTCTAACCAAAGGTCAGTCAAAGGTCACCCACAGCCCCGCTAAAGTCTACCCCCCTCCACAGACACAGCAGAAGGCATCAGACCCTGGACAGTCAGCTGTAAGCTGCAGCATCTGCACAAGAGGTTTATCTCCATCACCCTGTTCACAACTGAAGCTCTAGTTCAGCACAGACACACACACACACACACACACACACACGAGAGCTACGAGAGTGCAAATCTGACATGTTGAAACAGGAGCGCAGTCGACTGCACACCACCAGGCACTGCGCTCAGCTTTACACACAGGAGTGACCAGCAGAACGCCGGCACTCGGCTCAGCGTGATGTAATCCTCTGAAACTCAGCCCATTCCTCGCTCACGCTGGAGATGCTCGCTGCAGGACAGGAGATTAGACGTCTAATAAGGGAAGCGGCAAAAGGTGAATTAAAAATAGCAGCTAATCCTAACGTTACGCCGCAGAACCGGCAAACCCAAGAGCCAGCACAGCCAACACAGCCAACCAGCGGCCTTATCTACACCCACTGAGTCAGTCCACAGAGTCCAGCCACGCCTCAGCAGAGCAAAGAGCAAACACACACACACACACACACACACACACACACACACACACACATACACACAAACACTCTCTACATGCCCCACAGCACAGAAAAGAAACTTTCCTCACTTATACACTGCATGGAGAAAAGTGATGGGACACCTGCTCATTCAGTGTCCAATCTTCCAAAATTAAAGAAGTTTATTTTGCTTTTGTTAAAGTAAATGTTTTTACTAGACATTGGAGTATTGCTGTAAGGATTCGATTGTATTAATTGACCCCACATCACACCATCATTTCAGAGAACATGATATACAGTACAGGCCAAAAGTTTGGACAAACCTTTTCTTTTTCAACACGTTTTCTTACTGAAGGCATCAAAAGTATGAATGAACACATGTGGAGTTTTATGTACTTAACAATAAAAGGTGAAATAACTGAAAACATGTTTTATATTCTAGTTTCTTCAAAATAGCCCCCCTTTGCTCTGATTACTGCTTTGCACACTCTTGGCATCATTCTCTCAATGAGCTTCTCAAAGAGGTGGCCACCTCAAATGGTTTTCCAACAGTCTTGAAGGAAGGAAGGAGTTCCCAGAGGTGTTTATTAGCACTTGTTGCTCCTTTGTCTTCTTCACTCTGTGCTCCAGCTCACCCCAAACCATCTGGATTGGGTTCAGGTCCGGTGACTGTGGAGGTTCAGCTCATTTTTTGTTAAATACATAAAACTCCACATGTGTTCATTCATAGTTTTGAAGCTTCAGTGAGAATCTACAATGTAAATAGTCATGAAAATAAAGAAAATGCATTGAATGAGAAGGTGTGTCCAAACTTTGGCCTGTACTGTACCATTTTATACCTCTTTAGCCCAAGCCTGGCATTAGGTATGGTGCCACTATGTTCATGTTATTTTGTTCCAAAGAGACCTATTTTAATGGCAGTACTACAAAACAGTATTTATTAGGGCTGTGCCATATCGTATCGTATGCAATAATCTGTGTAGTGGTTGGTGTGGTGCAGTGGATAATACCACCACCTGCCAGTGAGCTACCATGTGGGAGACTGTGGTTTAGGGGTGGGCGATATGGCTCTCCAATAATATCACGATATTTCATGGGCGATATGACAAAATACTGAATTCGAAATGTTTTAGAATTGTATTATTTCATGCAATATGATATGGCTAACAGATATCAAAAAAAGATTTCATGATACTAATAACACATTAATACATTTAAAATATCTACATATATCCAGGATTAAAGTAAAATAATTGATACTGAACAGATATGATCTGTCTCTAGCAGATAAATAATGGGAAATGAGAACAGTGTGAATTATTTGTTTTGCTAATAACTGCAAAAAAGTAGTATCCTGATGTGATAATTAGGGGTGGGTGATATGGCACGATATTTCAGGGTATAATATCGTTCACGATATTCAACATTTTTGGCAATATTATCACGTACAATACGATATGACACACCCCTACTGTGGTTCAGTTCCAGGTCTGGGTTATTATACTGTGCTACACCAATAAGAGTCCAAGAGGGCAAGATTCCTAACACTCCATTGGCTCACCTCTTAAATATAAATTACCGTATAGGTCACTCTGGATAAAAGCGGCAGCTAAATATAAATACCATGAATGCCAACTTTACTAATATCACATAGGGGAATGTGTGTACAACAATAAAGACCTCATACTGTAGTGCTCAGTAAGGCTGCACGATATATAGTTTAAGCATCATCATCACGATGAATGAACAAGTCATGTTTCAATGTTTTGATTCTTGACACAAGTAGCAGATACACAGCACTGTCTCTGTGTCTGTGTGAGTGACAGGCTGCTGCTGCCTGAGAAGTGCAAGGAAGTAGCAGGAGTAAACATGAGGTAACCGCATGGTTTCCATCCACATGGTTGGGAAGGTGCTTGTAAACGTTGGCATGTGTTTAAAGCAGTGCACTTCAGTCCAGCACAGTTCTGCAGTGCAGATATTTTCAGTTACAGCTGAATTCATGCTTTTAATTCCAGAAAAACAAACGCTCTTATTTACCTTTTAAATAGCCATTTGGCTGGTGACGTCATGGACCCTGCATTGTTTAATATTGCGTTATAAATCGTCAAAAAAAGAACATTTGCGAAGTAAAATTTCCAATATTGCGCAGCCCTAATTCTCAGTCCTAAAACACCATTTAAGAAAAGATGTCAAACGCAAAGAATACATACTTTCATATAATATGCATGACCAGGCTATTTTTATTCAAATGCAAAGTTCTTAAGTTCAGCATAATTTAAGAACACAGCGGGATCTTTTCAACTCTTAGTTCTCAGGTCGTCCGCCGGGACGCTCCGTAGAGGACACAGACGTTACCGTCTGCCTCACCTCCAGCTTAATTAACATTCCACACGCTCACGAGCACGAATACAAAACACACTTCCCGACCCGGCCAGAATCCAATTACCAGCCACTAATTCTACACAGCTAATGAAGGATTTATTCACTGAGAAAATTAGCATTTACAGCCTGATTCACAAAGTAACCAAATTATATTCCTACAATAGCGCAGACGTCCACTCTGAGAGAAAAGAAACTGTGTCACACTGAACAGAGAAAGATAGCCTGATGGGGAAAACTGGGACTCTAATACTGCTTTAAAGCAATTAAGCAGCTTTAACCATGTAAAGAAAGTACTGAAGTGTCTTTAATAACCGTGTAGTTCCATATTAATAGTCCATGTAATAGTAATAAAAATGACTGACAATGCTGTCATTGTTATAGATGGAGTACTGCAATACTTTGTGTGTAGTCACACATGTTTTCGCAATCTGATAATATATCAAACAATATATTGTGTCTAACATGTGGTTAATAATGTGTAATAAGGTGAGGATACTTGTAATCATACAAACTGCTGATTTCTTGTTGACGACAAAGATTATTTGTATAATTACAAAAAAATGAAGTTGATGCATAACTAAAGACTTATCAGTAACAGTGAACACTTAAAGTACAATCAAAAAACATTATAATATGCAGGTTTTGGGAGCTTTTGCCAGTAATATAAACGATTCAATCATTTCTATGAAAGGAGAATTTGTGTTTTCCATTTTTAGGTAAAATAACTTTTCAGGCTAAACAGGATTGCTTAATGATATCAAAGCATTTTTCACACCAAACGAATTTACATTGAAAAAGTGTTCCTTATTGTTTTGCCATATTTGTCGTTTGTCTCTTAAATGTTTCAGATCATCAAACAATTTTTTATATTAGTGAAAGACAACACAAGTATGAAAATCCAAACATGGCCCTGTGTGAAAAAGTTTTCACCCCCTAAACCTAATAACTGGTTGTGCCACCCTTAAGCATGCATTTGTGGTAATTTGCAATGAGTCTTTCACATCTCTGTGGAGGAATTTTAGCCCACACTTTTTTTTTTTTTTTTTTTAGAATTGTTGCAATTCTGCCACAGGAACCACCTATTTAATGTCACGCCAAAGAATCTCAAATATGACTCAGATCACAACTTTGACTAGGCCTCTTCAAAGTCTAAACTTTGTTTTAATTTAGACATTCAGAGGTGGACCTACTGGTGTGTTTTGGATCATTGTCCTGCTGCAGAATCCAAGTTCGTTTCAGCTTGAGGTCACGAACATATGGCTTTCTGGTAGAGAGCAAAATTTATGGTTCCATTTGTTCCAGGTCCTGAAGCGGCGAAACAGCCCCAGACCCTCACACTACCACCACCACCACCACCACCACCACCATATTTTACTGTTTTTTACAACATATTTTAATGTTTTACTAAAATTTATTGTTACTTTTATGCTAAATGTAATGGAACTTTCAAAAAGTTCAACTTTTGTCTTGACAGTCCACAAAGAATTTTCCTAAAGGTTTTTGGGACAATCGAGATGTTTTCTGGCAAAGTTAAGATGAGCCTTAATGTTCTTTTTCTCAGCAAAGATTTCATTTTGGCACTCTTCCATGTAGGCCATTTTTGCCCAGTCTCTTTCTTAAGGTGGAGTCATGAATGCTAACCTTAACTGAGGCAAGTGATGCCTGGGGTTCTTTGGATGTTGTTGTGGGGTTTTTTGTGACCTCTTGGATGAATCATCGCTGCACTTATGGGGTAACTTTCATCAGCGGCCCACTCCTGGGAAGGTTCACCACCGTTCCACGTTTTTGCCATTTGTGGATAATATCTCTCACTGTGGTTCGCTGGAGTCCTAAAACTTTAGAAATGGCTTCCTAACCTTTTCCAGACTAATAGATCTCAGTTACTTTCTCTCTCTCATTTGTTCTTGATTTATTTTTTTTGGTAATGACATGAAGTCTAGCTTTTGAGTATCTTATTTAAGTGATTTCTTGATTGAGAACAGGTGTTGCACTAAATAATTCTGGGTGTGGAGGGCCATGCAGGTTTGGATTTTTTTCTCTTTCTTAATTATGAAAATCTCTATTTAAAAGCTGCATTTTGTTTTTACTTATATTGTCCTAGACTAGAATTTAAATTTGTCTGATGATCTGAAACATGTAAGAGTGAAAAACATGCAAAAAAATATAGGAAATCATGAAGGCGAACACTTTTACACCACAGTGTATGTATTTATATACTGAATAAGTGAATTCAATAGCATCTTTGAGTGCATGCTTTTATCACATCTCTGGGAGCTATTACATCACTGGGAAAACACTACAGTATTAAATTCTACAAGCCTGAACGAATCCAAACGATCCATACAGAGTCAGTGTTCTCATCAGGTGGATGAAAGCACCAGTCCTTGCTTTCAGCTGCTTACAGGTTGTTCTATGGCTGGAAATCCCATCGCCATCAGGGTTTCCTCACTGGAGGGAAAACTAGGCCAGGCACAATGAGGACAAAAAAAGACAGCACTGAGGGAGGAGGAGAAGAGAGGAAGAAAGAGGAATGCAGAAAGGGGCAGGGTGTGGGTGCGAGTTATGATAGTTATGAATGTGTTTTGCTGTCTGGACAACCCAGCTTCTTTTCTATTTGGCTTTACCTGCCTGACTGCACTGTGCCAGTTGTAAAGTTTGGAGGAGGGGGGATAATGGGTTTTCTTTTAATTTTTTTATTACTGGTTACCCTTAAAGGAGAACTCCGGTGTAAAATTGATTTTGGGTGTAGTAAAACATGATAAAGAGTACTACCTGTCTTGAATAGCCCACCTCTGCTCTCCCACAGCTTTCTGAGATCCAGTAATTATTTGCAGTTTCTCCAAATATGCTTTAGAATAGATTATATGGGGCATATTTTGCCCCTGCAGATAAATCGCTTTTTATCCAGGCTTAAAGCAGCTCTACAACTCATTGGTAGAATTCGGAGAGCCCTGACTAGACGAAATATCATCCCAGAAATTATTGCGATACACGATATTTTTGATCATTTTAAGACTATT